>NC_134867.1:63751572-64356572 GCF_049852395.1 Peromyscus maniculatus bairdii
GGATAGAGACGTCAGGAGGCCAAGAGACCGGACTGTGCAGCACCTGGCGTTTCATTCCTCGATTTCTGTGACATTCTAAGGAACTCTTAATTTCTTTCAACCAGAATAAAACAGACAGAGGCACTTTTCTAGTCCCCAAATTAGAAGATTAAAAGCATCTTGTAGCAAATATGCCCATGAGCATTTAAAGCTCAGTGATAAAGCTGGGGATATACATATATATGTGTATGTACATATATAATCTGTATGTATATATGTATATATATTTCCATCTTCAATATTTTAAATTTTTATTGATATAATTTCCTTATTAAACCAGCCACTTATTTCAAGTCTTTATATATAATAATAACATCAGCCTGTTACTAACTCTCCTGTAAATTAAATTAGTACTTATTGACACCCTATGGCTTCATTCCTGAGTAATTAAAATATTGCCCATCTACTACAAACAAGTCCCAATGGTTATTTTAAAACCATATCTAATGGTGAAGGCCAGTGGTCGATGGAAAAAGTGGCATAAACATGAATAAAACATAAGCACTCTCCCAAGGAAAGAAGATAATATGAATTCCCTGAGTAGAGCCATAAGCTTAGTGTCATAACCATTAATTGACTGGCCTAGCCATGGACTTAACTTAGCCAAGAGAATTTCTAGAGGCAAAAGATCCACTTGAAGTTTCTTGTTTGTTTGTTTTTGTTTTGTTTTGTTTGTTTATTTGTTTGTTGGTGCCTGTCCTGGATCTCCCTCTGTAGACTGGGCTGAACTTGAACTCACAGAGATCCGCCTGCCTCTGCCTCCCAAATGCTGGGATTAAAGGTGTGCACCACCACCACCCGGCTCCACTTGAAGTTTTTTGTTTTGGGGGGTTTTTTGTTGTTGTTTTGTTTTGTTTTTTTGTTTTTTCAGGAAAGGGTTTCTCTGTGTAGCTTTGTGCTTTTCCTGGAACTCACTCTGTAGCCTAGGCTGGCCTCGAACTCACAGAGATCCGCCTGCCTTTGCCTACCAAGTGCTGGGATTAAAGGCGTGTGCCACCGCTGCCCGGCCCACTTGAAGTTTTAAATGCAAATATTTAGCTTCTTTAAAACTAAGGAATAAAATAAAAGGCTCTTTCCTGCCATCCAGCCTGAACAGTGAACTGGATCCTGTGAGCTGCCGCCTTTCAACCACTGTGCAAGCCTGTCGCAGGCCCCAGCCTGCCTTTCCTGCATCTCTGCTCCCCTGGGTTTAATATGCTGCACGTGTAGGAAAATAACCTCAGATTGTCGGATGCGTGGATCGTGACGTAATGGAGGGAGAAGCACTGGGCAGAGGTGAGGGGTCACCATCAATTCTTCGTAGTGCCACTGTCAAATAAAACCTTGAAAAGGTGCCACCTGTGGGTGCCTGGAGCGGGATCAGGCTGTTTGGAGCAGGAGCCACAAAGGCAGAGTTGTCCATGAGTCACACTGTCCAGCCACCCGACCTCTCCCAACACCTTCCTCATCACTTCCTTCTGATCTGGTCACTCGTCGTCTCTTCAACCTTCTGAATTTGTTCTATGACCTCACAGCTGGCAACATCCTACCTGGGGAGGAATCTATGCTCTGAGTCACTGTGTCCACATCTGACACCAAGGAGATGCGAGCTCAGAGCAGAGGAAGAGGCATGGAGAAGGCTGGTTTTTTTCCGTGTCGAAGCTCGGGGTTGGGCAGCCAGTCAGAGACTGCTCTCCTGTGCCTGACGAGGGGCAGATTTGGGGACGGCAGTGGTCACTGACTACTGAGCTCTGCATGCCTCCTGCCACACAGTCTGTCTTCACCAAGGTGGACACTCTGCTGTGGCTGAGACGGGGCAGGCTGCTGCTACATGGGGGCCTTCCAAATTCTTAAACTGAGTAAAATGTAGCCCTGTGTGGTGACACTAAGGGACGTCAGTATTTGTTGAAGTTCCTTTGGGACAATTTCAGAATGACTGGGCCATCTTTCTTTTTTTCTTTTTTCTTGTTTTTGTTTTGTTTTTTAGATAAGGTCTCACGCCCATGGCCCAGACCAGCCTGGAACTTTCTATGTAGCCGAAGAGGATGAATGTCTAATACTCCCAGCTCCACCAGATGCCTGCTGTGATAGCAGGTGCTGACCGCCATGTCTGGTTTATGCGGTGCTGGGGACCAAAGCTAGGCTTCCTGGTTGCTAGGTAAGCATTCTCCCAGCTGAGCTACTGTCCAGTCACTTCTGCAGCTGTGAGAAGAACCATTTACTTCTGAATGACGATGACTCAGTATCACTGTAATATGGATAATTTGACACAAGTCATTTAAACTCATAATCAAACCGCATGCATTTGTGAATGAGGTGGGCTGCCTTTGAGGACTGTGGCCTCCTGTTATGTGATCCCTAGGAAGGACAGAAGCTTACTCACTAATTCTTACCCCACTCCATCCCCACTTTGGCCACCATGGAATTAAAACATGATTCTTGGGTGTGTTCTGTCAATATCCAAGGAGATCTTCTAAGTTCCAGAATAATCTTAGGGTAGTTCATCCTTACTGTCAATTTGACAAGATCTTGAATCACCATGGAAACAAAATTTAGGTCATGTCTATGAGGGAGTTTCTAGATTAGGTTAAATGAGGTGGGAGCACCCACCTTGATTGTGGGTGACACCATTTAGTGGACCCAGGTCCCAGATCAAATATAAAGGAGGAAAGGAGCTGGGGGCCAGCAGTAATCTCTCTCTGTGTTCCAACTGAGCATGGATGGTACCCTCACAGCCGGGACTTCCCCTTCCTTAAACTTCATCTGCCAGACATTGTATCAGAGAATCAGGAAAGGTAACTAATATAGATCTTTGGTGGTTTGGCCCCTACTCTAATTGCTTGGGATGGTAAGGGTGGGGTGGCCCCTGCTGTCCTAACTCACGGAGCTTTCCCAGTTAGTCAGAAACCTCTGGGAGGGGACACTCTGAACACTGTCCCCAGATGATGTGGGAATTAAAGGCCCCAAACAAAAAACGCTCCCTTGATACTTCCTGGGAAGGACGTCTCTAGCCGCGTCCTTTCTAGCCTAAGGAAGTTTTCCTGAATGTGAAGTCAGCAGGCCAGGAGGTGCCCACAGCAGGGCTGGTATTATAAGTTCATCACCGCTGTGCCTGGTGGTGCCCAGTGAGCTGGGCATGGTCTCCTCTCTCTCTCTCTCTCTCTCTCTCTCTCTCTCTCTCTCTCTCTCTCTCTCTCTCTCTCTGTCTCTCTCTCTCTCTGTGTGTGTGTGTGTGTGTGTGTGTGTGTGTGTGTGTCTGAAATACACACAGCTTTTAAGCTGTGAAAAGAATTAGAGGTTTAAAGATAGGCAGGTATTAAAGAAGGAAAAAAATTGTTAGCAAGCTTTACAAGCCTCACCATTTTAATTTAGACTTTATTAGATTAGTGGGAATTATTCTGTCCACCATGGGCTTCCACTGCCACAGCTCCAAACCTGCTTCTGTGAAGCCGCCTGGGGAAGAGGTGGAGCAAAATCTCATACAATCAGCGTCTGTGCCAAGACTCTAACCAGAGGCAGGGAAGAGCAGGCCAAGAATCACGCACTAAAACAACCTAGTCATACCACACACTGGCAGGAGTGAGTAGCCCCTGAAATCGCGCATGAATCTGTGTCTCTGTACAGCTCAGGCCCCGTGAAGGACTAGGGGTGCCATCAGGTGATGCCAAAGACTTGGGCTCAGAAAGACAATCCACAGAGGGTCTCCCATGCTCAGGACCAGGAATATGTGTGAAGGAGAGGGAGGAGATGCAGGAAGGACAGGTGGATGAAGGGAGCGAGGAAGGGAGGGAGGGAGAAAGGGACAGGTGGACAGACGGAAGATAGGAAGGAAGATAAGAAAAGAGGGGAAGAAGAAGGACAGGTGGAGGGGGGAAGGGAAGGGAGAACAAGGATCAGTGGACAGAAGGAGGGAAGGAGGGAAGAAAAGAGAGAGAGGGAGGGATGGAGGGAAGGAGAAAGGGAGGGAAAGAGGGAGGGAGGGAAAGAGGAAGGGAGGGAAGGAGGGAAAGAGGGATGGGGGAAGGAGAGAGGAAGGAAGGAAGGAAGGAAGGAAGGAAGGAAGGAAGGAAGGAAGGAAGGAAGGAAGGAAGGAAGGGAGAAGAAGGAAGGAGGGAGGGGGAGAAGACATTTGGTACCCTCTGGACTCCATACTCCCCTGTGACCACACATAGGCTCTTCTGCGGACCCGGGGGGAGGTGCAGTATCTCAGCAGTGTGATCCATGTCCATTAGCATGGCGTGTGCAACCAGGCAGTGAGAGCATGCTACCTCTGCTGCTGCCTTCTCCTCCTCATTCCCCCATCTCTTCTCCCTTTTATTCCCTCACACAGAGGCCAGTACCTACAAGGGATCCACCCAGTGCAGAAGGGGCCAGACCCAAGGTCTTCAAGGGCGCCTCCCATCTCTTGCCATGGGTGGAGATAGATAGATAGATAGATAGATAGATAGATAGATAGATAGATAGATAGACAGACAGACAGATAGACAGATAGACATATATAGACAGACAGTCGGACGGACAGACAGACAGACAGACAGATAGGTAGATAGGTAGGTAGGTAGGTAGGTAGGTAGGTAGGTAGGTAGGTAGGTAGGTAAATTGATAGACAGACAGATAGCCCTGACTACGGGTCACCTGCACCCCCATGAAGGGTTCCACTACATAACAGGATTGCATTTAGAAGCCGGAATATCCAGGTAAGGCAAACAGAGTGGGCATAGGCCTCAGGTATGGCTTAAGGTGATGCTGAACGGCTCTTCAAAGGGCACTGGATGCAGCAGACTTGGGTTCTGGGTGCTGGTTCCCTTCTGCCCTCAGGTAGCACTTAATTTCTGTGCCACCAAAGCCCCTCATTCCTGTGTCTACAGCTAATACATGCTGCACCTCAGGTCTGGAATGTTCTCCCCTGCCCTGTTGAACTGCACCTAAAGCCTGGAACATTCTTCCCTGCCCCCACTGATCCTAGTACATCAGAGGCAACTGGGCAAATGTCTTCCAACTGGTGCAGCTTTGACACCGAGATAAATGACCTTGTCAAGCAAAAAGAATCCTCACTATAGATGTTCTTGGTGCGGAGCCAAGGAGAAAGAGCATTTCCTCAAAGCAAGTGGGAAAGGGTGCAGTAGCCAGTGCGAACACTCCACCCTCCACACGATAGGGCTCTGTGGAGGTCAGGGGACCTTCTTCAGTCACGTCGGTGGCTCCTCTGACCTCCTTCGCTCCTTTCCACACAGGAGGCTCCGGGGCTCGCTCACTCCTTGAACTGCTGTGGTGGCCATTGTTCAACACCGCTACATTCTTCAAAGAAGCAGGCCCTTCGGTTCCAGGCTCTTCCACCTTCGGTTCTAGGCTCTTCCACCTTGGGTCAGACCTCTTGTTACTGCAGTCCCCAAAGAATTCAGTTTAGGGCATTCCTGTGTCCACAGCCCTTCCAGTTCTGCACCTGACCTTCATGTCTCCAACCCCTTCCTCCATCTGAACCAACAGCCTGCAGAATCCCGCTGGCCACTCCACTCCCGTCTAGTGTATGATGACTGCCCACTTTAACTCAGATCAAAGCTGACCTGAAAATGCTCCACAAACCTCCTTCTTCTCTACCTATGTCTGCCAAAGGTGCATAAGGCCACTCCTATAGGGGCCCAGACAGGGACTTCCCAGCATCCTCTACCCTTGCTCTCTTCTCACCTAGCAACAGATCCAGTGGATTGGAAAGATGTTATCTCTCACCTGTATTTTACCAGCAACTGAGACGTCTTTGCTTCCTCTCTGAACTCCATGCAGAGGATTGTGTAACCAATCGGAAACTCGGACTTTTCATCGCAGGTTATTGCACATGACCCTCTGCCTCAGCCCTGCAGTGGAGAGCTGCACATGACCCTCTGCCTCAGCCCTGCAGTGGAGAGCTGCACATGACCCTCTACCTCAGCCCTGCAGTGGAGAGCTGCACATGACCCTCTGCCTCAGCCCTGCAGTGGAGAGCTGCACATGACCCTCTGCCTCAGCCCTGCAGTGGAGAGCTGCACATGACCCTCTACCCCGGCCCTGCAGTGGAGAGCTGCACATGACCCTCCAGCCCAGCCCTGCAGTGGAGAGCTGCACATGACCCTCTACTTCAGCCCTGCAGTGGAGAGCTGCACATGACCTTCTCTCTACCTCAGCCCTGCAGTGGAGAGCTGCACATGACCCTCTGCCTCAGCCCTGCAGTGGAGAGCTGCACATGACCCTCTAGCCCGGCTCTGCAGTGGAGAGCTGCACATGACCCTCTAGCCCGGTCCTGCAGTGGAGAGCTGGGTCCTCCACCACTCAGAGTGAAAACCTAAGTCTTCACACTGGTGACCTGGTGACACACAGCTCTCTGCTGCCTTGCTCCCTCCCCTTGCTTCCTCCACTCCCAACAAAGCGCACTTCTTACTCACCTGCCCCAGACACCTCCAGCAAGGCCGATCCTGGCTGCCCTGGCTCACGACCCCTTCTATCTGCAGCATTAGCCGCAGATCTTTAAGAGCCCACCTCCAGGTGTGGGGCGTCCCTTCCCATGTCAGCTTGTGGAGGTCACTTCCCTGACTACTCCTTATGGACCACACACCCCTTCCTTGGCAATTTCCCAACTGCCGGATCACCGTTAGTGTGTTCACTGACCCACCCCATCAACTCCACAACAGCAAGGACCCTGACTTAGTTTCCCCACAGAGGCAGAGGAGTAGACTCCACTCAAGTGCATTCCACACCCCAGCAGGGGACTCTCCAAAACCACAGACCAAACCAGACCTTTTCTCCCACCCAGGTATTTTGCCAGAGCATAGATAGATAGAGATACCAATGCACGTCATCACAGAGCTGCAAGATTAAAACTCCAATGAGATGTCACCAAACCCCTGTTAGAGCAGGCAGGGTTCTGAACACAGACCACACTAACGGCTAGCTGAAGTAGGAGTGGCCGGGAATTTTCTTCATCCGTGTTGGGGATACCAGGACAGCCACCATAGAACACACTGAGTAGTCTCTTACAGAACTAAGTACATTCTTACTCTATAGCCCAGCAAATGTGCACCGTGGTATCTGCACAACAGAGTTGAAGACGTATCCACATGAAAATCGGTACATGTTTAGAACCACTTTCATTACCACAAATTCAGAGCCAGCCAAGATGCCCTATCTCCAGTGAGTGGGTAAACTCACCATGGGACATCCAGAGAATGGAAAATTATTCAGTGATAAAAAGAAGTAAATTGCCAGACCCCCAAAATGGCATCAGGGGACTTTAGACACACACTGCTACCTGGAATGAGCCAGTCTGAGGAAGCCATATGCTGTGTGAGGACAAAGGTATGACCCGCTGGACAAGCAAGACCATGCAGACTGAAGTGGCCGGTGGGAGGGAGGATGAGTGGGTGGGTAAACCTCAGGGGATTTTCAGCCAACGCTGTCGGCTATGCTGAATGACGCCACAATGCTGCAACCCGGCGTCACACATTTGACAAAAACCAGAAATGCACAGCACAAAGACAGTACAATTGCAGGTCGCTGTGGATGGGAGGCGTGCTGAAGAGAAGGGCTGGATACGCGGAGGTTTACAAGAGCGCTTCCTTTCCTGCTTCCTCTCTCTGTAAAGCTACAAGTCTAAAAATACAAAGTCCATAGCCTGCAAGATGGATCAGTGTGTAAAAGCGCTTGACACAAATGCCTGTTGACCTGATCTCAATCCCCAGAAGCCATTTGTAAAAACATCAGACGTGGTGGCCAGCATCTGAAACCTCAGCATACTTAGATGAGATAGGAGGCAGAAACAGGAGAATCCCCTGGATGCTTGCAGACCAGATAGCCTAGAGTCTGCAGCATGGCAGAAACAAGACCCCGCCTCAACCAGGTGGAAGACAAGGACCGATTCCCAAAAGTTATTTTATGGTCACCCCACAAGCATACCATGGCACACGTGCATCTGTACTCACAAATACACACACATACATCACACCACACTTCCATGCACACACAGTGATAAAAATCAAACGTGAGATAAACTCCATAAAAACAGGTACTCAGTCTAGGTAGGCATAATGGTGCACACCTTTAATCCTAGCACTTGGGAGGCAGAGGCAGTCTCTTCTGTGAGTTCAAAACCAGCCTGGACTACCCAGTGAGTTCCAGGGTAGCCAGGGATGCATAGTGACACCCTGTCACAAAACAAAATAGGACACCCAGGAACAGGCATACACTGTTGAGAGGTCAGAATGAATGTCATCCTTCATAAGCATTTAGTTACTAAGAACTATGTCCAGGTTGGTGCATTCATTATACATGCCAAGAAACATGCCTAACCAGGACGGGGTAATAACATTTCTGGGGCATTCCCCTGGCATCAAGCATTGACCCAGTGAGTATATTTTATTGGCAAGCATATATTTGAATGACTTAGAGTTTCTTTCTGACCAATAGATGTCCCATTAAATAAAATGTCCCCAACCTCATCTTTGGTGGGATAGACCCAAGCAGGCACTGGGAGACAGATGGCCGGCCCCACCACCTCTTCGTAAGAATTAGATACTCATGTTGTAACTCAAGCTCGAATACTTAAAATCAACACGATGTATCCTGGAATGATGTCACAGGCGTCTAATCCCAGTTATGCAGAGGCAAAGGCCAGAGGGCCCCGTGAGGGTCACAGGCTCTGACCAACCAGGGTTATGAGTAGTTTCAAGGTCAGCCTGGCAGCTTCTGAAGACTTTACCTCAAAATAAAAACATACAGAAAGGGCTGGGACTGCAACTCAGAGACACAGCAATGTCAGACAAGCGTCAGGTCTTGGGTTGAATCCCCAGAACCTCCAAAATAATAACTCAGTGTCCAGAAGGCAAACCTCTGTGCTGTCTCGTCCACCCGGTGGAGAGGAGTGGGCGCCTGTGGGGGTAAGCACAGGAGGTTCGCATCTGAGGAGACCAGGTGAGTGTTCCTGAGGGGGTGGGGCAAGCTGTCAGCTCTCCCCTCTCCCCACCTCCAGGCTTTTTTTCTTCTCCACCTCTTCGCTGTAAGAAGTGACAGACAGATCTGATGTGAAAAGTCTCAAGTCAGCATGAAGATCCGATCCACCGAACAGATCAAACAAGGTCTCGACAGAGAACACGATGTAACGCCAGGTCTTAGCAGAAGTTGTTTTTACCAAGCCTTCTCCTCACCAGTGACAAGGCCACCCTCCTGCCTGGAGCAGGTATCAGGCTGCCAGCAGGCAGGGGACACCCAGTGGGGATCCATATTAGCAGGGCAGGTCCCCCCTCTCCTTCCCGGGGAGTGTCTGCATGCTCCTCCAAGCCTCTGCTCTCCTAGGACATCCCAGCCTTCTCGGCCACAGCAGCACCCTACTCTAGGAACATCACGGGACACAGGCAGCCCCTCAGCACAGCCAGCCATTGCCACCTGCTGCCACGGCCAAGGGTGGGCACTTAGATCAATGCGCCCAAGGTTAGTGCTTTCTATTTTTACTCTTGCCTGTGGCTGTCTAGAACTGAGGAAGAGCAGAGAAGGCTTTGAAGACGCTTGTCCGTCAAAGAGCATCTGAGGGAAAAAGAGATGAGAAAAGCTGCCCTAATTAGAGAATTCTCAAAGGCCGGGTTCCTGGATCAGCATTGATCACAGCACCTCGTGTGATATTTACAGGAATCCTGTCAAACCGTTGTTAATTTTATTTTCATAATAAAAAAGAGTCAAAAGATGAAACTGTGCGTGACGCTTCAAAGCTAGCCAGAAGCAGGGTCAGGGTGTGTAGTTTGGTCCCACAGCCCAGTGTCTGGCTCACAATTATATAGTAGTGTTCCAGACTCACACTGACTCTTGCACTCACACGCACACTCATACACACATTTGTGTGCTTGCACACTCAACAGGCACACACTCATTCGCTCACAGACACACTCACCCACGAACTCACAGGTGTGTTCAGTCACACACTCACACATATGCACACACAGGCATAGCTTCATGCTCATACATACACTCGCTCCATCACACGTGACTTTTTTCTCATTTGGTAAGTGTGACTTCACCCTGCACAATAAGCCTACGGTCGCTGCCGCCAGCTGGGTGCCATCCTGCTCCACAGGGCAGGCCTTAGGAGAAGGGTGACTGATCACCGAGTCGCAAAAATAATTGGGAGTAAGAGAAACTTTCTTGGAAGGGGAACTTCCAGTACTGGGGGTGCTAATGAATAAACACGAATGTACCTATTGTTTCTGCACGGCATGCAATCCTGTAATAGACAAAAATTAAGATCATATAGATACTCTCTCATAAAAGAAAACCTTAGGTGACATGGCTTATTTTAGCTCTCTGCCATCACGGGCCTGTCATGTTCCTGTCAGAAGGGGTTCATTTTTTTCTGCACTAACGCTCTCCTCCCAGCTATTGTTCTCATCCTCACCAAGAACCCAGAGTGACTTTCTGGGGGTGGTTCCAAGAAGACAGAAGTGAGCACCCCTCTGGAGGAGCCCCCCAGCACCCTCGTCTTTCCTTTCAAACTGTTTTCTCTCTTCCCGGGGACTCTGCATGGCCTCTCCTGTCCTTCCTGTGCCCACACCACCACTGGCCGTGAGCACCGATTCACCTCGGCTCTTGGAGACCCTCCCCAGCTGTCCCAGTGTCCCCCTTGGTGACACGGGCAGCCAAAGCCCTGTGGCACATGACATGAGACCAGTGTCTTGGAATAAAAGTGAGCCAAGTTCCTTGTCTTAGTTCAGCGGCTGCAGTCACCGCCCCGAGCTCTTGACTGCTGATGGGACTCACCACCCACGCTGACCCAAGGACAGAGACGCAGTGACAAACAGACGTCATTCTATAGCCCTCGCCACCCTACACCCGCTTGCTCTCTCTGTGGGGTAGACCAGCAACATGCACTTGAGGTTTGAGTTTTCTGTTCTTGTTTGTGGGGTTTAAAAACAGGCTCTCTTTTTTTTTTCTTTTGAGACAGGGTTTCACTATGCAGTTCAGGCTGGCCTTGAATTCATCCTCCTGCCTCGGCCTCCCAGACACTGGGAACACCAGTGTGTGCCAGCACACTCAGGTGCTTTGGTTTCTCCCACTTTTAATGGGAATGTTAACACATTCTCAGTGTTCACTATAGTCTTGTGCTTGCTTTGCAGAGGTCTCTGGATTCTTCCCAGGAGGCTTTGGAGCTTGAATGCACCTACACTCCCATCCCCATTGGTTATGGAGAAGAGATCCCTCACAGCTTCTTGGCCTTTGACCGGCCTCTCTGGCTGTGGCGGCATCCCTGATGATGGCAGACCCAAAACCAGGCAGCAACACCTGGTGGTGTGTGGCAAGCACTCTGGTGGTGTGTGGTCACTGACTGTGGAACCATCACAGGGCCCCCAGTGCTGTCCCCCTCCCAAGCAGACTTCACAAAACAAGAGGAAATCTCCATTCATCCAGAAACAACTGTTCTCCATTAACCCCAAACCTGGACCCAGTCAAGGCTGCCGCAGGCCATGCCGGAGTTCTGTCCCTAAGGGCCTGTTTGGTCCCGAAGGCCTCATCCCATCCTTTACCACGCCCTCTCCACATCTGTGGCATCCAGCTATGAAGAAGCCACGAACTCTCACCTGGATCTCTTCACTCTCTGGGTTTCCCTGTTTCCTGTGGTGTCACTTTACTGTTCTTGAAATTCCTGCTTCTTGTATGGGGAGGGAGTTGGGTTTTGATGGTATAACCCTGTCTGTTATCCACATTGAAACACTCTAAACACTCAAGTAACAGGCCAGAGACAAGGCTGCCCTAGCAAATGGGAGTCTCTGTCTGGAAGCTCAGTTAGTTTCTGGTGAACTGTGTCTGAACAGCCACCTCACAGGGAGGGTCCACATGGGCCACCAGCACCTGTTAAGGAAGGCTGTCCTGATGCTATTTGAGTCCCAAACTCACAGTGACCCCCTGGTCTCTTTATTTAATGTGGGTTACCATTCAAAGTAAGCTGGTCCCATGGGGTGGTTCTGTGGGAGGCGCCTGAAGAATATCTTTCTCTCTAGTGGTTTTATAACCCAGTAGGCATCTATCTCTCTTGTTTGGGTTTCTATTGCTGTGATAAACACCACGACCAAAAGCAACTTGTGGAGGGAAGAGTTTATTTCAGCTTATACATCCAGGGAACAGTCCATCCCTGGGGGAAGTCAGGGCAGGAACCTGGAGGCAGGAGCCGAGGCTCATGGAGGGCCACTGCCTTGACTGCGTAGTTTTATGTCAACTTGACACAAGCTGGAGTCACCCGAGAGGAGGGAACCTCCATTAGGAAATGCCTCCATAAGCTCAGGCTGTAGGCAAGCCTGAAGGGCATTTTCTTAATTAGTGATTGATGAGGAGGGCCCAGCCCATTGTGTCCACATGGGGCCATCCCTGGGCTGGTGCTCCTGGGTTCTGTAAGAACAGGTTGAGGAGGAAGCTACAGGGAGCAATCAGTAAGCAGGACCCCTCCATGGCCTCTGCATCAGCTCCTGCCTCCAGGTTCCTGCCCTGCTTGAGTTCCTGTCCTGACTTTCTTCAGTGTTGAATAGATGTGGAAGTGTAAGCCGAATAAACCCTTTCCTCCCCAGTTTTCCTTTTGGTCATGGTGTTTATCCACAGCAATAGAAACTGTAACTAAGACACTGCTTAGCGGCTTGATCCTCACGGCTCTGCTCAGCTTGCTTTCCTGTGCCACCCAGGACCGGCCTGTGGTGCCACTCAGGGTGAGCCGGGCCCTCCCACCTCATGCATGCCTCACTGACTGGCCTGCAAGCCAATCGGATGGAGGCATTTCCTCAGCTGAGGTTCCTCATCACAGGTAACTTCAGCTTGTGTCAAGTCGTCCAAAAACCGAGGTGGACCACATCCTTGTCTCATCTGTCATTTCTCTAAGGATCGGAGGAGGCATGTTTCTTAATCTATCATTTATTTCGTGTAAATTAATGCATGTGTTTAGTAATGAAGAGCTTGCCCCTGATTTCCACAATAAACACCACCCCCTCCCTGCCCCCAAAAAGGTGAGCCAAAGGCTTTCTTTCCCTTTAATTCACCATTGTGCGAGCCGGGACTTGGAACAGCATTCTCCTCAGACAGCAGCTGCAGCTCCTTGTCTTCTCTGTGTGCTCAGCCTAAGGTTACTTACTCAAAATTTCACAATCATCTGTAACAACCACTCACTTGGATGGCAAGCAGATTTTTAGCATGACTGAGTTTAGGATTATTATGTCTTGAGTATTGATCAAATGACCAAAGCAGTTTTATAGTTCGTTTTAAAATGAAAGTAAGCCATCTTGAAATAAATTAAAAAAAAAAAAAACAAAAAAGGACATTTACCTACTATGTACATCTTATTCCTGAGCAGTGAGCAGAATTGTATGTGTGAAGGACCATGGATGTGCTTCTTCAGTGTGTGTGTGTGTGTGTGTGTGTGTGTGTGTGTGTGTGTGTCTTTTGGTGTCTGTGTGTGTGTGTGTGTCTGTGAGTGTGTGTGTCTCTGTGTATATGTCTCTTTGGGTGTCTGTGTGTGTATCTGTGTCTGCGTGTGTGTCCATGTGTGTGCTATTTTCACTGTCTGATAGAGCAGTTAATTATTCTGAGAATGTTGCAGACAAGGTGGGGTGATGGGGTTGGTAAACTCAGGTCATGTTCTACTAATGGGCGAAGCTTGAACTAAGAGCTGATGCAGTCGGTCATCTTGTCCCTTTCCATCCTGTAAGAATGCTGCCTACTGGAGCTGTGCAGGGAGCCAGACACCAGGTTCCCTCCAGGGCACGGAGAAGAGGAGACAGAGTGTGACATTTCTCAAGAGGATGGGAGAGCAACAGTAAACAGGGGAAGTTTCTGGTTGTACCTGCCTATTTGGGTTCATGAGAAATTAATGGGAATGAATTCTGTGAAATTCCGTCTTCATTCATGCAAGCTGGAGCAGAGACTCGGGGAAAGTGTGCAAACATGGAAGTCTGGTGTAGCAGGCTTTCTTGGACCACCAGCCCCCAAATCATGACACAGAGACTTATTATTAATTACCAATGCTCAGCCTTAGCTTAGGCTTGTTTCTAGCTACCTTTTTTTTTTTAAACTTAAATTAACCCATTTCTATTAATCTATGTACTGCCCTGAGGCTCATTTACCTTATCTACGTACTGTCCATCCTGCTTTTCTGCTTCCTCCCTGTCTGACTGGCTGGCTGGCTGGCTGGCTGGCTCCCCTTTTCTCTCTGCCCACGAACACCTATCCTTCCTCTGCCTTACTAGTGGCCATTCAGCTTTTTGTTAGCCCAATCAGGTGCCTTAGGCAGGCAAGGTGAAACAGCCACACATCTCTACATAATTAAACAAATGCAGCACATCTTTACCTAGTTAAACAGATGTTCTGCAGAACGAACAAACGCGACACATCTTTCCATAGTTAAGCGAATATTGTATCCCATGACAGAGGCCCTCAGAAGAGGTCTCAGGGATTCTGACCCGGCCCCGTGATGTCTGTGTGTGCTGAGATATGGCTAATGGGGCTGCTCCCAGACCCACGTGAAGACAGAATCCAGATGTTCCTGAACCTGCAACTACAGAACAGAAATGTTCAAAGAAGACTTCACCTCTGCTGGGTCAAAGAAGAGTGGCCAGAAGCAAAGACCACAAAACTTCCACAAACTTTGAACTGCCTCATTTACAAGAAGAAGAAGAAGAAGAAGAAGAAGAAGAAGAAGAAGAAGAAGAAGAAGAAGAAGAAGAAGAAGAAGAAGAAGAAGAAGAAGAAAAGAAGAAACTTTACAGTAGTAACAATTCTAGCCCTCAGAGTTCAATTTAAAGCAACCACATAGTAAGAGTAGCTAATCCAAAGAGGATGTAAGGACTCTGACAAAAATTAAAAACAGTAGCATACAGTGGGGCCCCCCATTTGTCCCTGCATTCCAGAGACAGAGGCAGGCAAATCTCTGTGTATTGGATACCAGCCTGGTCTACAAAGGCAGTTCTAGGCTACCCTGGGCCACACAGTGAGATCCTGTCTCAAAAATAAATAGATAGATGGATAGATGGATGGATAGATAGATAGATAGATAGATAGATAGATAGATAGATAGATAGATAATAAAGTAAAAACAGAAGACAACAGACTTATCAGAAACATTAGCTATTCCAATTAAAATTTTGGCCCAACAATAACAAAATTGCCCACCCACTGAAGCTCCCTAGACAGTCACTCTGAGATTCGAGGCAGGGCCAGTGAGGACAATGAAAAGACTGAGCACAGAGCCCAGCAAGCCTGGGATGCTGTGATCCTGCCCGTCCCCTCTGCCTCCCTGCAATGTCCTGGCCTCCCACATCTGGTTTAAAGTCTTACAGGCAGCTCACTCTTTCTGTGAGGTTTCTAAGCCCACTGGAAAACAGAGATCAGAGACAATTTTTCTCCCTGATCTTTTCAGGTGAGTATGCCAATGTTTTGTTTTGCCTCTCGGGAGCACACTTTTCCTCCTCACCTCCTCAAGCAAATGCCACTGACATCCCGGAGACTTCATCAGAGAGCCAGGGGAGAGCAAGCCCTTTCTGCTTTGATTGACCCACTACCCGGGATGTCCTGTGTTCTCGTCCACCAGGCATTGTTCCTTCAACTGTCAGCTGGTCCAGTCCCTCAGTAAGGCTGTGTCACACATCTCTGAGCACAGTGTCACAGAGTTCCCCAATTTCAGTTTTCCTTACTAAGTATTGTCTTACTTAATCTTAAACCACCTAGAAAAGTTGAGGCTCACTTTATCTTTAGACTGAGACAATGAAACCAACAAATTCAGCATACCAGAACCCTGCTTTCTCTGCTCCAGAGTCTGCGACACATACGAACTCCATTCTAACCCCAGGGAGGAGGAACGAACAGCCACACAGAGGAAAACATACTGGGAGCAGGCCTGAGTAGCTGCCATGCTGGGCACCTGCTTTTCTGTGGTGAGCCAGGTTGATCACGTGACTAGCAGAGCCAGGAGACCACCCCCACCCCCACCCCCCAGAGATATCTCTCAGGCGCTTCCTGCTTCCATTCTTGTGAGCACACATTAAAGATAAATCTTGCCCTGGAATGTTAAATTTCCCCCAGGAGGATATTTCGGCCTCTACTTGCATAACAGCAAGACCTCTGGCACCTTTTTGCTCAGTAAACGTGCTCAGAATAAGGATGAGGCGCTTCACAAAACTGAGCTAAGGACCATTTTAAAAGCAAGGGCGCTCCTGCCATGCCCAAGCTGGGACGTGTCATTCTGTGGAGCCCCAGACAGATGTAAGAGAAAGAGGATTCAGATTTCCTTGTTGGTGTTTGTCAGGGTCTAAAAGATGCGTAAGCCAGGCCCCCTCTCCTTACAATGACGTACATTACGACACATCGCCCCAGGGACCCTCATCTTGCTCCTACCTTACCTGTAAAACCACTTACTATAAAAGTGTGGGGAATTCAGGAGGCTGTACACAGTCAAGGGAGGTGGGTGTGGTCAGGCCAGTGTCTGGAAGGAACCAGAAGGCAAGCTGGGACTGTCAGCAGCCATGCAGAGGTACAAGTGCCCTCTGCCCTCAAAAGAACAGCTCACACAGAAAGGAAAGGCCACGGAGCATGGTTGGGGACCCCGAGCTTCTTCCTGAACCCGCGGATGATAGGGACAGGCCTACAGGACAATGAAGCTTGGGAATCTGAAGGCCCGCCCCACTGATCTCAGGCTGAGATGTGGGGGCCCCCAGAGTCAAGGAAGTAACCGGCTCATGGTGAGATTCCACTGGAAGGCACAGCCTGTGGCCTGTGCGATGCCTCGGGGCACAGGCTAGGAAGCAGTCAGAAATGACGTCCCAACTCTGTAGCTGTGTTGCCACTTAAAATCCATTTATAAAGCAGTGTCTGGCCTAAGAAGACACTGGGAAGACCCCAGGCCCTCATGGCTCCCAGAGCTTGGACCAGAAACTGGCCCAGAATCTCCATGCATGGATCTGGCCATGGGTTCCAGGTTCTGACTGTAAGGCACTCATTTCTGCATTCAGCTCTTCCACCTAGATTTCACAGGTAAAGACCTTAGTACTTCTTGGATTTTTCTGTGAAATTCTTCATATTATTATTGTCGTAGTACTTGATTTTAGCTAACACAGAAAGAGAACATTGCACATGTTTGTGAGAGTGCACTTGCTGTTTTGATATGTGTATGTATTCCGCAATGGGTTAGATTAAATTAAACACATGAGGCTCCCCGAGTGTGCAGACTCTCTTTACAGAAGAAATAGTCAAAACAGAGAAGGGGGCCACTTCCCTTTGTCTAGCCTTCCAAAACATACGGTACACACGACACCGTCACGTGACTGTGCTAGAACACCAGAGAACCCCTTGTTCCTGCCTGGCTGTAACTCAGTACCCCTGAGCAGCCTCTCTCAACCCCTCCCTCCCTCCCTCCTCTCCACCGTCCCCATTCTGGCCACAGCCATTTCCCTCTCAACTTCTGTGGGATCAACACTTGAAGGGTGTGATTAGGAGATGCTCTCTTCCTGTCCTGACTCCTCACTGCACAGCACACAGCATAGGGTCTCGGCTTCCACACATGCTGTAGCAAGGGAGAGGATCTTCTTCTCTCCACAGCAGAACGGTATGCATGTACTTAATCCATCCATCAGTCGATGGAAACGCAAGTTTCTATTTCTTGTCTGTCCCACTATCATTTGTATTGCTAGGATAAAAATATCCGGACAGGAAAAAAAAAAAAAGCAGCTTCAAGGGAGAAAGGGCTGAAAGGCCGACGGAATCAGGTGACAGCCCCTCACTGTGGGGAGAGGCTGGAGCTCCAAGGGGCTAGTCCGTCTAAGTCTAGAGCAAAGAGAGAGTAGACGAATGCATGGTTACTACCTATATCTCTTTCTCCATTCTTACCGAGGTCAGAACCCCAACTTGTGGAATCACGGGAGTGCAGGGTTAAACGGTGCCTCCTTTTTAAACATTCGAGGACCTTCCACTGGGTTTCCCGGGACAGCTGAACTAATTTACATCTTCATACCCAGATCCAGATCACCAGTCCCCTGCTCCTACATCTCATCAATGTCTGTTTTACTCTGTTTCTGTCATTCGGGATGGGGAGGTGTTCCGCAATACTGCGGCTTTGATTTGCAGTTCCCGGACCAGGTAAATGCCCAGCACACAGCCTCGTCTTCAGCAAGGTGCTGTGAGATGACTCCTACACAGAAGTCACAATGCAAACATGCACCCAGCATCCTTCCCAGGGGGCCTCATTGTGTCCCTGCTCTACCATGGCTTCCGATAAGGGGCTGATGTAGTCGACCTGCCCCTTCCCCGGGAGCAAACACAGCGAAGTTCTCAGAATCCTTTCTCTTCCTGCTCAGGAGTCCTTCCTGAGGAGGCCTTAGCTCCCACAAGCCGATGCCTAACAGGAACTATTCTTTAACTTCACTCTAAAGTGAAAACACTGTTTTAAAAAGTTTAAATGCCAAGAAAACATAAAAGTAGGTGTGTGGTGGGGAGGGGGGGCTGATGGGACAGATGGATAGGAAAGATTTAAGGGGAAATATTTGATTAAAGCAATGACTCACGCTTGTATTACAGCGTCCTCATATTTTCTTCCAACCCCATGTTTAAAAAAAAATGTTGACAGCTGCTGCAAGAATGCGCTTCAAATTGCCCCCCGCGCCCCGATATTGTAATCTCCCCGACTTTCGATAATTCCTCTGCTTTCGTTGGCAAGTTCTGCTCTCTCGATTCCAGTGCTAACCGAACAAGACAGTTCACCACCGTGTGTGTGGGGGGCCCTCAGGAGAGGGCCAAGATCAGCAGAGAGGGCTTTTGGGTGAAGTGGACCTCACTGGACCTGGAAAGCCTGGCGCGGTACGGTGAGGGGGGAGGCTGAATGGGAAAGGAGACAGGTGGGGGTTGTCCCGGTGAGAGGTGAGCCTCGGGTCAGGAGAGGTACACGGGGCGGTGGGCGGACACAGCGCAGGCGGAGATTGACAGGGGAGTGGGCGGAGACTGAGCAGCAGGACCGGCCTTCCCCTTTAAGAACCAGTCACACAGTGATGCTGGTGCGTTGGAGGAGGCAGCCAGGGGAACTTGAGGTGAGCCCGGGTCACGGAGCATCATTCCTAGGTTGAAGGACTCAGAACTGTCCCGGACAGCGGGAGCGCAGCCAAGAGGAGAGCGAAGTCCAGGGGCTGGGACGCCGCCTATGCCTCTTGGGACACACTTGAGAGCTTCCGAGTGTATCTTAGGGCCACTTGGCATTCCAAGGGTCCTGAGGAGTTGGGACAGAGTTCAAACCACCACCATCAATCCCCAGGGAGAAAGGTTTGAAGGTGAGAATAACAGACCCCTGGGAATGGCCAGCGGGGAGCTGGCTGCTTAAAGCTAAGACTGCCGTTTCCAAGACCAGGCTCATGCTGATTTCTACTTGCAATGCATTTAACGACGTGTGTGTGTGTGTGTGTGTGTGTGTGTGTGTGTGTGTGTGTGTGTGTGTGTGTGTGTGAGAGAGAGAGACAGAGAGACAGAGAGACAGAGACAGACAGACATTACTCTATTACATTACCTATTACTCTAGACAGACAGACAGACAGACGGAGACAGAGACAGACAGATCATGAAAGGAACCAAGCACAAGGTCCTTAAGTACCTTGCTTAGTTCTCTCCCTTCCCCCAGCAGACCGCCTCCAAGTGAATAATCCTGGCCTTATGTGTCCCTTTGGAGCTGGGCACTGGTGGGATGGGAGGGCTTACTTAAACACTAACTTCTTTCTTTCTTTTTTTAAATTTATTTTGTTTTTTCAAGACATGGTTTCACTGCCTTGTGGCCCTAGCCGTCCTGAAACTCACAGTGCAGATCAGGGTGGCTTTGAACTCATAGATGCACCTGCCTCTGCCTCCCAAATGCTGGGATTAAATGCCTCCCATATGCTACCAGGCCAGGTTCCCACTAATTTCTTTAAACAGAGGCCTATGAAACAAGGGCCCAGAACCACCAGGAGAGGGACTGGGGAAGGGCATGTCACCATACTGGTAGCAAAGCTGGCTCCTGTCTAAACGGTGCACATGGCAGATCCGGGGTCTAATCTCTGGGAGGTTAAAGTCTTCATCTGAAGAATGTGGGTAATCCCACGTCCCCGAGACTCCTTCCCACAGGCCTCTCCAGGAAGCACACATCTCCAGCCTGTGCTGGCACCAGCGAGTGTCACGCATGGCTGTGTCAGCCCTCTGCCTCCCTCCGCTACCTCCGGCCCTGATCTGTTTCTTAAGGTCAGGGTTGAAAGCCAGACAGAGATGGATCACAGGCCTGCCTCCCAAGCTTCCCGGAACAGCGGGGGCTCTGGCCACACACTGCCCTGAACTCTTCCTGAGTTCACCTTCCTAGATGAGTGGAGCCCTCCCTCCTAACCACTTTCAGCTGGCCTCGGGACTCCACGATTTGATGAAAAGGAAATTTCATGATCTGCTGGCTGCAGCCAGGGTCATTGTGAAATGCTGGCATTCCATCTGCCTGTCCTTTTTCCAAGGCAACACACCCTTTTGGGGTCCGATGGAGCCCCCAAGTCTCACCCTCTCTCTGACCATCTCAGTCTTGTGCATCTGCTAGAAACATTACATGAATTCATCCAAAGATCCACCAGGGAGGAAGGCAGACATGCCCCCTTTGCTGGCATTTTCTTGACCTTATCAGGGTCAGTGGAGAGACAGGAGACTGACTTCTAGGGTCACCAGTACTCATCTCTCCAGTGCCCTGCTCAGAGAGGCATGTTCATGTGTCCCTCTGTCTGACCATAGGACTTCTCCCTCCTCTGTCACTCACCCCGCACAGAAGACCACGGCCCTGTGGGTATGTGTGCTGTCAGGAGCCTGTGTTTTTCTTGTCCTCGGAAGCAGTACATGTGGAAGTGACACTGGGCTTGGAGATGTGACCAACAGTCATGTGGACTCTCTGGATCCAAAAATGAGCTTTAGGGTTTCAGCAGCTATTTTGGGCTTGTTTGTTTGGGTTTTAAATTATCCTCATTGGGGCTGCAGAGATGGTTCAACGGTTAAGAACATGTACTGCTCCTCCAGAGGATTCAAGTTCTGTTCCCAGCACCCATATCTGGAGGCTCACAACCACCTGTACCTGTAACTCCAGTTCTGGGGGGCAGGGGCCAGATCCTATTACTCTAGACCCTGTCCCCTGTGGGCACCTGCACTCATGTGTACATATCCACACACATACACATAAATAAAAATAATAGAAATGGGCAGAGCCCGATAGAGCACACCTTTAATCACAGCACTTAGGAGGCAGGGGCAGGCGGATCTCTGTGAGTTCTTGGCCAGCCTGGTCTACAGAGTGAGTTCCAGGACAGCCAGAACTACACAGAGAAACCCTGTCTCAAAAAAAGGAAAGGAAAGGAAAGAAGAGAAGAGAAAAGGAAAGAGAGAGAGAGAGAGAGAGAGAGAGAGAGAGAGAGAGAGAGAGAAAGAAAGAAAGAAAGAAAGAAAGAAAGAAAGAAAGAAAGAAAGAAAGAAAGAGAGAGAAAAGAAAGAAAGAAAGGTGTTAAATTTTTTTCTCATCAGTAGGCACTCATTACTGAGATGAGGATCCGTGTAAACACAAATCTGAGCTCATTTTGCCAGATCACAGCTTCCGCTAGCCATCCACCCAGGGCCAGTCACTCCCAGGAGTTTTGCTCCTGGAGCATTTTGTGTCTGGCAAAACCAAGGCCACTGAGCACAGAGGCTCATAAATCAAGTGTCAGAGAAAACAAACACAATAGCATGGAGCCTGTTGTATAAAAGTAGCCATGTTCCAGGAGGAGCCTATTTCTGAAATACAATAGATACTTTAGAATCTTTCTCCTGCCCTGTGGTTCTGATTGGTCCAGGGGCAGTTCCCTGCCCCAAAGAATGAGAAGCAGGTGGTGCTGGACTTGGTCACTTCCTTCTCCCCTGCAAACCACCTCACAGCCATTTAACCTCTTAGAGAAGGACCGAACAGCGAGGCTTCTGCCATGTTCAGGGTTTCTGTGATGAGAAAGACTGTTTTCTTGACTATTCTGGGATGAGAAGCTTGTTTTCTTGACTGCCTCCTGGATGGAGGTACCTGAATCTGCCTCCTAGTCCTATGGAAGTGTTCTCTTGTACGAGGCAGTTTTAATCTGGATCCCACAAAATGAGCAAGCTGCATGTTGGGCCGCAGCATAGGATCCATGGGAGCAGGGCTTAAGGGTTCTGTCAGACTGAAGGTCTGGAAGGAGGACAGATGGGTGGACCGTCAACTTGAATTTATGCTGCTACTCATCATAACACGGCACCTTTACCCGAGGGACCTTGTCCTTGGCCAGCCTTCTCGTGTGGCTGACCCCAGCCTGTTGGCTCAAATGGTTAGGGAACTCTATCACATTGTAATTTCCCAGTCTTTGCTCATAGACAGCTCTTCAGAGACTGTTATACAAGCTTGCACCTTACGTCATAATCTTGTCCGAGTAAGACAGGAAAAGCTAGGAGAATATTCTTTAAATTTCTACAAATGATTTGAACTCATGTCTTTGTTATCCAACCCTTCTCTGAAAATAACTCCCCAGCATTCCTGTGTCAGGCCTACAGATGTGGGCATGTACACCGATGATTCTTATTGGTTCTTGTAGGAAGCCTGTTGACAGTACTGAGGGCCATCTCTTGGGATTCTCTCTAATGACACACAATGCAGCGCCTTCCATCACAGAGACTGTAACTTCCAAGCACAGGCGTGGGTTCCAGGCAGCCCTCCAGGGGCCAGCCTTTTTGCCTCCCTTGCCCAGAACTGAGAATTGGCTGGACTATCACCTGTCTTTGCTGCAGGAGATCAGCAGGGACAGTCGGTATAACAGCAGAAATGGATGTCTAGAATTTATGCCTTACCCTGGGAGGGACGATGTACCAGGAGGGTAGCAGGTTAAGTGAGAGCCTCGGTTGATGGAGATGTTGACCATGTATCAGAAAGAGAAAAAGGTTACTCAGAGCTCTGGAAACATCTGGAGACAGCATGCTTTAACTCCCTGAGGTTCTTTTAGAAACTGTGATTCAAGCTGAAGAAACCAAGCAACTGCCTGGTTGAAGTGCTGGTTCAAGCCAAGGTCGCCAGTAGGGTGTCAGGTCCGTGGCAACTCTTCTGGGTCTGGCTTGGTCTGACCCTTTCTGGAGTTAGGCATGCCATGAGCCTGCTTCCATGTATGTCCAAGCTACGTCCCCCATCTCTGCTGCCGCATCCAGTGTGCTCAGATGCCACGGCTGATCTTTTCCCCTGGAAGGTCTGCTTCAGGTGGCCATGAAGGCATTCAGAGAAGACCCAGGCCTGCACAGTTACCCAGTTTCCTTTGCCTCCTCTGCCTTGCCTTTGGTTCTGTTCCTCTTTCTCATGGTGGTGGCTTGATTATGTAGGCAGCCTCTCCAGCCGAGGCTTCCTGGACGAACATAAGGGAACCTTCCTGTCAGATCCCCCCCGGGAAGCTTTGAGGGTGCTACTGAGCATGACCACTGAGTATGTGCCTTTCCATGCCATGAACTATGTTAACAGCTGCCAGTGGCAACAGCCCTCTCAGAAGTTGCGCTGTTTGCTGAGATGGCTTCCCTTCTCCTGGTCCAAGTTCCTGAGTAAAACTGCAAAAGAGCAGCTTGGCTCCTGGAAGTGACCCGACAGGTGACCAGGAGGATCGATAGCCTGGGCCCAGCGGAGGTCTGTCCTGCCTCTGTTCTAGCCTTCCTCTGCTGCACTTCCTCTGCCCCGGGACCAGGTTCTCCAGTAGGGAGGAACTGTGAGTTCGCACAGCCCATTGTTTGGGAGGTTGTCTCTGCACATGCCCCGAAACACAAGCGCTCACACTTCACGCCACCGCAGCGAGCCTCTCAGTTACCTGGCCCAGGTGATGAAGAAGTCACCACTTCAGTGGAAAGATTTACTCCGTGGCGATCGCGTGAACCAAAACGCAAACATCCTCTCCTTGAAACGCCCTCTTCATCCGAGATGATGAGGGTGCGAGTTAGAACAGCAGGCTCACATGCCTGCTCCACATGAAGTGGAGACATTATCACTGCTAACATCCTGACAGATCACTGGAAATGGGGACGCGGAGCGTGATGAGAGGCTTGTTTCCAGCGTGTGCCCGATGCCAGGCACAAATCACGCCTGTGAGCAAGTTGTCCCAAGGTCTAGGACATAAACACTTGAAGCAAATGCTCTCAGTGTGTGTAGTATTCACTCCAGGGCGGCAGGGCATGAGTTCACAGCTCATGGGCCATGTCCTTGAGAACATTCAGCTTCACTGTTACTGTGGGAACTAGCAGAGGTTACCACCTCCCCTTAACCCCGTGTCTCTGCCACACTGCATGCAGCCCTGGTAGCTCAATGGCCCTGCTGCAGCTCTACTGTGTCCCCCACGCCATCCAGACAGTCTCCTACCTTGACAGCCAGCTAAACAAGTCACTATATGGCTGAGTGTCTTTCCAGAGCCTCCCCACCTCCCACCCCCAGCTTTCAGAAGTTTTTTTTTTTAAAGCTATGCTTCACCATATCTGCACTCGAAAGCATTGCAACTGCTTGTCTCTGCCCCCACGCTCCTCACACAGCCCTTTGCAAGAACTCCAGCTAGGGATCTCACACAACTCGCGGCTTCCTATGTTTCTGGGCATCCCTTACGGCTACACTGCCCAGTCAACACAACTACTCATTCTCTCCAGTTCGCGGGCTCCCAGAGGATGCTGGGGGGTTTTCTGGTGGACATATGCAGGGCTTCACAATAGAGTTGGCTCCCAAGGCCTGGGGAAGCTTCACGAACAAATCCCACAAATAGATCACGATGGCGCAAGAGCACAAACTTTTAACATTTGTCGGCAGAGAAGGCCAAATTGTCAGGCTCCTACAGAGCTCTACCAGCTGGTGAGACCCACAGTTGGGTGTATATTGGTATCAGCCCTGGGACAGGAGGAATACCGGGGCCCTCTACAGGCTGCAGCATATGAAATGATTCTCCAACGCAGCCAAAAGTCCAAAGCACTAAGCCCCAAACACAACAAAACCCGGCTTGAGGTTTCCTTCAGATAATAAACGCACTGTGAGCAGGGTCAGGAAGCTTGTTGGCAGAACACCGAGGCTGCTTGGTGGACAGCCTTTCTCTTGGGTTTGCCAGAGGCTCCTTGCTAGGACCAGGGAGCGTCTGTCAGCAGCACCCTAGGAATGGAGTTCTCCATACCAGCACTCTCGGGCTCAGGACTTGGCAAGAGAGGTGGTGCAAGGGAGGTGAACTGGACTGTCCCTTAAAATCTCTGCTTTAAAAATGAGAAATCCTGACAGATGAGAACTTGGGCTCAGACTGAGATCCCTGTCTGACTCTCCCAAGCACTGTTCTGTTGACAATCCTGCTTCATCTTCGTTCAGACAGAACACCCAACATCCGTTCTGACTGGACCAGGCAGTTTGACCTGGCCTTACTAGTTGAACAGGTCATGAGTGTTACCTCTCATGTATCTGCAGAAGGTATGGCTCCCCTTCCTCCCAATGTGTTTTTTTCTCCGTGTATCACATGTGCCCCCAAAGTCTGGCATTCTTCAAGACATTCAACTCTCACTGGCCAACTACAGTTTCCATGTCAACAGTTTCTAAAACGTGCTCACTATCAGAAATGGCCCCAATCATTTATGCCATCTCTGGGAACTGACTTGGAAGCTTGACCCCAATTCTATCATCTCCAACAGGAAAATCCTTTTCTGTCCCACTGGTCAGGTTATCTCTTTGTGAGGTTTCCTCTCTCCTTCATGCTCCCAGCCTCCCAGTTCCTCTGCTCTGAGGATCTTGACCCCCCGCCCGCTCTGTGCAGGGTCCTTCCCTGATCTAACCATTCCTAGCTGGCAGCTGGCCTCCTGCCTCCAGCCAGCCCTTCCTCACACCGTCTTGGCATCCCTACCCTAATCTAGAAGCCCAAATCCAAACTGCTTGGAATGGAAGATCCTAACAATTGCACAAACCACCGATGCCCCCTCTGCCCTTCCCTCCCTGTCTTCACTGGAGAAGCCAGCCAAGCCGTGCTGGCCCGGTGAGTGTTGGGGAGCACTCTCTCTCCCCCATAACCTTGCCATGCTCCCCAAGTCCCACTTGGCCAACCCACCGCTTGAGAAAGCCCACTGGCTCCTGCGACCTTCTGAGTTCTTTCCAGAGGATTTCTCCAGCCCTTCTGTTTCCTGCTCTTCAGAAGGGTGTTCCATATCCTGGTTACTTAGTCATGGTGCTAGCCAACCTTCTATGGTCCTCCATCCCCCTGCTAGGAGGGCCAGGTAACCCCTTATCAAAACCCTTGATAGAGAGCTTCCTTGGCACTTCTGTTTACTCATTTCTTTTTCATTTTGCCCCGTATCAGTGGGTTTTAGACTTAATGAGCCAATATCGTTATTTTAGACAATGTCAAGCTCTTTTGGGAAAATTGGTCATGTGTAAATGTGTCATACATTGCTCATTGTATGCGGTAGGCAGTATCAAATGAATATTTTTCAGAGGATAATATTGACCATGAAAAAAAATGTATTATTTCTAATCGCTGCATTGTTTAAAGGCAAGTAGTTTGAATTACTTCTATAAAGTGGCTAGGCAAGGAATATTGAAGATTCTAAGGGAAAAATAAGGTAAAATAAGAAGCCCCATCACTAACTAAATATCCTGTGACTCTAGGCAAAATACAGACACCGAGAGCTGTGGGCTAACAAGTGCTGACTATGGACCACCAGGCTGAAGTCAGGCGATTAACAGAGGAGCTACTTTTAAAGTAGAGAGTGGATTTTCAGACGTTTGGGGTTTTTTCGGTAAAGTTTAAGATGCCTGTCACAGTTAATGAGCACGTGGTAAAATGCATCAGGAACCTAAATTTAAAAAGGTATTTGAGAGTGTGTATTTTCTACAAATGTCACTCTTACTAAAGGAAAGCTTGTTGGTCTTGTTTTCATGTGTACTTTCCATGGAGCTCGGTACAAAGAAAGCTCTCTGATCTCTTTATCAGGAGGAAGAAACGGAGGCGGGGGAAGGGAGCAGCCTTCCTCCCGTAACCACTAGCGTGTCTGGAGGGGGAAGGAACGGGACATTAGATCAGGGTTATGGAGCAGAAGTCCTTGGCTCTTCCAGTGTTCGCTAAGCCACACCATTTCTAAGCCCGGTGATTGCCGGGTCTGCTTACAATGTAAATGAATTCCAGCCTTGCCCAAAGGAACCATAAAGCAATTAGTTCACTGAGCAGGAAGAAGGCAGTGGAGGGTGGGCGCTCCACACTGACCTTGTGGTCTCTGTTCAGCCTGAAGGAAGACCTGCCCAAAGAGGAAAGCATTCATACTCCTGTCCCTGGTTAGATGGACCTACAAGGGAGGTGTCCTTGGTTCTTACCACATGGTGATAAATTTAAATGGGTGATATGTGATGGCTAATGTGAATTGGTAGCTTAATAAGACCTAGGATTACTTAGGAGACAGGCTTCTGGGCACACCTATGCAGGATTATTTTTGTAGGTTGATGAGGCTGGAAGGTCCACCCACTGTGGGTGGGATCATTCCCCGCGCTAGGATCCTGGAGTGCATAAATGGGAGAAAGAGAGCTGAATTTGTACAAGCATAACCATGATGGTTACTTTTAATTGTCACCCTTAGACATGATGCAGAAGCACTGGGAAGAGACTCTCGGTGACAGATGGTCTAGATCAGGTTGGGGTGCGTGTGTCTGTGGCAGATTGTCTTAATTATGCTAATGGGTGGCAGAAGAACCAGACTACCAGGCAGCACCATTTTGGGGGTTTGGGCTCTGAACTGTGTAAGAGTAGAGAAAGCAAGTTGAGCAACGAGTGAGCATGCAAAATCCTCTCTCTTTCTCCTCTTGACTTTGGACATGACGAGACCCTTCAGGCTTCTGCCTTGACTTCCCCACAGTGATGGACTATGACCTGGGATTGCAGCCAGAATGAACTCTTCCTCTCCCGACAGTGGCTTTTTGCCAGGGTATTTGATCACAGCAGAAAGCAATCTATGAGAGCTGTTCTCTGCTTCGAGACTGCCGATGCTATGTGACCAGCTGCCTCCATTCCTGCTGCAGCCGGCCCTCCATCATGACCACCGCACCTGGAGCTGTGAGCCAAAACAAACTGCTGCTCCTCTAAATTGCTTTTGTCCAATATTTTAATCACAATGACAGGAAAGTAACCATGCCCAAGCCCCATTTCTTTGGGGTTTGTGTTTGTTGTTTGTTTTAAACATCTCATAATTGTTCACTGTCTGTGTATTTTTGAAGGCAAGCTGGAGGCTGTATTAGTTCTGTGGACTGTAGAGGAGGAGGGTATACAGAACCTAGTAGGGTTATTTCTTTAGTCTACCAGACCTAATGTAACCATGAGAGAGACGGTCTATCTTGGAGCCTTCAGTCTAAAATGAGGAGGACCTGTTGCTTTGGGTTCCTGCCGAGGGTGCTGGGTGGCGATGTGGGAAGCAGAGTAAGCTGCATCTCTACTGAGCTAGGAAGCAAACAGAGGAGGAGGAAGCGGAGGGCCTCCCAAGGTCCCCATCAAGGATGTGATGTGACCTTAAATACCTAAGGACCCCTACTAGCCCATCCTCTTAAAGTCCCCCACCACATTTTTCAAACAGCTGCACCCTGAGGCACCAACCTTCAGTACGTGGGCCTATGGGAGATTTTCCAGATCCATTCAGATCATGGCAGGGCTTCCTCTAGACCCAGTGTGGCTACAGAAACATGACTCTCTGCTCCTCTCACATGTGTGCAGCGTAAGGAGCCTTCCAAATCAAGAGAAAGGGAAAGGGTACGGCTGTCACCTTCCGTGTGAGCCCCCTCTCACTCTGTGCCCGGGTTAGGCTGTTCAGAGCATGCTATGCTGTGCAGCGTGTGGTGTTGTCTTCTCTCCAGTCAGGGTGGGAGTGCAGACAACCGTGAAGCAAATACATGAACCTCCTGTCTTTCTGTGTGCTGTGAATGTGTTGCTCTGGTTGATTGATAAATAAAATGCTGATTGGCCAGCAGCCAGGCAGGAAGTACAGTATAGATGGGATAAGCAGAGAGGAGAATGCTGGAAAGTGGAAGGCTGAGTCAGGAGACACTGCCAGCTGCCACTGCCATGAGAAGTAAGATGTAAAGATACTGGTAAGCCATGAGCCACATGGCAAAGTATAGATTTATAGGAATGGGTTAATTTAAGATATAAGAACTAGATAGCAAGAAGCCTGCCGTGGCCATACACTTTATAAGTAATATAAGTCTCTGTGTGTTTACTTGGGTCTGAGCGGCTGCAGGAGCCGGGTAGACACAGGAAAACTCCAGCTACATGAACCCAAGACAACAAATAAAATACAAGAGTCTCCGATAAATGTAACTTCAGTGTACTTAACAGGTAACAGCAATGTTGATTTGTAAGTCCTAAAGATGGAAGAGAATGTGAATGGAGTCAAGTTGAAACTATAAAGTCCTAGAGCAGCAGGACTCCCTGTCAAAGTCATGAGGGGTTCATTCGTGTTGCTTGCATTTGCACTTTTTGTTTAAAAGATAAGGTCTTGCTATACAGCCCAAGCTGCCCTCAGACTCTCAATTCTCCTGCCTGACTTTAATTTGTATTTTTAAAGTTTATTTCATTGGTATTGGTGATGAAACAGTTTTGGGGACAAACATTTTGGTAACATTGAGTTGGTGAAGGATGCTAACGGTCACGACTGCGGAGTTCTTGGTGTTGTGGTGAACGTCGTCAATGGCTGTAGCCTTAGTGTGGGAGACAGCCAGGCGGTTGGAACCGAGAAGAGTGTGGAGGGTGCTAGGACACATATGTGTATCAACCACCTTCCAAAATACAATGATTTGGAGCTTGAAGACGCATGGGATAGAGAACTGCAGACATGAAGATGTGTGACTGGGACCCAGGGAAGGACAGATCCAGGTAGGCAGCACCAACCTCCAAAGCTCAGGGAGCAATCCACATATTGCACAAAATGTAAGATGTGATGAAATGCTGACTTCAACCCTGGGTTCTACCTGAACCTCTGCCCCACCCAGCCCTCTGCCCCACCCAGCCCTCTGCCCCACCCAGCCCTCTGCCCCACCCAGCCCTCTGCCCCACCCAGCCCTCTGCCCCACCCAGCCCTCTGCCCCACCCAGCCCTAGGCTCCACCCAGCCTGCTGCTCTACCTCCACTCTATATCTCTCTTACAAATGTAATAAAAAAAATAAAAGCCCATGATTCACAAATGTTTGAAAAGCTTCATCTCAGAGGTAAATTATTGGTCCTACGGAGAATATGAAGACTTGTTTGTTTTTAATAAATTATTTCATAGTGGTTTTTACCATGCTTCACCATTCTTAGGATACTAATTGTTTTAACTATCAGCTTAAAATTCCTAACTTTTGCACATAGAAATACAATGAAGTAGAAACCAGATTCTAGAAGCTCTCTTGGTATGGACAGATTCCTGGATTTGGTGTTAACTCTGGCCAGACCCATCAGGACAATGACTACAGCCAGACAAGTCACAACCTAATGTTTGATAGACAAAGACCAATAAGGAAGGTAGACCAATCGCTGCCATTTCCTGGACCAGCAAGCCGTCACTGTGTCGCCTGGCTGCAGCACCAGCTCTTCTCAGTCTGTGTCCCCAGAAGCCTGGCAGTGCACAGCCATGGACAAATCAAATATTGAGCCTCATTGTGCGTATTGGCAAATGCTCCTGGCACCAGAAAACTGAATGAATCACACTATACATATTCTCCAATTTGAAAAGAATCCTGAGAGTTTAGAGTGCATGTGATGTTGCTTCTCTTTGTCTGTCCTAACAAAGGAATCGGCTACAGGAAGAAGCGGAAACAACAGGCAAGCAAAAAGACTCCATTCTTTGCTGCCAGGCCAGAGCCCTGTGCCCAGCTTTCCTAACGACAGTCTGTCTGTCAATAAGTATCTGTTTGCAGAGTGAGCGGAGCAGCTCCCAGCAGCAAAACTGACATCACCACCAGGCTTGCCTGCAGCTTCACCACAGTGTATGGTGGGCATGATGCTTTTCCTTTCTGAGGCAGGCATCTTAAGGGAGTTTTGAAATCCCCATCTCAAACGGAATGGTTTAATTGGATACCATTGTACAGGAGAAGAGATCTAGAGGGTTGATCATAAATTCAGCCAGGACAGCTGGGTCAGAACATGTTGGGGAATCCATCCCAGAAAATGCCCAAAGGTCTTTGCTTTCCTAGACTCTTATATTCAGCTGGTCCCTCTCTGTCCCCTTGCCTGCTGAAGTCCACAAGTAGGAGGCACAGTCCAGTGGGAGAGTCTGACCCTCATCATCACTTGGGACCATTTGAGGAAGCACCTACATGCCATACCATTCCATCTGCTTCCCACATCAGGCTCACAGCCATCCCGAGCTGCCTTTCCCACAGAAGAACCAATTCTAGAGGAGGAAGCTTGGGTGGAAGAAGGGGAGTCAGGAACCCAGAGCCGCTGGGAGACCCATCCCCATCTCTTTCTTTGCTTCTCTGCTCCAGGGCAGCATCCTCTCCACAGTGAACTGCAGTCCCTCCATGTGGACGAGGCCAGGTTTAGGTGTGACACTTTCAGCCCATGCCAGGAAGACATCTACTAGCCCAGGACAGTGAAGTGCCCACTCCTGAATGGAGCGCCATGATGGAAGGGCAGAGGTTCCCCTGTTGGGCCCACAGACATGTGACAGGGAGAGCATCAGCCTGGGAACAATGGATCTCAGACGAGGCAAGTGGGGCATCCAGTCGGGGACAGGCCACACAGACCCACAACATCCATTTGACAAGCTGACAGAGAACGCTAGATCCCAAGGCTAGGTCAGATGGTTGGTTACAAGACAGGCAACGTGGCATACTGGAGACTGTGGGTGTGTGGCATCTTTCTCACAGAGTTATGATGAAACAAAAGCATGAGTCAATGTACCAACTGCTCGTCTTTGCCGAGTGCTCCAGGATGACTCGCGGGGCATGCCCATCTGACCCAGCGTAGCTCCCAGCAGCTTAGGCATCTTCTCACCCGGTGCTGATTTACAAGGCACTGATGTAAACACACTGCCAGGCACACTGGTACTAGTGCATAGAGAGAGGCTGTCCCGGCTCCCGTAGGGCTCGGTCCCCTGCCTCCACCTCCATATCCCCTCTTTCTTGTCTCTCTCCCTCTGACCTGCTGGCTCAAGCACCACATCTACTCCACCCCATCCCCTTTTCAGCCACGCCCACCCTTGCCCTCTAAACGACACACAAAGGGAAAGATAACTACCAAGAGAAGGAGAGAAACAGCAGCAAGGCACAGAATGAGCGAGATCATCTGCACTTGGGGAGGGCATTGTGTGAGTCCCATCCATGCTGACCAGTTACCGGGGTGAAATGAGATGCTTCTTACTGGGGAACTGGGAAGAAAAAAATCAAAATTAAGGTCTCTAAATTTAAACATCTGTCAACCCCAGGGAAATGCTGGCCAAGGGCACATACAGATGTGAACATTTACGCAGAAAAAGGAACAAAAAAAATCTATGGGTTTAGGGTTTGGTTTTAGATTAAAAGTGAAGAGCCATGGCTAAGAAACCGATCAAGCCTGCATGTCCACCAGCAGGTGAGTGAGTAAAGGAAACAGGATGTGTACACAATGGAATCTTATTCCACCACAAAGAAAAAGGAAATGCTCATTTTTGCAGGAAGATACTTGGAACCAGATTTTATTATTATGTTAAGATAAATAAGCCAGACTCAGAGATGCTATTTTTCTCACATGCAGTTCTAGATTTAAGTGTGTGTGTGTGTGTGTGTGTGTGTGTGTGTGTGTGAGAGAGAGAGAGAGAGAGAGAGAGAGAGAGAGAGAGAGAGAGAGAGATTGTGATTGTCTGAGTGTATGTGAAAGGCCTGGGGAAGAAGAGAAGTAGGGGTTGGTGGGAAGATACAGGATCATGAAACATGAAAGGAAATCTACTCCAGGGACAGAGGACCAGCAAGGAGGGCTGCTGGAGAGGGTAAGTGACGGCCCTACGGTAGAAGCAGGGGACACATCTTCCTAAGTGACAGGGAAAAGTCCAACCTTGCTCACTTTAGCCTTCGTGAATTCATGTTTGGTTGATGCATGTTTCAGATAAGACACTTGAGACAAGAGTAATCTCACCATGTTTTGTTTCCAGGTTTAAAACACCCCTGGATAAACATAAAATGAGAGGGGCTGAACGAAGAGCTTGACATATGTCTGAAAGTCACACGCATCCTTCTTTCTTGTCCTTTATAGCCCCTGTCATCTGAAATGGAGCCCCAGGTCCATGAGCTATGAAGTGACCTGCAGACGTCTCAAACTCAGAGCTCCCAAAGGTCATCTGGGGTGATATGTTGTGTCCCCCAATATATCATGTACCCTAATAAAGCTTACTATTATCTGAGGATCAAAGGATCCTCAGTTTACACTATAGTAAACCCCAGAAGCCAGGCAGTGGTAGCACACACCATTAATCCTACCAGGGAGGCAGAGATTCATCCAGATCTCTGTGAGTTCAAGGCCACACTGGGAACAGAGCCAGGCATGGTGGCACATGCCTTAAATCCCAGCACTAGTTAACCATAAAGATCTGGAGGTCTGTATAGACAGACTGGAAGTGACAGAGCTTGGCAGGAAGAGGAAGTGATGCAGCTGGGCAGAGAGAGGAAATGAGATGGCAGGGACAGAAAGGTATATAGGCACGGGTATACAGGAAGTAGATCTCTTTGGAGGCTGAGGAGTCGGTGAGGTGAGGTTGGCTGTGGCTTGTCCTGTTCCTCTGATCTCTCAGTTTTCACCCCAATATCTGGCTCCGGGTTTTTTATTAATAGGACTGTTTCACAATTTGTCTCACAGCCATCCATCTCCAACTGTGTCCTCAACTGTCTCACCAGACTCCTCTGCCACATTTCACGGCTACCATGTCTCCTACTTACTTCCCAAGTTCATCTCCATCCTTTGAGAATGTGAGATGTAGGTGTCCAATATCAGTCTCATCAGCTCTCATCGCACTGCACCCCCAGGCCCTATGCTCACGTGTCTCACAGCCCCATCCCATGCGACCTACCCTCCCACTGGGAGACTCCCTCACCCTGTCCTCAAGGCTCCAGGATGCCACAGTCTCCTCAAGCCACTCACGCATCTACTGCAGGCCTCATTCAGTGTTGGCTGTTGGACCGACCACCCCCCCCCCTTGCCCTGCCCTCACTCAAGGCAGGGCAGGCTACGCCCTAGCACCCTCTCCAGGGGGACTCGGACTGTCCTCCACAACCCACTCCCAGACTGAAGCCTCACGTGGTGCTGGGACCTTTTGGTGGTGTGGCCACGGCAACACCTGCCACACTTGGGGTGTCAGGAGGGCTGAAACAACGGAGGACTGCGAGGCAGAGGTCCGCATATTCCAGGGAGCTGGACGTGCTGTAGCTGTGGGCACATTTTCCACCCTGCGGTCAGCATTCTGCCAAGTGACACAGAGAGCCTCCTTCCTGTCCTTTATTTTTATGCCTTCACTTCCTCATGCACAAATTAGTGTCATAAAACTTGGGAAGGGATTTATTTTGTTTTTATTTTATGTATTTGAGTCTTTTGCCTGCATGTATGTCTATCAATGCATATGACTTTTGCATATGACTTTTGCAGCAGCATTTAACAACCTTACAATATTGAAGATGTGAGCAACCGGCAAGTGGTGGAAATAAATTTAATAGAGACCATTCATTGTTTATTTATCAAGGCTTTATTTTGGGAGGTGTCTTTTATAGCTATATAACCCCCTTAAAATTTTTTTGGAAACAGATTTTTGTTTATATACAACTCCTCCCAGATCCTCCCCAGCTCTCCACCCACTCAGATCTGCACCTCTTCTTTCTCTTATTAGAATACAGACATCTAAAAACAATAATAAAATAAAGTCAACCTGAAAGAGGATGAAACAAACAGAAGAAAAGGAGCCAAAGAAAACCCGACATACATATAAACACAGAGACACACATTTGCCCAAACAGAAATCTCCTAAAAACATAACGCCAGAACCATAGTATCTGTGCAAAAGACCCGTAAATTAAAGAAGAAGAAGAAATAAAAACACTGCCCACTGTTATGAGACAAGGAATCTCCAAAACTGCCACTGAGTTAGTTCTGTGTTGGTCCATCTGCAGTTAGGCATGGGCTTGCTCTTAAGTGTGGCTTGTCTATCTAGTGAGACTCCGTTGGAGAAAACTAATTTCTCTTTTGCAGTCAGTTATCAATTGGAGATAACTTCTGGGCTAGGGATGGGGGCTCATGTCCACGTCCCCTCTCAGTGCTGGGTCCCCATCCGGCTAAGACCTGTGTAGGCCCTGTGTATCAGACCTTGTGCAGGTTGCCAGTCTCTGTGAGATCATATGGGCATCAGTCCTGTCGGGTCTAGAGGGCCTTGTTTCTTTGGTGTCATCCTTGTCCTCTGGCTCTTACCGTCTTCATCCTCTTCCGCAGAGTCCTATGAGCCCTGAGGGGAGGGATTTGATGGACATCCCATTAAGGACTGAGGGTTCCAAGGTCTCTCACTCTCTGGACACCGCCCTGATGTGGGTCTCTGTATTCGTTCCCATCTACTCTAAGAGGGAGTTTCTCTGATGACGGATGAGCAAGACACTGATCTATGACTACAGCAAGAGGTCATTCGGAGCCACTTTATGGCCATGTTCCCTTAGCAGACAGTAGTGTTTGGATTTCCCCTGGTTCCCTGGCCTATCTAGTGCCAGGTTCGTGGCCATCTGCGCAGTGCCAGGACTGAGTTCTGTCTCATGGGGCAGGCCTTCAGTCCAATCAGATGTTGGTTGGTTACTCCCACAAGCTCTGTCTGCGCCACTATTACACCTCATATCTTACAGGTAGGCAGGCGACTACCTTAAAACAACAGGTTTGTAGCTAGGTCGGTTTCTACCTTCTCCTCTGGTAGCATACAGAGTACCTTCAGTACCGTGAACACTAGTCAGTTGGGGAGAAAGCTCCAGACAGGCACCGGCTCAGCTCCTCCGTGCTCGATGAGTCGTGTAGGTATTGTCTTCAGCAACAGGGCCTGGCCCTCGGTTTGCAGAGGGCAACCAGGCTATTCATAATTTAGAATCAATACATTATAATATTCCATTCGACTCAAATCACACTAATTGTGCTGTCAATATTTTCGCCTCAGAGACCATTCAAAGAGGCCGAAAGCTATTTATTAAGTGCTAAGCAACTTAAACCAAGTATCGATCGTATGTAGTAGCATTGTGTGTCTACTCCAGTTCTTAACAGTTGGAAGGCAGCTAAGGCCCTGTGACTCTTCCTCACAGCAGAGCGGCTGGAAGCCTGCAGCTTCAGACAATATTGATAGAGGGGTTTTTCACAGAGCACAATCTTGCAACCAGCTTTGACTGGAGGGGGGGGTTACTTTAGTGTTAGAGGGAGAATATATAATTTGAAACTATGCATACTAGAAACTGTCACCCGGGAAACAAATCTCAGGCCAGCCCCGATTCCTACAGCTTTTGCCCAACTCCAGGAAGTTTATTAAATTACGGCGTTTTGCAGTAAAGTCAGCTGTCCCCAGTGATTTTAAACACACAGATGAAAGGAGAGTATTTGGCCACACCAGGCAAGGCTGCTGTAGAGGATCAGAAGAGCTCCGCATCCCTCTGATTCTGCTGAACTGGGTTAATTGGGAACCCACCATCTCCAGGGAGACCGCGAGTGACATTCTTTTGATTAGTTCTTGTTCCGTTCAGAGTCTGAGACCCTCCTCCACCCTGAGCCCCAGAGGAAGAGTTTGGGTCATTATGGGCAAGGTTCAGAGCAGATGCTTCAAAACATGAATCGATACTTGGGAGTCTTAGAAATTATTTTAAAGAGAATCTAGTGTCTCGCTCATGAACGTATGTCCCGTTCAGTTCTGGGCCTTTCTTTCCCTCCGTGGAACTCCCACACAGGAGGAGCGTCCTCACTGTGACGGAAGGAAGGCCTGTGTGCCCTCAGCCAGGTTTCCTTCCACTGCAGGCTCAAAAACAGAAGGCGCCTGCCATGCTTGTTCATTTTCTGTTTCAGTAAAATGCAGTCAGGGCCCAGCATCTCCTCTGCTAAGTGCTGCATTGAGCATGGTGCGGATCAGTTCAGGAAGAGCAGCCTCGCAGCAACCCCAGCCGGTAGGGGGCGCTCAGTCAGCACGCACTGAAGGGGTGAGTGGTTGCTGAGCCGTTAAAATAAAAACCCAAAACTCTCTACACCTTTCCCTCTCCCTCAGAGGCGTGCATCACAGGTGGACAGAAGGAACACAGTAGGGCCTCGGGACTGGGCTGGGAAGCAGGCTCAGTGGGCCGGGAAGCAGGCTCAGTGGGCCGGGAAGCAGCAGGTTCAGTGAAGCTCTGGAGAGGGAAGAGCAGGGGTTTTCCTTGCCCCCTCTGTCCACAACAATGAAAGGAAGAACACTGACCAGTTAACTAATTACGCCTCACAGGCTTCGAGTCTCACTAGGGAGCCTGACCCGGATTCTTGGACTAATGATGCTGAAATCGCATTGAATCAGTCTCAAACAGCGATGCCTTCACCATGGATTTCTCTTGAATACCTCGTCAGCTTGGTCCTTCCTCCCCTCTACCCCCTTTCAGAACAAAACTGAAAGTCATTATCTTGACAACATAGGAAAAAAAAAAAAAGAAGAGGAGGAGGAGGAAGAGAAGAAGAGGAAGAACAAGTCATCACCTCAATGGTGAAACATTTGATATTTTAATTACTGCTAATTGTGATACCAGAGAAGAAAGGAGAAGGTGGCATTCTTGAAATGTGGGAGACAAAGTTTAAGTGGTGCCAATGTGTTTAACACATCAATTCTGTTCTGACAGTTTGAAGATTCCATCAGCCGGCTGAAGCAGCCTGGAAACTGAGTTTTCTCACTGCCCTGTCATGGGAAGCGGTGACCTTGCTGTGCTGAGGCACCACGGGTTCTGGGGGGCCGCGGAACCCGCAGCGACGACGGATGGACTCCACGAGGCCAACTGGAAGTCTGATGGCTCTGAGTCATACTTCTGAAGCTGGTAAAATCTCCGCTTGAACTCATGGCTCCTAATTTAAGTGGGTGTGATTTAGAGGCCTGTGCCGTACATGGCAATACTTCTTACCGCCGCGTAAGAACTGGTCGTTGGTTTTTAATTTAAATTCCTGAGGGGTTTGGGTGTCTGAATGCTTGGGTTATGCCCATGGTTCTGCCAGGTCAATGCTCACAATCTTTAGAAAGTTACTTCATTTCCTAGCCATCAGATGCCTCCTTTAGAGAGGGATGGGGAAAATGCATGAGGTGTCCTGTGGAGAGTGTCTGGCGCCCATTAGGTGTTTTTAAAACAAACCGCAGATTCCTTCACTTAAAATAGATTTTTTTTTTTCATTAAAAATGTGATTTGTGGTAGTCATTCAGTTTTCAGAAAGTCTCCTTTGCAGAGAATTACACCATTTAAATTTGGGAAAGAGAAAACAAAACCAATTATTTGGGGGAAAAAGAAAGGAAAAAAAAACAAGATTCCATCACAAAACTCCAGGGAGCAGGGATGAGTTCAAGGAGCCGTCGAATGGGACAGCATGGGATCTACAGGGTTTTATTTGGGGCAACAACTACAACAAATGTAATTTATGCAAATTATAAATGCAAAGCACATTTAGCTCACCACAGCCTCCCTCATTTCCTGCATCCTTATTCCACCTTGTCCCCAGGCCCAAGACACTTGCTTCTACCTTCTCCTAACAGTATGTGCTTGTGGGAGGCAACCTGGCCCAGACACCTTGGCGAACACGTCAGCGCATGCAGGTAGTTGATACCCTCCCCTATTTCTTGGAAGTTTGGTAGCAGCTTGTCTTTTTCAGGACAGCTCAGTGACAATTTCTTACAGGCTTTTTAAAAAGCAACATCAAGGACCGGAGAGGTGGCTCAGCAGTGGAGAGCACCAGCTGCTCTTCCAGGGGACCCAGGGTTAGGGCCCTGCACTCACGTGGGCGGCTCACAACCATCTGTAACTCCAATCCCAGGGGATCCAATGCCCTCTTCTGGTCTCCAAGTGGTGCACAGACGTGCATTCAGGCAATAAACCAAACACACAAAATAATAATTTTGTAAATGACTTCATTGTCACACACACACACCCAACTTTTTGAACACTGCTGCATTGTAGAGACAAGATAGCTGCTCCATAATGCCATCTATCCCCCTTATTTGGGTCCCCTCCTGCCACAGGGAGCGGCCTTGCTTACCCTAAAGCACCGACAGGCATGGCACACTGTTCTGGTGAGGAAACCTGGTCTGCCATGCCAAGTGAGGCCTCTTTGTGGCTCCAGGGAAAGTGGCTTCTAATTGCACAGGAAGGAACGGAGGCTGGAGGACAGCCATGAGCCATCGCTCGGGCGAGTGGATCTCCAGCTGTGTGGTCCCCACACCCCAGTTTAGATCAACCGAACCAGGCCAGCTGCACTGTGGTTCTTTGACATTTGAAGCAGAAAAAAAAAGCCAGTGTTGGGTATTTCAGAGCTTGCCCCTTACGTTTAGTCTCGAGGAGCTTCCAGCTGGACTCCTACGGCCATCTGAGTGGCCATGAAAAACAGAGAAGCCTACTGCCCAGAGTGTTGACCGAAGCCCTCTTAGATCGAAGGGTAAGAGGGCCACCTCCCAGGAGGCCTCCTGGGACCATGGGAACCTGTGGCCCCTGGTCCTGGCACTCCTAAGAGGGTTTGTCTCTAGGAGTGGGGGCAGATACAAGCTGTCTCTTGGCCCTGTAGCCGCCATCTCTGGAGTGGAGGCCCATGTTGCTTCCACCCCAAGGCTGCACGTAGGAGCCACCAGCTTGTTGTCCTCTTATCTCTTTACAGTGTGATCTCTCCCTCTCTCTGTCTCTCTCTCTGTCTCTCTCTCTGTCTCTCTCTGTCTCTCTCTCTCTCTCTCTCTGTCTCTGTCTCCATGTCTCTGTGTATGTGTGTGCACATGTGTGTATGTGTATTCAAGCAAACCCTACCCATAAAACACTCACCAGTGCAGACATATGTGGAGGCCAGAAGTTGACGTCAGGACCTCTTCCTCAATCTTTCTCCACTTTATGCTTTGAGACAGGGTCTCTCACTCAACCTTGAGTCACCGTTTTGGCTGGACTGCCTGGCCACCAAGCCCCACCCCACTTTAAATGGGTGCTACGGATCTCATGCTTGTGCAGCAAGTACCTAACCCGTCTCCTGGACCCTTTACAACATTCTAACAAGTACCTTCCCTTAAAAATTAACGATTATAAGGAATGCTTGTTTTTCTCAAGTCCCCAAATCTTATAGTCATAATTGATTAAACGAAAAGGAGTCAGTGTTTGCCAGGTCCTAAGTCATAGGCAGCTTCCCATCCCCTGCCAACTCAGGACTTCAGGACAGTGTTGGCTCTCACCAAATGGGTGTTTGAAAACTCAACTTCTCCTAATTTTCTTTACAGGTTGTGTTTCTGTATACTAATACAGGTAGTATTGATAAAACACCTTTAAAGTCTACTGTTATTCATCAGCCTAAATTTTCAGGTGTTGGGTACCTAACTGCACAGAGAAAGGATGGCCATGTGCACCCCATCTCACCTTCCTATCATAGATGCCCTCCAGGTGTATACTGACCACCTGACCTCACAGCTCTGTATCACCGGGTCACAGTGACCAGAGATGACGACACAGTGGCTATCTGAGCAGGTCTCCACTGGCCACACACACGATGAGGACTCTATGCTTTTGTCCAATGTGTGACGTGGAGCCACCGTTATGGGGGAAGAGGCACGACGAGGCCAGAGGTGGAGATGGGGCCGGGAGCAGGCATGGAACAGGAGAGGGCACTAGGGAGCCGAGGAAGGTGGGTGCGGAGGAAATGCAAGGAGAGGCATGGACAGGGAGAGAGGGCAAAGGGTCCCAGATGGACTGCATACAGAGGGACAAAAAAGTGAGAGGCAGAAAACTGGGTAAAGAGAGACCAGGGGTCAGGGGAGAGGTGGAGGATGGCAGAGAGGGTGGGGGGCATGGCCAGGAGCTATGCAGAGGACAAGACAGTGGCAGCTGTATGTAGCCTCCAGCTTCCCCGTTGCCTAGTAACAAACCAGTGAGGCAGGTGAGCGAAGGGCATTGGGGTTCGGGGAGACAGTCTGACCAAACGGGCCCTGACCTTTACCCTCATTTCTCATCAGTGTGTGCCAGAGAGCACAAGGCTCCAGCCAGATTCTGACTCAGGATCCCCTTGTCCCCACAAACACAGAGATGGGCAACAACGCTAGCTGATCCCACCACTTTTCCAAGAGAGGCAGTATGCCCGGGCCCACCTACAGAGTGGTTGGTCCATAACCAGAGGCGGGGCAGACTGGCACCATGGCAGGCTCGTCTCAAACACTTGACACACAGCAAAAGCTGGTCACTAGACCTTTACCTAAAAAAACCAGGAAAGGAGCTTGAGAAATACCTGTCCCCACCCCCAGATCATTTAGGAGACTCTCAATGAGTTCTCCCTAGGGAGCTCTTCAGTGAGTCCTCCCCAGAGAGCTCTTCAGTGAGTCCTCTGCAGAGAGCTCTTCAGTCCGTGAAAATGCCTCTCCCTGTGCCAACAGGAAGCCATGAGACATCAGTGAACCAGAAGCATGGGAACTCAAGCAAGCCACTGTGTGAGCGTCATGGCGTGAGCATCCGAGGCTTCTGAGGAGTCTCTGAGACCGGCTTTACCGTGTGAACAACTGTCATTGTTAAAGTGGAATGGAAAGCGTTCAGCAGAGTCTGTACCGTCGGGTCCTCCCAGGGCTCCAGACTGGGCAGCCGGGGACCGGTCACCACAGACACAACTCCTCCCTTGGCCCTAACCTGCTAACCCTGCCGCACACCACACCAAGTGCGCCCAGTGGCCGATTTCCAATCATGAATCACACTCCCTCTCTTGAGCCACAGAGCCTCCAGTTGAGGTTCTGTGGCTATTACCACACAGCCTGGGGTTTCTCTCCCCAGGATGTTAAGCAACAAAATCCAAGTTATCTTTGAAGAAAGAAACCTGAGATGGTATTTTCTGCTTGTTGTGTAAGGCTCAGTGTCCTTGCTGAATGGTGAGCCCAGACAGTGATTCACCAGGCTAGGAGGCTACAATGTCCAGATGGACATTTATCTTTCCTAAGTCCCCTGTGGTCTCCATGTAGGGAGTGGGAGGGGTGTGCTCCCACCTGGACAAAGGAATCAGAGGAATGGGAGGCTTTGGGGGTGCTGCCATAACTCAAGGAAACATCCCTCTGGGTCCAGACAGCATGTCCACACATGGCTCAAGACACCAGCCAGGCTTCCTGTTTGGTATCCCTGAACATGAGGGCCAGGTGTCACTCTCTTTAGAACTCCATTTGGCCAGCAAGTCTGGGCACGTGGAGGGGCTGTGTGCCTGGCAACTGGGCTGGCCAACCAGGGCCAGCTAATTCATCAGAGGCCCTGCACTCTACCTGTCTGCCTGTTGTAGACAGAGGGCTTTATCCTAGGAACATGCATGAGGTAAGGTGGCCCCCATGTGGGACAAGAACAAGCTGTGTGTGCATTAGACCAAAGTCTACACAGGACCCAAGGTTCTGATGCTATCCCGAATCAGGCGTGGCGACACTCGCTGCTTACACCAGGCACTTGAACCAGTTTCCCCAAAGACCTGCCCTCTAGACTATCAAACGATGCTAAGACGGAGCCTCTTCTTCATCTCGGCTCTTGGCTCAGATCTTCCCTGAATGCTTTGGAGCAGGCTGGGAGTGTCCTGAGCTGTTCCCCACTCGAGGGACCCAGTCCAAAAGCTTCCTGTGTGTACGGATCCTGTATCTTTGGGCCACAGGTAATGGAGGTGGTAACACCGCTGTCCTCCATTGCTGGACACCAACCAGGTCACCAGCTGCTCTGGCTGAGGGGCCTGGACACCAGAGCCCAAGTAGGCAGTGCCTGTCCAGAAGGATGGTCTGAGCAGGCGGCAGCATCGAGGAGGAGAGCGACAGAGGGTCCACAGAGCAGAGCAGGGCAGGCGCATCAGAGGAAGGCAGGGCTGAGACCGGACAACTTCCAGCGGCGAGGACTGTTGGATGGCCCCGCCATACAGTGTTCAGCGGCCCAGCCCATCCTTTCCTATTCGCTCAACATGGCTAGAAATAAATACTGTTGGAGTCAAAATAGTCCATTTCAACTCCAAAAAGAGCCATTCCACACGGCCCAGCCTGACTCAGGCCTCCCCCACGGCTGGTCACACTGCAGCTGTGGCCTCCTCCCCGTTAGAGGAAGTGACCATCGTGTCACACTGCTTCCACATCCGCTCCTGTCCAAAGCCTCCGTGTCCCCAGTCGGCCCCTGGGAGGCGCTGGCTACACTTCTGTGGCTATTGTTGCTCCTGCTGCTGCTGGTGATGAGGTTCCAGAGGAGGCTGCAGGTCATCCGAGGACCCAGAGGCCTCTCCCTGCCCAGGCGTACCCTACACAGAAGTCAGTTTGATTTTTATTTCCTGTGTGTGTGTAAGTGCCCATGCGTATGCCTGCATGTATGTACGCGTATGGATGCAGATGTGTGTATGTGTTTGTCTGCACAGGTGCCCATGTGTGTGCATGTATGTGTATGTATTTATATTGTGCACATGTTAGTGTATATAGGTGCCCGTGTGTGGATGAATGTATGTGTGTGTGTGTGTGTGTGTGTGTGTGTGTGTGTGTGTGTGCATACACACCAGCAATCAACCTCAGCTGTCATTCCTTAGGTGCCATCCACCCTGATTTTTTGAGAGGATGTCTCTTGTTGGCCTGGAACTCTGACAGGATTGCCAGAGCGCAGCGCCATGCTAGCTTCTGGGTGATCGGACTCAGGTCCTCACGCCTGCCAGGCAAATGCTAGGGACTGAGCCACCTCATCTTTTACACGGCGGTCTCGCGGAGCAAATACTTATTTTCGGACACACTTTAAGCTCCCTTCCAGGTGTGGCAAGTTGGCACTGGACCTGCTCTTCTTGTGGCACTCTGACCTGTCTGAGCTGTCCTGGGAGTCCTAGGGCGTCCCCGAGTGGGGGAGTGAGGAGCAGACCCTCGGGCTCCATGACTACCTGTGGATGCCTAGCCACGCTGCATGTTTTGCTTGGCAGCGATGTTCCTGCTTCTGGGAACTCTTGGACGTCTTTATTACTTTGTGATTAATGACACGTCAATGCCCGCTTACATTCCAGCTTACTCTGCAGGTGCATCTGCTGCCAAGATGTTCTGATTGATCTGGGTCCTTAGAACAGAAGTGTCCTGGAGAAGGCAGTATTGCCACTTGGAGGAGGCCTGGTCTCAGGGGCCCGTGAGCATGGAAACTCCTTTCCCAGGGTGTCCAAATCCTCCAAAGCCTGAGGGTGATACCAATGCTGCACAGAAAAAAATGGAGGCTGGAGAAACAAGACCGCTAAGGCAGAACATGGCTTGACCCTCCTGAGGCCACAGAGCCCTCTCCAGATGCCATCCGCAGCCCAGACACTGCTGTTGGCACAACCCACGAGGCTGCCAAATCGCAACCGCTGGGTTCTTACTTTGTGCCTCTTCTGCTTATTGATGATTTTTCTTTCTATGCTTTCAAACATCCCTTCCCTCGGGGTATCACATTTGATACCGGTTCTATGTTTAACCTCTCTGCCCGTGTCTTTCCTTGGGAAATACACACAAGCACCATCTGTCAGATATTATTTCAGAAAAGGAGAGGGAGGAACACAGGCACCACCCATACGGTGAACGACGGTGACTCCAGAGACCTCGGATTCCTCCGAGTGACCCACCTGTTCTGTGCACCTTACGTCTGTCTCGTGGTTAAGAGCGATGCTTTCCCCACATCTCGTGGAGAAATGAGAGGCTAAAGAATTCCCAAACATACCAGCCACCCTCTGCCCACGAGCTGGGCAGGAGCTGTGCCCACTGTAATTGCCGGGCTCCGGCAACATCAGAAAGCAATTCTGTTCTCTTCCCACAATTTACAACCTCCCTCAAGCCCTCTGGGAGAATAACATTTCACTTTAAAATCATGCCACACCATTTGTCACTTCCTACAGTCACTGAAAAGCCCACACTAATGGAATGCCTTTTGGCCAGAATGAAATTAAGCCAGGAAATGGTGAATATAAACTAGGAATTTCTAAGACTTTTTTTTTAACCTTTGTTTTTCTTTATGCAAGACAGTTTGTTTTCTTTTTGAAATCCTATTTTTTCTAGCTTTTGATTGAGATGTAACTCATAGCCCATGATATTCACCCCTTTAATAAGTGCAATTTGGCAATTCTCAGTCTATCTGCAAGAGGGTGCAACTACCACACTATCCAATTCTGGACATTTTCATCAGCCCCAAAGAAATATGCAGACCCTTTTACAGATCACCCTTCCCTTCCTCTGAGCCATGGTAATTGTGTGGCGGATATCATGGTTGACTCAGTGAGTGTCCCTGGAGGAGCATTTTGACTTCTGTCTTAGTTAGGGTTTTTATTGCTGTGAAGGGACACCATGACCACAGCAACTCTTATAAAGGAAAACATTTAACTGAGGCTGGCTTACAGTTCAGAGGTTTAGTCCATTGTCGTCGTGGTGGGAAGCATGACAGCATGTAGGCAGACATGGTGCAGGAGAAGGAACTGAGAGTTCCACATCTGGATCCACAGGCAGCAGGAAGTAACAGTGACACACTGGCCAGGCTTGAGCTTATGAGACCTCAGAACCCACCCTGTAGTGACACACCTTCTCCAACAAAGCCATACCTCCTAATAGTGCCACTCCTGGCGAGCCTATGGGAGCCACTTTTATTAAAACCACCACACTCCACTCCCTGGCTCCCATAGGCTTGTAGTCATATCATAATGAAAAAATGCATTCAGTCCAACTTCAATAGTCCCCATAGTCTATCACAGTCTCAAGCTTGTGAAAGTCCAAAGTCTCTTCTGAGATTCATGCAATCTCTTAATTGTAACTCCCTAGAAAATCAAAATAAAAAAGCAGATCACATACTTCTAACATATAATGGCACAGAATATACATTACCATTCCAAAAGGGAAGAAAAGGAGAATAGTGAGGAAATACTGGGCCAAACCAAGACCAAAAACCAGCTGGGCAAACTCCAAACTCTGCATCTCCATGTCTGATATCAAATGCCCTTCAGATCTCCAACTCTGTCCAGCTTTGTTGACCGCAGCACACTTCTCTCTCTTGGGTTGCTTTCACTCCCTGTTAGGAGCTCTCCTCAGCAGGTATCCCACAGCTCAGGCATCTCTAACATCTTGGGGTCTCCAAGGCAATCCAGGCTTTAAATTCATAACTTCATACAATAGCCTCGGTAGGCCTCCATGCAGGGACACCCCTGACACACACCTGACCTCAGCAGCTTTCCTTGGTCGTGGAGGGAGATTCCATAAGCCCTTTTTTCTATTCTTGACTCTAAAACCATGTGGCCAACACTGCCAAGTTCTGCTGCTTGCTGGAATGTGGCGCCCTCATTCAAATACACTTTCACCAGCTCTCTGTTTTCTATGTTTTCCCTCATTGCCTATGCTTGGCTGTCCTGGAACTCACTCTGTAGACCAGGCTGGCCTTGAACTCAGAGATCTGCCTCCCTCTGCCTCTGGAGTGCTGGGATCAAAAGCACACACTACCACATTCAGCTCCAAGCTTTTAACTCCTTTTCACAAGTTCAAAGCTTACCTGGTGGGATCTTGCCCTGAGGTCACTGTTCCCTTTATTCCACTTAGCATCAGGCTTTCCTTTACTCTGTTTATCTCCTTGAACACAGGATTTAGCTCCATTCCACTTCCTGGTACCCTCTTTCTCCGTGAACTGTACATGTTGTATTTTTTCCTTGCTCAGCTTGTTCTTTTTCATTAGAGATCTTCATAAAAGTGAACACTAACAACCACACAATAGAGTCTCTACTAGGCTGTTTTGAGATTTCCTCTGCCAACGCAACTAATCCATAACTCTTCATTTTAGCCTCAGACAGATTTTTTTTTTTTTTTTTTTGGACAAGGGCAAGCAGCAGATACATTCTTCACCAAAATATCACAAGAACAGTCTCTAGGCCACACACTAACATTCTTCTCCCCTGAAACCTCTTGAGCCAGGCCCTTATAGTTAAAATCACCCTCTGCATCACTGTCTTCCATGTTCCTACTAGTCTGGCCCACTAAGGCCCACTTAAAGCATTCAACTGCTTTTCTAATCCACAGTCTAAAGTCCATACTCCTCCAAACAAAAGCAAATGATCAGTCCCATCACAGCAATACCCCAGGCCCTGGTACCAACTTTCTTAGTTAGGGTTTTATTGCTAACAAAGAGACACCATGACCATGGCAACTCATATAAAAGAAAACACTTAATTGGGGGTGACTTACAGTTTCAGAGGTTCAGTCCATTTGTCACCATGGCAGGAAGCATGGTGGCATGTGGACAAGCATGGTGCTGGAGAAGGAGCTGAGGGTTCTACATCTGGATTCTCAGGCAGCAGGAAGTAACAGTGACACACTGGCCAGGCTTGAGCTTCTGAGACCTCAAAGCCTGTTCCCTAATGACATATCCCCTTCAACAAAGCCACACCTAGCCCAACAAGGCCACACCTCCTAATAGTGCCACTCCCTGTGAGCCTACGGGAGCCATTTTCTTTCAAACTGCAACAGCATCTCTGGATGTAGGGCATGGCGAGGTGAACCAAAGGATTGGAAGACATGGACTCTCCTACTGGGGAGAGCTCGGACAGCCCTTAAGACCTCCTCTTCCTCCTCTATGAATCTGCGTACAGCACCGTAGAGGTGTGAAAATGGCATGGGGACTCAGCACCGAGCACTCAGAATACTGACACAGTTGAATGAGGAATGCAGACCTGCTTTCGGAGGGAGGGCGTGGGTTCCCTGTGTCCAAGGCATCCCTGTGTCCCGCCAAGGCCCTCAAATGTCCATCTGCCGATGTGGCTCCTATCTCAGTGCCCCCCACTTTCCCATAGAAGGCAGCCCGGAGAGGGGCATCCAGGGGGCGGGCGGCTACATTCCCCCCAGTCAGGGATTTCAGCAAAGCCGAGAAGAACCTTGCCAAGGAAGGTGAGGAGGAGAAGAGCAGCAGCGGCTGCTGCGGAGACCTGGAGCAGGGGCCCTGGAGACACGGCCCTGCACCTTCTGCTCTGGAAGCCAGTATGTGTTCTTACCGCTCACCCAGCTTCAAGAGTCTGGGGTGAGGTCCCTAGTCAGTCAGAACAACACCTGCCAGCTGCTGCTCTGAGGACTCGCCGCTGTGACCACAGACCCTCAGTGCTGACGCCAAGCTAGTTACCCAGGTCGGCCATCAAAGATGTTGCTCTGCAGAGCCCAGAGACCCCAAACGCTCACAGGGCCTTCCAGTCTGCTCCTGGTCTTCCTCCTTGATCACTTGTCTGGTCTTTGCAGAACAAAGATGCTCTGCCAGCCCACCACACAGGGGTCAGTATGGGGTAGTTAGGTCCTCAATACATATATACGCATGAGTACACACACACAGGCATGCACATACTTCTGCATACATGTACTAACACAAACACATATACAGATACAAATTAACATATACTTGTGTGCTTATATATGTATACACACACACAGCTTTATACACAAGCATGTAAACACTCACCATGCATAAATATATATGTATGCAAAAACGTGTGTGAACATGCTTTGTGAACTCATACATGCACACAGAACACAGACACTTGTACACGTATTCCCCTAAACAAACGATGTCATCAGGTTCATCAACAGAGAGATACACACATACATCTGTGTATGCGTGCACATTTCCAAGCACATACATCCACAAATGCTTATGTGTACACACATGTGATCATAAGTATTCTCCTCCCGTTTCGAGATTAAATCCTGACAAAACAGGGTTGCCTGTTTCTTGCTGCCGCGCATATTCTGAGTGGGATGGAAAATAACCCAGAACAGGCCTCCTGACTAAAAGAACAAGTAGGCTCAGGCACCCTCCCCTCTGGCTGGCTCCGTCACACCCTTCCCCTGCTGCACCCCAGACTCTGGGGTCCTTGGGCCGTCAGTCCCCCGGGACATGGTCAACACTTTCCTCGTTCTCAGGCTGTTGGAAATAACAAGGTGTGCAGCATAGTTTTCCATCAACTTGACACAAGCTAAAGTCATCTGAGAGGAGGGATCCTCAATTAAGAAAATATCTCTGTAAGGTCAGGCTGTAGGCAAGCCTGTAGGATATTTTCTTAATTAGTGATTGAAGGGGGAGACTCCAGCCCACGGTGGGTAGTGCCATCCCCTGAGCTGGTGGTCCTGGGTTCCATAAGAAAGCCGCCTGACCAAGCCATGATGAACAAGCCAGTAAGCAGCTCCCCTCCATGGCCTCTGCATCGGCTCCTGCCTCTGGGTTCCTACCTTGTTTGAGTTTTTGTCCTGACTCCCTTTGGTGATGAACAGATGTGGAAGTGTAAGCCAAATAAACCCTTTCCTCCCCAAGTTTTTTTTTAGTTTTGTGTTCCAAGTAACTCTAACTAGAACACGAGGTATATTTGCCTTATTAGAGAGCTGAACGTCAGCTTTGAATATCAAGTCCTGAAACGCACACCAAAGAGAAAGATAACACATAACCAATCTCAGACAGGACAATCAGGTGGTCAGAGAATCAGCTAGATGGCAGAGCTGCTGGCTGGCTGCAGAGCAGTTCTCTAGGGAGGACGTGAAGGTGCCACAGAATGAACCAGAAATGTGGCCATGGGATGGGGAGCCAGGGAAACATCCCTAGCTGACATGTCTCTACTGAGAATTTCTACAGTAAATTAACTCACATTGCAGGATTGGAATCCAGCCATGCTCCTGGCAGACACCAGCCTGAGACTAGTTGGCCAATCCTCCCCTTAGGTCAGAAATGGCTGAGTGACACTGTGTGGTCCCATTTACCCAGGAGCAGGGCAACTCATCTGCTGTCTTACCTTGTCCCCGACTCGATTCTATACTTCCCTTATTCAGGACGGATCCAGGGTCTTGAGTCCCTTTGCCCCTCTCAACTTTGTGATGCTCCTCTCCCCAAGCCCCTGTCCCCTGCTTCCTATACACTAGGACTTGGGCATCAAGGGCAAACCGCGTCCTGCTGACCCCAGCCTGGCCACGTCACCTTCCATCCGCACTGACCTTCCCTCGGCTGCCGCCATGATTGGCAGGTCGCACTGGCTGCTCACTGCATGTGCTGCTCTGGCCCTCTCTACCCTAACCCATCTGACTTGCCCCAGCCTCCTCCCCTGGTAGAAGCATTGCTTCATATCCAGGGACTGGGGAGATTTTGAAATGGTAGAAGCAGTGAGAACCATCATTGCTTCCAATCACCTAACACTGCTATAGAAATCATTAGACACTTCTGTGGGGTCATAAAGCCCAAATGTAGGAAGTAGACAGATGAAGGCCGGATGGCACACTGGGCCACCTTAGGCATGAGGTCTTGGGAGCGTATACGGTGGAGTGGCATTTAGTAGAGCCATGGCGCTGCAGCTGCTGTCTCTGCTGTGCCCTGCCCTGTGCCTGGGAGACACGGTTGTTTCACTGTGACATGCCTACTACCAAGTACTAACGCACAGGAGGCAGGTTAGTGCTTTTCAAATGGCTTTTCTTGCTTTGCTTTTTTGTCTCCAAGAACCCGCTATTCTGTAAATTCAGTCCGCAGGAGGCTCCTTCTGGGACTCTGACTGGAGCAAAGAGGAATCCACTCCAGGGTTTGCTCCCCACTGGCTGGGGTTCCTCAAATCAAGCCCAGCTCTTGCTGTGTTTAGAACCCAGCTCCTCTCTGCTTTCCTCTGCTTCCTGGCAGGCCCATGTGACTGACAGCTAGCCCCCGCCCCCCCCCACTAGGACCCTTCTCTACTTTGGAGTTAAGTCTGAGGTTTTGCAGACAAGAACCCTCCTGGAGGTTAAAACGAAGCTGTGGCTTCCCGTCCCAGAATGAGACAAGTTTGGTGAGAAGAACACTTTAGAAAACTCCGGAAACTCTTCTTCCACCTGCCAAACTCTCTCACTGTCTTACTAACGTGACCTTGAGTGAGTCATCATACCACCTACCTTCCCTCCAAGGGTGTCACTGGAATCATGAGTTAATATGCAAAAGTACTCTGCTTTAAATAGTGCCTTTCAACAGAGGAGCTCAAAGAATGATAATCACCACAGTGGCACAATAGCTTACACAAGACGCTCCTCAGCAGCTGTCAGATTGCTCTCAAACTTTTCCTGAGGAGCTGACTACAGTGGTAACTGTTCCTTCCAACAAGTGGTCAAGACGGAAGAGAAGACGTTTCAGAAAGAGGAAACATACATGAAACCGTAAGGTAGCCCTCTTCCAACCCTGACTAGCACGGTGGGCCGACTGACCACACAAGACCTAAACAACTTCTGGAAATTTGGGGGTTCTGAGTCTTACAAAGAAATGATTCTGAAAAACTGAGATGTCCCTAGGTTCCTAGGAATGGACAGGGCTCCTCAGGCCAGCTCAGCTTCCCTTTTTAAGCTTCCCTCTTCTCGTGGCCTGCATCCCACCTCTGTCATGTCCATCCCATTCTTACTGCCTTCTTCACCGTCTCATCCCTATTTAACTAATCTCCATCTTCATTCCTATTATCCCCATCCTCAGCCCATCTCTCTCCATCCTCACCTCCATTCTCCTCATCATCATCTCCATCCTCATCTCCATCTTCACTTCTACCCCTACCTCTACCCCCACCCTCACCTTCATCCCCATCCCCATCCCCACCTCCATCCTCATCATCATCTCCATCCCCATCCTCATCTCCATCCCCATCCCCATCATCATCTCCATCCCATCTCTATCCCCATCATCTCCATCCTCACATCCATTCTCATCCTCATCTCCATCCCCATCATCATCTCCATCCCCACCTCCATCCCCATCTCCATCCTCACCCTAACCCCATCCTCACCTCCATCCCCACCTTACATCCCACCAACCTCCCAAAGGTAACAGTCACCTTGGGAATATTTGAGCTGGTTGTGCTCTCTCAAGTTTTGAATAGTAAAAGCACTGGAAGGCCCAGATCTTGAACATTTAGCAGGAATTTCCTTTTTCTACATTCTAGAGTACATCTCTCTCTCTCCCTAATATATCACCTGGCTATTCTTTTTCTCAACAATCTCTGTTCCTTATTAGTACGTCAGAGAAAGCAGAAGTCTGTGTAAGAACAGCAGTTTACCACAGAAGAGCCAACTGAAGGTGCTGGCTGTCTTCTCAAACAACGACTCCCATCCAGTGGGAAGATGCTGGGAGCTCTCACAGACTCACACCTGCAGTGCTAGCACGTTCTAGAAAAGCGTGGGGTAGATGATGCTGCAAGCCTCTTCCAATCAGTGGAGTAATGGTAACACCTCCTAATTTGTTGTGCACCTCTTAGTAAATGATACACAATGGAAAGTGCCGACTGAGGAACAACATGCCGTGTGCGTTAGGAAACACACATTAAAGTTAGGAACTAAATAAGGACAGTGCTAAAATATCTGTTGGCCGAGACACCGGCTTTCTCTTTACTCCCCCATGGGAATCCTCTAACAACACCCCGGGGTGAGAGCACCCATCTGAAACACCCTTTCAAAACTCACTTTGGTGAGCATCTGTCCTCACTCCCCTCCTGTGTGATTCACACTCGAGTTATTTTTAATTGTATTTAAAGCCAACAAGCTTTGCTCACATTTGTGTGGTTGGAATCTCTGCATGACATTCTGTCGACGGTAGGTGTCAGTCAAGTCATTTAATCTGGGGAGTTTGAACAACCGTCTCTCTGATTTAATTTTAGGTTTCAATTGATTTTGGGATTGTCATCATTGCAAAAATCTAGTTTAAACTTGTTTCTAGCTCATTCGTGAAAATCAAGACATCCATATGAAGAGCGTGAAGAACAAAGAGAAGTCTTCCCAGAGAACCCTCCACCCCATCCTCTGTGGGGTATTGCTCCCCAAACCAAGTCCACAGGCCCACCACCCCAAGGCGCAGAGATGGACCCTTATTCTTGTGATGGCCTGGGCTGGTCCTCCAGCCTTCCGCCTTTCCTATTGGCTTCGGTCCATCATGCAGTGTACAGCCAACTCCCCCAATCTCCCAGTGTGCAAGACCTGGGAGCAGGTGGTGCTTCCCCCTGCACATTCAACTGATGTAGCAGTTTGCTGTGGACACTTGAATGTCATCAGAGTTTGCAAGAGCCCTGAGTTGTAGACAAGCTGTCTGCAGGGTGCTTAACCTCACACTCACTCACACTCACACACACAGCTTGAAAATTAATGTTATACACTTTTAATGTTAATATTGTTAAACAATATTCTTGCCTAAGGGAAAGTATGCAGCTGGGGGATAAATCTATCATCTGGCCCCAGAGGCTGCTAATCAAGCTTCCCCACCTTGCTGGGCTGATGGAAAGAGTAGCCTAGTGTGTGCATTATCCACACCATGAACAGGCTGTAAGCAGCCTAGTGTGTGCACTATTCACACCATGAATAGGATGTAAGTAGCCTAGTATGTATGTTATTCACACTATGAGTAGGATGTAGGCAGCCTAGTGTGTGCATTATTCATACCATGAATAGGATATAAGCAGCCTAGTATGTGCACTATTCACACCATGAATAGGTTATAAGCAGCTTAGTGTGTGCACTATTCATACCATGAATAGGATATAAGCAGCCTAGTGTGTGCACTATTCACACCATGAATAGGAGGCAAGCAGCCTAGTGTGTATGTTATTCACACACGAATAGGTTGTAAGCTCTCCACAAGCTCCTCACCCTCGTCATGACTTACACTCAGCCTGAATTGGTGAGGGGTATTGCTGCTCCTCAGGACTCCCCAGTGCCTGCAACTACTTTATGAAAAAAAAGAAAAAGAAAGAGAAAACTGTTGGAAAAAATATATGTGCAATTAGTATTTTACTGATGTACTTAAAAAAGTGAACTTGTGTAATGACAGCGGTCCTTTCCCTCTGGAATTATACGTCCTCAATAGCTGGATGCAAACACAATCTTCCTGCACTTGTCTTTCACATACCAAAAAAAAAAAAAAAAGCTTGAAAAATAATGTTATACATTTTTTTTTAAATGTTAAGATTGTCACAATCAATCAAACAGACAAAAGCCAGGTAATTCAGAGTTAGCAATGACAGCTTTGATCTCTTTATTTTCATCCAGCCTGCTGAGGTAACGGCATGAGTTCCATTAAATGAGCCACTTAATGCCACAATGTACCCACCAGAATCCCTCCTGGTTCTATAATTACTACCACTGAGGAGTCTTTGCATATACTGAGGAGATGCAGGCATTCATATTTAAATCCAGCTGCCTTGCAGCAGGCTCCAGCAACCCAGCACTTAAACTTTCCCGGTGAGTTAAAATGAGCAGCAGAAAGAATACAAGTTCACTCTAAAATGTACCTAGGCCTCCTCCTTGCAGAGTCTGAGGCAGATGAGGGCAGCCAGGGTTTACTAAGGATTGCAGCCAGCACTTGACCCAAGTTGTCTCTGTCTGTCCTCATCACCAGTTTGCATGGCACAGAGAGGCACAGGGACTTGCTCCTGGTCACACAGCAAGATTCATGCCTCTGAGGCTAATTACTATGGTGAGCAGACCAAATGAACTTGGGGTGAGAGCATCCATCAGTCCCTGCTCATTCTGATACTTCCTAGCTTCGGACTGACTTTAGACAGCTCATTCCAGGATCTGAAATTCGATGATTCTGCAGTAAAAGTGGAACTACAGTCTCTCTTTTCACCCGGGCAGGAGACCGTAAAGACTGGGAAGGTCCTCAGACACTAAGACCTGCCACACATATACAAGTTCTACAAGATAAAGAGGGGTGTGGCCATGCTGAGACACCAAGTGCTCGCCCTAAGAAGTACCTGTGATCGGGCTGAGAGACTTCCCCATGAACAGTGCTGAGCCTGTCTGCTGAGGGGCTGCAGACAGAGGGTCCAAGTGACCTGGGGCTGGACAAGGCCACTGTGTCAGGGGATAACCCTGGAAAGTAGGGGGGGTCTTACAGAACTGTTGCCTGGGAGACTCTCGATTGCTCCAGGGCAGGAGATGGCTTGTCTACAGGAATCTGCGCATGAAAGTTCTGGAGAGAAGCTGCATCTTCCACTGAACTTTTTGCAAGGCTGATTGACTAATAAACCTCGGCGATTAGGCAGAGTTTAGAATGTCCCAAGTCCAGGGCCAAATTGTCCTGGGCCATCTTTAGCTCTCTTAATGATTGCCATCTTCTGTTCCTGACCTCTGTACATCATTTGGGATGTGTGTGTGCGCATGCACACACAAACACAAAATGCTGTGCTGGCTTTCTTACCCTTTTTTTTTTTTTGACAGGGGGAGGGGCCACTGAGACAAGGTTTCTCTGTGTGGCCCTAGCTGTCCTGGAACTTGCTGTGTAGACCAGGCCCCAAACCCCAAGGTCCACCTGCCTCAGCTGGGATTAAAGCCCTGTGCTACCACTGCCCAGCAAAGCACTGGTTTTCCAACCAGCCAGAAAGCTATGACCACTGTCAGATTGTATCTGAGACCTCCAGAAGATGTCTCCCTGCTTCTCTGTAACCTACCTACCCAATGTTTCCACCAAGTTATTACAAAGGTGTCTTCAGATATTTATACTTTTTGTTTCTAAAGATTTATTATTTTTTAATTTTATGTGCATGCATGCATTTCCTGCATGTATGCGTGTACCAGATGGGTGCCTGATGCCTGGAGATCTAGAAGAGGGCATTGGATCTCACGAAGCTGGAGTTACAGATGATTATAAGCTCCTATGTGGGGCTGGAAAACAAACGAGTCCTCTGCAAGAGTAGCCAGGGCTCTTAACCGGGCCGTTCTCCAGCCTCACTCTGCTCCATTTTTATAAAAAGTTCATGAAACTGCTGCCTCAGTACATCATGGTGTTTGGAGAAACTTAAGTCTGTTTTCCAGGATGATGGGCACTCATATCTGGCTCCAGAATAAACAAATTCTCGTCCCCTTCAAGGTGATAGTTGCAGTTTTTTGTTTGTCTGTTTTGGGAGGTGTTTTGATGTTGCTGTTTTCATTAACAAACCAAAGGGTCTGGGTCCCTCAGATTTAGTTATACATACTTGAGGCTGGGCAATTTACAGAGGTGTCTTGCAAACAAATCTGAAAACAGGATGCTAAAGGCATCCACAGATTTGGTATCCAGTAAGACCTGGTTCCTCACAGAGTTTGGAAATGTGAGTTACCAGGATCCTAAAATTTTAGTTTCTTTATGTAAGTATTCATTTAAAAAAATCAACTATCTGCTGGGCAGTGGTGGTGCATGCCAGCACTCTAGGAGGCAGAGCCAGGCGGATCTCTGTGAGTTTGAGGCCAGCCTGGTCTACAGAGTGAGGTCCAGGACAGGCACCAAAACTACTCAGAGAAACCCTGTCTCTAAACATACACCCCCCCCCCAAAAAAATTCAACTGTCTGGAAAGTGCAGACCAGAATAAAAGCTTTAATGTGTCCTCATTTCAAACTAATAAGCTTATTCTATCTTTGAAAATTGCCTTCAATTCTGATGTTTAATGTTCAGTTATAATTTAAGGAGAATAAAAGAATTCTTTTAAGAGGAACTATTGTATCCTTCCTACAAAATTATGTAGGGTGAGGACTCATAAACCTAAGTAAGAGGAAATATCAGAAAACTTACTAAAATGTAACCCCCCAGTTCTACTCCCAGGTAGGTGTAGCTTGCCTTGGTTGGTGCAACAAAGCTTACTTGGAAAAATAATTCACCCTTGAGCCTTGTCTAATCTCAGTGGGTTGAGTCTGTACATGTCTGTGTGGATGTGTGGGTCAACATCAGGTGTCTCTCAATTGTTCACCGTTTTTCTCTCTCTCCTTTCTTTCTTTTTTATTTTATTTTATTTTTGAGACAGGGTCTTTCATTGAGCCTGGGGCTCACTGATTGGCCACACTGACTGGCCAGTAAATCTGTCTGTTCTACTCTCCCAGCCCTAGGGTTACTGGCATGTCCTTCTACATCCAGCTTTTGCCTAAGTGCCAGGGATTGGATCTCAGAACTCTTGACCCACTGAGCCATCTCCCCACACACACCACCCCCATATTCTGCTTTATATATCTCTATGGAAACACCAGCTTTTCTGTGTATTAACACCGACGCTGACGTACTTAGGAGTTGTTGGTATAATTCTGACCCTAAATGGCACCCATTTGCAGCTTGCAGATTCCATGACAGGCTACGGGCTGCTAACCGTATGATGGAGCAGATACAGCTTCTCTCTGAGACAGCAACATGCAAGGAAAAGCAGCTTTATCCTGCACAGTCATGGGTCAAGAAGCATCCACATATGGAGGTGCAAATTCCATATGTGCTGTGAAACTGATAACGTGTTTGTATAACTAAAATCTTATCAATAAGGGAGTCAACTTGAAAAGGGGGAGGAGCAATGACATCATAATGTGTTTCTCTATAACTGACACCAAAAAGATTATGTCAAGGTTTTAATGGTTGTCACGGTGAACTTCTAAATGACAGTACCTAGAGAGACCTCAATAAATCACATCCTCCAATGTAAGGGAGGAGGAGCTAGCCCCAGTAGCTAGGTAAATCCTGAAGACACACACCCATCCAGCAGAGGACTCTTAAACCGGCTTCCCTCTTGAGGTCCTGGGAAAACCAGTCAACCCATGATCTCAATAAATGAGAGTCAGGGCTCCTCCATGTCTCCAGAACCCACCCAGTCTACATGTTTACACAGCTCTGGTCAGCTCAAGGGCCATGTTGCTCTTTCAAACTTAAAGCGTGTGTGTTTAGTGTTATTTATGATATGGTAAGCCTCCTGGGAAGAACATGGAAGCTCCCAGAACCTACAAAATGGAAGAAAACAAGCATTAAATCATAGCATTCAACTTGTAACTTCCTATGGAACACAAATCTGCCAACATCAGCTAAATATGGCTGTGATTTATTGTATTCTCCTTGGTGTATTTAATTAAAAGATTGTAAAGTTGACTAGTGACCAGGTCTGTAGCCTCCAGATTGTCATTAATTAATCACACAAATATGCTTCCATGCAGCAAATGCCATCCCCATGGCAGCTGCCTGAATACTATAGCACTAGCCATGGGAAAAGCAGAGGGCTGTGTCTGGGTTTGGAGAGTCTGCAGAGACCTGGTCCTGTGGGATGGATTTCAGGCTAGGTGACAGTCTGGAATCCTTCTGTGTCATCTCATTGGTGAGACTTGGGGGATCCACAGAAAATAAGCTCCTTAGGCTGGGCAGAGGGGCTCACACCTTTAATCCTAACACTCAGGAGGCAGTGGCAGGTGGATCTCTGTGAGTCTGAGGCCAGCTTGAGCTACATAAGTTCCAGGACAACCAGGGCTATATAGAGAGACTGTCTCACAACAACAACAACTCTTTGTGCCTCAGGGGATCAGTGCCTATAACTACATCAGACTTGTTCAAGTAAATGCAGGCAGTTCTCCCAGAAGTGTGAGCCTCTGTACCCCAGGACCAGGCTGAGCATCACCTTTGCTTTCTAGACATGGGAAGTGCTGCAGAATTCCCAGAACAGCCACGGTTACCCACCCATCCCCGTCTGCTGAGGAACCGTTCAGCGACTAGTCTGTGGAGTCGCATTATCGGAATCAACGGTTCTTCAAAGAGAGGTAGATCCTCCAAAGACGTGTGGTAAAGACAGCTGACTTCAGCAGACCGCCCCCCCCCCCCCAGCTGAGAAAGCAGGGGGAGTCTGAGGTCCAGGGCACAAGAAAAATGGTGGCGTTGGACACTGTCTCCCTACGGGCACCTACCTGGCCACGCCTTACTGCTTCTCATCACAGCGATCAGAGCTGGAGCCTCTAAAGCCCCATTTCAGCCACCAAGCTAAAGACAGGGACCCCGTGAGAAGACCCCAAAGAGAGCCAGGCCTGCTGAGAAGAGGCTGGAAGAGGGAGAAGCCAGCAGGGGAGAGGAGCAACTTGGAACGCCAATGGAATAAGGCGGGAAGAGGAAGGGGGCTTCAGAGTGAGGAGAGACTGCCCTCCTTCCACCCTCTCCCGCCCTCCTCCTGTTCTCCTCCTCTCACCCCCCTCCTCTCCTCCCCCTGTCCTACTCCCTCCTCCCCCTGTCCCCCTCCCTCCTCCCCCTGTCCTCTTCACTCTAAGAAAACCTTCCACAGGGAAATCTATTTCAGAGGCTGTAGTTCCTCCTACAAAGGTCTCTGTATTTTGTTTTTCAGGATCAGCAAATGCTGTTCCCACCTCTGAATGATCTTCTAGCCAGATTGAAACAGAAAGCAGTCATGGGGCACCCAGCATTTGGGTAGGGTAGATCCTGGTTGACACAACGCGGCAGATGTGGGGTCCACGGCCAACACCAGGGCTCACTGGATCTTCCCAGATAAACGACGATGTTCTTACTCTGTCACATAAGTCTGATCAACGTGGATGCAGTCAAATAAGCAGAGATTCAGCAGGAGTGGCTGCGGGTCCCTGGGTCACCATCCACACAAAGCCAAGGGCCCGGGAGCAGGGAACTGAATGGCGTACTTGGCTGTGTGTGCACAGCACTCGCTGGGATGTGTTGGCCACCATCGAGGTGGCTGGAATAGTAGAGCGGTTCTTCACACTAACACCGTAGCCGTGGTTAGGCTCACCCAGGTGATGGTGCCTGTGTGTCACGGGAACGTTCTCCAACACTGTTAGACGTCACCACACTGAAGGAAGCGTGGACATGCGGGGCACTGGCGGCTTGTTCAACAGATCTGACTGACCGACCGACAGACGAGCCAGTTAACAGTGAGGGGTGTGAGAACAAGCAGTCAGCTGTGTGATCAGACCCCAACCTGAGGAACAGCATGGAAATATTCAAACACAAATCAGCCGCATCCCGCACACAGTGAGTGCCTTGCTCTGAAGCCAGCCAGTTCCACGCTGTAAGCCACTGGGTCTGTCTATGTGGGTTTATTTGTGGTAGTGGTTGGTGAGACAGTTTTCCTGACCCTCTCCTGATATGTGCAGTTATCAGAGATAAGAATAAAGTTTAATAATCCGAACCATTCAAATGTGAATCGCAGTGTTGCTTTGAACCCGAACAAATCGGCCCGAACCTAAATCATGCTTTTCACTTCCCTGGGACACACGGATGTGTCTCTCTGTTCAGTCAAAGCTTGCTTTTCAGCCACACAGGTCAAGTCTATGGCTGTCTTGGGGATTTTTTCAGAAGACATATGAAATTAACAAACACTTCTCTTTACACTCCACCAGCAGAGAGTGTACCGCCCTGTTGGGTTTCACCCAAGGCCATCGACTAAATGTCTGGGTGAGAGCCATTGTTTCTCCTTGTCTAAGAGTCGGGTTGAGAAATGGAGGTGCCGAGAGAGAGATGACCTCACACACAAAGCTGCTCACGCGTGCTCCCCCTCAGTCATCGAGTGCTTCTTGTGTGCCCGGGCGCCAAGAGGGTGTAAGGCAGGCCATGGTCCATCTCCCCCCACCTCTATTTAAATGGTAACTCACAGGCATAGTTAGAGACGGTCTTCCCAGTAATGGCAACTTTTGAACAAAGACCTTGAGACTAGGTCTCTGACCGAGCCCGGGGGTCACTGTGTTTCAGCTGGATGACTGGCCAGCAAACCCCCAAGATCCTCCTGTCTCTACCTTCCCCATGCTGGTGTCACAGGCACGTAAAGACACCTGTCTTTAGTCACGTGGCTAGGAGATGGGGCATTGCGGCAATCTTCCTATGCAACATGGAGTCCGGAGATGGTAACTTTGTAGTGGATGCCTGAGGAGGGCTCAGAAACCACCCTGACCACCCTTGTGGTTCTATAGCTCATTAAAACCCAGAACCCAACATGACCCTGACCGAAGCTCTCAGCATCTCCAATGTGCAGGTCACACCTGGGTCACTGAGAAGTCCTGGCTCATCAGAGACACCACTGCCAACCATGTGACGATGCTCTGTGTCATTAAAGGTGGCAAGAAGTCAAGCGCACGGTGACGATTCAAGTTTGCAAAAGGCCGACTTTTTTCTTAAAAGCCTAAGATTTATCCTGGGCCACAAACACTGGCATCACTTCGCCTTGAAGAACAGGACCGTTGATCCTTGCTGATCTGTCATCTGCCTGGCCCCAGGTCTGTTCAGCAGCAGAGGCCTGCTGTGCTTTCAGGTAAAAATGAGGTGTCCTGGGAGAGGGGCTGGTCCAAGGGGTACTTATTCCCCAAACACAAAGATGCTGCGCTCTGGTACTGGTGACTCAGTGGGTCCTTCAAGTGGGGTGTGCCCGCTTCCCATTTGGTCAGAGGGAATGTTACAAGGATACCCAGAGTGCTGAGCACCTCCATAGTGTTTGTGTTCTCCTCGGTGATGCTGTGTTCTGCTTTCTCTGGGTGTGAGAACAGGCGCTGGTGAGGAGGGCAGGACCCTGGTAGAGCTGGAGGTGCTGGGTAAGGCTCGGGCAAGTCTGCCCTCCTCTGTCGGCTCAAGACTATCAGTGAGTACAGCACCACAGCATGAGAGCAGGCTTTGCCTCAGTGCTTTATGAGACACCTGACCCTCTAAAGCCCCCGAATGTGGACAAGGGGCCTGAAAGCCGAAGGAAGCCGACCCTCTCCATCCAGGAGCCTCTTTGGGGGAGTCCTGTCACAGCTGCTAAGTCTGGTCCACCCCTCACGCTCTGTAGAAATCACGTACATTAACTAGCTTCGGGTTTGTGCGCCTCCCTATAAACATAGGAAGTCCTTTAAAAAAAATTGTAGTGTAATCTGCCTTGTTTTTCTTCAATCTGGTTGGAAAGAAACACAGGCTGCAATGCTGAGTAGTGGGTGCCCCCTGCTGGTCAGTACTGGAAGTGGAGCGGTTCAGAACATTTCAGAACACTCAGCCACAGGCACTACCTGCCCTCTACCTGGTTTTCAACAGTTAACACTGTTTTTTAAAGGCTCAAGGTTGCTTTTCAGAGTGAAACACGATTCTAAATATTTAGTGATGCAGAGTTTTCAAGAAGTCCAGGCTTTGCCATCCCCACATCACAAAGTAGGGGCTATGCTGCTCACTAGGAAGTGATACTTGGATTATTCTCGCAAGACCTCCGTGATTGCAACAGGCAGAAATGGGAAGTGGCTCATTTCAAGTTCGCAAAGCCTGTTCTAGAAGTACATACTATAGGGACCCGGGGTGCGGCTCCGTCAGCAGAGCACTTGCCTAGCTGGCACAAAGCCTTGCCCTCAGCACCACTTAAAATGGACACAGTGACACTTGGGGGATAGAGGCAGGAGAATGGGACGTTCAAAGTCATCCTTCGCTCTGTGGTGATTGAGACTAGTCCAGCTACACGAGACTCTGTCTGGAGAAGGGAAAGGGAAGGAATGCAGGTGTGCTAGAAAAATGAAACATTTCCCTCAAAAATGCATCACTCTAGAGAAATAACAGCTTCTTGGTAAGAGGCCTAGTAAAGTGCTACATCCTCCACTCCAGGCACCCACAATCTGCAGCAATTATGGGATGTGCACACTCCCGTGTTCACAGTGGCCCCCCCTTCTCAAACCTCATTTCCCTCAGTGAAGCCCCAGCTGCCTAGAGAGTTCTAACGGAGACCACCTGGTGCTGGGACTGTGTAAAGCTGGTTCTGCTGCGGAGCACGTGTCTGGGTGTGCTTGATGACATCATGCAGATGCGCTTTGAAAACATGCTCAGTAAGTTCTGACATTTGACAGCACGCTTGAGGAACCATAGGCCCTGTGGCCTGTCATCTATGGCGTCAAACAAAGACGAGCTATTCAGGATCATTGGGGGGGTCCTAGGAACGGTTCGTCCTGGAGCCGTCTGTGTCAGGAAACAAACTCTGGCCCTTCCTCTTTGCCCATCCCCATGGCCACCTCTCTCCTTCCCACCTGCCCACGACAATCCAGGAGCCAGACACTGAGCTCAGCGTGAGACCGAAGAAGCGCCATCCTGGTGGCCGCCCGTGACTGAACACGCCACCTTTGCCATGTCGGAAGGTGGAGCAGCACTCAGGGGAGGTCCTGATGGGGACAGAGGAGGAACTGTGTTCCAGGAACCACGGGTGAAGCAGCATCCACAATGACAGCGGAGGCCTGGGTCTCCCTGCAACCCGCTGACACCAACCCCATGTGTTCCCCTGCCCACCCATGCTGCAAGCCTACAAAGGGGATGCATGATCAGTGAAGGAGAGGACAGACGCTGGAGACAAGGCATGCAGGACACAAATGAACACTAGCCATTGCTCTGACGTCCTTCTCTAGGCCACCGAGCCTCTCCTGAGGTGTCAGGGCCACGCTGAGGGCCCTCACCACACAGTCAGACTCTCAACATCTTGACTTGCACCTCTGGCTACATCCTAGCCAGAGTGGTCAGGGTGTGGTTCCTCCAGCCTCAACTGCTCTGCCTGTGGCTGGACCTCCTCAGCGTGGAGCTCTACCCTGTGTCCTGGGCTCATGCCCTCCTTATATCTTCTGCCCAGTCATTCCCTTGGTCAGATGCCATCAGCTAGGGACCCAAGCTGAGGGGCCCTCCCTGAGTTTCTCCCCTTTTCCTGTTTCTATATCCTGCAGAACACTCGGAACACGGTGAAAGTCACACATCTAGATGCCGTGTCCTGTGGTCACCTTGTGCCCGGCTGTGCAGGCAGTATCATAGGCTAGTGTGTTTTTTTCTGTCATATTCCATTAAAATATTTTTCTGTCATTGAAATTTTCTATTTGCCCCTTCAACAAAAAGCATTTCATGTAATGGGGTGATCTCCCCAGCAAGGAGAGGAATGCAATTTAAATGCAACCCATGTTTCACACAATCAGCAATGCTGTTTCTGGGGGAAAGACTCACATCCTGACACTATGAGACAATGGGATCAACAGCCATGGAGGACAATGCACAGATTGAAGTCTAATCCAGATGCCCAGGACCCATCCCAGGGAAGCTGGAGCTCCCCAGCAGTCTAAATCAACAGGCTCCAGAAGTAGGACATCTCAAGCCAGGCCGAGCAGTAGCATCATGGTAGCGATTACTTACCCTCAGAAGCCCTTCCTGTGCTAAGAAAAGGGGGCTTTCCCGCAGTATCAGGCATTACTTGCTCATTGGCCTCAGAGTGCTCACAGGGGAGGCAGAAACGGGGGGCAGGGGTACTGAGGCGGGGTAACAAGGCCACCCCTCCTAATCCTTCCCAAACAGCTCCACCAGCTGGGAACTAGGTATTTAAATATACGAGCCTAGGGGGGCCAGTCTCAAAGTCACCACAGCTGCTTTGTTTAAATCCTTGTCCTTTGAGTACCCATTCTCTGAATCCTGTGGGCACCCAGTTCCTTACACCACAGAACCATTCTTCAGTGAGTTCTGAACTCAGGAAAGAAGGGGTTAAAATAACCTGCTGTCTGGGTTACTTTTCTATTGCCCTGACCAAACATCATGCTCAAGACAACTTCTAAAAGAAAATGAAATCATTTGGGTGCTTTCAGTTCCAGAGGGCTGGAGTCTATGACCAACGGGCTGGGGAATACAGCAGCAGGTAGGCAGGCATGCAGCTGCAGCTGCAGCTGGAGCTCACATCTTGAGACAATCACCACAAGATAGAGCGCTAACTGGAAATGGCGTGGACTTTTGAAACTTCAAAGTCCACCCCCCAGTGACACACTTCCTCCAACAAGACCATGCCTCCTAATCCTTCCCAAACAGCTCCACCAGCTGGGAACTAGGTATTTAAATATATGAGCCCATGGGGGCCAGTTCAAAGTCACCACAGCTGCTCTGTTTAAATCCTTGTCCTTTGAGTACCCATTCTCTGAATGCCATCACTAAAGAGTGATGAGTTCTGGAGGCATCCAAAATCAGATGAAGCTGTGAAGACAGCTCAGGGAAGCAAGACAAAGTCCATGAGGAGCTGGTTCCCCTGGGATTGGACTCTGCAGGGACAGCCTGCCGCTCTCGCTGAAAATGTCTAGACATCTGTGGAAGCAACAATCATGATTCTTACATTGTTTTCTCAAGTCCCCTCAAGGGACCCAGCCTACCAAGCTTACGCAGACAATTTGGCTTTGCTTTACAGAGAGCCTGTGCTCTGTACTTTACTTAAAGAGACTATTTTAGCCTATATATATATAAACAACCACCTTACTTGGGATTTTGGGATTAGGCTCAGTGTTTGAATTTGACATAAAGTCCTTGTTATAGAATCATGTGTTTAAAAATGTCATGGATTCCTTTTAAACTTAGATGCCAAAACAAACATGTGACCCCCTTAAGCTTAGACAATAAAAATAAGACTTTTCCTTCTCTACATTGCTCTCCAATTCACTGAAACACAAGGAAGGAAGACGTGCAAATATCTGAGAATAAACCACTCATTTCCTTTGTTTTTTAAAAGATGATCATTTCGAGTTCCGAGTACGTACATGTTTTAAGATTCTGTTTTAAAAACTGGTAAAAAAAAAAAAATGTTTGCTGTTTCTGCCTCTTACTATTTTCTCATTGCTACGGTCAAATCCTCCGGCAAAATCAACATAGGAGAGGAAGGGTTTACTTTGGCCTAGAGCTCCAGAGGGCTGCGGTCCATCATGGTGGCCAAGCCATGGCAGGAGCCAGGGAGAGCATGGGAGCAGGAGCCGGAGGCTGCCTACCCTGTGTGTCCACATTTAGGAAGCAGAGAGAATGAGCAGGAAGTGGGGCCAGCTATAGAGCCTCAAGGTCCGCCACCACAGGCAGGCTCCACCCCCTAAAGGTTCCACAACCACGTTCCCAAATGGCACCACCAGCTGGGGACCAAGGGTTTAAAGAGAGGAGCAGGCCTTCCACGGGTCAGGCCACCACAAATGGAAACCACCACAGATGCCCAAGTTCCTATTGTCCCCCTCTCCCTGAGTCCTGGTCACAGCTGTTGTTTTTACTCTTTGCTCTCTGTCGGCCCGCCACTCAGCTCCCAAATAAATACAGCCAGAGTCTTCCTCTTTCTTATGAATGCCTGGCCTTAGCTTGGCTTGTTTCTAGCCAGCTTTTCTTAACTTAAATTATCCCATCTATCTTTTGCCCCTGGGCCTTTATCTTTCTCATTTCTGTACATCTTTCTTTACTTCTTACTTGTGGCTTGATGTGTGGCTGGGTGGCTGGACCCTGACGTCCTCCTCTCCTTCTCCTTTTCTTGCTCTTCCAACTCCTTCTCCAAGATTTCTCCTCCTCCTTATTCTCTCTGCCTGCCAACCCCACCTACCCTTTCTCCTGCCTCACTAATGGCCATTCAGCTCTTTATTAGACCAATCAGGCAAAGTAACACAGCTTCACAGAGTTAAACAAACACAACAGAAAAGAATGCAACACACCTTTGCATCATTAAACAAATGTTCCACAGCATAAACAAATGTATGTAACCCATCTTAAAATAATATTCCACAACACCTGGTAAGCAGCACTTTATGAGAAAATGAACATGAGGTGGCATTGCAGGGATGACCAGCCAATTAGAAAGTCAAAATAGCCTTCATAGGTCCCTGCTCGGAGAGGGCTGATGAAGGTTCCAGTTAGCCATGGTCACATGTCACAGGCACATGGCCACTGTCTCAGTTAACCTTGCATTGAGCTCTCTCGTTTTGTCTTCATCTAATCCTGTTTCGTAGATGTTGCGAAGGAGATTCAAAGCAGGGAGTAACAGGCAAGAGAGCATCACTGCCGCAAGCCTGTCCTCTGGCCACCACACAGGTGCCATGGCGTGTGAGTGTCCCTGCACACCCCACTAAAGCATCGTAAAAGACATTTGGCACACACTCTCTTCCTTGGAAACATATTCATTCACACGGAGAATAAGAACTTAATAGGAAAAAAAAAGAATCATTCACAAAAGTAAGCAGGGTGCCGTAGCTTGGTCCTCAAACCCAAGTGTCCACTCTGAGGGGCTTGGATTTATCCTGTGGACTCATTTCTCATTGGCCTCGAGATAAAGATGGCAGTAGCAGGTTCGTTCGGAGCAGTGCAAGCAGACTCGATTGTTAGACGGCCTCAAAGCGAGTTTAAACTCTATAAATTGTATGCAAAGTTGGAGATAAACGCAAAAATAGCATTCAGTTTTATATCCACCCAATGTGATTTCTCCAAGAGCTGCACAGTCCTAAATATTTGCAACGGAAACTGGGAAGGGGATGGAAAACCCAAAATAGATTTTTTTTTAAGCCCACTGAAAATATTCCACAAAACCCTCAGTGGTCCCACTGCGCTCCAGCCTGACTCACTAATCTGTACGGGATGTCAGGATCCCTAGGGGCCAGAGCAGAATTAAAATTCCCAGAGGCAGCCAAGCTGAGCTTTACTTCCTCACCTCAAAACAAGACAAGGGACAGGATCCAAAAACAGACACTACATCCGTAGAGACGCTGGTATTTTAGTTAATATGAGACTGGTAATTAGTTCCCTAGGGAAGAACAGAAAACAAAATACACAGAGGCGGGGAGAGGGGAGAGAGAGGGGTGTGAAGTTCTTCAAACTAAGGCGAAAAGGTAGCTATAAGTGATGTTTGAGAAATGTAGGGAGATTGCTGAGGCAGACTGGGGTCTACACCTTGCATGGCCTTTGGTAAATAAATCTGTCTCCTCTCACTCTGAAGCTTTTGGTTTAGTTTGTGCTTATGCCTGTGACCTCCAGGGGACAGGGGACGTATCAGGACAGATAGCTGCTCTGGGTCTCCCCCCTGGGTCATTTCATTGGATCAAAGAGCTGGACTGAAGGTCAGTGGGTTTGACTCTTTTAACATACCCAGAATGACACATCTACCTCCTCCTCCCCCATCTTAAAGCCTACGGTAAACTTCAATAGACTCCACTAGCTCTCACCTCGCCAGGGATTGAGCGAACTGCTTTGTGCCTTAGTTCATGGAGCCTGCACACATCAGCCTCCCCAGGTAGGTGGGATTGTTGTCCCTAGTCCATGGGAAAGAGAAAGTCTCTAAAGAATGAAGTAATTTTCCTAAAATTGCAACCCTAGGAGGTGGTAGACCTGGGATTTCAATAGAGGTCTTTGCAAAGAAAATCACACAATATTCTGCGGTGCAATGCCTATGGAGATCTGAAGATCCTAGTCACTCAAAAGGCCACCACCCTTTAAGATGTTTAGCAAGGATGACACCCCTCATGGACTACAGAGGGACAGACTGCGTTCAATGGCACCACCCTGCCTACCACAGTCAGTCCACCAAGATGTTGTGAATCTAACAAAGCCAGAGAGGCTCTGAGCCAACCAGAAGCTGCAAGGTGAATGTTGCACCTTCCTGGGCACTTCTTCTCCCTACCAGTCCCGAAAGCTGCTGGGCTGAGCAGTCAGCAGGAGTTACCAGGTTCCCACAGCTGCTAGAAAAGGGTTCAAGGGTCCGGGTGTAAGCTATCAACCATCTGTGGTCATTCTGAGCAAGCAGCGGGTAAACTATGAGCTCAGGCCCTCAAGCACCTGTACCACCCAGCCTCCCCCACGGGCATCACCAGGTGAGGCTGATAGGAACACAGCAGAAGTCTCGAGGAAGATACGTGATGCAGTGTCCTAGTCAGAGATCTTGAAGAAATGGTGCACTCGTTTTCTTGGTTTCAGAAACTGTGTAACAACGACCTTGCAAAGGTGTCTGAGAACCAACCCCAGAAAGTGTGACTATGGGGCCCTCCAAACCAACAGTCTCTGCAGATGAGATTAGCAATCAGGGGGTCACTGAGGTTGGTTATCGGTGTGACCTGGGTGGGTCCAGTTCCAAGATCAATCCCCAGAGCCCATGTAACAAAAACAGGCCATAATGGAGGCAGGCAGGTCTCAGACAGGAATGGTACCCAATATCTCAAAGAGACCTCAAATGCACATATGTGTTTCTGCACCTACACATATATTTGTACCCCATCGCATGTACACCAGAGAGAGAGAGCATAAATAAAGAACATGTGTGCACTCCCCATGCACCATACCCAACCTAGCTTGTGCTGTAACACAGATTAGACATCTACACTACCACCTACAGGAGATGGAAAGCGCGTAAGGAGCCAATCAGGAGCTCAGCTTACACTGTGAACACAAGGGGCAGAGAAACTGTCATAGAGCCTCAGTTCTTACCATGAGCCCAAAGCAGACGAGAGAGAAAGAGAGAGAGAGAGAGAGAGAGAGAGAGAGAGAGAGAGAGAGAGAGAGAGAGAGAGAGAGAGACAGGGAGACAGAGACAGAGAGACAGAGACAGAGAGAGAAGAACCTCAAGAAACTCCAGGGAGTGGGGAGGAACCCCAGGTCTTGGCAGGAATGTACCTCCTTGGCATTAACTGTTTATCACGTCAAGTTCAGTGCCAGCGCTGGGGACTGCATCAAGTTCGGTGTCCAGACAGCCCTTGCCGTCTGCTTCTGGGAGGTTCGGCTTAGTGTCTTGTTGGAGATCACCCTGGAAAACCACCGCCCCGGTCCGTGCCCACAGGCCTGTCAGGGCCGAAGCCCTGCCTTCTGTGGCTGCATCCTGCTGATTCCTTAGCATCTCTCTGGGTGTATCAACTGTTCTCCACACGCTGCCCTTGGAGGAAACACAAGTCCAGACGCTAAGACCCTGCACCTCCTTCCCCTCAACACAGAGAACATTATAGACAAGACAGCGCTGTTGTTTAAGGTGGATTCTCTTCAAAACCGCGAATGCCCGCTGCTGCGCCCGTGTGTCCCCTGTATCCACTGTATGCACGCCGCTTCATCTGGCACCACCCACACCACCCGGATGTCTAGCGTGTCCATGCACTTGGTAGTCCCACTGTGGCAGCATGAGAGCAGCCTCTGGCTCTGCCTCCATAAATGCACACGGGATGCTCAGTGCTCTGTGCTGGATAGCACACGGGTCTTCCAAACCTGCTTTTGATATTTAAGAAGCATTGACGAGGGCTACTCAGAAAGGGAACCAACCCCCCTACTCCGACCGTGGCTGTGACATCTCCCAGAGGGTGTTCCCAGAGATCCAGGTGGCGTTTTCCTCTACTGAACCCAGAGCCTCAAGCAGAGCAAGCCATCTCCCACTGTACTACCGCCGGCCCCAGGGAAGGCTGTGATACATTAATTCTCTGCCTCTCTCTTCCCAACCCCAGACATAGAACTACAACAGGAAAAGAGGCTGGTGGATCACTGCTGGACATTCAGAGAAGGAGCCATCCCAAAAGGAACTTGGTTTTCTAAGCTCTGAATGCAATGGGGGCTCTCGGGGCAACCGGGAGTACAGCAGAGACCTGAGCCTGGCCTGAAGGAAGGGACTGTTGGTGACCCATGCCCCACGCTGTGACCCTAAGACAATATGGCCTTGGTTTTGAGCAGTCAGTGTTGGGTATGGCCTTGAGATCCTGAATGAATGGCTGGTGGTGTAGGAGCCTGTGGGAGAAGGCAGAATTCTCTCAGTGGCATTGGCTCAGCACAGTTGGAGGTTAGGCTGTGTGAGGACCACAAGCCCAGCGACCAGGTGCAGAAGGAAATACCAGCCTCCTTCTGCCATGGCCAGGGTGAGCTGTGTGCGGTGCCTTCTGGGAGACAGCACACAGCAGGTTAGGGGGAGAGCAGGGGGCGGGGGGCAGGTGTTTGGTAAAGTGGTCTTCTTCCTCTTACTCGGAACTCCCCAGTGCCTAGTGGAATGAACATGTCATTGGTTTCTAGGCGCATTTTATCAGGGCATATTGTGTTTAAAGGTAATAGGTTCATATGCCACCGTCTTATATGTATGCAAGACATTTTGATCACATTCACCCGCCATTGTCCTTTCTGGCCTCTGCTCTCCATTCCCGCTGAGACCCTTCTCTTCTCACACAGTCCCTCTCTGCTTTCACGGTCTTCCTTCTCTCTCTCTCTCTCTCTCTCTCTCTCTCTCTCTCTCTCTCTCTCTCTCTCTGTCTGTCTCTCTCTCTCTCTCTGTCTCTCTCTCTCTCTCTGTCTCTCTCTCTCTCTCCCCTCCCTCCCCCTCTCCCTTCCTCCCTCCCCCCTCCCCCCCCCTTTCTTTCTCAGGCTGGAGTCTTTAGATGGAGGAAGCATGTGATGTTTGTCTTTCTGGACCATTTAACTTAACTCTACATCTACCTATTTTTGATGCTCACATTTAACTCCTGTCCTAGCTACCATTAATAGAGGATGACAGAGTGTGGTTTTCAGGACTCCAGCGTTTACTCTGTGGAAGCCTCTGTTAGGGGCACAGAAATATGATCCGCCCATCATCACAGCTGGGCAGCAGCAGCACTGGAACCGGGCCATCTACTTTTCCTGTTAAGTCAGCCCGATGAGAACTCCAACTACAGTTTTGATTTTTTTAAAAACAATTTGCACATTCCTTCAGTCAACTTGAATCACTCATGTTTGTTCAAATCACATGCAAATACCTAAGGTAACATAAACTGTATGTTTTTGATGTTACTAGGACAAGTTTATGTTAGGTGTCCTTTGAAACACTGAAGGAGGAGTCCAGACATGAGCCCTGAGTGACAGATCAGATTAATTGAAAACCACCATGTTCTGGGCTTTGTTGAAGCAATTATTACACACATCTTCAACTGTGGGAGCTTAGGGGATAATTGGATACAACAGAGGAGTAATTTAGGGTAAGGATACCAACACAGAGGGAGGGCACACGCAGGCAGGCCTGGCTTGTAATTACCCGGTAGTTATGTGTCCTCAGATTGGGAGCAATTACAGAATTCTGCACTGTGCAATACGGCCTATGCAGCGATGAACCACTAGGTGGCAGCAAACAGATAAAAGAAGCCAGCCTGATACGGACTGACATTTCCAGGTTACACACATTCTAAAATGTCTGTCAACATTCCTTCAAGTCCGTCTGAGATGTCAGCAAGGACCAAGCAGAGAATGCAGCGGAGAAAGTGTCACCTGGCTGGTAGGCAGCTGGGTTGTGGAGGGGAAGATGGACAGAAGGCCTGAGGAAGGGTAGCCTCTTGGGGTCGCCTTGGGATAAGAGGTCAGCCACAAACTTCACAAGCCCACGCCAGTGGTGTGAAGGGGTGGGTCTGCGTTCCAAAGGCCCCATGTTATTGACCATGCCCTCTTGGAGCACCCCTCCCTTGAGAGTCTGTGGCCCCACGGTGCTTCTCTGGTCCCCCTAAAGTCTATACATGCATAGTGTCTACATGTGCTGGAAGGTTCTTGAGAATAAGTAAATTAAACAGCCCGTAAGGCTTTGTCACGGAACTACACAAACAACCAAAGTTAATCAGCATATATGTTTCTTTATCTCCGCAGTGAATACTGGGTTCTATAAGAAGCTATACACTATGGTAAGGTAACTGTAAGGATAAGTGCCTTCTCTGGCAACAATTATAGTGTAGAGAGTCCGAAAACCTCCACAAAGCAAACAGAAAGTGGTAGATAAGTGAGTCCACAAGTGCTTTCCAATGCGTAGCTGGAAGCAGGCTTGGAATCTCTGTGGCTGGGCAGCTCTGGGTATGCTTCCTGTCTTGGGGGGACTGATGACCCCAGGAGTCAAGGAGGAAGGAGTGTGTAATCAATCAAAAACAACCACTGAGGAGTAGGCCACCAAGGGAACTTCTATGGCCCAGTCTTGGCTCTTTGAAGGCAGACTGTCCCTTCCTTGAGAATCTGTAGTTAAGGCTGACCCGAAGATACAAGCTAAACATGAAGACTGAACTGTCAGATGGTAGCCCTGATGAATGCTTGTATAACCAAAATAAAAAGCCTTTGTAGATAAACGTATCCTCCATGCCTGTCTCCGGGAGCCTCCACGGATGAAGACACCTTTGGAAGAGCTGTCATGCAGAGATGGAAGAAACTTAAAACTACAGAGAGTGGACTCTGTCCCTCTGGTACTTCAGAAATGAAAATGCAAGGTATCGGATTCAGTGGAGTCGTAAGTAAACACATGTTCACCATACCTAAAGACTAAAGAGTCAGTGAGTGACCTAACAGCTGTTCACCCGGAGATCCTGGAGAAGAGCCCTGCTACAGACCAGCTAATTCCCATATATTTGAGAGGCATCAGACTCAGGAAATATCATAAACTACAAGCTAAAGAAGTAAATAGGCAAAAGCCTGGTATTTTCAAATCAGTCAAAAATACTCTAATGATCCCACGGCAGCTGTTGTGACCTATACAAGACCTGCGCGAAATCAAGCTAATCAGCATTCCGGCATGGATGGGGAACAGGCTCATGAGATGCCACCTCTCGTTGGTGAGATATTGGCAAATGGTGGCTACTTGGGAGGGGTGGCAGCGTGAGCAGGTGTCCTTTTCTTTCAGGGTGTGGATGATAGTAAACTGCCCATGTTCCTGTGGATGGTCCCACACCCATGTGCATGCAGGCCACACTAATTGGATTTTTTTTTTTAATTTAGAAAAGAACGTGACGGTGAGAAATATTGAGGGATCTGGGAGAAGTGGGGGGATTTGAATTGGATATGATCAAGATATCTCAGATTCCTGTATGATATGAAATTATCTGAGAATAAATTAAAATACTCTAGAAAGACCTTACAGCGCATCACTCTGGATACCTGAGCCTAGTTAGTGTCCCTTATCTTCTCACACCCCTGTGTCTCCCAAGAATCCACTGATAGTGCTGGGATGATGCGCTCCCCAAACCTAAGAAGAGGAGTTAAATACTAGAAGTCGATTTTGTGGGATAGAGTTGAGCTTTGGAGACCTCCCTCAAGAACAGATGTTCGAAGGGCCGTGGGGGCAACACTTCTCATCCCAGGACTTAGGAGCCAGAGGCAGGAGTATTTGTGAGTTTTAGGCTAGCCTAGATTACACAGCCAGACTCTGCTTCAAAGGCAAAAACAAACAAACCAGCAAATCAAGATGATCTGTATCCCTTTGGCATTGTTACCACCCTTTCCCAAATGCACGATGCACGGTATAAGTTATTATACTAAGAAACATGGGCTACCAGCACCAATCAAGAGAGAACACCCTTTAGATGGCTGAGTGTAAGTTCACGCTGCTGGAATCACTGACTCAGCTTCTTCCTAAGGGTTCTTGTGCAATGCACGCCCGCGCCCCACATCCTCACAGCTTCCCCGTGAAACATGCCCGTTACAGAGAAGAGCAGCCAGGCCCTGTGGCATGGATACAGCACATCTTCACATAAACATCAGCACAAGGGCCTCATCCTTCCAATACACCTGCCATAATTCATGAGGGACTCCTGAGCTGTAGTGCCACCATCATGAGGGACTCCATTCAAATCTGGCCCGTCCCCAGACTTCACCTGCTCCGGCTACCATGGAAAGCAGTCTGGAAAGTCCTCCTCTGTTTGACCTGAACAGCCTCCATTCAGGGATGATCCGCTCCTGGACCCAGCCTCCCAGGAAGGCAAGGACCCTTCATTTCTGTGTTCACATGCTTCTCACCTACTCATTTCACCCTTCATCCGTCTCCACCCATCCCCTCCCATTCCCTCTCACACTCGTTCCTCCCCCAGAGCCGTTTCCAGTGACTTTAGACGGATGTCACTTGCAGTCTTTGAGGGGACACTAGGAGATCTCTGGGCCGCCACTTTGCACTTCACCCAGCAAAGAGCAAAGGCTGGTTTCTTCCTGTCCCACAAGATGGCAGCAGACACTTGAAGGATGACAGAACAGGGAGGGAGCTCTAGGTGAGCCTAACCGTTGGCCAATGGTTTGTTTTCCAAGAGGCATCAAAATAGATGGTGGGGAGAGGTGAGGCAGGGTGAAAACGACAAGGCAGTGACCCAGGTCCTACATCCTCAGCTTGTTTATACCTACAGAAGTCTGGGCATCATTAGACCTGTTGGGTATCAGCCCCCACTGCTCCTTACCAGCGAGACATGAAGGACGGTTCAAGTTGCTCCCTCCCCTCCAGGCAGGTAGAAGAAACCCCTGTCAGATTCCCGTCTTCCTCAGGGGGGCCCTGTCAAGCACAAGGGACTTCCCTGCTTTTTCGCTAAGGAGTGGTAACATCATAAAGCACAGGACTGCACAGTCTTCAAGTGAGAACGCCGAGGAGGGTGAGTCTCTCGGTGTCAGCCACAACTCCACCCAGAAGGGAAGAGAAGCTTGTCTGTCCATCCAAGAAAGACGGCATCTTGTGTCTGTATCGGGGTACCACTCCACCACAGAACCCATGCAGAGGAGTTTTATGTGGGACTCCGGGTTCACCCTGGTACCCGCTCTCCTGCACTCGAGGTTCTAGAAGAAGTGAGACCCGGCCTCCCACTTTCTTCCATGCTGCCTCTTAAAAGGTGGCCCTTTCAGTGGGAAAGCCGTGAGTGACGTAACAACCTCCTCCATTGTAGAAGACAGTGAAAGGGCTGTGATTTTTTTTATCCACTTTTAAAACCATTTTAAAGAATGTTTTCCCCAAATGGTTTAAAAGTAACTGCCAATTCTTCATGTGAATCTTTTCCCTGCATTTGGACTGTATCTGAGCCAGGCTTTCTCACGTCATTGGAAAGGTCGTGTACTGCAGGCTGATGCACCTGAGGCTCAGAGGGTCACCAGTGGCCAGGTGTCCTTGGCCACTCACCTATTCTGATTTCACCCCATTCTGAGGCCAACATCCCCCGCAGGGACTACAGGGAGATGGCCAGAGAGCCAGGTTCTCCAGCCTCTGAGGTCAGCACAGGAAAAGCTGCTTGCCCAAGTCCTAGAAGTATCACTCAAAGTCACACACAGATGGCTGGATTAAGGGAGATTCCCATGGTTCAAGTGCAAAAGAATTGGAAAGAGCTCTAACAGACAATGGGCACCACATAGAGTCCAGGGCAGGAGTGATTAAGGAGTGAGCTTCTAGAATCTCATAGAACACACAGACGCCAAAGAACAAACATTATTACCATGCTTGGGGCCAAGCCTACATCTCCAGAATTATGGCCAGTTCCCAGAAACAAATTTTAGGATGGAATTTTAAAGGAATTGTCTATTGCTGGTCAAGACTCTTCTCCCACCCAAAAGAAAATCTTGCCAAAAAAAAAATCATAGTATTTTAAGTAAGTTTAAATTTTTGTTGGGCCATATTCATAATTATCCTAAGTCATGTGATTTAAAAGTCGTGATTTGGACGCTTTGATTTAAACAAAAAAAGTATAAATGACTTGATGGATGTATCTGGGGCAGGACACTTTCTGATGCTTACTGGGAGGAGAGATATGGAGAGAAGGAAAAGAGATAAGAAGTCCCACTGACAAATAGGATCCCATGATGGAAGGTCCTGGTAGCTGTGTAGTGAGATCACTGTGGAGGATCCCATGCAGGGAAGGTCCTGGTAGCTATGTAGAATGCTGGTGAGAAACACAGCGACATTGACAAGATGGCGATCTTGAACCACACTATAGAAGACCAGATTGACAAGTCCAGGCTCCAAGCTTCATCACTCCTGCCTTTCTTCACTCTACACACCTGTCACCACCTCTCTCTACACGGTCATTCAGCGTAGTGTTTCCAACAATTCTTCCGTGGGTTGCTTCTTGTCAGTGTTTGCAGCCACAGAAATGAAATTAGAATAGTCAGCATACTGAATAATGCAGGGGACAGCCTTCAGCAGTAATGGGTGGAGGACAGCTTTCGGCAGTAATGGCCAGCATCTAGGTCTCCGCCAGTGTCTCTGTCAGCTTCTCAAAGCAAACATGCTGAGATCACCATACTCAACCTTCCATCTCAACTAGAGCTGACCTTTAATGATGCACCAACTCTCAAATTTTTCACTTCACCACGACCTTGTTTGCCTGGGATTGATGGAGAAGCCACCATGAATCAGACAGTACAAGTTTCTGGGCACCTAAGAAGGTGGAGCCTGATGGAAAAACGCTCCTGTCTTCCATGACCTTCTAGGTTAAGAGGTATGAGGGCATTTATAAAAGTCACAAAAATACATGCCTGGTATCAAGTCTTGTTGAAAGCCATACAGTGGAGGCTCAGGGCCATCTGAAGAACTTGATGGAGGTGGGGTCTTCTCTGAAGAGGTTTTATTCTACCTAGACCTGAAATGGTCCTTGGAGCTTGGTTCTTGGGGATAGAGGAGGTACACATTTGCCAGCTTTCCTACATCACAGAGTCCTGTGGCTCAATCCAGAGACTTCGGGACATCCCTAGCTGTTCCTGAGCAATGATGGAACCTTTTCTCCTAAGGGTTGGCTACACAGTCAACTGCAGCTGCCTTCCTGGGGTGAAAGCTACACCTCCCTCAGCCTGACGGAGCAGGGTTGCTTGGCAACCCACCCCCTCTCCTTTTGAATCTCCTCATAGACTGATTTTCATTCAAGGTATCAGATAGGTCATGTGGGCAAGAGTTAGGGAGACCATGGTACTGAAGAAGTAAGATTCCCACAGATGTGCCAGCAACTTCCTGTTCTCTCGGGGCCTCTGGAGTCTCCGGCTGCACAGCTGTAATGGACAGATGGGGCTATAAAGGGACTTCTGGGATATATGCCTCTGGTGTAGAGTCACGTGGAAGGTGGGGTCCCTCTAAGATAATGAAGACTTCTACCCAAAAGGTCTACACCATCCCGTCTGTTCTCGCTCTCTCCACGTCCAACTACACCTGGCTGGAAAGTATGGCTGACAGAGGTTGAAACCCATCCCTTCCAGACCAGTGAGTTCTGGTTGACAACAGAATAAAGGTTAAAGGGCAAATCAGCGGCAAGCCTCTGCCCCTCGCTCAGGCCACATTCTCAAAGCCAAGTTCCCTTCCACTTAACCTGTGTCTAAGATCCTGCCCATGTTTCTCCCTGCCCCTCATAGTCTGAATTTTCTCTTATCCATGGGCTCCTTTTCCTTCCACTTAGCCCTAGCTTAAGGACCCTTTCCTAGGCCAACTTCTCCTCGCCCTCCCTGGCCCCACCCACTTCCATTCTCTCCCTATTTTTTGCCCCAATCTTGCTTTCTGAAACCATTTTATATTCCATTCCGTTACTTTAACTCCTGGTGAGGACCCACCAGGCTAAATTTCATGGCTAACTAATGGGTTTAGCCCTGGAATTTTAAAAGCATCACTCCAGAAGACCTATGATGTCACATGCACAACGCTGCCATTCAGCTCACTGTCTCCAGCACAGGAAGTCCCAGAAGAGCCGTGTGTGGGTCTTAGAGCGGTGATGAAGAAGCTGCAGAAGTACAAACCCAGAGTGGGGTGTGGGAATACAGACCGGGCTAGCCACCACCAGTACAATGGAGCCTACAGAGGAGAAGGTGGAGGGGGGGAGGGAGGGAGGGAGGGAGCTCACTTGGGGCACTAGCAGCCGTGAGGAACCTGGCAGGGTCCTGCACACTAAGGTGAGGTATCCAGCAATGGCTGGCATTAAAGCATGCTCAGAGAGCATGAGATGGGATGTTTTTCCTTCTAGGAACATGATACTCTTCAGCAAGGAGAATGTAACGAGCCGAGAGTATTTCCGACTATGAGAGCACCCACTGCGGCTGAGGATGGCTAAGCTGCGTATGGGTGGTGGGGTGGGGAGGGTGGGCTGCAACTCTAATCGATAATAAACACCCCAGACTTCTGACATACTATGTCTGAATGAAGTGCCACATCAGGTCAGGCGACAGGGCTCAACCAGTTGGGGACATGTTATTTACAACTGACTTACAAAAACCAGGGCTTGTAGGCAACTGCACCAGACGCCCACACGGAGAGCAGGTGTGGAACCAGACCCAGCCAGCTGTTCTTCAGTTCACACACCATGCGGGCAGCGGGTCCTGCCCACATTCCAGAGGAATGCACAGGTATGGAGAGAAAACTCCCGGTGCGTGCTTCCTGCATCGAAAAGGAGCTGTGGCCATAAAGTAAAGCCACAAACCTGCCCTTTCAAAGTGCCAGAGAGTAAATGAGTTGCCTTCGTACATCTGCAGTGAAATTCTGTCATTTTCTTCTTTCTGTGACCTCCTAGAATACGGCTGGGATCCATTTAAGCACAGGAAGAGAAAGTTCATAGAAAACTCTCTGCCTCTCCCCAGTAGGCAGGCCCTAGGGAAGTGGAACTGGGCCCACATCTCACTGTCCTTCTGTTCCACCAAGACGGAGACCTCCTAAGAAGCACTGACCAAACCCAATCCTATCACTTTACAAGTGAGAAAATTGTGACCGGGGAGATGAAGTAACTTGGCCAAATGCTCGTGGTCACAGTCCAAGCCAGTAAGTCAGTACCAAAGGTGGCCTCTAGCACCAGGGGAGAGAGGCAATGGGGTATAAATGGCGAAAGGCTCTGCCTCCTCGGAAACTTGATCCCAGGGGAGATCTTATGTTCAAGAATTCTCTCTGTGCTTTCACGGAGTCTTGGCCAGCCGAGACCACAAGGCTTCTTGGCTATGACATAGTGGAGGCCATTTGTGATGGGGTCTCAATCTCGCTGTCACATGTGAAACTCTGTAGGAATTGATAGTGAGTTTCATGTCACTCTGCTTGGTCGCTGTGTGTGGCCTTAGATGCTAAAGCTTAAGGACAAATAGGGAAGAGAAGTGGGGCCCCTGGCTTTGTGAGCGCGCAGATTCAGGAGAAAATGAATCCCGATGTTCTCACAGGTATCCAAGGTAACACTGCAAGGACGTTTAAAAAGTTTAGAGGGCTCACTGGCCAGCATGCGGACTCCAGATGGCAGCATTGGAAAGCAGATGGCTTCTCTCTGGGGCTGGTTCCAGGCTGGTGTTGCACAGCAGTCCCCACAGCTGACAACAGTCCCCCCCCCCCCCCCCGCCTTGGTTTGCTGTCTCACTCAGAGTACAAGCTGAGAACTCTGGCTTCCTCGCTCCTCTTGGGCATCTCCATCCTTCCACCCCGAGACGTCATCATCCACCAAACCCAGCGCATCCCTCTGTGTCCTCTGCTCTCCCTCCTCCCGACGGAGCCCTTCCTGCCTCCTCCTCCCTCTACACGGCTTGCTTTCCAGCTCCCCAGAGTGGCTCTCTGCCCCACCTGTTAGGACAGGCATTTATCTTGTTTATGTTCTCCTTCCTCCCGCAGAACACACAGCCCACTGAGCCTCGAGCCAGCTGCTTCTCCGCGGTGCCCGCGACACTCAGGAGAGAGTCTCCCATGAACTGGATGCTTAGCAAACATGTGACAAGTGAGTGGTGGGTGTGAGACAACGGAGCAGTCACATCTCGGTGGGAGGGCACGAGACGGGGCAGACCAGCAAATGATGGTTGCAGGGCAGTGCTGCAAGACCACCAACCAAGATGCTGCTAACAGGGCGGGGTGGGGAGGCGTGTGGGCCAGCAACTGCGGAAGTCAGGAAACAGGGTCCAAGAGTGGACAGTGAGGTGACGTGTTTGCATGCCTGCTCTTTCCCTGATACACACAGGTGGGGATGTTTTGAGGTCTCACCAGAGAGCCAAACTGCCACGAAACAAATCGATGACAGACTTTTTCTCTGGAAGATTCTCAAGGCAACTAGTGCACACGTGTGTCCAAGGGCACCAGCCTACCAGCAACACTTCGAAACAAAACCAGTATTTCAAGTTTCTCTTAATACCCTTCTTCTTAATATTTGTCATATTGATGAAAAGATAAAAATGACTACTTAACAATGTGGGGCAGTAGTTAACCTAATATAGTCAACTAAAAGATCCATAGCATAATAAATACCTCTTAGATATTTAACCCTATCATACTCTTTGGGGTTACATAAGTATATACTCACCCTTTCCCCAGTGTGGTGCTGCCTTTGGGCACAGTCCTCAGATGTGCGTGAGGGGCCTGGGGTATTTCTCCCTTGGGTTTAATGTCCTTGACCAAAGGGGGACTATATTGGAAATGACTTGCCTGCTTATGGACTAGCAACCTAGGCTGACAGCCCTTAAGCTTGACTGAATTCATCCAATCATCTTGAAGGTCACTAGAACTTAGGCCCTGCTGACCTCCATAATGGCACTCACCAGTTCCCAGGCTGTGCAATATCCAGTCAGGTGGATGAAGATCTAGTTGAGAGAAATGATCTCCTGTCATCCAATGGGCATACAAAGCCTTCTCTTCAGCCTCCCTAGCCTCTTCATCACCTTAATAATCTGTAGCTTCATGTCTTTCTATTATACTCAACTTTCCTGGAAGTAAGCATTTGTATTCCTGGAAGTATGTCTTCTCAACATCCAAGTCAACATTGCAGGTCCTATCGTGACCATTATATATTCAAATCTGGTGAGCGATCGAGCAACATCAGAGGTGAGTTGATTGGTCCTTCAGGTCATAGTTTTTATATTTTAGACAAGGAGCCCTTTGTCTGGAAGGTGGCTCTTGAGTTCCACCAAGCCAGGGGCTAATGTGTCGAGGCAGCCATTCTTGCTGATGTCATTCTACAGATGTTACGTCATTGCTTCGAGTGAGTCAGGTCAATGGAAGGTTGAGGAAGGCAATCAGTTGATCATATCAGGTTAATGGGTTGTGTCTGGCCTGTTGACAGACTCTGTGTCTTTAGCTTGGTGATCATGGAGGACTCCTCTGATGAGAGTACTCCAAGGTACATTTTCTTTTCTTTTTTTTTTTAAGATTTTATTTACTTATTATGTATACAAAAGAGGGCACCAGATCTCATTGCAGATGGTTGTGAGCCACCATGTGGGTGCTGGGAATTGAACTCAGGACCTCTGGAAGAGCAGTCGGTGCTCTTAACCTCTGAGCCATCTCTCCAGCCCTCCAAGGTACATTTTCACAGGTTGGCCTAACTGTGGTGTCATCTCTAAAGGCCCAAACATGAGGTAAAATATGGGAATTCAAGTTTGCCTAGGAGGATGTCCTTGGTGGTGCATGTGGGGAGACAGGATTCTGCCTCATCGGGAGAAGGCAATAGAGACATTGTTTGATAAATGGACTTAGTTGAGAAATTGAACTGAGCACTAGGAGGTTTTTCTTAATGTTCTTCTTAACGGTATCTTTTTAGACATGTGATTGCTTCTGAAAAGGAGGTGAACTCTTCAGTGCCTGGTAAAGCGATGCCTTCTTCTCATTTCCCCGCTACCGACACACTAGAAAGTCCTGTAACTACCCCTGCCCCCAGGTTATCTGGATACAAATCCAACTCATATTTAGAGTGTCACTCTCTAAAAAGTCAAAAAGAAAGGATTCCGGCTAGGATTGAACACAGCAGGGTTTGAACTGTGGCTCAGATCAACCCTGGCTATTCTGATTTGGGTTTTGGCATCTGAGAAATGGACATCCTACCATTCAGCTTGCAAGGATATTCTCAGAATATTATAAATATTCTCAGAATCGGTACAGCTATGCCAGAATGGTCTACAAAGTAATGGCCAATAATCTCTGTTTTCTCAGTTACTGAAACAAAACAAAACAAAAAAAAGTGCCGTATCTAATCATTAGGTCTATAGTATGTTATGAAAAGGATTTTCAAGGATTACAATGCTAAAATATTCTTAAAGATTTAGAAACTCAAACTAGCAACATAAGACATCAACGTGTTCTCAAAAGACTGCTTTATTAAAAACTAGTTTGTTCTGTAATGGAGAGCATGAAAATACATGTGTAATCTTTACCAAGCCCTGGCACCAAGAACAGGCAGTGTATAAACATGCTGTGAAGAGACTCAGAATCTCAGGTCACATCATTCAAAACAAGGGCAAAGGATCAGAAGCACCATCCTCTCCCCTTTGGAAGATGACCTGGAAGCCCAGACCCTCTCTGGTTGTTCAATCTATTCTCAAAGTTTGTTTTCCTAACTTGAGACCCACCCGATACCTCGTCTACACTGTAGCTGGGCCCGCTGTAGTGCGGTCAGTGCAGGACAGGGGAACCCTCTACTCCAGACCCTTAGCTGTCTGCACAGCAGTCACTGGGTGTCAGGCCGTCCACAGGAGCTGAGAACAGGGATGAGCTTCTGAGTCTGAGGTCCTTTTCTTTTTGTTCTACCTGCCTGGAAACATCGTATTTCACACGCCAGAGAAGCATACACACACACACACACACACACACACACACACACACACACACACACACACACACACGGAGGGGAAGATGGCTGCCAAGGAAGGCAGGACACATGCTCAGAACTCCTGAGGGAAGAAGCATCTCTGGGGCCTTGCGGGAGAGGCCGCCTTTGGGGTTGGGAATGTGTGTTTGCTATCCAGAATCTTCGCTGGATTTTCAAGTGGCTATGAACATGTACACGCGCATGCATGGACATGTGGGTGGGCCTCGTTATTTATGGACTTCACCGCTGTAACTCTACCTGCTCGGTATGGCTTCCTGACAGACCTCACCGTGGCATTCAGCACTCCTGATCGCGTGGGCTCAAGTAGTGGAAAACTTGAATTGTGGTGATATCCATTGTGACTGCCGTCCATTTTCTTGACTGAGCTCATGTTTTGTGCTTTTTATTGGTGTGTTTGCTTTGAAGCCTCCAAGCAGGGATGGTGATGGTGATGATGATAATAGTGGTGATGATGGTGATGATGGTGATGGTGGTGGTGGTGATGGTGATAGCAATAATGATTAGTGATATTGATGGCGACAGCTATAACAATGGTGCTAACAATGGTGGTTAGTGAAAATGATCATTGTATTGACAGCTACGGCAGTAGTGAGGATGATGATGTAATAATGGTGGCTAGAGACAGTGACAGTGAATATGAACTTTGGCTATAGTGATGATAATTAGCGAGTGATAGTTATAGTGATGATGATGTTGTGATAGAGACAGCAGTGGTAACAGTGATGACTGCATGCTGCCTGTGTGAGTTCAGTGTAGGTGAACCAACACGTCTTCAGTAAGGCATCTTTAAACAGAAGCACATGAAACAACAGTGTTGATCAGTGGCTGGCAACCCAGAGCCAAAGTGAACGAGAACCTAACCCTGGGTCAATGGCTTAGTGTTGACTCACGTTGTGTTTTCAACATGGATTGACTAATGCACGTAGTCAACAGGCACACGGATATACACACGTGTGTGCACGCTGACATGTGAGCAGTGAGTAGAAACTATAGCACAGAGCTGGGGCTGTGTTCTAAAGGAGACATGAGATTCAGGAAGCCTGTAGGAGGAAAGCAAGAACTCTCAGGAGGTGCACAGGAGAGGCTGAAAAAACTCATGAAGGGACCACATAAAGCCACTGTCCATGCCTCCAATTCAACGAAAGATGTACCTAAGCCATGCTTCCCCGACCCCACACTGGAGACTTCCTGCAGTTTCCGCAAGTAGTTTTGCATCTTTCTGTAGCAAGCTCTCAACTCATTAGAATGCTGTGGGTTCCAACAGTTTCAAAACTCTGAGTATGTACGCACCACAAATCATTATCTCCAGACACGTACATTAACAAAGTTTAAATGCCAGTCTTTTAAGCCATCTGCCCCCTACACACACACACACACACACACACACACCCATGCTGCTTGCAGTACACAGGAAGAGGAGGCTTCCTACTGGCTGTGTTTGGAAGCTGTGTGATCGCACAGCTTGTTGTCCCCATAGCAACGCATTCCATCGCCTAGGTGACAGTGATCTTATGATGTCACCAATGAGCTAAACTAACTTAGAAACACACAGACATTTCCTTCTGGGTACACCCACCTCTTATGGGTGCCCTCCAAGTCTTCTGAGTCTGGGGTACCAAGTGCTGCTTCATAGAACATCAGGAGGGCATTTCATGGCAGGATTTTGTTTGTTTGAGCCTCTTTCACTTGAGGGAATTCACCGTCAATCACCCAGATGCCCCTATTTTCCCAACTGACATTTCCCCAGCTCAGAAGGGATACCCAAACAAACAGGAGATAGGCAGCCACTGCCCAAAAATGTTAGCAAGATTGTCATACACATGGGCTAAAGGGGGCACTCTAGAAAAAGTTGCCAAGGTCTGGGAAGCATCCCAGGTCAGTTTCTCCTTCCCCAAGCAATATTTCCATCAGCATCAGCAAGTGTTGCTCATGGCTTCCGACGCACACATCCTAACGAGGCTGCCTTAGAATGAACAAAGGTGCTGCACTCCAGCATGGAGGCTGGAAGAGGCCGTTACAGAGAGAGAGGAGGGTCTACAAGTGTGTTGAAGAACAGAAGCCTAGAATTGGAAGGGGGTTCTCATCATATGAACTTCCCAAATCCCTCTAAGCAACTGGTTTGTTTCAGAGATGACAAATTCTAGAGCACAGGGACACTCAGAGAACAGCGGACTCTCCGGCTGCTTCCACGGTGTGGCGCCACAGCCCTGATACAAGTTCTGTTTCCAGCAAAATAAGCACCATCAAGGTACTTAATAATTAACCCGAGGGGCTTTACAGATAGTGTGGAACTCCATTATGAAAACATACAATTAGCATGTGTTCCAAATCATTTCCTTTTTGCCAAAAGGAGATCTACCACCACACTGTATGTACAACACAAGTGTGATGACCCAGGCCACTGTGGAGCCTGGCTCATAGAGCCTTGTCCTGGTTCCAGACCCTGTATGTGCAAGGCGACCGCCAATGACGACACATGCGGGCCAGCAAAGGGGCCCTTCCCCTATAATGTAGCACTTTTGAAAACAAAAGGCTGGAGAGACGGCTTAGTGGTTAAGGGCACTGGCTGCTCTTATAGAGGACCTGGGTTCGGTTTCCAGGTCCTATACAGTGGCTCACAACCATCTGTAACTCTAGTTCTAGGGTGTCTAGTGCCCTCTTCTGACTTCTGCAGGTACTGCATGCATGTGGTGCACTTGGACTCAAGGGCAAAAACACTCATACACACAAAATAAAAATAATTTTTAAAAAGATGACAAACTGCAGACAAAAATAATCTGAGGACACGTCAAGAAACTACAAAACGTCTGAAAACCATCAGAGCCCGTGTTCTACACAGAGGCCCGAATGTTGTCATCAGTCACGTGGGATGGAGAGGAGGGTGGGACAGAAAAATCTTCTGTAATTTTTCATGGTTCAGCCTGTGGCTTCTCCAGAGAAACAGAGCACAGGGAACAGGTGTTGGCCGCTTCCTCCTGGCATGGGTAGGAATCCTGCCCCACTGCCTTACTGCTTCCCACGGTGATGACCTTAGAGGGTGCAGCGTGTGCAGGCCAGGGCAGCTGAACCCCCCCCCCCAGCTGAACACGCTGAACCCGAGCCACGCCTGTGAGCGCCACGCCCGTGAGCACTCTCCAGCTTCTTTCCTACTCAGACATCTTAGTGTGGGAGCCAAACACAGGTTCAGCTTCTCCACCCCGACCATTGGGGTTCACATTCATTTGGGGATGATACTTCTTTTTCTTTAAAAAAAAAAAAATACAATTGTATTTACTCTTTGAGAATTTCATGCAATGTATTTTTATCATATTCACGCACAGGACACAGAGAGAAAGAGAAAGAGAGAGAGTTCCTCCTCCTAACTGTTCCCCGTTCCACCCCCTTCCGACTTCTTGCCCTCTGTTTTTTCAAGAACCACTGAGTCTAGTCTGCGCTGTTCACATAGTCATGGGTGTGGGGACATCCAGTGACGCATGACCAACCTGCCAGGGGCTACTATACTCTTAAAGAAAACTGACCCTCCCTCCCCCAGAAGCCACGAACCCAGAAACCATGTTCTCAGTTATGGGTGAGGGCTCAGGGACTCCTTCCCCCTCCATGTGAGAATGATGACGGGTTGGTGTTGTGCAGACAGCCATGGCTGCTGAGAGTTTATGAGTGCAGAGGTCACATCATGTCCAGAAGACACTGTTTGCTCTGGTCCTCCCCGATCTCTGGCTCTCACAGTCTTTCTCTCCTCTCTTCCGTGATGGTCCCTGAGCCTTGGAGGAGGGCTGTGTGACAGAGACGTCCCACTTGTGGCTGATCTTTCCACGGACACGCTCTTCACAAAGCCGCTCTACGTTCCTGTGCTAAGGGGTGGTGTTTTAAAAGTGGAGTTAAAATATGACATATTCACCAGGAAAGGAATATCCAGTATGAAAGTACTCCCAGCAACACCCAGCCCCACCCCTACTGTCAGGCCTGGACCCCACGCTCTAGGCAAGCAGCAGCAGGCCCAAGGAAACCCCGCTCACACAGAGTGAATGGCCGTGTTGACATCTCCATGGAAACATGGATTTGGGGAACACATAATGATTCCATCTTGCATATTCGTTAAAAAACTTTGTCAGACCTAATGTTGGTTCCTAATTTGCGATCTGTTGATTCAGACACATTCCTATAAAAACTGCCAGCACCCACAGCGTCAGTGACACGATCTTCAGGCTCCATGACCTGGCTCTGAGTTGGATTTCCACAGATCCTGTGCTGCTATAATGAACTGCACAGGAAGTGTTTGCATCTTGCCAGCCCCTGTGCATGCCAATCCAGCGGCCAACATTAATGACAGAGGAGAAAGCAACCATAGAATCCTTTCCTTTGCCACCTGGCTCCCCTCCGCCAGCTCGTGGTGCATACTAAACTTTCATTTGTATTGATTTGGGCTACCTTGGGGCTCTGGTCTAACAGTGTGAAAATCAGCAAAACAAAGCCCAGGCTGATTCCTTCTCACAAACGATTCTGTCTCCTCTGTGTTGTCCTACAAGTCAAATTTTGGTGGACACTGAGAGACGTGGCCAGTCACGTCGTTGTTACCATAAATGGAACACAAGACACCCTGTCCATGCCCCTCGGCCCTGAGTGGGATCTTTAGTTGGTCCTCCCCTTGGCTGGTTCCTCAGGAGTCAGTATCCTCAGCAGTTGGCAACAGAAGACTAATTATGTCACCGGAATTTAATACTTCTAAGAAATCTTGGGATCAGGCAGTTTCAGAGTAGGTTAATTCCACACCTCAAAAACATCAGGCCAGCTTTGCTGAAATCCAGATCCCTCCCACCTTGGCAAAACAGTAACAGTAACTGCCAGTTCCATACTCCGACCCAGCCACACATGGGAAAAAGGCCATTTCTCCACTCCCAAGCTTCTTTCTAGGGACCCTAGTAGACATGTCCTGCCTTGGAGGTCAGGGACAAGCCAAGGCCATGTTGTGCTGTGGCTCCCATTTGGGAGAGAGTGGCCACAGCTGTCTAAGATCCTAGACTAGACGGCATCCATCAACCGGGGGTAAGTGGGAGGCGAGAACACGATGATGCCGGAACTCAGAGACACCTGTGGAGAAGCACCTGCTCTGCACACCTGGACCAGCCCACAGCTCAGGTCTACATCTCAATCAAGGGAACGAAGCAATAGGAGCTACAGATCAATATGCTCTCTGTCCTCCTAAGGTGGCTGGAGGGGAATTAACAAAGAAAACAGAAAATGCAGCCGGGGTTTTCAGCATACACAGGACCCTGGACAAGGTGAAATCAGGTCCAGTCATTGCTCAGATTCCTTCTGTGTGTCCTAACCAATGCTCCCAAGATCACACAGACACATTCTCCAAAGCACCCCTCCTGCCAGGTCCCAAGAACATCACACACCCATTCCCATTGTCGGGTGATTGCTCAGGCTTGCACACTAGGACTCAGGCTTGCACACTTATTCTTGGGGTCCCTGTTGTGTCTGTGCACTAGCCAGGGTGTGAGCTTCCTGGCCCCTCTAGTCCCGCAGTGCTCGGGTCTACTCATGCACTAGCTGGTCACCAGTAACTACAGGACAGCCATACAATGTCAGCAAATACTCCAAAAAGGAAAGTAACCTTGTAACCCATTAACTATGTTACTGTATAAACTAAATAGCAAACCAAGTAAATCAAAAGAGTCAGTGTGGGATTTTTTTTTTTTTTTTAATCATGGTGGTCCCGCCAGGTATAGAATTCTCTGGAAAGCTGGTGTGTGTGTGTGTGTGTGTGTGTGTGTGTGTGTGTGTGTGTGTGTGTGTGTGTGTGTGTGTGTTTTCATAGACTTTATTTTTTTAAGCGCTGAATTTTATAGCAAATTGAGTGGGAAGTGTAAATTTCCCATATATTTTATGACCTACCCACACATAATTCATTGTTCAATTACTCATAATGTTTGAAAATATGGATAATTTTAAATATAACATACATTTTTCAAGTTTTTTTAAGTAAATAGAATGTTTCGGCTTCTGATCCATTCAGAATACACCTCAAGCCATTTAATTTCTACCAAGTTGGGATTTAATGTTACCTGTACTTAAACAATTATTAGGTAATAACAGAAATTCTGCTTCTCAAACAATAATTATATTATAGCTATGAATTCAAGTGATGGTTACAACTGCTTTTTTTTTTCATAGAATTGTTCAAATGACAGGTTTTGTACTTGAATGACTTGCCTTTTGTAAAATAGATTTTGCTATTCCATTATATGTGTTTGTGGTGATACAAAAAGCATATTTGTTTACACTTTGGTGTTTGTGTGATGTGTGGTATTTATATGTGTATGTTCATGGGAGGACACATGCATGCCACAGCATGTGGGTGGCGGTCTAAGGGACAGCCTCTGTGTGTCAGCCCTTTCCTTCTACTAGCAAAACACATTATATGCACATATGAAATTCTCAAAAAAAAAAAAAAACTCAACCTATCCCCATTCTACTCACATGAAAAACTAACAGAGATAAAATTCAAAAGGCAGTTTACAAAAGGTGACTATGCTACAATATTACAGATAGTAGCTACCCCATAATATTACAAATAGTAACACAGCTACAATATTACTATTAACAATAACTATGCTACAGTATTGCAAATAATAACTATGCTGCAGTATTACAAATAGTAACCACACTACAATATTACTTTCTCAAAAATATAAATGCACAGATGACTAGGGCAGAGGCTTACAGAGTACTCACCGGGCTGTGTACGCTAAGCTGTGGGAGGACTCCCATTTATGTTTGTATTTTCTCATTTTCCCTTTTGCAAGTACTAACTTCAAAGAGAACAACATATTTTAAGTTACATTTTATTATTCATAATTACAGGTATATATACATAATTACAGAATGTGTATTTATATATAATTTTCATAATAAGTTATATAAACGTATTTACTATTCATGCATAGCACATTTATGTAATAGAAAGATATCTCATATACATTTGTATTAGTCAAGGTTCTCGGGAGAAGAGCACCAATTGTGTGTGTGTGTGTGTGTGTATTGGTTTACATGGTTGGAGGCTCAGCATCCCAGTGGCAGCTGTCTACACACTGGAGACCCAGAAACCCCGGCAGTTACTCAAATGCTTCTGTCAGGGGAGGAAACGGCAAACACACAGGGTGTAAAGGACCCATTCGCTGACCAGCCTGGACTTGCCGACCTCAGGCAATGACTCGGTCAGGACAGGGAGGACAGGAGGGAGCAGAGTGGAAAACTGAGGCACACAGCAGCCATGGATCGGAACACAGTCCGTCCACAGGCTGATAGCTGCAGGCCTTCGATAAGCCTGCTAGGCGAATGATAGTCAGTCCAACAGTAGTTCAAACAATAGTTGCTGTTGTGACCGTGACTGGCAGAGAAACAAACACCGTCACAGCTGATGCCTGACATCCCTGCCCATCGTCCTTGTCGGTGGGTTGATCTGAGCAGTGGAAAGTGCTAGAAATGGGTACAATTAAAAGGGGCCCATGAGTCCTCCTCTGGTACCGACTGTCTGTCTCTCAGAAGAGCAGAGTCCTCAGAGCTAACGAAGAAGGTTGTTTCTCTTGCCTGGCTGTTCTGGGTAAGTCCCGTGCTTTTCTATGGAATCCAACGTTCCAGTGACGGCCCATTAGAAATTCCAGAAATACAAGTTCAGCCAGCCTGTTTTCATTGACAGATTGGTTGCCCCCATTCCACAGCCCTCCCATGAACATGGGCAAGTGCCTGGAGTTTGGAAGAAAAATGAATTATAAAGTTAAATATCTCACCTTAGCAGGATCCAATCCCACCAGATGTGGACATATGTGTGCGCTGCACAGCTTGGATACACATGTGCACTCCACAGCTTGGCAGCCACCCTGGACCACACTCCTCCAAGGAACCAATAAGAACAGATACTACACTTGATCTTAGCCAAAAGGCCGATGGCTCAGAGGTTAAGAGCACTGACTGCTCTTCCAGAGGTCCTGAGTTCAATTCCCAGCAACCACATGGTGGCTCATAACCATCTCTAATAAGATCTGGTGCCCTCTTCTGGCCTTCAGGCGTACATGCAGACAGGAGGCTGTATGCATAATAAATAAATAAATCTTTTTAAAAAAGAAAGAAAGAAACTGCTTCAGCACATCAGCAGGAGATTGTCACCTAACTCCAAACCAAGGTATCACTACTGCGTGCAGGGGCAGAAGAACTGAGCTACGGAATCAGCCTATGTGTCCACCGTAGACTAATGGATAAATAAACGGGGTGTACATGCACACAGTGGAGTTTTATTCAGCCATTAAGAACAAAATTATGTCCTTTATAGGAAAATGGGTGGAGCTGAAGTGAAATAAGACAGACTCAGGTAGACAGAAATTATACGCTTTCTCTCGTGAGCAGAATATGTCTCCTCCAAAAAGACATGAAAGTGGAACGGGTCCTATTTAAGGAGGAGGAGGAGACCAGAGGATATGGGAGAGAAGAGAAGGTAACTAAGGAAGTGAACGTGTTCAAAGTTTATTTTATATGTGTATGATGTTTATTGTAATGACATCTACTCATTTGTACAACTCATACACTAATGAAATGGTTAAGAAATAAAAATTAAAATAATTGCTATACAGTTTTTTTTTTAAAGTAATGATAATGTCATCAGCACAGTAGAAGAAAATTCTGTCTGCATCCTATACATCACTTAACCACTGCTCAGATCAATCCCCAGACAAGAATGATGGGCAGGGATGTCAGGCATCAGCTGTGGGGATGTTTGTTTCTCTGCCAGTCACGGTCACAACAGCGACTATTGTTTGAACTGTTATTAGACTAACAGGTCTCATAAATGCTCTGCTTTGTCTTAAACATAGGTAGGACCCCCCCCCCAAAGATCTGTAGGTAAAGAGCTTGATCCCCAGAATGACACTACTGTCGTGAAGCACTGATAATTAGCATGCCCCCTTCAAGGGCAGGAGGAAAGCCCAGCTCAGCCTTTGGGTGCATCTTCAAGTCCTAGCTGTGGCTGCTGTTTATCTTTTCTGAATGAGAGGGTACCGTACCAGGAGGAATCTGCCCTAAACTTAAGAGCACAAGCTCAAGACATGGCAGTTAGCATCCAGACTTTAAGCAGCCCTTCCCTGTATTCTCTCAAGCTGCTACGACTCATAATAGCTTTTCTTCTGAGTCTTCAAATGGTATGGTTTTTCTCAGCCTCTTAAAGTAATTTCAGGTTCTTAAATTCTTAAAGAATTCGGGTTCATACCACACCCCAAATAAACATACATGTTAAAAACAATGTTTCCTAGATATGTTTTATGTCACTGAATATTTTTTTAAATTTTATTCATTTATATTTTATGTATGAGTCTCTGCCTATCTGCAAACCAGAAGAAGGCATCAGATCTCTTTATAGATGCTTGTGAGCCACCATGGGGTTGATGGGAACTGAGCTCTGGTACCTGTAGAAGAGCAGCCAGTGCTCTTAACTGCTGAGCCATCCCTCCAGCCCATCACTGAATATTTTTATGACTTATAAAAGAAGTATTCAAGCCAGGTGGTGGTGGTGCACGCCTTTAATCCCAGCACTCAGGAGGCAGATCTCTGTGAGTTTGATGCCAGCCTGGTCTACAGAGTAAGATCCAGGACAGGCACCAAAGCTACACAGAGAAATTCTGTCTTGAAAAACCAAAAAGAAGGAGGAGGAGGAGGAGGAGGAGGAGGAGGAGGAGGAAGAGGAGGGAGAGAATTCATGAGAAACATGTCCCAACCCAGTAGGACCCAATAAACATTGTTGAACAAAAAAAGCCAACAGGAATGTCTGATAACACAACCGTCAGCAGCCACACTGTTGAATAGATGCAGGTGGAGAAGGAGCTGCCATTCACCATACAGAACTTACCAAGAACAGAAATTCAGTTTAAAAAAAAAAAAACTATCTTGGTTCTAGAAGTTAGTCTAACAACAGTGAAGATTAGTATTGATTGTCAACTTCACAGGACCTAGAATCGCCTGAGGGACAAACCTCGGGCTTGTTTATGAGGAATTTTCTAGACTGGGTTAACGAGGTGGAAAGAGTCAATCTAAATGTGGTTGATACTATCCCATGGGCTGGGGTCCTGGATCCAATGAAAAGGATACAGTGAGATAAACACCAGCATCCATATCTCTCTCTCTCTCTCTCTCTCTCTCTCTCTCTCTCTCTCTCTCTCTCTCTCTCTCTCTCTCTTTCTGGTCTGTGAATGCCATGTGACATCTACTTCACATTCTTGTCACCATGACTTTCCTACCATGGGCGGCAACCTTGAACCTATGAGTCCAAAGGAAACCTTCCTGCTTAAGTTACTTTCTCGGGCTATTTGTCACAGCAGTGAGAACACTGATGAACACGGGGACTATAAAGGGCCTGTTGTGGATTCTAAGAACTTCTGGCCAGTCTGGCCTTGCTAATTGTTAAAATTCTTGCTGGCAGAGCTGACTCAGGATTCTGGGAATGGGTGGAGCTTTGGGAAACCCAACCACAAAGACTTGAAACTGACAGCCATTAACATAGACCTCACAGCACAGAAGGGCCCCTAGAAGCATACCAGGCCTCTCTCACTGAGAAGAGCACCAGGTGGGTTCTCGGGGATCCTCTGCGGACCTGTAAGGTCACCCAAGGATGAGGTCCCACTGTCTGGTGAGCATCCAGGCCTTGAGCTCCATAACTGAGACTCTTCCAAGCTTAGCCACACTTATGTTAAAGACTTCCAGAGTCAAAGACTGCAGGCCACCCAAATGTGTCACTCGTCACCCCCTCAAACAATGCAGGGTCCTCTGAGGAAAGAGCCTTGGCATCCAGGAGCAGGACTGTGAGGATGTTGTGACTAAGGCAAAGCCAGAATGCACCGGCAGACACCATCGATGCCCATAACAACATGGTTTCCCAATGGCAGTGTGAAGTCCACTGATAATTATGGCACCTCTGAGAAAATGGGGAAATATAGTCAGATCTCTGACCCAAATCCCTTCCTGGTTTCATTAAAATGGTCATTCTTCTTATGGTGCCCTTAATTTACTGGCATGCATTCCTATGAAAACTGCAATAACACTGACATTGAACGTAAGTGTGGTCAAGCTTGGAAGAGTCTCAGTTACGGAGCTCAAGGCCTGGATGCTCACCAGACAATGGGGCCTCATCCTTGGATGACCTTACAGGTCCACAGAGGACCCCAGAGAACCCACCTGGTGCTTTTCTCAGTGAGAGAGGGCTGGTATGCTCCAAAGCATTGAATCCTGAGCCCCTGGTGCAATAGTTACTAAAGAAGTAGAAACCAAGAATTGCTGAAGCTTAGACATTAAAACAATTAAAACAAACAGAAAATAAAAATAGAACTGAACAACACACATACACACACACAGAGTCTATAAATGACCAGGCTGACTGACCTACATATTTGTGTGGAATGAGCAGTGAGATTCTGTTTAGAAAAGAGCTGTCACTGCCCTTGGAGAGGACCTGTGTCCAGCTGCCAGCACCCACACTAGGCTGTAACTTCAGTTCCCGGTTCTCTGATACCCTCCGGCTCCTACACACACACACACACACACACACACACACACACACACACACACACACACACACACACACACACACGGTGCACATAAACTCATGCAGGCACACAAACATCCACAAGCAAAACTAGGAAAAAGTCATCAGAAGGTTAGCTATACACACCACCGTGTGTTACAGCGATGCAGAATAAACCAGCAGAATAAATGAACCAATGGAATAAAAAGCCCTGGAAACAGCCAGGTATGGTGATATACACCTTTAATCCTAGCTTTCGGGGGCGGGGGGGGGGGGCCCGGCGGGGATAGCAGAGGCAGGTGGATCTCTGTGAGTTCAAGTGAGATCCAGGCTAGGCAAGGAATGCTACATAGTGAAACCCTATTTTTAAAAAACTGGAAACAAATGTTCATCAAACAAGGAAATGACTGGGTAAAGGAGTGTGTCTACACCACAGAATACTACAAAATCAGGTCAAAGAATTAATTAGAACACACAAGTTAATGTAGTGAAATTTCTAGAAATGACTATTCATTGAGCCAGGATACTAAAACTACACATGATGTTCTTCCCCAAAGGACCCCAGAAAAGTTACCTGTAAAAGGACTCAATAACTACACATATGTGCACATCCATGGACATCAGTATCTCTCTCTAAACTCCCTTCTCCGGGGCCAGTAGTAAAGTTCAGACCATGAGACTGGAGTGCTGAGGGATACTCACTGTGTGCGTCTATCTATGCCCACGTACTTATGTCTGCAACCTAGCAGCATGGGGACAGACAATTAACCTTCTGGAGAACCCTGGGGACAGACAGTCCACCTTCCGGAGAACCCTGGGGACAGACAGTCCACCTTCCGGAGAACCCTGGGGACAGACAGTCCACCTTCCGGAGAACCCTGGGGATAGACAGTCCACCTTCCAGAGAACCCTGGGGACAGACAGTCCACCTTCTGGAGAACCCTGGGGACAGACAAGCTGGCTCAGCAAGTGACAGCTTTTGTCACACAAGCCCGACTACCTGAGTTCAGTCCTCAAAGGTGGAGGGAGAGAACCAACTCCTGAAAGATGTTCTCTGATACATACACACGCACTATGGCACACACACACACCAACACTTGCACACACACACATAAACACACACTCTCTCTCTCTCTCTCTCTCTCTCACACACACACACACACACACACACACACACACACACACCTTGTCTTTGTGTACATGTACATGATAATAATGAATAATTAAAAATTTTGGGGTCAGCTCATCCGGCAAATCTCTCGATGTAACTTTAAAAGGAAAAAATTGAAGAGGCAAACGGTCTGAAGCTGGTGTCGCTCGGTTTCACCTGGTGGTTTTGCTCCCGTCCCTCTCGCTGTCCTCATAATCATCTTTGGAGAGGTGTTTGAGAGAAATGGCGTTTCTGTGGGTGTGTTATCCGTTGAAGCAGCCTTGCGTCATAGCCTGCAGCACTGGCTGGCAGCCCAACTCTGCACAGCTTCCCTGAGAACCTTCTCCATGCCGCGAGTCCTCCCTGGAAAGTCACGGAGAACCAACTACGCCCAAGGAATTATTTTTGCAGCCAGTACTTGAACTACTCTAGCTCCACTCAGCCCTGAATCCCTGGAAGCTGAAGAGCCCTGGCATTAAGGGTGTCCTGATCCCTAGTTCTGGGCAGTAAAATCAACCATAAAACTTACTGGGAGCCCCCAAAGTCTTCACTAGGGAGCATCCCCAAACTGAAGTAGGTGATCCAGGCACTCGCCACTCAAGAACTATGGCGATATTTTATTTGTACTGAAATGTGATTTTATTTGTATGTTAATAAATAAAGTTGCCTGGGGGTCAGAGCTAATAGCAAGCCATAGCAGAAGTCTGGCAGTGGTAGCACACGCCTTTAATCCGATCACGTGGCAGGCAGAGTCTGTGTGTTCAAGGACACAGCCAGTTTGGAGACACAAGCCTTTAATCTCAATACCAACCATAGAGACCTGGAGGTCTACATAGACAGGCAGTGACGAGGAGGTCATGTGGTTGGGTTTACAACCAATGAGAAGGGAGAACAGAAAGTCAATAAAAAGACAGACACACAGAAAGTAGGTCTCTTTCTGAGGGGAAGGACGGCAGCGGCAGCGGGTGGTAAGAAGGCGGTCTTGGTCTCAGCTCTTAGCTACTGCTCTCTGACCTCTGGGCTTTTAACTCTGCATTTGGCTCTGTGTTTCTTATTTAATAAAACCATTCAGAATTACATCTACAAAGAACTATTCAAAACAGCTAAGGAAATAGCTCAGTACAGTGTTTGCCTTTCAAATGTGAAGTCTTGAGTTTGATGCCCAGAGCTCATATGGCAAAAAAAAAAAAAAAAAAAAAAAGCTGGACCTGGTGGCACCTGTTCATTTGGAATATAGACCAGCGCTGTGGTGTATTAGCTCACTTCTGGTCTTCAGTACCAAGGCTTCAGTTTGCATTAAACTGTGTCTTTGCAGATGGGTTGGCCTGAACAGATATGGAAATGAAATGCTGTATTAAAACACATGCCGTGAAAAATAATCTAGTGCATTCAGACATCCTGGCAGCCACTCGCCAACTTCCAGGCCAAGCTTGAAGTGTAATTGGGGAAATCCACCCAAACCATTTCACATCGGAAGGTGGAGAATGCTGGAAACAGCTCTGCCAACTTGCACATCTGCTCTTGGAAAGTTCCAGAGAGGTTCTGGTACAGTTTTCCATTGCGCTGTGTCTGCTGGATGCTGGGTCTGGCATTCTGGGCCGGCTTCCTGTTCCCCTTCACAGTGTGGGTGCACAATCTTCACACTGACTTTTTCTCTGCCTGATGCTGTCCACCATGTCTGCAGGGCACTCCCGTGGGCCCATGCTTCCTCTGGAATCTTCTAGCCAACACATCCCTTAACTTCTCCTTCCAGCCCCTGCCCATCCACCCACAGTACCCATCTCTGAAATGAATATAACTGAATGTAAGGAATAGACTAACACCCCCCACAATTCAATATGCTTATCATTGACAGACTGTAGGGATAAAGGTCCCAACATTAAAGTAGCAATTGACCATTTTTCCATGAAAAACATGTAAAAGATTTAAATCATTTCCTCTTCAAAATATCTCTGGAAGAAGCACAGCTCCACAAACTTTTGGATTACTGAACACTGTCCTACACTTCTTGGTATAGATCAGGGAGAGTGGGAGATGGAGACAGCTGGGAGCCCGGACTCTGGAGTCAGTCTGGGGTATGCACCCAAATCTGAACCCAGGCAGATGTCTGATCTAAGACAAGCTACTTAAGCTCCCCTTGATGAAGTTTACTCGTAAAGATGGGGGTAGTAATGTCACCCACTCATGAGGTTGTTATAAGAATTAAATGTGCTGACCCCAAGATGATGCTCTGATTGACAGTTGGCAGGTGGGGGCCAGGAACGTAGCGAGCCCGCAAAGGGGACAGGGACACAAGCCTTTTCGGAACCAGTAGGCACCACTGATGACCCAGCCACATAAACTCTCTGCCTGAACCAAACCCACCCACGCTTTTCCAGTGCTCCAGGCTGGTACATTTCCCCGTGGTGTCTGTCCCCAGTGATGCATTGCACATGTCCCCCACAATCTCACCTCTTCCTCCACACTAAACATCACCTCCCCTGAGCACTCCAGGCAGGAGCCCAGTTACCATCATCACCATGGAGCTATCAGTGCCCAGCGCTGGGTCCTCGTGACTTGTGAATAGACTCCGCCCCTTGTGAATAGACTCCTCACAACTCCCATACTTTTATTTTCTCATAGAAACTGTTCAGTGTGTCCTACTGCCCCGCTTATTAAATATTCCAGCCAGGCCTGCAAAAGCCACCTCGTAGCATGTGTATTGGAAACCATAGGAGAACTGAAAATGTCCGTCGGTGGTGAATATGTACATGCACATATACATATTTGCTAGATAATTAAAGGATCACCAGCATTTCCTATTCTTTGCCCCGTGTCTCTCCTGAAAGCAAAACAAAGATGCTAAAAGTATGTGGCAAGTTCTATCTAGTGTCTGTCTGCACTAGATACATTCTAGAAGTTTCCGCCCCCTCTACCCAACCCCCCCCACCCCCGACAGTGGTTCCCACACGCATCTGCACATGCTTCAGAATGACTCTTCTCTGCTGACTGTTCCGCCCCAGCTCTGAACATCTTTTCATTTGCTGCTGGCTTAGTAAAGGCCTCTAGCTTTGACCTCTTTATTTGAATCTCTCTTGGGGAAAAGGGCTGTCAGTTCTGACTCTGGCCATTCACTCAGCACTCTGTCTATACCCACTGCTGCCTAAAATGCTTTCAAAGCAGCAGTGTGTGGGTGAGTATGGAAGGCCAAGCTCTCCAGGAAGGAAATCCAACTTCCAGGGTTGGCTGATCTGCATGGCGGAACTAAAGCCAGGTCTGCTCTGATGCTTGAGATGAGAAATCTATTCCAGCACAGTTGATAAATTAGAGAGAGAGAAATGGGTGTCACGTGAATGTCGGTTCTCTCCTATCCCTCAGGGACCAGGTAGGTGCAGAGGGAACAGACAAACCTCACACACACTCCCCCAGGGCAGTGAGACAATCACATTGTCCACATCTTAGGGTGGGGATTGGCTCACCCAACTCTACAAGCGGAAGCCCCTCAATCTGTTGTCTATAAGTTGGAACCGAGAAGCAGATGGTGGAGTCGATCTCAGTCAGCTCTGGGCCTGCAGACACTGGTTTAAGCCTTGAGCCTGATGGCCCAAGAACCTGGAGAAACCGCAGGAGGTGGCAGGTGGCCCAGATCCAAGAGAGGAGTCTGTCTTTCCTCCACCATTCTGCCCATCTGAGTCCTGGTCTCATGGGCTGAAGCCTCCCTGCCTTTGTTGGTAAGAACTCCCTCCTCACTCTGTCTTCTGAGTCACATGTCAACAGCATCCTCCCCGCCTCACCAGGCTGGACCAGCCACCTAAGTGTCCCTTAACCCAACCCAGATGACATCTCCAATCAACAGTTACCACCCTCCTTCCAGTCCTTCAAGGTAACCGGAAGCCAAGTGTCCACGGCCTTCTAATGGCCCCTCCCCTTCAGCTCGTCCCTATTTTGCATTTGCTTATGCTTTCTGTTCTTCTCTGGGGATAGTCCTTCATTCTCTTTTCCGGGCAGGCTGGGGAGAGTCATGACGGATCCCCCAGGCATGGGTACGTCCTTCTACGGGTCTTCACGAGTCTTTACAAGGGGATGTTCCAAGAGAACACACTTGTGTGTTTCCTCATAGCCAACCTGTGACAGCACCATCATCACCGGGCTCCTGTCTTCACACTGTGTGTCACCGAGTTTTAGACTGCAGTATTCCCAACTCCATATTCCCATAAACCCTGTGGTTTTCCAGGCACAGTTTTGCATAACATGCTGAATTTTACAAATACACATGCCATCTGCTATAGTTTTTATCTGGGATGTTCTCCAAAGGTCTCGTCTATAAGCTTTGATCACCTTGGCGTCACTGTTAGGAGGTAGGGGACATCCAGGGAAGGGGCACACGGAAAGACCTTAGGTCACTGAGGGTAATTGTGCATCCTCGGTGTCTTCCCCCCTCTCTTCTGTCTCCTGACCAGAAGGTATACGGTTTTTCTCCACCCCACAGTCCTCCACAGGCCCAGAGCAACAGGGCCAATCAATCAGAAACCAAAACCTCTGACATCGCAGGATGAAATCAATATCCTCTCTTTGTAAGATGATTCCCTCGGGCATCCTGCTACAGTATCCGAACGGTAACTGGCACCCTCTCTTATATTACAACTCACCGTCCGGGCTAGCGGGGGCCACTCGTGATTTCTCTTGCTGCAACCCCAGATCTGCAGTTAGAGCATTGTTGTGCCAGTTAGCTTAAATCGGCTGTGCCGCGAGGGTTTTGGACACTGCCGTGGAAAATGGACAACGCTCACAAACTCCCAGGTACTTCATTGCTGTGAGAGCATATGGAGCCACGGTTGGAGGTCAGCGCGCTGGGCCACTGTGCTGTCTGTGTGAGGATGAGCCATGTCCGGGCTTCTGGTTCTCCACAGGATGAGTGGAGGAGCTGGGACATGTGTCAAGGAGCCTCCCCTTTGGTGTGGGCAGACTGAGCTGCCCACCCCCCACCCTGCATCATGGAACAGAAGGAGACCCTCCCTTCTTCCAGCTCAAAGGGAAGAAAAAAGAACACAGACTGATGGACAGACAGACAGATGGGAAGAAAGAAAGGGAGGGAAGGAGGGAGGGAGAGTGTACTTTGTCACTGGCTTGAGTCTACCTTACCCTCAGTTCACAGCTACACCCTGCACCTTGCAGCCTACAAGCTGAGCCACCTTGTACAGGTCAAGGGACCTCTCTGAACATCTGTCTTACTCAGAGTCTTGTCTTGAAAGGGAAGGAGGTGGCAACAGAGGCAGCAACTTCAATGAACTCTCTGGGAACCCTACTGCGTGCCTGAGTGTGAAAATCACAGCCCAAGGTGGTGTAGAGTCATACTTTTGTGAAGAAGCCTGAGCCTTCCTCTTCAGAAACTTGATGGAACTGGGTGGTGCCTCTAATGTCAACCCTCCGGTGGGCAGAAGACCCCAAAGGTGTGGGATTCCTTCCCAGAAGCCTCAGAACAAAGACACAGACACCACCACCACCACCACCACCACCACCACCACCACCACCACCACCCACCCCCTCACACGCCACTGCCCCCATGCCTCACACAATGCATCCATCAAAGGATGGACCCATGGATGATATCAGAATGCTCATGATCCAGTTAGCTCCCAAAGGCCGATCCTCTGAGTACTGCTGCACCAGAACTAAACCCTCCACACGTGAGCTTTGGGAGCACATTTGAGATCAAAACTATAACAATGGAAGAAGCTGAAAGCCTGGCTAATATGCCATCGTTAATGCTAAGGCTGAACATTAGGTGGCCTGAACCATGCATGCAAGCTCTATGCGTACTTGCTTTTAGTCCCTTAGAACAAATGTCCAGGGGCTGCGGGTGTGGCTAGCATGCATGAAGACTTGGGTTGCATTTGTTGCACAATATAAACCAGCAGTGGTTGCATATGTCTGTATCCGGCACTCCAGAAGTGGGGGTGGGACATCAGAAGTTCAGTGTCATCCTTGGCTACACAGTGAGTTTAAGATCAGCCGGGGAAAGCTGGGCGGTGGTGGTGCACACCTTTAATCCCAGCACTCGGGAGGCAGAGCCAGGCGGATCTCAGTGAGTTCGAGACCAGCCTGGGCTACAGAGTGAGTCCCAGGAAAGCCGCAAAGCTACACAGAGAAACCCTGTCTCTAAAAACAAAAAAAAAAAAAAAAAGATCAGCCAGGGCTACATGAGGGCCCCTCGAAAAAAGTAATATAACAAATGAACGTATCTCCTCAGCCACACATCTGACGGCTGGTTTATTAACTCTGTGCTTCTCCCTATACTGCTGGGCTCTTTCTAGTAAAACAGAGCTTTTTCTCTCACTGACCTGGCTAGGACATTACATAGCTATTTTTGGAAAGAACATCACAAGTTTTCTTTGGTCCCAAAGTGTTGGCACATTGGTTTAAGACCTACCTCAAGCTGAGACGTGAGTCTTTCCCTAACTTTGGAGTTTCTGCCGATCCTTGTGAACTTGTGGGTTTTCACTGAGTGCCACTTAAATGTGTCTGCCGGTGCATGCCATGTGTGTACCAATCCCCAAAGCCACTGCCGCTTCCTGAGTTCAGATCTGCAACCTCTGTGCATGATCCCTTAGTCCCAGAACCTTACACAGCAAGGTAACAGCCACCTAAGACCTGGAACCGGCCACCCTGCCCTGAAGCCGGCCCTCTCAAAGTGACAACCACTCAACCAGTGCCCTAGGAAGCTGTGCAATCAGCTGTCCATTCTCAGTGTCATAGGCGAGTCACAGGAAGAGCACCAGCTTGAACGCTGACAGTGGACTTTGCTGTTTCCTGCATTCTGGGATGAGAAAGAACTGGAATGGAGAGGTCTCTGGTCAGCTTTAAATCTCAGGCTCTCTTTGGTCCCTGAAGACAGGGCAGTCTTGAGAGCCAAGATTTACGCAGACAGAAAAGAGGCATATATCTTGGAGATGCTCCTCACTTGCTAAAAATAGCCCCCATGGACCTAATCATGTCGTTGACTCCCAAATCTCAGTCCATAGCTGGGAGGTGGTGTAGGAGGCAGAGCTGCCGGAGATAGCACCATGGCTCAGCCACCAGGAGGGCACTGACGTAACACATGGGCAGCTGCCAGTGCCACGATCCATGTGGCTTTTCCCCGGGAGCCTCACACACAGGATCTGCTCACAAATAACATCTGAAGTGATCTTTATAAAATCCTCCATTCTCTATGCACTCACACCATCACGCGATAGAAGTGATGTGACTAGGGCCGGGGGAGCTTTCAAGCCAGGCACGGCAACTCACACCTATAATCCTCGATCCCCAGAAGATTGCTCCAAGTTCAAGGCAAGCCATACATAGTGAGCTAGGTGCCAATGAGAGCTATAGACCCTGACTCAAAAAAGAAAAGGTGGGGAGGGGAAGGGAGGGAGGGAGGAGAAAAAAGAAGAAAAGGGAAGAAGGGAGGGAGGGAGAAGAGGAAGAGGAAGAGGGAGAGAGGAAGAAGGAGAGAAAGAAGTTGTAGCAGGTGTGAAAAATACCTGGAATTTTTTTAAAGCATCACAGGAGGGGGCTGGAGAGGTGATTCACTGGGTAGGCATTTACTGCTCTTCCAGAGGACCTGGGTTCAGTTCCCAAGGCCCACATCAAGAGGTCCCCAAGAGCTTCTAACCAGGAGATCTGACACCTGCTTTAGGCCTCTGTGGGCACTGTATCCACAGGGCATGCAGCTACACAGGGCTTTTTGAGACAGTATCCCACCATAACCATGTAGCTCTGGCTGTCCTGGAACTCACTGTTTAGACCAGGCTGGCCTCAAACTCACAGAGCTCCACCTGCCTCTGCCTCCCGAGTGCTGGAATTAGACACTACACCCAGGGCCTGGATTTCCCAATTCTAGGGAAACAGACTCCCTTGAAAGATGATGTAAGCCTGACTTGATAATTATGGCTTACTCCTTTCATCCATTTTAAATATCCAAAATAAAATGGCGTGTGTCCTCCCATCTGACTCAGAGAACCCAGAAAATGGTATGTGTGATACCCATCCTTCCTGCCTGTGTAAAGGTGTCATTTTTATTAAATACTTTAATTGCACAGGAATGGTCTACAGTAACATTTAACTTTTGATCAGCACCCTAAGAGTTCCTGTCATCATTTGCTTATGTCTCTGTCAAAACACTTGGAGAAAAAAAAATAAATGAGCTTGCTCCTTTTGAGCCCTTTCTTAACACATCTGTTCCAACTGCCCCTCCTCTGAATATTCTAGAAAGGACACCAGCCAGCGTCCCACTCTGACGATTCACAGTAAGTGCTATGTTTCCTGCCGTCCGGCACCTCATGCCCCTCCCTCAGCCTTCTGAGATGGGGACTGTCATTGGCTCCAGGTTCTCAGATAAGGCAGCAGGCTGCAGAGAGCCCAGCTGTCCTTCCCAGGCCACACGGCTAGCCTAAGTGTGGCCAGAAGCTAGGTTTGGCTCATGGGTGTCCATCAGATTCCATCTGTAAGGGCTGTCAACGATCTTCTCTATCTCAGAATCTCCCACTTGTGTGAGGAGGGTCTTGTGAATGTGCTTGTCACAACCTGTGTATCTCTCATGAGGGTGGCCCTAGAGCTCCTAAGGAAGCCACATTTATGTGCAGTGTCATCGAGACTAAAGCATACCAAAAGCGGATATTTGAATCATAAAGACAAGTCTACAGAGTGAGCTTAGTCTTAGAGGATGTGGGGGACATGAGAATAGGCTGCATCCCTGAAGTAGTATGTACACACACACACATGCATACCCACATACACACACACACACACACACACACACACACACACACACACACACACGCTTTCAACCTCAGCTCTGAAACACCAACACTGGTACTGAGATGCAAATATTGCTATTACAATAAAATCTCCAGCATTTTCTTTTCCTCTCCCAAGAGACACGGAAAACAGGAAGAGGTAGGAAGCAACATCCTTCAGCTCTAGTCTCAGCGGAGTGGTGCTGAGTGATGGACCACTGCAGTCCACTTAGTCCAGCCCAGCCCGGCCCTCCAACCTGCCTCTGCTGTACCCTTCCAGGGACCCAGGGGGAAGTCTGCCCTGCTCCTCAGCCCATACTCCACAGAAGTTAGTGGTGGACTCACACACCATTAACTACCCTTCACACTGACGCCTTCATACTGCTCAGTAAATCTTACACTCATGTTTCCTTGGCTACTTACTTTCATGAAAAAAAAAATGGCCATGGTGCATTCCTCACCAAGACTGAGAGTCTTCCCATACCCCAAAGACTGTGAAACCACTCAGCACCTCCCTGATGTCCCACCCAACAAATCAGGTTCTAAGTCTACCCTTAGTGGAATTGTGAAATGAAACTGGGAGAGATCTGCAGGCAGGGCATCAGGTTATTAAGCTGCTCCGGCGACCAACTACCGGTTCAACTTTCTCATCAGCTTCTGCTTTTGTGGTTCATGCCAGCTCTGGTGTCTGCTATCTCTGTTCTTATGAGCAGGACTTGGAAACGACTCAGTGATAGCACTTCTTCCCAACCCTTTCAGGATAAAATGAATGGGGAATGTTAAGTCCTGAATGGGGAGTGTTAACTGCATGGTGCTGTGAGAGGCAGACTATCTGAAGTAGCCCTAGGTTTACAGAATATTGAGCAGGTGTCCCAGAACTCCAAAGACCCCCAGCACCACCTGCTTCCTCTCTTATGCCTGAACCTTGCATTCATGGAATGCATTTGTTACAGGCTACGTACCGATATGGACACTGTTCCTAACAAAATCCATGCTGTTTGTGAGGGGTCACTACACATGGTGAAGTTGTGTGTGTATGCAACCTGATGGAAGCATACAAATAGGGCTACCACCCCGCAAAATCTCTATGACTGACCTCATTACCCCTCTTGAGTCTCTGGCACCAACTAATCTATTTAATGTCATTTTCAGGATACCACAAAGCTAGGTGTCCTTGAGTCAAAGCTTGACCTTACCACACTTGTTTTTACTGCTGAATAAAACTCCGCTGGGTGGATCCACAGCTCCCCTAGCCCACTCATCAACTGAAGGACATCTTGACTCCTTCTAGTTTGGGGCAATTATAAATTAAGCTTCTACAAAAATTCTTGCATCATTTTTTTTGTTTTTTTATGCAGAGAGGAACTGTTAAACCAATTTTTAAAAATATATACTTATAGGTGCTACTTCCAATGTTAGTACTCTTGCATCTTGTTGAGAGATAATTCAACTAGGAAACCTGAAAGTAAACTCAGAGGCCACATGGCAATGGGTGTGTATTTACTAAATCACACATACTTGTGGACAGTGTATTTGAGTGTAGATACTAGAGCCCAAAATGTCTACCTCCTATGAAGAGATCATCCAGGAGACAGAAAACCAACTACCAGAGCCCGAAACAGTAGGAGTTGGTCTTTCTAAGGCATCAAGAGCAAAGAGACAACCACCAATGTTGTCATCAAAGACCTGGGCTCCCTCCTTCCCTTCTTCCCATGAGCCTCATGGCTTTACCTTCATCCTGGGTGTTCCTGGCTGCAAGCTGAGCACCAGTGTACCTTCTGTAGGAAGTAAAAGGCTCCCAGAAGCAACCTTCTGCTACCTCTGAATGACAAGCAGGCAGGGAAGGCTCCTGTTTTCAAAGTTCTGTGCTAGAGGCAATTAAGGGAGAAGCTGCTGGAAATGGCTTGGGCATTTGCTAAGCCAGGTTTTGCTACTTAGCCAATAACATCCAGGGAACAGCCCACCCACTCCACATGGGTCTCCTCTGGCCTGTTCTAATTTGTCCCATATATCTATCAGACTCTCTTTGCTGTCCCAGGTCAGGCCCAGATGGGCAGCAAGACTGAGATTGGTTGCTGGGTTCCATGGCTTCCCCTAGCTGATGGGACTGAGCCATGTCAGGGCCTCCCTGCACCATTTCCTGCTTCACTGTCTCTTAGGGTGTGTCCAGCCCCACGTTTTCTCCATTCCCTGACATTGAAGGCCATGCTCTTGCAGGTAGGGTTGCAGTAGACCAAAGGACAGAGATGTGCAGAGTTCACTTAGTGGTGTTGTCTATTTCCTTCTCCATCGCTTTGACTCCAGCTTCATTGCCTCTCACCTAGACCTTTGCAAGAACTCCAAATCAACTCCCTCTGCTGCCCCTATCTTCACCTTCTTTCTCCTACCATTTCCAACTGAGCCACCCAGAAAATGGAACTGGCCAGTACCTTCCTGGCTGCAAACCTTTGCTGCCTCCCCTGCTGCCTTAATTGGGGTTTCTTTTGCTGAGAAGAGACACCATGACCACAGCAACTCTCATAAAGGAAAACATTTAATTGGGGGTAGCTTACAGTTCAGAGGTTCAGTCCATTATCATCTTGGTGGGACATGGTGGCATGCAGGCAGACATGGTGCTGGAGAAGGAGCTGAGAGTTTTATATCTTGATATGCAGGCAACAGGAAGTGAACTGAGACAGCGGACATGGCTTGAGCATATATGAGCCCTCAAGGCCCGCCTTCACAGTGACACACTTCCTCCAACTAGGCCATATCTACTCCAAAAAGTCTCACCTCCTAATAGTGCCACTTGCTATGAGCTTATGGAGGGAAATTACATTCAAGCTACCACACTTGCCCTGGACTCAGCCTCACATCCATCATTCTCTGTGGTCTCACTGATCAACTTCTGACAGCATGCCTGCCATGGCACCTTCACCCGGGCTGTTCCTTCTGCCTGTGAGGCATGCCTCCTCACATAAAAATCCACTTCTAGAGACTAGAGAAATTACCAGCCGTTAAGAGTACTCGTTACTTTGCATAGGACCCAGGTTCAGTTCCCAGCACACACAGAATGGTTCACAACCATCCTTAACTCTGGTTCCAGAAGAAAATAATCTAATAAGTAAATAAAGAAAGCCACTTTTAGAGGAGATTAGAGAGATGGTTCAGAGAATAAGAGCATGCATTGCTTTAGCAGAGAACCTAGCTTCAGATCCTAGGACATCTTGGGTGGCTCACAACTACCCATAAGTACCAAGCGATCTGATGCCCTCTTCTGGACTCCTCCTGCACCTACGCTCATGTGCACAAACCCACACACAAATGCACAGATACATACACACACAAATACACAGATACAGACACATAATTAAAAAGAAAACCTTTTATAAGGCGTGATTACTTGATATTTACTAACTTTCACTTCTTAATAATAGCAGCATTATATTTTCCAGTAGCTCTCCTTAACCGGTGCAGGCACATGACCAGCACATACAAGGCAGACCCAGAATCTGAAGGGCAGGCAGATGTAGCCTGGGAAATTCCATGTCTATGGCTTCTACAGCCTTCTCAGAAATCCAAGTGAACACCTGGGGCAGTCTCTGCTCCTCTCCTTCAGTCTTTTTCTAAGATCTTATTTGGAAACTGAATTCAGTGGGTCTCAGTGGTTTGTTTATTCCCAGTGGTGTGACTGTATATAGTATATTCCTAGTTCTGGAAAGTGACCACACACACACACAAACCTGATCCTAACATCTCAGCACAGCTGGCCTGTGGAGCTAGCCACAAATGGATCCAAGAGACTCTTGCACATCTGTGAACAGCAGTATGGGTGCTCCAACCAAATGAGGGGGACTACCTGGGAACTTCCTGTTTAGACCCATGATGAGGTTCTGCCTGGTTCTGCTTTCATGGGTCTCATTTGGTTTTATATTGTGACTATATCAAGAGGCTAGAATAGCAGGACTTTGCTTGGGCATTGCCCTGTGTCCTATGAACACATACATGATCAGGCAGGGCTACCATGGTTGAGAATTCAAACATTACCATAGAGTCAAGGGTGAGTGGATTCCCAATATTCTGTAGTCAAATGATGCATCCTTAGCTACAATCCTTGGCTGAATGGCAATTAGTGCCCATCCAACTCCTGTCCCCTCAGTGTCTGATGGGGTGAATGGCATTCAGAGGTTGACCAGAAAGCCCAAAACCAACTGTGGAGTAGGCTACGCTGCTATGATCTGGGCCAGGAAAGAGCACTTGCTATAGCAAAGTCATCTATAGCTAACCCCACAAGGCTCCAGGGTGTGGGTAAGGATGTCTCCCTGACACCTTTACCTAAAGAACCCCATGGAACACCTATCATTAAAAAATGTTATGGCAATTCCCAGTGCCTCTCTGTAGTCATTGTGCCAAATTATTCCTCTGATGCCTTTTTTGGAAGAACTCAAGTCCAGCACCCACTGGGGCCCACCATCAAGTCCCTCTACTCCAGGACCTCCTCATTAATTAGGTCACCACCATGTCTGAGGCCCTCTTGCACACTGGGAGGATAAAATGTGTAACATGTAAGACACAGCCCTGGCCTTGGCCTGTGAGAGCAGAAAGCCTTCTGAGGAAGCAAAACCTCTGTAGATAAACAGTAATGCAGAAGCACAAACCCATCCATGAGGATGCTATGATTGCGTTTGCCGCAGCTGTTTGGGGGAGTCGATCTGAGTCCCGCCTCCTTGGGGACACTGGCTCACAGTCCTGTTCTTTCCTTCACTTCTGCTACTTGGGGCTGGAGGCAGAGGCACTGAGGAAAGGTGGCTCTCTGGGGACTGGCCGGGGGTTAGGTCCCCATTCCTCATCTCTGCCACATCCTGTGCACTCCCCTTCCCAAAAAGAAACTGGACCCTGCATTGGGAAAGAGGGTGGCGTACAAGCCAGGTGTTGAATAGTGGGACCCAGAGGGCAGCCCACAGATGCGTTATCCCACAGAAACAAGTCACCAGAGGGGCTGGGGAGATGGCTTAGCCAATCAAAGAGCTGGCTTTGCAAGCTGGAGGAACTGAGACTCCCTGACACTGACATTAAAAGGGGGCGGGCAGGTGTGGTGCCTTTGTAATCCCAGAACTGGAGAGCCAGGCTGGTCTACTTGGTAAGCTCTAGGCCAATGAAATACCCTCAAAATACAAGGCAGGCAGTGCATGGGGAACAAGAGCAGAGGCTGCCCTCAGCTTCCACATACCCGCACACACAGACAGACACAACTGACCACGAACATTTACAGTGTCCAAGGGAAGAGTCCTGCCTCCACCACACTGCAAGGTTTCACTTCCTGGTTGCTTCACCCATCCCTCTCAATGTCCCAGTCGCTCATTGAAACTGAAGGGCACGCAGCACTCTTGGGACAAATGAGGGGACACATTGTGAGCTAAGTCAGCATCCATTCTGCACCAGCGTGGTGGCTCAGGTCAGCAGCAGGCTGGGGTGAGGTGCAGACAGAGAGTATGTCACATCTTGGTTCTGAACCAGCAGACTGAGGTTCAACAACCTCTGCTCTGGGCTGTTCTTGGCAAACACTACCCATATATAACACGGGGAAATGTTCGCAATATGTCCTCTGAAGGCCGAAGCCAAGGTGAGGCCATTCCCAAAGAATGTTCAGCTCTTTGTCTCCAGCCAACGGATTCCATATTGGCCTGCAGAAAACTATGCTCTCTTGGAGTTGGGTGGAGCTGGCCCGGAGGAGGCAAGTGAGAGAGAGGGTGGAGAGGAAAGAGAGGGGTCACTCCAGAATTCCAGCATGTCTCTCCCTCGCTAATGATTTTGTGAAGACATGGGAAAATATATGTTTGGCCATAAAAATAGCATGAGCCATGTGTCCACGGCCCTCCTTGCAACTACAGTTCACACATAGATCCTGCAACTAGGGAGTCAGCCTAAAATCCATAAAGAAGAATCAAGGACCATCGAAAAGGAACATTAAAAACTTACAAGAAAAATCTTAATAAAAGCTAAGTGGCATACGAATAGTAAATTGATGGGGTGAGAGTTCCTACAAAATAGCTCTCTTGGTACTCAAGACAAAGCTTTGGACAAGCATACCACAGAAAGGCATGGGACAGGGGGCTTAAATAAGATACAAGTATATGCATGGAGGAGGGGGCTGAATAAGGTACAAGTATGTGAAGAGCTCATGTGGCACCCATCAAGAGACACCAGGACACGGGCAAGCACATGGGAGAGACACAGTGTAGAAACAGGATATCCTGCTGTCCATCCCCGAGAGGAGAGAAAGCACAAGACTTCAAATCAAAGGGATCCCAGATAGGCTAACTCTCTAACTCCACACTCAGACATGGTGTGTAGATGTAAGTCACTGGATCAATGCTCTAACTCTACACTCAGACATTGTGTGTAGACATAAGTCACTGGATCAATGCCCTAACTCTACACTCAGACATGGTGTGTAGATGTAAGTCACTGGATCAATGCCCTAACTCTACACTCAGACATTGTGTGTAGACGTAAGTCACTGGCTCAGTGCCCTAACTCTACACTCAGACATGGTGTGTAGATATAAGTCACTGGATCAATGCCCTAACTCCACACTCAGACATTGTGTGTAGACATAAGTCATCGGTTCAGTGCTTTAACTCCACACTTTGACAAGTCATTGTGATCCAGTTCATCAGGAGCAGAGAAGCTGGGCTGCCCTGAGAAGTGGAAGTGAGGTAATGATAAAGGGCAGCAGAGCACAGTGATGGGTTTGCAAACAGACAGCAGCTGAGCAGATTCACCCAGATTCACCAGTAGCTGGAATTTTCTTTGGGCCACCAACCAGCTCCCAATACAGACATGGAGACTTATTATTAATTATGAATGCACAACTTTAGCTCAGGCTTGTCCCACTAGCTCTTCTAACTTAATTTAACCTGTTTCTATTCATCTACATTTTGCCTTGGGGCTTTTTACCTTTCTTTCATTCTGTATGTCTTACTTTCCTGTTTTCCTCTGTATCTGTCTGTCTGTCCCCTGGAGTCTTCCTAGGGTTTCTTTTCTTTCTTCCCTGAGCCTAAAATTCCTCCTCCTACTTACTTTCCTTGTCCGGAAGTCCCACCTATACTTCCTCCTTCACTACTGGCCATTCAGTTTTTTATTAGTCCAGTCAGGTGCCTCGGGCAGGCAGGGTAAAACAGTGATACATCTTTACATAATTAAATAAATATTCCACAACATAAACAAAAGCAATACATCTTTACATAGTTAAACACCCAGGAGCAGACATGGAGGAAACAGGAACAAGGGCAGAGGAATCACTGGTATATACTGACTACAGGGAGAGTTTTACAGAGAAAGCAGGTACCTCTAATCCAGGGAGCAGGTGGAATCATGGGAATATAGATGCACAGACTCATGTCTACTCTAAGCCAGTAGCCTTGGGTCACCAGTTCATTCCAGCACCAGAATTAGTACCACCAGTATCAAAACCACTACCATCAGCATCATTTTTACCACTATTAATACCACCACCACCACCACCACCATCATCAATACTATCAACACCACTACCATAATCATTACTACCAACCACCAGTACAACCGTCACCCCATCAACATCACCAGCATCACCATCATCATCACCATCAATACCATCACCACCTGATCATCACCACCAACCACCAATAATACCATCACCACCCCATCACTATCATACCATCACCACCATCATCATCATCATGATCATCATCACCATCAACATCACATCATCACTATCATACCATCATCATCAATATCATCACCATCAATGCCATCACCATCATCACCACCATCCTCATTTCCATTACTGTCATCACTATCCACACCACCACCATCATTACCATCAAATGTTAATACCTCCATCACCATCATCAATAATGCCCAGGGATCTTATTGTGTATCAAATATGGTGTTAGACCTAAGTGTTATCAAACATGATCAGGCATGGTCCCAATTATGAAGCAGTGCCAGACTGCATATAAATCTAATTCCTAGAGGTGTGCAAATGAAATTCCACCCAAACATCCTTTTCTTTGTCCTGAGCACACAGAATTGACCATGTGATGTAAGTAACATGCTCTGCGTCATAGGAGACTGTGGAGCCTGTTTGTGAAAGTATCTCTTTATGAAGAATACACAGCCAAGTATACTCAAGCAGGAGGAGACGCTTGCCAGCCACAGAAGCAGCAGCAAAGGGCAGAGTCCAAACAAGGAGGCATCAGATGGACAGCTGAGTGGAAGGTATGAGCAATGTTGTGGGGATTACAGTAAAATGCATATTTGCCAATCCTGATCCTGAAGACCAGCCACTTACATGTTTAAGAGGGATGGTCCTATTTAGAGATACTATTACTGTGATGAGACACCATGGCCAAAGCAACTTGGAGAGGAAAGGATTTGTTTAGCCTACACTTCCACATCACTGTTCATCATCAAAAGAAGTCAGGACAGGAACTCAAGCAGGACAGGAACCTGGAGGCAGGACCTGATACAGAGGTCATGGAGGGGTGCTGCTTACTGGTTTGCTCCTCATGACTTGTTCAGCCTGCTTTCTTACAGAACCCAGGACCTCCAGCCCAGGGATGACACCCCTTACCATGGGCTGGGCCCTCCCCCATCAATCACCAATTAAGGAAATTCCCTATAGCTGGATCTTATGGAGGCATTTTTCTCTATTGAGGTCCCCTCCTTTCAGATGACTCTGCATCAAATTGACACAAAACTAGCTGGGACAAGAGTATGATAGGAGTGTGTTTTATTTTGTAAGAACCAGCATATAGATTTATTTAAAAAAAAACATAAAATCAAATGGGGAAACTGAAGTCTTTTAAATAGGAGACAATGAGGTCCTAAATTAAGACTGTAGCAATGGGAAAGATATAAGGGATGAAGAGGAGGAGGAAGAAGAGCCCACGTGGCTATGGGGGGAGAGCATCCTCCCAAGTGCTGGGTGGGTGATGTGGTGAATGTGTAGCCATCTCCTGGTTAAGGGTCCAGCAGGAGAAGCCAGCCACACTGAGAGGGCGCAAGGCCAGGGAGTGTGAGCCTCAAGCAGCCGTGCAGAAGGGCTGGGGGCTTGAACTATGCAGCTGAGGGTGGCTCTGGCGGAGAGGGCCCAGCTTCACGAGCATGGGGCGAGACGGCACTCCAGTCCAGACACTAACGTTTTGGGCGTTTGCTCCCCCAAGACATCCAACTGCTTCCCTGAACCCTCACTCCAGAGTCCTTATTTTTTTGGCTCTGTGTCAGTCATGCTAGTTGGGAAATAGAATATGTTTGTGGTTTTAGGTTTGTTTACAACTGGAAGCACAGGGAAATATTGGGGTCCCACCCAAGCACATGAGACGTGGCAATTTTGCTGCCTCTAGACACGCAGTCCAGAGCTGCCGGGTTGTACTGGACAGCCCTAACATGTGCTTCCCTGGAAGGATGACTCACAAGGAATGTCTGAAGGGAGGTCACAGTGGAGGTCTGCTTTCCCTGTGTAGATTTTGATAACTACGTAAGATGGTCAGTGAACTGCATTATGAGGCATGCATCGTGAATCCTGCTCTATTACACTAGACTGATGGACTCGGGGAACCGCCATCAGAGAGAAGCATTCCTGAGCACCTACCTGCACATCTTCCTTCACCCGACTGAAGAACTGCAACAATGAGGCTAGCTCTCCCAGAAGATCCAAGACATTGACTGTTCGTGGGGCCTCATCGTAAAACCAAAGCAGGGAGGGGCTGGGAGCCACAGGAACACAATGTCTGCAGGAAAGGTGGGCACTCTCCACCAAGCTGTATTCCAGGATGGATGCCAGAAAACCCGAGCTGTGGAATGTTATTTTAACTAGGCCAACATGTGTTGTATTTGTTTATGCTGCAGAATATTACTTTAACTGCATAAAGGTGTGTTGCTTTTGTTTGTGCTGATTTGTTTAACTACGAAAAGATGTGTTATATCTGTTTCACCTTGCCTGCCTAAGGCACCTGACTGGTCTAATAAAGGGCTGAACAGCCGGTAGCTAGGCAGAGAGAGGATAGGCGGGGCTGGCGGGCAGAGAGTGTAAGTAGGAGGAGAAGTCTAGGCTCAGGACGAAAAGCCAAGGAAAACAGGAGAGGAGGAGGAGAGGAGGAGGGACACATCAGGGCAAGAAGCCAGACAGATGCCAGACAGACAGACAGACACAGAGAAGCAGTGAAAGCAAGACGGACAGAAATAAGAAAGGTAATAAGCTCTGAGGCAAAAGGTAGATAAAGAGAAACAGGTTAACTGAAGTGAAAAGAGCCAGCCAGAAAGGTGCCTGAGCTGGGCCAAGCATTAAAAACTAATAGTAAGTCTCTGTGTCGTGATTTAGGAGCTGGTTGGAGGCCCAAAAGAAAAAGAAAAAGCCTGGTACAAACCAGAGTCACTGTGGGCCATTTTTCCCAGGAGTTGGCCCCACCCTGGGTCTCCCGCACACTTCCAGAGGGCACTTTGGAATGAGGGGCGTGGCTTTCCCACCCAAGCCACCAGTACCCTAGGTCTCTCTCAGAGGGAGCTCGCTCCCTGGCCCTACCTCTCACTGTGATTTGCTGGGCGTTCTTGCATTTGTAGCTGTGACTTGACTCAGCCCTGGATGTTGGACAGCAGGTGAACAGAATTCTCGAAGGAGGGTGGCCCATATGCCCAGAAGAGAATCTCTCCGATCGCTTCCCTGGAGCCATTTGTCTTTTACTCAGACTGTATTTCCGAAGCGATGGCAGATTACATGAGCGTACACAACAGCAGTAAGAGAAACAAGATTACAGATAAACAAATGAGAAAGACCCAGGAGGACACGGTAGAAAGACAAGGTCAAAGAGGACGGGAGGGTAACAGATCCTCCACGTTTTTAAGAATAAAAATGTGACTGCCTGGCTTCTAAAAGAAATCGAGATGGGGAGCCACCATCCCTGGGGGTACAAAGTACTTGTGTTCTGAGGGTTCTGTTGATTCCCAGAGAGACCCCAAGTGCTGTGGGATGGTCTGTATGGCAAATGTGTTGCTCTGATTGGTCAATAAATAAAACACTGATTGGCCAGTGGCTAGGCAGGAAGTATAGGCAGGACTAACAGAGAGGAGAAAAGAAAGACCAGGAAGGCAGAAGGAGTCACTGCCAGCCTCCACCAGGACAAGCAGCATGTGAAGATGCCGGTAAGCCACCAGCCAGCCATATGGCAAGGTATAGATTTATGAAAATGGATTAATTTAAGCTGTAAGAACAGTTAGCAAGAAGCCTGCCACAGCCATACAGTTTGTAAGCAATATAAGTCTCTGTGTCTACTTGGTTGGGTCTGAGCGGCTGTGGGACTGGTGGGTGACAGAGATTTGTCCTGACTGTGGGCCAGGCAGGAAAACTCTAGCTACACCCAAGCTTCAATCTGACCCATCAGAAGCTACAAACTTGTTGTAAAAAGGAGTGTAGACATTAAACAAATAAATAAAGCAACAGAAATGTGTAGCCATTAGAAATTTTGAAATGACTGTTATTAACCTTTCACCCTAAAAGTTGAAAGTATTTTATAAATACATATGTAGGAGTGGTAGTAATTTAAATAAAGAAAGCAGGAGTCATGGGAAAGGGAGGGCGGGAAGGACAATGGTCCCAAGTGTTAGTCTAGATGGCATGCATTCCTCTTCAAGTTCTTGGACCCAAGTCCTCCATGTCATTGTGAGGCTGCCCACTGATACTTGGCTATTGTCTCCTGGGTCCTCCCTGTTGCTGTGAGACCCACTGATGACCCACCAACTCTCTGTATTTGTGCTCAGGAGGGGTGATTACTGTGTTCTATACCCTGTGAGTGGGCAGGACCCTCCTTCTGGACTTGGTCCCTTCTCTGGCTTCATTGCTTCATTCTTCAATAATAAATTCACTGAGCTTCCCCAAGCGCTAAAATGGGTGAGCACCGAACACACTGAGACGTTTATGCAAGGGCTGAGCAGGGAGAGCGCCAGACGGAGGGACTACAGGAGGAACCAGATACACTGCCGTGACCCGAAAACTACAGGAAGTGGCGCAGAAAGGCTGGCATGAACCTGGGGTCTGCGCTACAGGAGGACACTCTGTTGAAGACACCCTCTGGGAAACAGGCAGAGACAACTCGGGACAGGCATGCCTTCCGCGGGGTGCTGTATGGGACGCCCAGTGGGTGCCTGCTCAAACCAGACCTAACCCATCCAGAGGCATCGACTGTGTGCTGTGAAGTATCCCACCAAGCCCTCTGGTCTGTGATGGGTTGAGAATGACTCCAGACCAGCTGCCACTGCCCCCCCAGGGCTGCCACAGCCACCCTCCATCACAGGAGAGCCCCTACCAAAACCAGGATTCCAAAAGAAGCTCCAGAGACACCAAAGACTCTGATATCCTTGGAGACAGAAAAGAGCAGAATCAATCATGCCAAGAGCAGTTGTGGTCTACAGGATGACCAGGAACACGTTCCAGCACAAATATTCTTGAATCCAGACCGGGCGACTGTGGCAACATGGGAAGGCTTAGCATGTCTATCCCAGGGTTCCCGGTAACAAGCGTCTTGAAGATGATTAGCAGATGAAAGTGAGAAGTCCCATGCTCCTATCCATAGGAGCTAGAAAAGCCACTTGATCACAACCCCATCTCCAACATCTATTCTCGATTAGTGAAAGGCCTGAGGCTGGGAGCATGCAGGGCCTTTTAGACTCCACTGGGAGACAGAAAACACAACCCTAAAACCAACTGAAGGTTTAAGGCCTGGCTGCTGTGATGCAAATGATCTGTCTTTGCACAAAGCCACCGCCATGACTAACAGGAAAACAGAGAAGCAGTCTCACGAAACCTTCATCGTGCATGCGGACTGCATCACGGCATCCTGGGAGCATGGGGCAGGGTGAGAAAGGGGAAAGTTCCGACTTCCAGAAAGGAAAAGCAAGGTTACCAATATGCAAATTACGTTAATGACTACCTGAGGAACATGAGAAAAAGAATCTAAAAAACAAATACACATGTCAGATGACGTCAGCAGGGTGGGCAAACACAAAGTTAGAAGAGTCAGATAGATTTGCCAAGAACCTGGAGGGGTAGAGAGTCTACCCTGCAGAGGAGATCGAGGCTGTTCGGGGAACCTGACCACCCACAAAAGCGATATGAATACAAGTGAGAAGTAGCCATGACTGGTTTCCTCAGTCAGAGAAGGCTTTTTTTTTTTTTTTCAGGGATAAAATTAAAAAGAATGGAGTAGACTACAAGCTTCCAATTTTGAATCTAGATGAATAGCTGTGTTTGTACTCACGCACGTTTGTTATCCACCCGGTCCGGGATGCTGTTTTACCGGATGGAGCCGCATCCTAAGTATTTAAGTGAGAAATCGCACTTGCATCTTTCTGCAAGCTTGAGGTTATTTCAAAATGTAAATCTGTTTATTAAAATATTCATAAAAATCTAGTGCTTAAAAGATTTGAAAGGGGCCAAGCGGTGGTGGCGCACGTCTTTAATTCCAGCACTTGAAAGGCAGAGGCAGGCGGATCTCTGTGAGTTCGAGGCCAGCCTGATCTACAGAGTGAGTTCTAGGACAGCAAGGTCTACATACAGAGAAACCCTGTCTCAAAAAAAAAAAAAAAAAAAAAAAAAAAAAGATTTGAAAGGACTGGCAAGATGGCTAGGAGGGTAAAGGAGCTTGCAGCCTAATGACCTGGGCTTGATCCCAGGAACCACATGGTAGGAGAGAACTGACTGCCAAAATTGTCCTCTGACTTTCATGCAGGTAGCGTAAGCAACACACACACACACACACACACACACACACACACACACGGGGGGGGGGGGGGGATAAATAAATACAATGTTAAGAAGAGTTAAAGTAAGCAATGTCTCCATTTATTAAGGCCATACAGAGCTGATGAAAACCAAGCCAAACTAAGGAGATATAAAAACATCTATGGGGAGAAAAATTTAAAATATTACTGAATGGCATAAAAGACACATATCATTTTTTAAATGTTTATTGGTTGTGCTGAGTTTTTAACTCAAAAAATAACTGAATAGTATTTAAAATGATTTTTAAAAAAAAAGAAAGAAAGAAATGTACCAGCCAGGGCATCAGAGAGCATGTGCTAGACCACTGGTAACTGGATCATTAGGAAGGAGTCCCCAGGGAGTCTTTCCGATGCTGAAAGGGATAAAACTCCTCACCCAGTTTGAAACTGCAAGGGAGTGGGCACTGATTGCTAAACCTAAGATCCCTGGACATGAGGAAGGGCACTGTGTGACTCCTGAGCACTTCAAGCTGTCCCAAGCCCAGGACATAGGGGTGCTCCCTTCTAGAAATATCTACACGACTTAGGATGACTCCACAAAACTGCCCTTGTACATTCTTACCTTCCTATAGAGACTGAACGTTCTCAAGAGTCTGGAAAATCAAGTTCTGCCCATCCCCCTCCCTCCTGTGAGACTCTGGGGCTGATGTTTTGTTTCCTTTTCTCTTCCAAATTCAGACCCCAGCTGTTCCCGGTGCTTTTCCAGTTAGATATTCATTGCTGAAGATGGGGGCAGAGGAGACAGAACAAGAAAAACCCACGGCTTCTCGTTTTTAAAAAGGAGACTTGGGGACTGGAGGGATGGGCCGGCCGTTAAGAACACATGCTGCTCTTCCAGTAAATTCAAATTTGGTTCCCAGCACCCATTTAGGTGAAGCTCCCTGTAACTCCCCTCAAGGGGATCTGCTGCCCTCTTCTGGTTGACATAGGTACTGCATTGATGTGCGCGCGCACGTACACACACACACACACACACACACACGTACACACACACACACACACACAGGCATAATTGTTTAAAGAATATAATAAATGAAAACCTTTTATTAAATGATCAAAGGAGAAAATTGAAAGAATAAAGAAGTATCAGGCCTGGGAGTTGAAGCTGATCAGAGAACTGCAACAGTGTAGGACATTCCCAGAGACGATTTGGATTTAGTTCTGCAAATTGGCACACAGGCAGCCACCGTTTTTATTTACGACATTCATTAGTGTACCTTCCTCTCTAAGCTGCGACCAGTCAGCCTTCACTCTTGATGGGAGAAAATCTAAAGAACTATATGTACCTCTCTATGTATTCCAGTTTAATTTAAACATGTTGAACTATTAAATAGGGATACCTGACATACGGCAATCAAGGCAGAAATAATAGACGCCCCGGTCCAGCCTCCTGGGGTCTGAGGGAGTGAAGAGAAAAGCTGTGCTCTGCAAGCCCCAAAGACTCTCGCTCAAAGAAAAAGAAAACATAATTATTCCCCTAGCACATTGGAATAAAGATTGTGAATTAGGTGTGAAAAGTTTTTTTTTTTGAGAGTATAAAATTGATGTTAGAAAGAAGAGTGTGCCGCTCACTCTGTGGGGACATGGGGAACATTCTGTACTCGACGCTGGGAGGCAGGGACTGGCACCTGCAACCTGGAAGGGTGCTGAGCTCTGTGGCACACAGCCCTCTCCGCCTGGATGGAGCACCCATGTGTTCCTGCCTCCTCCATCCCATCCCATCTTTTTCCTTGTGCATCCCGTCCCTCGACGTGCCACTAAGTGAAGGAGTGTTTGGAGGGCCCCGACGCTGGCACTCATTATAGGAAGATGGACGGGATGGAGGCCTGGCTGTGCGTGTTCTGTGTTTTCAGTGGAGCCAGGGAATCCCAAGCTCAGACAAGAGGAGCACCATCGGATGACAGACACCAACATCAGGCGCTGGAATCTGAAGACTGGGACCCAGGCTGCAGGGACATTTGCAATGCTTTAAAACACCCACTTTAACTGAACAAGATTGCCTCTGTGTATTAATTAATTTTTTTTACCAAGAAGCCACCACAATTCTGCCATGGCTGTCTCTCAGCGATGATAATGCTTTCTGAAAGAAAAGTATCTAGCCCACAGCTCTGTGAACTCGGGTGGGGTATGGGTTGTCACTTTTTCAAATGTTATATAAACATATAAAAATGTTACTTGCTGGGCGGTGGTGGCGCACGCCTTTAATCCCAGCACTCGGGAGGCAGAGGCAGGTGGATCTCTGTGAGTTCGAGGCCAGCCTGGGCTACCAAGTGAGTTCCAGGAAAGGCGCAAAGCTACACAGAGAAACCCTGTCTCGAAAAACCAAAAAAAAAAAAAAAAAAAAAAATGTTACTTAACCACAGAAGAAGAGCACACAGGAAAGTGTTTAACAGCACAGCCCTCCCCCCACCTTCTCCTTTCTAACCCTCCCCCATCCCTCTCTCTTGCCCTCTTCTATCCAATCCACTCAGTGTTTCGAAATACAGTTAAGATAAATTGACTTCTTGACCCACAAATAGGCTGTTACTCTGAATTTGAAAACTCTGATTGAGACCAATTCAAAAATGTTCTGCCACCACCGAGGTCCCTAAGGATTCCCAAGTCTATTGTTTGGGGGGAGGGGGGGGCAGGAAATTTCACTAAACCGGTTGAACTGGACGCAATGTGTCTATCAACTGAAATCTGACTCTTTTATTCTACATTTCTAAGTAAACACTGATGGTGTATTCCCTAGTACTTGGCTCTGAGGATGCTACAGGAACCACTGGGGGAAGAACAGATGTGCTACGGAGAGAACCCAAGGCCAGTCTGGCTGAACTGGGCACGATAGAATGTGCATACATGAGTGTGTGTACACATGTGTGCACATCAAAAACAAACAAACGACAAAACAAAGCAAAGCAAAAAGAAAGCTGGGCCATGGTGGCACACGCCTTTAATCCCAGCACTGGGGAGGCAGAGGTGGGAAGATCTCTGTGAGGCCAGCCTGGTCTACAGAGCGAGTTCCAGGACAGGCTCTAAAACTACACAGAGAAATCCTGTCTCAAAGGAAAAAAAAAAAAAAAGAAAGACACATGTGCACAAGTGTGCCCAGGCCAGAGACAGCGTTGGGTGCCATTTACCTTGGTTTCTGAGGTGGCGTAGTTCACAAGCATGGTACTCTCAGACTAGGCTCAGCAGTCTAACCACTGAGCCATAGGGATTCGCTTGCCTCCACCTCCCTGGCAAGGGGATTACAAGTGTCTACCACCACTCCTGGCTTTCTACATGGTGCTGGGAATCAACTGAGCCATTCCCCAGCCCCAGAGACAGAAGACCACAACCGCCATGGCCGCAGCAGCTTTGGTCTGTGGATGTAGTAACATGGTTTTCCTTGAAGTTTGTTGTGGGTGGTGTTGTTGTTGTTGTTGTTTGGGGTTGGTTTTTGTTTGTCTTTGTACTTCATCTTCTTTGATAACCGGGAAATGTTTTTCTTCAATAACATAGTTGCTTAACAAAACTTAGCACATTTGCTTTAAAATGGTCTGTCCTGTAAACCGGTCACAGCCTAAAATAAAATAATTTTGCTCTGACACATATATATATATATATATATATATGTGTGTGTGTGTGTGTGTGTGTGTGTGTGTGTGTGTGTGTGTGTGTGTGTATATATATATATATATATATAGTGTGTGTGTGTGTGTGTGTGTGTGTGTGTATACAGATGTGTGTAAGCTCCTATGGTGCCAAAGGATTACATCAAGTGTCCTCCTGTGTTGGGGCTCTCGCTGAACCTAGACTTCATTGGTTTGGAGCTGGCCACCATGCCCAGCAATTCTCACATCTCCACATGCACCTCGGTGCTGGGGTAATGGGCACACACAGTCATGGACGGCTTTTTGCCTGGGCGCCAGGTCCTCATACTTCAATCAATTATTAAATGTTTATTAAGCAAGGTTGCAAGACTAGATGCAGACTCTCCCTGCCCAGCACTGCCCTCCCTGGGGTCACGGCATCCTGACTGACACCTCAGTTGCATCTGTGCCTTGGCTGCGCCTAATTCCAGACAGTCACAGTGATTTTAGAAACCAAATGGGTAAGGCGTGGACAGGAACTGGGTGAGGCTGGCCTTAAGGGGTAATATTAGTCAGGGGTAGTTACATATTAAACTAACACATTGTCAGCCACGTACAGACCTTTTTTCTGTATGGTATGTCAATTTTTTTCTATGCCATATGCATTTATAATGAAGCTAAAATGGACTCTACAGTCTTTAAACTAAAGGCATGCTTGTTATTATTTTATCATTTAAAACGCACAGTTCTTTTTTAATATAGACTGAGACACTGAAATCTTTCGGGCCCTAAGTGAAACCAGACAGGTAACAATATCCCATAAGCTTTGCTGAATTCCCAAGTCACTGGTGACACCGAGTGAAAAACAGAAGATGGGATCTGACTGCCATTGAGGTGTTCCAGTTGATCTCAAGTAAAAGGGGATGCAGCATGAACACAGCTCAAGGCCGGGGCTGTGGTGGTGCTTGGAGGAGGGAAATTGCCTTCAATAGCATGATCTGATTGCCTGGAGGTCATCAAACCCTTGCTCACACTTCCAAAAGTACTCCAAGACCCGAGTCCTCACGGGCTTGTGCGCACTGTGATGGTGAGCGTCCACTCCCACACCCTGGACAGGAAGCACAGTCTTCACTGGTTCTCTTGGCAGAGCTTACTCAAAGACATCTAAGAACTTGTTATGAGTAATCCAAGACCCTGGGGTCTCCCAAGGGTCACCTCTCCTCACACCCCACACCAATGAACACATAATAGATGACATCACTCCCGGGCTCTGAAGCCCTCATCAGCCATCTGCTGTGGTTGGTCAGGGCCCTTCTATGCTTTCTCTCCTCACATCAGCGTGAGAGGCCTATGGAGCTCTCCCCCAATCGTCAGCCTACGGCTCCAGACAAAGGCAGTGGCTTCCCAATCTGTGCACTGCTACGACAACTAGGGTGACCGGAAGTCCCCACATCTCCACAGCACCTGTCACTGAAGTGTGAGGTTTATCACACGAGAGTGAGGGGTGACATAAAGGCACACTTGTCCCTTCCAGCCCTACTTCACGGTTGGTCTAGCTTAGCCACAGAAGAGACCAGCAAACAACTATCACTATGCCTCAATGTACGAGTGCCCCAAAGAGACAGAGATCAAAGTCACCACAGGGGGGAAGACAAAAGATTTGTTCTCTCCTAAATAAACTCTAGGCAGAGATTCCTAAATCCAGGGGCCGTCCCTCCAAGGAGATACAACTGCCCAGCCAGTGTCACCCAGACCCTTCCCCACTTCCAGCTTCAGGAACAGTCCCGCACCCTTCCCAGCAGCCCCAGCACTTCAGTCAACAATGCAGGTACCACACGCAACAGGGTCACACTCTATGCAGCAGGGAGAGATGGCTGCCATATTTGTCAACCAAAATCATGTGTGCCAACACCTATTGAGGGAAAGGTCTAGTTCATTATCAAGGTCTTTTCCCCGAATTGAAAATGTTTCTAAGCTGAGGTGTGTGAGCCACTTCTGGAACTTTTCTCATGAATAAAATCTGCCAATGACTGATTTAATACTAGACAGAGCCAGGTGTGGTGGCACACTACTGCAATCCCAGCGCTTGAGAGGGAGGGGCCAGAGGGTCATGCGTTCAAGATCATCCTCAGCTACATAGGAAATTTAAGGCCAGCCTGGGCTACATGAGACCCTGTCCTGGTTTCCAAACACTGTGACCAAAAGCAACTTTCAGAGGAAAGAGCTTATATCATCTCACAGATCACAGTGCACCGTAAGGGAAGTCAGGACAGGAACTCAAGGCAGGAACCAATCCAGAGGCCGTGGAAATATGCTGCTTACAGGCTTGCTCAACCTGTGTTTTTATATAACCCAGGCCCACCTGCCCAGGGAAGGCACTGTCCACAGTGAACTAGACCCTCCCACATCAATCATCAATCAAGAAAATGTCCCACAGACTTGCCTACTCATGGAAAGCATTTCCTATTCATGGAAGCATTTCCAAATGAGATGATCTCTTCCCACATGACCCTAGCTTGTATCAAGTTAAAAAAAAAAAAAAAAAAAAAAAAAAGGACAAACCCTATCTCAAACAAACATGAAAAAAATCTCAGACTATAGAGTGCCTCTTATTCTGTCTTGGTTACCAGTCCATGAGACAGTACCACCTGATTTAGGATGGATCTCTCCCTACCCTGGTTAATTTTCTCTGGAAATGCCAACACAGACTCACTCCAAATATTCGTTATTTATTAATCCCCAGCCTCTTCTCAGTCTAGTTGGGTTGATAACCAGCAATGACCACCACAGCAATGATCCCAGCATCTACTTTAGTTAGAGAAGAGAAGTAAAATCATCTCATGATCTCCAAACCCTCTGTAGGAGCTGGAGAGATGACTCGGCTGTTAAGAGCACTGGATGCTCCTGCAGTGGACCCAGGTTCCATTCCCATACAGTCATAGACTCCTGGCACCCCAAAGGTGGCTCACAACCATTCCATAAATCCAGTTCTGGGGGATCTGACGCCCTCTTCGCCCTCCAAGTGCACTGCCTTCATGGTGCACAAACATACAAAAAAGCAGGCAAAAACTCAAACACATTAAAAAAAAAAGTCTTTACAAAATTATTTGTAGATTTAATCTCTTTTCAGCAAACTGTTTATATTTTGAATATTTTATCTACTGGTTTGAGGGAATATTTGCCTTGTACCCCAGTTCTGACACCACGATGGTGCAGATGTAAACTAATTGGCCTTCAGAGGAGTTTACACAAGGATCACATCTTTGGCCTAATTTCTATATCCAGGGTTCTAAAACATAAATTTATATAGTTGTTCAACTCATATTCTCTGCCTGTTCACTACATTATTTATTAAAGTAAAGGGTTATTATCCTGAATATTATTCAATAAAGGCTTTATAAAATCAATTATGGTATGCTGTACTAAGGAATACCACGTAGACAAATTTTTAGAGACAAAGGTCAGGCTGGAGAGATGGCCCAATGGTTAAGAGCACTTGCTACTCTTGCAGAAGACCTGAGTTCAGTTTCCAGTACTCACACAACAGCTCACAATTGTCAGTAACTCCAGGAACTTCTAGGGGATCTGAGGTTCTCCTCTGACCTCAGCAGCCACCAGGCATGCACACTGTGGGCAGACAGGTATTCAAGCAAAGCACTCGAATGCATAAATCCATCTTTAAAAGATCAAGAAAACAAAAGTAGATTTGTATATGCCGATAAATTCTAAAATACATACAAGTGAATAAAACAGGGTGAAGAAGAAAAGTGGGGAAGGATGCTGTGATAAAATGAGACACCACCTGTACAGACTTCTGTGGGTACCATACCATACCTCCTCCCCCTGTACAGACTTCTGTGGGTTCCATACCATACCTCCTCTGGCTACATCAATGTGGTTGACCTTAGGGCAAGGTTGGAGGAAGGCACACTGAACAGCTCTGTGCGTCCTCCTGTGATGGTCCTTGTGACTGCCACCTCAGAGTCATCAGGGAAGAAAAGCGAGAGTCGAAGCGCTCAAAACTGGATTCTGTTTTTTTAATGGTTGAACAGTTCCTTATTAAGTGTGCTCCTCCAGCTGAGCCGGTAAAGCTAACTTCTGCTCACCTGAGGAGCAAATGTTCCCTTTGTATTACTCAGTCTGGCCACAGAAGGGCTGGGAGGCAGCCTTGTTACATAAACCTCCTGTTTGCTCCCAGGGCTGTTCTGCCCCTCCCCTGGGGGGTGGGGCACTATCAGGAGAACACTGGGAATCTTAAACTCCAGGGTTGCATCTTTGGACTCTGGATCAAAAGATGACCTCTGCTATAGCTCCAGGATGCTCAGAGCTGGTCCTATTTAAAAAAAAAAAACAAACAAACAAACAAACCACTGTCTTCCCAGGTCCCAGGTTATCTAGTCTGTAGAGAGCATCCTTTGCCCACCTCTCATAGGGATCTTCATTGGCTTCTCCTGTGAGTTACCATTTACATTGGATTGCAATTATGGCTTATCCCATCTTCACACATTACCGTTACAGTCAAGGAGACGACCAGCAAGGTCATCTAACTCAAGCTCTAATCTCACGGATGAGGGGTGGGGGCACAGAAAGGTGCCTTTAATCTTTCAGATAAAAGTAATTTGAATAAAAAATTGAATAATAAATAGTCTAAGAGTGGGGACTCAGTCCCCCATTCTGTTCTACACTCTGTTCTTGTCTCCCAAACTCACCTCCCTTCTACACCATCTTTGACACCCACCCCCACCCCACCCCCGACAGTCTCCTTTATGGTGTGCAGTCAAAGAAACTGTCACATGCACTAAAAACACCCAACAACTCTGTCATCCAACTATATAAGATGTGTGCTTTTATAGAGGTTTTTGTCATTAACGTAATTTCCTTCTCCCAGGGGTCCTGCCTATTTCTAATGTCAATGATCATGGGTCATTCATGTGTGTGTGTGTGTATATATATATATATATATATATATATATATATATATATATATATATATATATATGGTGGTATTGTGTTCCCCAAAATATTGTGCACACTAATAAACTTATCCAGGGTCAGAGAACAGAACAGCCACAATATTAAACATAGAGGATGGGCAGTGGTAGCAGACGCCTTTAATCCTAGCATTCCAGAGGCAGAAATCCGTCTGGATCTCTATGAGTTCAAGGCCACATTGGAAACAGCCAGGCATGGTGACTCACGCCTTTAATCCCAAGAAGTGAGCCTTTAATCCCAGGGAGTGACGGGCAGATAGCAGAAAGGTATATAAGTCATGAAGACCAGAAACTAGAAGCATTTGGTTGGTTAAGCTTTAAGGCTTTGAGCAGCACAGTTCAGCTAAGATTCATTCTGGATGAGGACTCAGAGGCTTCCAGTCTGAGGAAACAGGACCAGCTGAGGAACTGGCGAGGTGAGGTAGCTGTGGCTTGTTCTGCTTCTCTGATCTTCCAGCATTCACCCCAATAACTGGCTCCCAGTTTGTTTTTATTAATAAGAACTTTTAAGATTCATGCTACATATATATGAAATACACATATATATGAAAATATTTTTCATAATATATAAAAATGTTGCAACATTCTTAATTCTGATTCTATTAAGAACATTAATAAGTTAGGGGATCAAGTAGGTGTAAGTCGGTGAACTATTAACAGTCACTTTTAACTAGTTTCCAAGGCATAAAATTGGTTCTACCTAGCACACCCATAGCTCTAGACTCCCCCCAAAGCCAACCACGAGTGACCATCATGTAAAAGTCATCAAACCCACTGTCACTCTGATAGTAGAGATACTCCCTATGGAAACCATAGACTGACTCCTGTCATTGATTCAAGGGATAAAGGAATAGCTTCCCACAATGCTATAGGAGGTATCATCATGGTTCCAAAAATACCAGGAATGCAAACTACAAGCAGGACCTTCCCAGACCAGGCCTGTGTGCAGTGACCAGGGCTGTCCCCTACCTGGCTCCAGACACCAAGAACACAAGGCCAGGATCTCAGCTACATCGTACATGAACCAATCTCCTCGAAAGGGGAAGCTCTCTGCTTTTTAAACACTTCTGACAATAATTTAATATGCTGGACAACTGAGATTACTTCTTGTCTATAAGCCATCTCAGAAAAAAAAAAATGGAGGTTAGAATCTGAAGACAGGGCAGCAAAGCCATAGGTAGCAATGGGGTGGGGTGCCATGAAAAGGGTGATGAGCCCAAGGAAACCACAGGGGCTGAGGGCAGCTTCCTGAAGGGAGGCACCTGGGGGAAATGGGGCTCGATGTGATGTAGGTGAAGGGTAGCAAGTAAGACATCTTTCATTAAACCGAAGTCTCTAAGTCAATTATGACACTTTGGACAGAAACTCGGAGGGAACGAATAGGATGAGAACAGAGAGACGTTCTTATAAGATCAATAAACACAACGACGCAGCATATTTGTCACAGAGTCTTTGCGCGCAGACTTCAACATTTCCATTAGCTTCGCAGAGAGCCGCCATGTGTGGTAGACTCTTATGTCTAAGTTCAAAGCAATGGGGGGAAGGAGAAAGAAAAATGTCCTAGTTGGCTTTCCATTGCAGTGGTAAACACCATAACCGTGACTTGAAAAAAGAGGCTTATTTCAGCCTACAAGTCCCAGGCCACAGTCCCGTCAGTGAAGAAAGTCACAGCAGGAGCTCACGGCAAGATCTTGAAGGCAGGAGCTGGCATGGAGGCCGTGGAGGAAAATAGACACTGTAGCTCTACTCATCTAGCTTCCTATTACAGCCCAGGTCTGCCTGCCTAGGGAGGGCATCAGCACAGATGGGCTCTTCTACATCAGCTATCAATTAAGAAAATGCCTCCATAGACACACCCACTGGCCAATCTGATGGAGGTCAATTCTGTAGGTGAGGTTCCCTCTTCCCAGCTATATCAAGTGGACAGCAAAGATTAGCCATCACAAAAAGAAGACAAAGGTAGGATTATTTGATTGCACATCAAATTTCTCTAAACTGTTAAGGTAAATATTGTACGTGAATATTTTCCAAGAGTATCGTAACACGTATGCTGGACTTGGAGCTTACTGGTGCCTACAGGGGAACTATACTCTGACTGTGATTTTTTTTTTAATGTGTGTGAGTGTTTTGTCTGCATGTATGTCTGTGTGCTACATGGATGCCTGGTGCCTGCAGATTCCAGAAGACGGCTTTGGATCCCCTGGGACTAGAGGTGGTATAATTTGGGTGCTGGAAATTGAACCCAGGTCCTTTGGAAGATTAGCCAGTGCTCTTAACCACTAAGCCATCTCTCCAGCACCTCTGACTATGATTTTATAGTCACAAACACACATGTCCATAGATTGAAGGGAAAAAAAAAACCCTTCAATAGACACCTCAATAAAAGTTCAGACAAATCTGTGATGGTGAGCTTCATCTCCCCCTTTTGGCCTGTTATTAAGATAGATTTATCAAAGATAATGAGAAAACCAAATCACCTATGTTTAAAGCCCAGGACCCAATATGACCCTAACTTCATATTCCCAAGAAATTTCCAAGGAGTAGGCATCCACACAGGACCTGGACCCAACACCCGCTGGATCTGTGGTGAGCCACACCCTCAGCATGCACTGTCCATGAAGATGCACAAAGGAGCAGTGGGGTCTTTTCTTAGGTTCCAAGTCCCCAATCCACTCTTTCCTACAAGGCTCGATGTTTCAAACTTCAGATCAAGTAGAGATGCTGCTACATGATCTTGCAACGAGTGGAGACCACTAAATTGCTTCAACTTAATACATACTTATACTTTGCAGGGTTGGAATGAACAAACACATTGCCTTTCCATCCACTGTAACTTCAGAGAAACCCTCAGGGTCAAGGTCAGCAAGATCCTTCTCTGGTCCTCAAGCAAGTCATCAGTTTGGCCTAGATTCCAACAGGAACACAACAAAATAGCATGGAGCCTGGAATGTGGCACTAACATCTCACCCACAGGCAAGGATCACGTGTCACCACCAGCCATCACTCAAACCCTGTACCTGCTTAGTTAGAGTCCCTTCCCCAATTGTCAAAGCATCCATATACACAGAGGGCTATACACCATGTATGCACAGACACGTTTCTTAGTCTTTTGACCTTCTTCTTCTATGCCACACTCTCCATCTCCCATGCAAAAGTAGCCACAGCACAGTGTTGAGTGTCCACACCCTTAGAGGTTTCTTGAGTTCAGTATCCTCAGATCCAAGGTGCCGCCACTCTTCAATTAGAATTCTGATTCACCAAGTACAAAGGTTACACAACAAAGTCTTTAAGTTTTTTAAGTTCAGGAAAAGCTAAGTATTTCAAAATTATGATACTCTCCAAATACTACAGACAGGTACATAGTCTTATCCATCGTGACTTGCCATACATTCCCCGAAGAGCCCCCATCATCTGGGTAATGGAGGAATTGTATGCGGCTGGGAGCACAGACTCCCCACAACATAGGTTCTTGTTTTGATCTATTTCCACCAATAAATAAATAAATAAGTAAATAAACAAACAAATAAATAAATAAATAAGTAAGTAAATTAACAAATAAATAAATAAGTAAATAAATAAATAAGAAATGTTTGTTAAAACAGAATTCTTGTTTTCTTTTTTAGAACTGGCAGCCATGCATTCATTAATTATGAACATCACATAACATATACCTGGGTTGTTATTTACCATAATAGTGAGATTGGGTCACAGAGACTTCTTTGGTTCCTGCAGCAGAGCAAACCTAGGTCATAAGCAATACTGCGTATAGAATTGATAGATGTGCTGGACACCATGGTAGTATGGAATCATCCCCTTGCTACGATGGAAAAATATCAACCATTCAAATAAGCCCATCTAAAAGTTCTTACCGATTACCTACACACCCAACAAAATTAAGTAAGCAATGCTTTAGCTGGTTCTATGATTAATAACTGAGCAACAAATCATCAAAAAAGTGCACAGTCATTAGAGACCACCTCTTTTGTGGTAACTGGGCAGGATCAATCAACTTCCACTAACACTCAAATGCACCGAGCAGAGAGAGCCACAACCCGACCCTTGGTTTCTCGATGCACTAGAGTCTTGCAAAAGATTCTGAGTGCGCACAGAGCTCCATACTCTCTGCAAGGAGAGCTTCGTAGCTCCACGTCCATTGTGATATCGAAGGAGATGGACCAATGACTCCATCTTGGAGATACCAGCCATCTGATGCTCTGCCTCTTGGGAGCCTGTCTCCACCAAGACCATGGGCTGGCTGCAGGGAAGAGGCAAGCAAGCAGAACAGCTCTTGTCCAGCTGCCCACCCACCTGGGTCCCAACACCCTGGTGAGTCTTCTCACCACCTCATCTACAGCTTAACCAAATAAAACCTCATCAGCCTCCTTTTCATTTTACCCACAACCCAGAAAAGGGCTTGACTACATCATGTGGGCCTCCTTTTAAGCAAACCCAGAATGCTTTAAGTGAAATCAAAGGTGTCTGTCTAGGTTTTTTTAATGTGGAAATCAGATATCCAAGTATCACTTTTGTTTCATAGGAAATTTTCCATCTTTACTTTTTTTCTCTGGTATCATTCCAAGCAAAGACGAACCCAACTGCTTTCCTTCTCCATCTCCCCTTGAAATGAAATGTACCACTCCATCTGCTCAACCCTCACCTCCAACTTCAGGAGGACCGAGGCCCTGCCTGTGCAGAGGATGAAGATTCCTCATGACGCAACCCTCAACATCCCTGGATTGGAGAAGCATGGGAGAAGACAGGGGCCCTCACTGCTGTCCCCGTCGGCAACAGGCACCAGGGAACATGACCAGCACCCCTCCCTGCAGACAGAGGGTCCTGCACTCAGGCACCAACACAGGCCATACAGCCACAGGGTAGGGTCTTCACCCAGCACACAGACAAGGCAAGCAGGGAGGGGAGATGGCCAGCATCCTCAGTCGGCCCTTCCTGCCTCCTCCTGCCTCCTGCGCTTGCCACCCAGCCTCTCCCCCAGTGTGCTCCAAGTTCACAGGGACCTGGGTCTCCAGCACTGGCCTAGTCAGCTCTTCTCTACCCTACCCCCAATTTCCCATCTGTGGGTAAGTCTACCCAGTTGCTCTGAAGACTGGGGCATGCCTGTGGAGCATCTCCGCTCCCGAAGCTCTCCGCATGTGCTCAGTCCTCTGTCTCCTCCCCCTCCCCCTACCTGGCTCCTCGCTGCTGCCCCCAAACCAGGCAGTGGGTTCCTCCTCTGGGAGCTGGGGTTCTCCTCCACCTCCTCCGCCCTCGAGGGCTTTGCGCTTCTTCGACATCTCTGCCCAGGGCCTGGGGTTTGGGGGTTTTTTCTTTCCCCTCCCCCTGGCCCTCCCCTCTCGGAGAGGAGAGTGAAGGTGGGGTTAGGTGGAGAGGAAAGGGGTGGGGAGAAGAGGCCAGGGAGGGAGAGGGAAAGAAATTGCTGCTGCCGAAAGACTGGAAGGGATCTGGAAGGCAGGCAGGAGAGGCAGGGACTTGTGCTGAAGCCCTAGGCTTGCTTCCATCAGTGTGGCCCTTCTCTCTCTCTCTCTCTCTCTCTCTCTCTCTCTCTCTCTCTCTCTCTCTCTCTCTCTCTCTCTCTCTCTCTCTCTCCTCTTCCTTCTATTAAAAGGGTGAGATGAGAGGGGAAATCAAAACCCAAGAGGAAAGGCTCCCCAGAAACCTCAGAGGTTTCTTGCTAATGTGGGAGGGGGCCTGGGTGGGGTTCTCTCTCTCTCTCTCTCTCTCTCTCTCTCTCTCTCTCTCTCTCTCTCTCTCTCTCTCTCAGGACTCCTGGTCCTGCCTGGCTATGAGGAGCCTGTGTGCGGCTGTGGGGGAGACAGCCACAGGCAGAGTGAGAGGTGTAGGACTGGGATGGTTGGGACATGGTTTCAATGGGTTGCCAAATAAAATAATAAATAAAATGCTACAGAAGGCAACAGAGATGTTTTCAGACACTAGGGATTCAGGACCCCTTCCTCTCCTGTGGCATCATGTGATATCTCTCAGAAGAGACAGGAGTGGGGGGCCGGAGGATAGGCAGGGATGGCCAGTACAGGGAGACTCCTCTACTGAGGACCAGAGACCGGCAGCGGGAAGGAGCGGGGAGGCTGAGGTACACTACAGCCCTTCTCTGTGTCTCTGTGCCAACCCCAAGAGGCACCTGCAGGTCTGGCTAGGCAGCCGCTGCAGTTTGCAGCTGGGGCGCAGTCTACTCAGAAACTTGCAGCTCAGAAACTCCAGGAAGCCCGAGTGATGAGCCCCAGGCTGTCGCTGGGCACTGGGCTCGGCTGCAGCTTCCCCCTACCTCTCCTTCAAAGCCTTGGGTCTCTAGCTTTATAAAGCCCCCCCCCGGGGGGGGTTCTCGCTTCCACTCCCCATCCCATTCACCCAAGCACAGCCACAAACACTGGCACACGACACACACACACACACACACACACACACACACACACACACACACACATTTTCTTACTGCTGGAAAAGGAGCTAGATGCTGGGAAGTTTGTTTTTGTTTTTGTTCTTTTCCTTAAGTAGGAAAAAAAAAGGATTGGAATTAAGTTTTCCTTTCTCTTTTTTCTTTCTTTTAATCCATCCCCCTTTGGACTCTTAGTGGTTAATGTTAGATTAAAAAAGAAATTATCAACTTACCCGCCAAAGTATGCTCCAGTACAAAACTCCTTTCTGCTTCATTTCCAGTTCACAAATTCAAAGCGGAGGCGGTGGGGACGGGTCCCTGGGAACGGTGGGTCCAGGCTCCATCCACAGCTGCTCAAAACAAGTCGCCAAACCCGGGCGGCCCAAGTTCAGGACCCGTCCAAGGCGCTCCAATATGCTCCATGCAGCAGTCTTATTCCAAGGAGTTTCCGCGCTGGTCATCTTGCCAAAGGGGGAGACAACTCGAAAAAAGCAGGAGTGAGGTTACCCTCTCCCACCTTCCTTTCTGGGGTCCTCGGGAAAGCAGTGAGGAGCGTTCTAGGCGCCAATGATGACTGGTCCATCTCAGCTCAGCCTCTGGACAGAAGCAACTTTAGACCCACACACCTAGGAGTAGAGTGTTTGTGTACGAGTATGCATGTGTGTTCACGCGCGTGTGCGTGCGGGCTCAAGTGTCCAACTCGTGTGCCCGCGCACACTTGACATGGGGGTAAGGGGGCGGGTGCGTGTGCTCTGAAGAGCCGCTCTCCCTGGCTGCTGGAACTTAGAGAGTTTTCCTTTAAGCCAGCAACGCTGATGCTTGGACAGCCCCCCCCCCCCTCCCCGCGTCCAACAGGAGGCGATGACGTCTGCAGCCTCGTTGCCAGAGCAGTCCCCGAGCGGCGGCTGCTGTTCATTGACAGGAGCAGAGGCTCGGACGTCAGCAGCCGGACCTTGGCGACGCGGCTCCCGCGGAGACGGCTCCCACCCCCGCACCTGCCAGCCCGCGGGGGAGGAGGGAGTGAAATCAAAGCCACGGAGGAGCGGATTGGGGCGACGCTGGGGCTGCAGAAGGGGGGTGACTCGGATCTGCCCTCTTTGTCCTGGAGCCCCGGAGTATATAAATAGTACTGTCTCCAGCCAGACTAGCACCCGCTCTCGCACGCCCCCATGCCCCCCTCCCTGTCACTTTGTGACGGGCTGGCTCCGCGGGAAGGGAGGCAGGGGGCGGGAAGCAAGGAGTGGAAATAGATGTTGGGTTTTTTTTTTCCTCTTCCCATTCATAGATTCGGCTGGAGTCATGGGGCCTTGGCTCTGGCAGTCGCAATGAATGGATGGATGCCTGCGCGCCCCGGGACCACCTGGCCCGCTGAGGCGTCGCTAGCACAGGGGGGCGCTCTTCCATGAGGGAACTGGCACACATGTCCAGGCACACAGAGACTGCAAAAAACAACCCCAAGGAGGCCAAAGGCCTGCCATCTCCTTCCCCTCTGATCTCTTCTGGATTATTCCTTCCCTGGGAGGCTGGGAGGCAAAACAAGCCCCTGAGCTTGGAATTTCCACACAGTGGAGCTCCCAAGTGGAGCCTTTGACAAGGGACTTCCTGCAGTCTGGACAGCGACAATCGCAAAAGGAGCGGCCACCTGGGGCAAGGCTTTTAGTCACTGGTATGCTGCTGGTGGCCAAAACCTCCTCGTCCCTCCCCACCTAAGTACCCAAGAATGCTCCACACCAGAAAGGGTGGAGCGCAGTGAAGGGGCAGAGTTCTTCAGCTCAGTTTAACCAGAGTCCAGCCCTTGGGGAATCCTTAGGCACTGGGGGCAGCGGGAGCTAGAGGCGCCACACAAGACACAGGGATCACCACCTACATCCTTGGCTGTGCCCTGTGCCCTGCAGAAGCTAAAAGATGCAGAAGCTAAAGGATGCAGATTCCCAGCACACAGGGAAGCTTTATAACTGCATCCCCTGGAGAGGCGGGGATTTAATGGTTGTGAAGCGAGTCTGGGCTATTTGTTACCCCAGGACAGATGCTCATGGCTAGGACAGTGGAGCTCAGGATGGCAGCAGTGCATTCCAGGCCAGGAAGAGCCAATGGGTGGGAAAGCGGGGAGTGAGAGGGGAGAATGCCCACTCTCCCCGATCATTCTGCCCCCCCAGAAGATCACAGGAGTGACATCCCCACCCCTGTGCCAGCAGAGGGCCCTTCTTAGCTACCCCTTGGGCCCTTCCTGTCATGCCCTCCTGACTCCTCCATCTTTCCCATTCTTCACTTTTCTGCTTCCCTTCACAACAGATGGGTAGGTGCATTCAGGGTACACCCTCTGGCTACTCCCCTCTCACCCTGTTCTGGACCACCCAGGAAGCACTTCCCTGGGACGGCTGATGTTGAGCAATGCTCTATTTCCTCCCGTCAGTACCAGCCCCTTCTCCAGTCTTCCTCTCATCCCTTACATCAGTGCCTAGAACACACTTCCTCATGCCCTGCCTCTGAAAATAACCTACCCTTAACTTGGACCTAGCCCCTGCATGTCCCTAGTGAACACCTTATCTCCCAATCTTCCTGATGTTGGGGTGGACCATTCATAGACCCCTCTGCTTTCCATCACCTCTGAGTTAAGGCTCTCACTCAGCCTGGCAACTTTAAAATACATGTTTTGCGTATTACATTGAGCACAGACCTCTCCTCTGAACTTGAGACTCCAGTGAACTACAAACTCCTGTTGTATGCCCATAAAGTCTCCAAGGCCACTAAATTCCACTCACTCGCAGCCATGGTACTCCCAAAGTATCCCCACATCAGTAAGTAGAAACAGCATGCTTCCTGTTGACCTTAGGCCAAATGATTGTAGTGAGCCGGACCTCTCTTTCCTATCACCCCATTCCGTCTGCTCCCTCAGCCTTGAGTGTGTCCGGTTCAGGCACCTTTCGCCTCCCACTCCAAACTTCCAGCTCCAGTGAGTCACACCCAGGTTGCTGCTGCCGCTGCCCCTTTCTCGCTCTGCCACCATGCCACACTTAACGCAGAGGCCAGGGCCCCTGTGGAAATGCAAGATCACCCCAGTTCTCCACCGAGTCCTCCACGGCTCTCTGCAAAGCCCGATGACCACATCAACTTTTGCTCATTCCTCATCTTCTCCTTGCCACTGTGCCTAAAGCAATGATAGTTAATTTGGGTTATCAACTTGATTTGATTAATAGACACCCAGGATATTAGTGAGGCAGACCTTTGGATATTTTAATGATGGTGTTTCCATAAAGGATTAGCGGAGGCAATAAAACCTGCCCTGAACATGGGGGTGCGGGAAGCTGAGAGCTTTTACCTTTCTCTACTCTCTGGATGGCACCACAGGCCAAACCCCTCACGCTTCCCTGCCACAGTGGAAGGCATTTTTCTGAATTATCAGATGGAATGAATCCTTCTTCCTTCAAGTTGTCTTTTAAAAGGGTTTTGTGGGGGCAAGGGGTTGTTTTATTTCCCAGTAAAAAGAAAAGTAACTAATACAGAAAACAGATGCTGAGAAATGGAGCTTTTGCTGAGTTCAGCCCTACCACATGGCTGTTAGGCTTGAGAACTTGTCTGTAGGAAGAACGTGGAAGAGTTTGGAGATTCAGATTGGAATCCCACATGTAGTCCAAAATGTTTTCTTGTGTTCAACCTCCCAGCCACTCAGAAGCTTCTGCAGCCATGGTATAAAGGAATCAGACTACAACATGATTTGACAGACACACCTTGGCAGACACATGGTGCCAGTTTTGTAGGTTCGCAAAATGCAAGAGTCATGGGGTCCCAGAGGCTTGAACCAAGTTCCAGGAAGATACAAGGTCAGGGAATATGGCAGGGTCGGATTCCCTGGACGGAAGTTTTAGGAGGCCATTGAATATAACTATGGTGGTGAGATCCAAGTTGCATTGGAGACCCCAAGATCTTACAGATGCCAAAACTATGGGACATCCCCCAAGGAAAGCCTTAAGCATAGAGTGGAGCTGGCCTAAGATAAGGGCAGTGGGTGCTACAGGCAACAGATCTGAAGACGCAGAGACCCAGGCTGTTGGAGCACAGGTGATGTCACCATGAGCCCCAGGTGCCAGGCCAGGAGCTGTAAGATTTGGTGTTTGCTCTCTTGGGTTTCTGTCTTCCTCTGGTCCAGTCTCTCCCTTCTTTCCATTCCCCTCTGTTGTAATACAAATGTTCACTCTGTACTCTTGCACACTGAAAGCCTACAACTTGATTCTTGACTTTTCAGGGGCTCACAGTTAATAGAATGCCTTAGGAGCAGAGCAAGTTTTAACCTCGGACTTTAAAATAATGTTGGAACTGTTAAGACATGGGGACCTCTTGGAGATGAAGAAAATGCATTCAGCATTGAAATGACCCTGAAACTTTAAAGACAGGAGTTGGATGTTATGGTTTAAAAGTAATGCACTTGGGTGTTAAGTTGACAAGACATGGATTTGTGATGATTAATTTTGACTGACAACTTGAATGCATTAAGAAACATGAGAGGATGTTAGTGAGGGATGTGTGTGTGTGTGAGGGTGAGTCAGAGAGTTTTGAGAGAAAAGATTCACTCTGAAGGTGGTAGGCACCATCCCATGGACTGAAGTCCCAGATTGAATAAAAATTCAGACAAAGTCAGCAGAGATCTAGTATTCCCCTTCCTCCATTCCCTGATTCACTCAGATGTGAGCAAGCTGCCTTCTCCACCATGGGAGGAGCTGGTGCTACAGCCCTGCCATCCCCACGTGGTAGATTATACCACTGAACCACGACTCAGATAGAGATTTCCCTCCCTTAGGTTGCTGTTAGGTGTTTCACGTGAGCTGCACAGGCAGCCTCAGAGGCAGAGCCTTCTCCCTGCTGATTGCTGTCCAGAGGCTGGAGTGTGAGTGCATTCTCTAAATTTGTAGGGCTGGGGAGAAGGCTCAGGGATAAGAGTATGTAATGCTCTTGCAGGACTGCCTGAGTTTGAGAGTTTGATTCTCAGCACCCATTTCGGGCCACCACTGACAAGTGCCTGTAACTCTAGCCACAGGGAGAGGAGAGACCTCTTCAGGCACCTGCATCCAAGTGCACATACACACACACACACATAGACACATACATGTGGTGGTATTGTGTTCCCCAAAATATTGTGCACACTAATAAACTTATCTGGGGTCAGAGACAGAACAGCCACTAGATACAAAGGCTAAAAAATGGTGGCACTCATGCCTTTAATCCTAGTACTCCAGAGGTAGAAATCCCTCTGGATCTCTGTGAGTTCAAGGCCACATTGGAAATGGCCAGGCATGGTGACACGCCTTTAATCCCAGAAAGCGAGCCTTTAATCCCAGAGAGTGGTGGTAGAAAGCAGAAAGGTATATAAGGTGTGAGGACCAGAAACTAGAGGCATTTGGCTGGTTAAGTATTTGGCTGGTTAAGCTTTCAGGCTTTCAAGCAGCACAGTTCAGCTGGGATTCATTCTGGATGAGGACTCAGAGGCCTCCAGTCTGAGGAAACAAGATCAGCTGAGAAGTCGGCCAGGTGAGGTTAGCTGTGGCTTGTTCTGTCTCTCTGACCATCCAGCATTTCACCCTAACAACTGGCCTCAGGTTTAATTTTATTAATAAGACCTTCTAAGATTCCTGCTACACACACACACACACACACACACACACACACACACACACACACACACACACAATTTAAATGTTTAATTATATGAATTTGTGTATTTTTATGTTTGTACAGATCTATCAAAATCTCTGCCTCAGACTCCTGCCTCTTTGGTAATTCCCAATTAACAGTGAAATTCTCACAACCTGCTCACTTCAAACCTCCCTCCTCCCTCTTTCTTCCTTTGCGTGTGTGTGTGTGTGTGTGTGTGTGTGTGTGTGTGTGTCTGTCTGTCTGTTTGTCTGTCTGTCTCATGTGTGAGAGACTATACATGAGGTCAGAAGTCAATGTCTGGTGTCTCTCGCTGAAACCAGACCTTGACAATTCCGTTAGCCCGGCTGACCAGCCAGCAGACCCCAGAGATCCTCCTGTCTCTGCCTCCCCAGCCTTGGGATTACAGTCATATTGATGTGCTCAACTTTTTAAGTGTGTACTGGGGCTTTGAACCCAGGTCCTCACGCTTTCAACATGAGCACCTTACCAGCAGATCCATTTCCTGTTCTTTCTCTCCCTGTTTTCCCTACATGGCCCTTTTCCTCTCTTCCCTTTCCTTTTCCACTCAACCCAGAAGCCAGCCGTGAGCCTGAGGAGGAGGTGCCTCTGAGCTGTACTTCTCACCAAACAAGGAAAGATTCAACAGCTACTGAGATTTCAGGTCCGTGTTGCTCTCTCAACCATGTAGAGGAAAGGAATCGCCCACAGCTGAAGCACAGGGGACACACCAGTGAGGACGCGGGAGCCTCAGTGCCCCTGACCAGAGGAGGGCTGGGATGCCACCTGTGGGAGCTGCCTCTAGGTCAGGTCATACAGGCGTACCACGGTGCCTTAGAGACAGAGCACAGGGGCCCAGAGCCTGGAGAGCAGCTGTCTGGGAGTAGTAGGATGTCAGTCACCTGGGTTCAGATGTTGGACTGAGGTTGAACAGATCATAGGGGACCTCCCGGCCACTTGAGGAGCTGGAACTATACTTTGAGGTCTTAAAGGGTTTTAAGAAAGAGATGAAATGGTGTCTTTTGTGTTTGAGGGGGGAAATGCTGGATGGTTGAGGAGATGAGAGACAGGAGCAGCCACAGGAAGAGGCTGCAGGGTTCGAGTGGCGTGGCACTGTGTGGTGACAGCATGTGGGGGCCAGGCAGAGGGAAAGATTCAGAACACACATGCACTTCCTGTTTCCCGAGACAGGACCTAAAAGACAACCGCTGGACTTCACGGGACGATGGCACCGTTGATGGGAGCGGACACCCCACCACCACCACTCTTCACTGGGAATGCTGCCGTGGGGGGTGAGGCCTTGCACCTCTGAAAACTGAGTTCTCAACTTGACTGTGCAGATCCAAGTTGGGGGAACTTGACAAAGACTCAAATGATCAATGCAGAAGCGGAAACGGCTGGTCCTTTTGCAGTGGTAGAGCATTTGTGAGAATAAGGACCTTCCCCTTCACTCCAGCCCTGCTTTCTCCCCGCAAGACCACAGATGGATTAAACTTCAGGGCATTGTAGGGTTGAGCCACAGTGGGCCGTGCATTTGGCTGACATATTTCCTCTACCCTCTGGGTGTCCATGAGCAATGTGCATGGCCAGCTTCCTCTGGCTTCAGCTGTCCCCCCCGCTCTTCACTGTCAGCCTACTTCTTCACCCCCAAGCAAGAGCTTTCAAAATTCGTCTGACCCAACCACACCCTTTGAAATAAAAGTCCTGAGGCTGTGACCCAATCACAGCCTTCAAAATAAAAGTGCTGAGGCTGTGGGACTTCAGACTTGGCTTTGGCTCAAGAGCAGCTCCCCAGAGCCAGACTTCCTCCTCTTCCTTTTTTCTTGGAAGAGCATTTCCAGGTCCTTGCTATTCTGAGAAGAAAAAAAGTCTTCAGATAAATGTGTTCATTCCAGCCCTCGAGAGGAACAGAGCAGAAAACCCAGGCAAAGGTGAGCAGCTTGACAAAGAACACTCCCTTGGAAACACCTTTCCTAGGGAAATGGAATTCCCCACTGTAGGGTCTCCTCAAACTCACCTAATCCCCCAAGAACCAGGGTTTAGGATGGGGAGAATAGGCGGTGTTTTGGTCAAGACCCTCTCAAATGGATCAATGCCAGAAAGGGTTTGCCCGGTCTGCCCTGTAACATGAATTCCCAAATGGTCTTATTATTTAAAAAAAAAAAAAAAAAAAAAAAAAAAAAAAAAAAAAAAAAAAAACCTCTGGATCCAGATATCAGGGTAAATGCTGAAAGATCAGAGAGACAAAGGAACAAGCCACTGCCATGTCTTACCTCTAGGACTCCTCAGCCTGAAAACCCTTCTAGCTCCTGTCTCCTCATGTCTTATATACATTTCTTCACCCAGCCATATCACTTCCTGTCTCAACCTCTCTAGCACTGGGATTAAAGGTGTGTGACTCCCAAGTACTGGGATTAAAGGTGTACCACCACTGCCTGGCTCTGTTTCAATCTCATGTAGTCCAGGGTAGCTTTGAACTCACAGAGATCCAGACCAATCTCTGCCTCCCGAATGCTAGGATTAAAGGTGTGTGCCACCACGGCCTGGCCTCTGTGTTTAATCTAGTGGCTTGTCTGTCCTCTGATCTTCAGACAAATTTTATTAGGGTACACAATACATCACCACACTGCCCCGTCAGTCATCCGACATGTGACAAAGCAGGAGTCAGAATAACCACTTGACTGCAGACTTCTCCACCTCCAGAACTGTAGAATTAAGGTTCTAGTCTTTATCAATCCTGCAGCCTCGGGTGCTCTGCTTCAGCACCACCGTACAGACTAAGATGCCACGTCCTCCTCACCAGCTGAACACAGCAGTTCCTATACTTAAGTGGATTTCCAGGTTGTGTGAATTTGTTTTCAAATGAGTAATGGAGACGCAGAAAGCTTGAAAGTGCTGTTAACGTCGTAACTAGGCTAAGTCTGAAAACGAATATGCAGAATCTAATCATTGATTCTTTGCGTTGGAAGGAACATTGAATTATCTGAGGTTTACCTAAGGGTCCCAAATGCCCTCCCTTATATATGAGGAGAAGAAGAACCAGTGACAGAACACAGAAAACAGGCTGTCTTCCTTGTTTGTTTTCCTGGTAACAAAATATCCAGACGGAAGCAACTTCAGGAAGAAAGTTGGGAAGTTTGGCTCTGAGTTTGAGTCCTTCCTGGTGAGGAAGTCCTGGCCTGAGAAGCTTGGGAAGCTGGTCACTTGACATCTGCAGTAAACAGAATGATGGGTGCTGGTGCTTTTCTGCAGTCCTGGACCCAAACTCGGGGAATGGTGTTGCCCACTTCCGGGTGGCTCTCCCAACATTACCCTAATCAAGACAAGCCCTCCCAATCCCACCCAGGGCCTTGATCCCAGGTCCTGTCGAGTTGACTATGAATCACCACACAGGTCATGATCTGCATGTGGTTCCTTTTGTTAGGGGAAAACATTGTGGCTGTGAGCTGTGTTTGGATCATAACCAATCACACAATTCCAGAAATACTAATTAGATTACATTATTTTCCAAAAGTACCATGCCTTAGTTACATGTATAGTGTTTATCTATATAGCTCATCGCTTAGACTTTCACGCTTTTAAATGAGATGTTAACAAAAACTTTACAGGAAAGTTGGAAAACAGAAGTAGATTCGCCTCTAGTTGGCATTCACCCTCTGCTTCATCTCATGCCTGCTCACCCGTGGCTTTTAAATCCCCTGAGTATGAGTTCTATCCGTCCTGCCCTTTAAGGCCCCCAACCACTGCAGAGTGTATTTCCTAAGATAAAAGGTATTCTCTTACATACAATGCTGTTGTCCACACTGGTAACTAATTCCCTTAAACAGCACGTTCATCTACTCTGTCTGCACTCCTGTTAGTCCATTAACACAAGGACATCCTTTAGAGCCCCTGTCCTCAGCATAGAGTGTCCTAGTTCCTAGACACTCTCATGCTTGATAATGTCTGGAAAATGCACTTTTTTCCCTGAAAAAAAAAATCTTTGTATTTTTTTTTTTTTAAGAATGATCCCCCTCCCTCCCAACTTCTCATACATCACTTCTGGGTGTGGGTGGATTGCTGCTTCCTCATGATTGGGTCCAAGTTGTGTGACTCAGCTGGGCACTAAGGGAGCTTTGGATGGGTGTCGCCTACAGAATATCGGAGGCACTGGAGTCCATCTGGTCCCTGCTGGCTGGCGAGGCAGATTCCAATCAGTATGTTTTTCTCTTTGATTTACTTGTAACTTGCAATCAATCTGCCAAGAGACAAGAGAGGTAAACACTTCACCTCCTTCTTGTCACGTTTCTTCCTAGAAGTAGCATCCACAGGTGATTCCTGCATAGTCCACTGCCATCGGTGACTGTAAAGCTCAGTTCTTTCTGCACATGAGCCCCTCTTGTGGGAAAAAGCCTTCCCTCTCCCTCATCCATAGATTTATAGACTATTTATTAGTATTATTTGCACAGTGGGACCATTAATTTCTACATCTAATGTTCCGTAATTATTCCTTTATGTTGCTGTCTTTGTAGTCCTGTCTGAGCCAGCTAGAATGTGTGCAGACTGATCCAGTGTCCTCATGGCATGTCCCATGACCACTTCTAACTTTCTGGCGTAGATGTTCCAGGTCCACCTGTATCTGCTTTGTTCCAGCCTTGGTTGGATTCGGCCATTTCCCACAGGATCACTGATCACCTTCAACGGAAGTAGAGGCTAAGATCTGGACACTGGTACTAATCACTAATGCGGAGTGTGCTCTCCTTGGCCTTGAGCAGGCAAGCAGGGAAAAAAGTGCATGCAAGCATAGTAATACACACACACTAGCACACACATGCATACATGTGCACACACCAACACATACATGCATTTATACATTTCAGATCGTCACTGTAACCAAACACTCTTAAGAAAGGTTTATTCTGCCTAGTGGTTTTGGGGGAACCTTTCACCACACTGGGGAGTGCTGGCTGGAGAATTGGCTCTGAGCTGTGACTCCTCAACGCCCTTATGTCTCAGTGGGGCAGAGAGCAGAGAATCCTGGGGTTCAGGTGGCCATTTTATTTTCCTTGTTATTCAGTCCTGATTGTAACCCATAGGATGGTGCTGCCTACATTCAAAGTGAGTGTTCTCTCCTCAAACCTCTCTGAAAGAAAGTGACCACACAGACACATCGCCCAGAGATGTGTCTCCCAGGTGATTCCAAATCCCAGCAAGTTGATAATCAAGATTAACCCTCACTGTAAGTAAGATAGAACCCTTTATATTGTCTCTATTATTTATGTTTATGAATTCACACCATGAGAGGTCTAACTTGAGATAAATTCCTACAAGTGGGGTACTGAAGCATGCGGCCAATGCAAATGGTTTTCCTATCATCATCACCATCACCACCATCATCACCACCATCAGCACCATCATCACCACCATCATCATCATGATCATCATCATCAACATCATCACCATCATCATCACCAATCACCACCATCATCACCATCATCATCATCCCCATCATCACCACCATCATCATCATGATCATCATCACCATTACCATCATCATCATCACCACCACCATCATCATCATCATGATCATCATCATCAACATCATCATGATCATCATCACCATCACCATCATCATTAGATGGTGTCAATTCTCCTCCAAAGTGCTTGTATGCTCTTGGTTCACAATAATGTTCTTTTCTAAAGAACATTAAATGAAAATTTTCAAGTGTGAACAAATTCGCATAAATTTTAAAATATTTAGTAATTTTGTTCACTGAGCTAGTGTGGTTAATGTCTAGGGGCTGATTTTTCCCAGGTACCTTGGGATGTGGTAAACTTAAGTATGTGGTCTAAAAGCACACTTCTGTGTCCCTTGTCTATAAAATTGAACATGTAGGTTTCTAGCCTAGCACCCTACAGCTCTCATAACTGAATATAAAATACTGGAAATGAGCACTTGGAACAAAACATGTATTCTAGTCTCACTTCTATCGTGTTCTTTTAAAATTTTTATTAGATTTATAGACTTAAGTTGGTATGTATGTGTTTTGCCTACATGTACGTACGTGCACCATGTGCATGCATGGTGTTCACAGAGGAAGGCACTGTATCCTTGGAACCACAGTTAAAGAGGGCTGTGGATCACTATGTGGGTGCTGGGAACTGAACCCAAGTCCTCTGCAAGAGCAACAAGTGCTGTTAACCTCTGAGCCACCTCTCCAGCCCTACCGTGCTCTTACTCTGCAAATTTACAGTCATTTTGATGTGTTTAAGCTTCTATTTATCCATAAAATGGGGGATAAAACATTTTTCATAATTACCTAATAGGTTTGAGGTCCAATAGGTATAGTTTATATGTACAAATGGCTATGTTTCACTTGTATGTCTGTCATCTATTTTTTTACCTCTCTACTATCTACCTTCTAAATATCTACCAGTCATCTGTACCTGAGTCATCTGTCCATCTATCTATGATCTGCCTATCTACCAGTCATGTAGGTAGCTAGCTCCCTGCTCTATCATCTATCTATGACCTAGTAATCATCTGTTATCTATCCACCTACTTATCTTTTATCCACCTTTCACCTATGCAGCCATTCACCACCTGTTTATAAACCATCTATATGTCATATACGTACACCGTCTATATGTCATATACGTACACCGTCTATATGTCATATACGTACACCGTCTATATGTCATATATGTACACCGTCTATATGTCATATATGTACACCATCATATCATCATGTAAGTATCATATACTTACACCATCTATATGTCATATATGTACACCATCTATATGCCATATGCATACACCGTCTATATGCCATATACGTACACCATCTATAGCTCATATACGTACACCATCTATATGTCATATATGTACACCATCTATATGTCATATATGTACACCATCTATATGTCATATATGTACACCATCTATATGTCATATATGTACACCATCTATCCATCCACCCATCCTTTACCTTCATCTATCCAGCAACTATCCACTATATGATCTCTGTAGTTGAAGCCTTTCCGTCTCCAGACAGTGAGAAGAAAGTGCATTTAACTGAAAACTAGGAAAACTGTTTGGTTCACTTTGGCTCTAACTCAGTGCTTCCTTCTGGAAGAGCTCATTCCCTTCCTAGGCCCTCTACCTCCTCCTCTACACAATGAGACTCCCCTCTAAGAGTCTCAGCAGGGAACTGACTGGAGAGAAGAAACCCAGGTCCTTCTGATTAGGGAACTTTCCTTAATGTTTTGTTTTGCTGTTGTTTTTTTTCCACTAGATTCTCCATAAGAACTGAAATAAGGACTCAGAGCTAGCTGTTCTGGCTAACACAGAAAGGGTGTGGGGAAACTGAGGAAAGGCCACTCAAGATCTCCACTCCCATGACTTGACCCAGAGACTGGAAACAACCGGGCACGCCTCCCTGGCAGGAGACAGTGGACGTGAAGCTGGGAAGGGGAGGAAGATGGCCAAGGTGGCAAAAGAGTTTGAATCATTTGTGGAGAGAAAGAGCCATCACTTCTTAAAAAAGGTCTTAGACTAGCCGCTGAGAGGGCGTAGCAAAGAGCTGCACTGGTGAACTAGACTGTAACTGTCTTTAGGGACAGAATCCCCCCCCCCTCTCTCACACACACACACACTAAAAGAATTACTAAGTAAAACAAAAGGTCAATGTCACCAATCCACCCCTTTTCTGAAGACAGCAAGAGATAAGATTTTATCAACACAGAACTAGGATTGAACTGCAGAACCTCCTCCGGGAGTAAAGTAGTCTTTTGACTCCTATGAAGGCAGCACCCATGGGTGAGAGGCCCGGGGTAGTCAGCTGTTCACAACACGAGTCACCTCTGGCCCTTCTTAGTGCTCAGGACCAGGGCTCACCTAGGTGAGAATGCAGTGAATGTCACTGGATGTTGTGAAGGTGCTGACCTCGGACTTGAGGTGGTTCTCCACACTGAGCAGGGTTTGAAATGCTGGAAAGCCTCTTCCAAATGTGGAATTTTCCATTGAGAAAGGCTAGGATTTGGACTCAGATGGCGGTACAAATAAAAGAATATGCAGTCACAGCGTGGAACCTATTTACAACTTGATTTCTGATCAAAAATTCTTTTTCAATTACTTCCTTTTGTAACCATAGAAATATTAAAATAAAACATAAATGTGTACAATGAGTGCTGCACGATGGCTGTTAAGACATACACATGCATATGCTGGACTTGATCAAAGAAGGGAAAATCTCACACAACCACATGTCTGAGGAAATTCTATACAAACTAGAAAGGGGCGACAGTCAACATATTTAATTTCAAACGTCTCGAGACTCCTTTTAAAAGAAGTTGCTTATGCCTGTCAATTATCTTTTATATCTTCCTTTATTCCCATTTATATTAAGTACAAGCTAAAATAACTAATAAAAATATTTTAACTATAAGTCATTGTAAAAAGATATGATACATTGAACAGTGTACACGGATGACATCAACTGGGAAACCAAACCTCTTATGGAAAGAAAATCAAGGAAGCAGAAAAATAAATCAAGTTTGGCCATAAAATATTTTATGCGAGTCCATAGGAAAAGGCTAAGGGCCTCAAAGTCTTGCGCTCACAGCAACATTGATAGAGCATTGGAATTGACACAAGTGTAAAAACTGTCCAGCATGGTGGCAGCAGCAGTGTGCAGGGTTTCCCTCGTCAACTAACAATCACAGTGACCCTCCACAGCCGTGCCCAGAGACCCGAGTGTCCAGTGATTGTGGGAGCCCACAAAGACTCCATAGTGTGGCCTTATTTCATCTTGACCCAAGGTCAGAGAGTCTGAGCTTGCTTTGCCCCACAAGGCTGCACAATGGGATGTTTTGGCCAAAGGTGTGGTTACCAGCTGTCTTATCCTTCAAGACCTAGTTACAAGATATTTTGCTATAAGGTGTGGCTACTAGATGTTTTGTTTGTACTTGGAACCATTGTGTCCTTGAGAGAGAGGGATATTTTGCCTCTTCCCTTCCTGGTGTATAAAAAGCCCGTGAGGAATAAACTTGGGGTGACTGTGGTATTGACCCAGAGCCCTCCTGATGCTATTCTGTATCTCTGTCTTTTTCTTTTATGTCTACATCTCTATTTTTCATATCTATTGTTTCTTAATCCTCACTCCTCCCTACAAGGACTGTTCGATAGTCAGATGGGGCCCAGGAAGTGTTTCTAGTTCCTGTGAAGTTAACAATCAGACACTCACCATTAAGACTTCTTTGCTGAAAACTGCTGGGTCCAATGCAAAATGAAAAGACAGGGTCCCCGGTTCAAAAATTATTACTGAACGTTTCGTTGTAGGTTGTAGCACACTGGTAGAGGCCTGCCTAGCATACATGAGACCCTGGCTTCTGTCTCCAGTAACGCATGGCAGGGGTGGGGGGATGTGGGGGGTGTAGGTGTTAAAATGGCACCTGGCACTAGCCAGATAATCTGCCCAGGGTCTATATTTTGCCTCTATCCAGAAGCAAATGGCACTGAGGGACCATGGGCTGTCTATGGACTTCAGCTACGAATCAAGACTCAGTTAGCCAATCATCAACCCCAATAGCTCAGTCAGGTTAATAACGATAGACCATCCCAGGACACTGCTACAATGGGAGCTGGAAACTGACACAGGAGACACAGGAGAAACGGAACCCGAATCTGCAGAACCTGGGGCTACAGGACAAGGGGCATTCTGCAGATGAGATCAAGGTTGTGGGTACGAGATGGAGAGAGAAGCCCACACCGTGCCATGCCTGTGAGCTAATTCGTCACAAGAATGCTCAGGATGGTTGGCTGTGGGCAGACAGACTGCAGAGCTGCTGGTGCCAAGGCTGGAGAGGGGCTGCGAGCCAAGGGATGCAGGAGCCTCTAATAGCTACGGGAGGCCAAGAGACAAACTCTTCCAAGAGTGCAGCGGCCATACACCTTCATCACAGCCCAAGAAAAACCCATTCCACCCTGGACTTGTAGAAATGGACCATGTGTTTCTGTTGTTTTCAGTCAAAAATTTGCACTAAGCAATAGAAAATGTATATACTTAGTTTAGCAGTAACCACAAAGGTCAAAATTATGTCCAGCATAATTATTCCACCAAGTCCACGACATGAATGTGCCTGTCATAGTGTTGAGGTTAGGGCTAAAAGGTCCTTGTAATGTGGTAACATCGAGAAAATGCCCAGAGGGCACAGGAACTTAGCCCACACCCAAACATGCTCCTATAGACAGATGAAATGGTGATCCTTATGTAAGCATGCCCACACATGCTTGTGTAGACATGTAGACATGGTGATCCTTATGTAGGTATGCCCGCACATGCTTTATAGACATGATGGTCCTTCTGTAGATGTGGAAACGCAAGAGTGACGCCTTATGGCTCTTGCCTCACCTGTCCCTACTATCCAGAGCCCTTAGCAGCAGCCGATGTGGGGTATGCTGTTCCTAGAAATGAGTTTGTAGGGGGTGAACCTGAGAAAAGTACCATGTCTAGACACAGCCATGTTTGTGCCCATATACCAGAGAGATAGATGCACGGGCTCTGCATATTTTTATCATAAATGGAACCATTCCACCGTGCATCTTTGAGCATACAATCCAGTACACTAAAAGCCTCAAGCTCAGGTCCTTATCTACTACACGGCTGATTAAATATTGTGAGATTCACCCTATCTAGTCCTGAACTGTTCCCCTTTCACAGTGACCCCTCCCCCCCAGCCCTAGTCCCTTGCTCCAGTCTACGCTGGGACACTTGGGTGCCTGGGATAAGTAGAATCACGCGCATCCGTTGTGGATGGCTTGTTTCACTTAGCAGATTGTCCTCAAGGGCCACCCCATCGGTCACAGGTGTGGGGCTTCATTTGATTACAGCTCAGTAGACCCCCATGGGCTAACCTAGGCTAACCTAGTCGGTCATCCTTTGGTGAACATCTGTGCTGTCTCTACCTTTGGGCTCTTGTGAATACTATCACTGAGAGTCTTTGTTTATGAGAACCAGGGCCTCATGTTTTAATGTCGGGACTACAGGGGTTTGCTGATGTAGAGAAGAAAATGACTAGGGGTTTTCCAAAGTCTCCCTCCAAGCTCTCCGGACCTGATAAAGATGCACCTGCCTCCCTGGGTGGGTGTGGAGAGTATAGACCAAGAAAGAGCTGGCTGGGGCCATGATAAGTTCCAAGCTCCGGCCTATGCTATAAGGATTAATTTCCTAGCACATTCAAGAGAGTAAAAGCTGGCCATTGGGTCTTGGAGACTGCAGAAGCCAGCTGGCCTGGAGCACCAGTCTGCTTCTGCAGGCCTCTGCTTGCTATGTTTTGATAGAGAAAAAAAACCACAATTTCTACTGGGCAAGGGGGCAGATCTGCACCACCCCAGTTCTGAGACTGCCACAGACTCACGCCCTCACCCTGCCCTGAGCTGTCCTGATGAGGCTCAAGCCACAGGCAGGGGGCCTGGAACCAGATGGGCATTAATCTTTTTTTCTAGTCTGAATGACTTTTTAAACAGAATAAAACTCTGGCGGTAAAGAGCAGGCATTGCTTGGAAAAGGGGGGGAGGGGGTGCCGCTTGCATCCGGAGGGGTCCCCCTGTTTAGCAGTGCCGCAGAGTCTCCCAGGAAATAATGCTTCCTAACCCCAACTGATGCTCCACATTTCCCTTAGAGATGGAGCTCTGCAGCCCCCCAGCCCTGCTCCCTTGTTCGCCCACCCACCCACCCCCGGGGACCGGGTGGGGTGGAGGGGGGCGCTTGGTAATCCTGCCAGCATAGGGAGAGTCTTTAAGATGCTTCAGGATCTCCCAGAGCATGGGGCATTGTAGAGACCGATGGGGGTGGGAGTGGGTGGCACCTGGGGAGTGCAGGAGGGGTACAGTGGCTAGTTGAGGTTGCAAAGTGGTGGCAGGGAGGCTGAGCCTGTGGGGGTGGGAAGGAGGACGCCAAGCAGCCGGCCGGCCCTGCTCTCAGGCTGCCGGCCCTCGCGAGCCCCTCACGGTCCCCCTGCGCCCCCCGCCCGGCCTGAGGCTGCTGCCGTCAGAGCCGCCTGCGTCAATGCTGCCTGGTGACACACACAAGGCTTTTTTTTATCCTGTTCCTTTTTCTCAATGAGAGGAGCCTAATGGGATTTTTATTATCAGACTCATAAATCAAACTGTTAGGCCGTCATGCCTGGCACGTGGACAACACCTCCGCGCCTCCATCCACCCACCACCACCCACCCCCGCCATCCAGGGAAGGGGGAGGGGGGACCAAAGGCGCCTTTCTCTCTACAGGGGGGAAGAAAGAAAAAAAACTTTAAATATTTTATCTTTAGATTTTGAGAACTGCAGCTATGCACGGAGCGTGCTTGGTGCTGCGGCTAGTGCAGGCAAGAGGGCTGCGGGGCCATTTCTCCTGCGTGGTGGAGACGGTTTTGCAAGGCGCTGGATGCGCATGCAGGTTCTCTCTGCGGCAAGAGTGGGGAATGGGGTTTGCAGGCAAGCGGGGGTGGGGAGGTCAGACAGAACTGTTGACCTTGGACTCTGCTGGAGCACAAATGAATTACAAGCAATGCCGGTAGCTGCTGGTGACGCAGACTGCCCAAGCTTCTCCTACCCTGGTGCCGGTTGTTACACAGAACAAGACTCCAGCTTTGCATGCGATTCAAAGAGCTGCAGCAGCAGCAGCAGCAGCAGCAGCAGCAGCAGCAGCAGCAGCAGCAGCAGCAGCAAAAGCAATCTAGAAAGAGCTCTGGGGATCCTGAACCGGCTTACAGTGGGATGTGGACTTGCATGCAGATCTCTAACAAGATAAATGCAGTCTGGTGTATCTAATCATGGCTGGCTACCACAAACTGAAGTGGTTTGCCTTTGCTACCCTGGGAGGTGGGAAGTCCACACTCATAGTGCCTTCCTTTTTTTCTCCAGACCCAACCAGAGGGGAAACCCAGGAGCTAGATAGTGGGGTGAGGACTTTCTAGGGGTCAGGATGCAGTAGAAGTGGAAAACGTGCCTCCATGGGAGCCAGCCCTAGGAGCAGCCACAGGACCTAGGAGATGGCCGAAAATATTCACACAGGCCTATGCAAGCTGGGTGTCTGGGCTCCACGAGCTCTGCTGAGGCTGCCAGCAGCCTGACTGAGGTCTGTCCTGAAGATAGTGTGCCAGAACTTCACAGTACATAAGCCAAAGCTCATCACTGAGGGGAGGGGGGGCCGCCCTCAGAGCACCAACTTCAGATTCAGCAGCTGCAAAGAGCTTGCCCTGACTGTTCATAAATCCAAAGTAATTCTAATTCCCCTTCTCCAACTCCCAAATTTACTCGAAGACCATAGATAACACCCAGGGGGAGAAGGGCTACTCTTTGGACTTCCAGACCTTTCTCTTCTTGGTTCTCTCTCTTGGGAGAGTTAAAAACAGCTGAGGCTGGAGAGGAATCCCAGATCCTAAGACCACAGTGGTGCCCAGCACCCCTAGGTTCCACACCCTATGTTGGGTACCATGGCTTCTGACCCTCATCTTCCCGTCACATCTTTACAGCAGAGTAAGCTGTCTGCACGTCTCTTCATAGGAGCTAACAAGTCAGGGATTGCCAGCAAAGGAAAGCGAGTTAGGAGGTAACCACATAGCTGCCCACGGCTCCCTGACTTTTCTCTCCAGCAAGGGTGGAGATTTGGTGCCGCCAGAGAGGGACTGGGGCAAGGTGACCAGTGAAAGAAAAGCTAAGGATGACATCTTCACTCAGCATCATCAGGATGTGACCCGTAAATGCTGCTGATGTCTTGGTTTATATTGAATGTGGCATGTGGCAATGTGAGTGCACAGTGAAGAAGAAATGCGCATGAGGCCTTAGCCTTAAGACAGCTTCAGAAATAACCACCATCCTTCATGTTCCTCCCAGCCCATCTCCTGTCATGAGTAAGTGCTCAGCAGAGATTAGATGTCACAAATATCATGGAGTTTACTAAACTGTTGGATGATGGACTTTGGTGGACAGTTTTTCAATAGGAAATTAAGGAAGCTGGGTTAGAAATACTACCAGAAAATTATTAGACCTTTTTTTTTTTTTAGCATTCAAAAAAAATGGGTAAAATGGTGCATTTTGGAAATATCTGCAGATGGAGTTGTGAGCAGATGTCAGTGGAGAGACGGGGAACCAGAAGCTGTCTTGAGGAAAGAGGTGGGTCAGATCCTGGTGGAGGACTAAGTCCAGCCACTGACATTCACCAAGGACACGACAGGGTGGGTGGTGCCTGTCATCCGCTGGCCCCGCCCCCTGCGCTCACGCACACTTGCGTCATTGCCGAGGCCTGGCTCCTGGCCCTGAGCTGAGCGGCCTGGGTGCTGAAGAGCGAGACAGGGAAGCGTGAGCTTGGTGCAAGCGCTGCCTGGCATTGGATCAGGCAGCCACCCCTCTTCTGGAGTCAGGTCGCCCTGCTGCGAGGACCAAGGGAGGGAGCGCAGGCCAGGCTGCCCGCGCATGGCAAGCCGTGACTTACAGTCAGTCCCTTGCAACACTGCCGTATAAAAGGAACTGTGGGGCTTGTTAAATGAACCTCAACTTCCCTGTCCCTCCAGGAGCACTGCTCACAACCATACAGTAATCTCGCATGGGGACTGAGAACTAGAAAACGTTCTGCCTGTATTTTATTCTCAAATGCCCTTGTGTCTTCCCTGTACTTCAACATTCCAGCATCCTGGGTGTGTGTAGTGGAGGAAGGGCACCCGGCCGCCCGCCAAAGATGTAAGGTCTGCATCAGGAAGTCTTCCAGCTCTGCTGATGCTGGCTTCCCAGCAGCTTCATTCTGCTGCAGCAGATCACCTCCGCTGCATGCATGTGTCCTACCCTCCTCCCTGGCTGCACATGCTGTCTAAGAAAAGCCTCAGCCCTCAACGGCACTAACTAGATGGTCTTGGGTTTTGATTTTATAAATCCAGAGAAAGGAACAGAAAGTTTAAAACAAAGGTTTAAAATAGCTCCAAACCCAGGGAAACCAGTGTCCTTCTTCGGACTCCTGTAGACACCAGAGAGGTACATGGAGTACAGACATGCATGCAGGTAAAACATTCATAAACATAGAATAATTTTTAAAAGATTTTTGAGGCCTGAATTTTACAACATGACTCCACACAATTTTTTTTCTCTTGATGATTTTTGAGGGCCTCATCACTTAGCTTTGAGTATGTCTGCTTTCTAAATTGTCTTGTGTAAAAATAAGAGTTAAGAATTATGCACAAAAATACCTGCAAATGAACCTTGATTAATATAGATATAGTCATTCCATGTTGGGAGGAGTAAGCCTTTGAAATGTTGTCTGCTAGGAGTGTCTCTCCATGGACACATTCCAGACTTCTAAAGGAGATCACAGACCTTCTAGACACGAGCACAAATCCCACTTTGAGAACATAACCATGGGCCTTGGTTGGTATCCCATGATTGGTGTTTCTGAATGAATAGGGGCAGGAGACATGTCCTGACACACTAAGGTGGTTCCTGGAGGTGACTGCGACAGAGGAGAAGCCCATTGGAAGAAAAAGTAAGTCAGGAAAGTCCTGGGCTTCCATCTCAGAACATACTGGCACATGATGTGAACACATGCTGGGACAATCTGCTAAGGCCATGTTGTGGTTGGAATGTCCCCATCAGAGCCTTGTGTGTCTGAACACTTGGTCCCCAGCGGGTGGGGCTGTTTGAGAAGGTTGTAAAATCCCTAGTGGGTGGAGTCTTGCTGTCGGAAGTGAGTCCTGGAGGGTGGGCCTTGAGATTTGATATTCTGGTTGTTCACTTGCTGCTTCCAGAGCGTGGACACAATGTGACCAGTCACCCGTTGGTCATGCTGCCAGGCCTTTCCTAACAAGATGGAACATAGCCCCTCAAACCTTAAGCCAGAATAAACTCTTCCTGCCTTCAAGTTGGAGACCAGACAATTAAGGGCATGGGGAAGTGACATAAAGGCTATAAAGGGATCTGTGCTTTGGGGGACAGACAAACCCAGTAGGCGATGGGATGAGTTAAGAGGGGTCGGCTTTGTGGAGCTGATGGCGTGGGAGTGGACTTGGGTGAGAGCATGCCTAGCATGTCTGAAGCAGGAGAAAAAATGAATAGCAGAGACCAGCACACATGGCAGTGGAAAACCCTGGAGGTCCTGCTAGCAATCCTGCTTTGGCTCTGGGCGAGAGGGACAGACAGCAATGTCTCTATTGCTGGGAAGAACGGCTCAATGTAAGATGACTCTTAGAAGGATCTCTTCAGTTACAGGGTTGGAAAGGCTCTGGGAAAGGCCGTGGTGAGAGGCAGGGGGTCGGGAAGGAGACTGTGCCAGGAACCCAAAGGGAAGAGGAGTCTGCTCAGGCAGTGAGGTTGACAGGAACAAAGCAGCGACATATTCCAAGCAGACCAGGGAGAGGCTGCTAACTGGTCCCCCCAGCTCATCTAGGTTCAAACATTTTAACTGAACAGCACCACACTGGGCTTGAAAAGAGCCCCAAAAATGAGTCCTGGAGTTGAAAGATGCCATAAGCCAAAGAAAGAGGGCAGTAGACACGTCTAAAGTTTAAAGGCAACACACAGACCGAGCTGATAAAAGACAGATGTGCACAGCCGTGCAGAACGCAACCCAAAGCCAGAACAGGGATGACCAGAAGCGGGTTCGCATGACTTAAAGCCCCCGACAGACAGAATAACCAAGTGGGGGCGGAAGCAGTAACTGAAGAGAAACCGCTGATCATTTCTCGGAACGGATCAAAGAAATCAATCTGCAGACTCTGGAAGCTTGGTGGGTCTCAAACAGGATAAATAGAGAGAGGCTCTAAACAATCAGAGAAAGAAAAAGGAGCCAGGAACAGAGCAAGAGGAAGGATGGGCTGAGAGCTGGGCTCTCAATACCCAAGAAGGAAAGACTACAGGCTGAGGAGTCTCATCAGCGCAAGGGACTGAGAGGAGACAATAGCCGTGCTTCCACAGGGCAGGAGACAACTTGAGAAAGAATGTCACACCTCATGGTGGTACAGAACTAGCAGCTATTATTCCACTAGACTGAAGGAGGCAAGGGCAATCCCTAATACCACACCCTTCAGCATTGCTCCAGAAGGTGAGCAATGGACAGGCATCGCAGTGAATGCCCAAGGATAGACATTGTCCATAAACAGATAAACATAGGAGTAAATAAATAAAAGTTAAAGCAATATCCCTAATTGCATAGCCCAGTGGTTTCACCGCTAGATAAATAAAAACATGTCTTCACAAAGATGTGTTCATGCTAATGGGTTAGTTAACAAAACCAAAACCAAACCAGAGAGTATGTTTTCAAATGTTTATCAGCTACCACAGGAAAACAAAAGACTGTGGTATGTCCATTCACGGAATCTTACTGAGCGAATGAAGTAAAAGGCACACACACTCTGCTGACGTGCGAAGCCAAATGAGTGAACATCAAAAACAACATGTTAACTGATCGACTATTAAGAGAAAGGGTTGTTTGTTACGTGGACATCAGATCACAACAGAAAGAGGGCCAACAGTTTTCCAGACTTTGGCTGGGGACTGACAAAGCTTGACCGAGGAGAGGTGTGAGGAGGGCACACCACTGTGGAAATTTACTGAAATGCTTTAAACCTGTGTGCTTTTGACACATGAATTTTAGGACTTGTAAATTATTCCACAATAAAGCTACTTTTAAAAAGTACTTTCATAAAGAAATCTTCAAAGTAGGAAGGCTTCCCTGGGGAAATCCATCTAATATTTAGGGGACAGCATAGCACCAATTGTCCATAATTTTTTTTTCACATAATACAGAAGACTGGAGAGTACTCACGTGATGCGGGGCTTCTTTGTTTGCTTCCTGTTGCTGTGACCAAACACCAAGACCCAGAAGCAAGCTGGGGAGGAAAGGGTTTCCACAGGACACCTTAAAACTCCAAGATCACAGCCGGGCATGGAGGGAAGTCAGCAGAGGAGCTGAAGCAGGCCCTTCGGAGCAATAGAGGAACTCCGCTCCATGGCTTGCTCACCCTCTTACACAGATCAGGTCCACCTGGCCAGGGGTGGCAACACCCACAGTAGGCTGGGCCCTCCCACATCAGTCATTAATCAAGAAAATTCAAAAGTCTGGTGGTGGTGCACGCCTTTAATTCCAGCACTTGGGAGGCAGAGGCAGGTGGACCTCTGTGAATTCAAGGCCAGCCCGGTCTACAGAGCAAGTTCCAGGACAGCTAGGACTACACAGAGAAACCCTGTCTTGAAAAAGAAAAGAGAAGAGAAGAGGAGAGGAGAGGAGAGGAGAGGAGAGGAGAGGAGAGGAGAGGAGAGGAGAGGAGAGGAGAGGAGAGGAGAGGAGAGGAGAGGAGAGGAGAGGAGAGGAGAGGAGAGGAGAGGAGAGGAGAGGAGAAGAGAAGAGAAGAGAAGAGAAGAGAAGAGAAGAGAAGAGAAGAGAAGAGAAGAGAAGAGAAGAGAAGAGAAGAGAAGAGAAGAGAAAAGAGAAAAGAGAAAAGAAAACTCCCCTAGACTTGCCTACAGGCCAGTCCTACAGAGGCCAGTCTTCAATGGAGGTTCCTCTTCCCAGCACATAGCCACTTTTCTCCTCTCCAAGGGGAATGGAGAGGAGAAATACATCACAAACACACCAAGCACATCTTCTCACTTATAACTATCTGAAAGTTAGAACTAATCCACGTGTACCTGCACTATATCCCACAGAGAATGAGCAAGCTGTGGTTGAGTGTGGAAGACCCAGGATTCAGCCGCCACAAACGGGTACAATCAAACAGCAAAACATGGACATCTTCAGTCCAAACTGCTGTATTGCAAAGACCATCGATGGGTGGTTTAAACACCAGCCACATCCTTAAACCACCAACAGCTCTGGAGATGAAGTCCAGGGTGTTCTTTGTGGATCAGGTATCTAATAAGTGCCCGATTCCTGGTTTGCAGGTAGCCCTGCCTACCTGTGTCTCCTCACAGGTAGAGAGCAGAGGGATCCCTTGTTCACACACACACACACACACACACACACACACACACACACAATCTAAAGGGCTCCATCCCTAAGGCCTCACCACTCCCAAAGGCCCACCTCCTAATATCACCTAGTGAGGGCTAGGCTTCAACGTGTGATCTCTAGGGAGCACAAATATTCGGTCCATAGCAGACTGAACTTCACCAGCATTCTGTGCCGCCACGGAAGTCCAGCCAAGTTAAAAGTGTATGGCTCTGTTTTTCTGAGACCTTAGAAAGATGCTGCTGAGAAGTGATTGTCCCTGCCTGGAGGGAACTTGGGGGGCCATGGAAACATCTTCATAACTGGATTATGGTAGCGGTTCCATCGCTGTACACTCTTGTCAGAACTAATCAGAGAGTACACTCGACTGGGCTTCGTTTCTACATACGCAAATTATGCCTAAAGTTAATAAGCCGATTTCTTTTTTAAAGAAGGAAATAAGTGAAGCTAAACAGCCCAAGTTTCCACTCTAGGCATGAGGCCAAATGGCAAATGTTTTGGCCCCTCCGGGATACTTGGGCTTAGTGCAGGGAGCCAGGAGCCAGGGAGGCCTGTCACTGCGTACTAGAAAGTCTGGAGAAGCCAGCGCAGACTCTTGTGTATACATTACAGCTACAGCTCAATGTCCGTAAGCTAGGGGAAGGGTCTGCTTACAGCACACGGCCCTCCCCACCTCTCTTCCCTGTGCCTCCCACAGATGGTGGGGGTAAGGAAGGGGCACAGACCAAGCCTGTGCAAATGTCACCCCAAGTCCCAGCATCTGTCCCCTCAGACAGAGGGTGGCCACTCAGGCCACTCTTCTGAGAACCTCTTCCAGTCGATGACTCCAGACCAACGGCTCTCAACCTCCCTGAGATGTGCCGCGACCTTTTAATCCAGTTCTTCGTGTTATATTTACACCAACCATATACTGCTGCATTGCCCCTTCATAACCATAACTGTGCTACTGTTATGAATTGTAGTGACATGCAACCCCTGTGAAAGGGTCGTTTGATCCCCCCCCCAAAGGGGGTCACGACCCACAGGTTGAGAACCAGTGTTGTAGAGGTTTCAGGTTGGGAAGGCCAAGGCTGTCATGGGACAAAAACCCACACTTCACTGTATCCTAGAGCAAAGCAACAAAAATTCCTGGATTGGTTGGACAGCTGGGAGCCAGTGTGGTGAGGCTGCGTTTGTTAAGCCCCCAGTACTGGAGTAGTCGTGCCCTAATTTTCCCGCTCACGGGTCAGGAGCAAGTTTTGCCCTTTTAGGTTCAGCTCGAAAGCTTGCTGTTTCCCTGCCTCGGATACAAAGTAGCCAGCTGTCTTTCACACACTTCCTACTGGCTGTGCAGAAATTTGTTTTAATGTCTGTTTAGTTAACCGAGCCCACTTTAGAGGACCGTGGAGAGCAGCCAGCCTTTTGGAACCTGAGCTCAGCCTCACAGTCCTGCTCCTCCTGTGTTAAAGAATCCCTGGAGAGGGGTGGGGCGGGCATGGCGGCCACAAACTCCCTGCCTCCTGTGCTTCTGTCAGCTCCAGGGACTGGAGCTTCCAAGCTAAGCTGAGCAGCTCAGGAAAATTCCAACTCTTCCCAAGTGGCTCCTCAAGGACCGTCTTCTAGAGGAATCTGTGCGGGAGGGCAACGGGAGCAGGTTGCAGACTGAAGGCCAGATGCCACCAGGCTAGACCATTCCCACCAGCCCCAGGGAAGCTTGAAGGCAAGACCTCCCACCCAGGGACAGCGCTGGCTGGAGGCATCGGACTGAGGACTTCCTGAGCACTTAGGGTAGGCGTCTGGGAGGCAGCTCTAAGCCCTGATCGTGGTCATCCACAGGCCCTGTGGTCTGGGAGGAGGATCTCCATATCCACAGCTCCTGCTGCCCTGAGCTAAGGACCACGTCCAGAGCAGCCAGTGCTTAGGTGTACTGTGTCACATAGGAAAGAGACAAAGGTAACTCATGTGTGTTCTTGTCACTCTGTCCTTTCCAACACGCTCCAAATTGTCTTGGGGTAAAGGAAGAGAGCTGCAGCCTATGCAGACAGCAAGCACACAAGGAAACAGCTCTGGGGGAGGGCAGGGGACCACGCTGGCTGCAATCCATACCGAGGTACAGGTAAGTCAAATCTCACAGGCTGTTTTGCTCTGAGGTCTTTCCATGTGTGATGAAGAAATTAAGAACCCGGGCAAAGGAGGTCTCATGAAAATGTTTTTCTGTGTTCAGCCTGCTGCATCTGCTGTGAAAAGTATAGTTCAGTGAACACCTTGAACTTTCCAGTGAACTGTTACAACATTTCGGATGTACAATCACCATCACCTTGAAATGCAATGTTCTGTGTGAGATAAATTATCCGTTGATACTACTGCCAGGTTCCAAATAAGCATCATGTGATGTGCCAGGCCACCCTCCCTCAGATCCCTGTAAAATGTTTGAGCTGCGTTTGCTGTGCTTAGCTCACACATAAGAACTCAAAATGCAACTGTGTCTGCCTCCCACAGGCAGACGCCACAAACCTGCCTGAGAATAAGATGCTAAGTGGTTTGATTCTCATCAACGGAGACGCCAAGCTGAACCTGGAAAATTGGTCCAGCTGTTTTCGCAGATCTGGTTCCTGGTGGTCAACATTCCAGGGATAGTTGGTCGGCTCCTGTGGGCGCAGGTAAAGGAGGCGGCAGAGCACATCGGAGAGGACGTACGTGGTGGTGTTAACCGTCTGTACCGGTGATGCATCTTTCTCCAGTAGACTACCTGCCCTCAGGAAGTCACGGCATCAGGCAGATTCCAACATCTGAAAAGGCTGCGTATGGAAGGGCAATAAAATATAAGCTTCAACTGCGAAGGAGCTGGGGGTGTCGTTTCATGGTCCAGTGCTTACTTTAAGGTCCTGGGTTCCATCCCAGCATGACCCCTGAAAAACCAACTAAAAAAGGAGAGTATAAACTACCAAGCTCATAGCTGGGCATGGTGGTGCACACCTTTAATCCAGCACTTTAATCTCATAGGCAGGCCTGTGAGAACCTAAGATGTAGAGTGGACCCCCAGAGCAACCACATAGACACCAAGAAAGAAAAAAAAAAAAAAGATTTGATCACTTTGGAATTTACAACTGAACTCAGAGCAGCCAGCCGGGTCTACATTGCAAGCTCCAGGCCACCTCAACTCTCCAGGACCATTTCCATAGCTGCTGTTATACCTACGCCAGAGTCAGCAGCAGCATTTACAAGTGAAAACATCTCCCAAACTGAAATAATCGAAAAGTTTTAATCCTTGCTGGTTGTATGTACTTCAGCCATTTAAAGAGCTGGATATTGGAAGGTAGTTCTTCCGTGTATCTGTCTGGATGTGGCTTTCCAGGCCTGCCTGCTGCATTCTGTCTACACAGAAACACCTTCCACTACTAAGGCAACTGTTTACTGTCCAATGTCAAAAATCTGTGTCCCCTCTGGACCAAAGGGTACACTTGCTCACTATAAATGCTCTAAAGTTCCTAACTCCAGGCCGTTTTCTTGTATTGCAGACAAGTGCAAGTTAAAATGTCTTCTGCCCTTTGGGAATTGGGGGATTAGGCTTCTAGGCACTCACTATTCATGCCATGAGTGACAACCTGTTCATCTCCACCAGTGTCCCCAGAGAATGGCGTGACTTCCACCTTGAGGAGAGGGAAGATCCCAGGTCTCTCATGTTTCCTGACTGAATATTGAGCCTTTAGAGCAAACCCCCAGGAAGCATTGAAATTGATGGTGCTAATGATTAATAGATTTGCCCTTCTCTGTAAAATTTTCTTTATCAGGGCCCTTGTGAGGCTGCATGCTGGCCAACTTGCAAAGAAAAATTAAAATTTTGGATAACAAAACTCTCCTCTTAGGATGGCTACATATGAGATAATGGGGGGAATCCCAGACAGTGCCTGGATACAACAGAAACTGGACATTCATTTGCAAAGCTCAGTCTTGAAATGTCACCAAAGTCTGTTAAAGATCCAACTGGGAGGAGACTAGATTTCAAGGTGAACTTCAAATTGGAAAACTAAAAAGCTGAACTAAATATAATCCTGATCTCAAAAATGAGACCCAAAGGCCAGTGATTGTTTAAAACAAAAAATAAAAATAAAAATGTATTGGGGAACTAACAACTTATGACAAAATAAAATACGTCACAGCAGATAAAGAGCAAAATGGGAGTGTAGGCCTGCCCAAGTTTCCTCCAGTGTAATAAGATACTAAAATCAGTGTGATATTATTTAAATCTTGGAATTTAATTTTTTAAATTATTAGAACTTAGAGTGTGTAGACCCCCAGGCAACCACACACACTCACCAAGAGGACAGCAGCCAAGATTTGAACTCAGAGCAGCCAACACTGCAGAAATAAACACAGCAAAGAAGCTAGTTGTAACAATAAATTTGAATTATTTAAAAAAAAAATAGTCAGTAGAGGGAATTGTCTCTCACGTCACTCATATGCCCTAAACCAAGAGCTGAGCTGTACTGAAGACAGAGAAAGAAAAGAACAGAGGCCTGACAGATGGACATCTCAAAGTCAGTAAAGTAATGGACGGAAACACAAACACACCAGTGGGGTGAGATGGTTCACACCTTCAATCCCAGCACTCAGAATGCTGAGACAGGAGAATGGCTATGAATTCCAGGCCCTGGACTACCTACTGAGTTTCCGCCTAGCACAGGCTTCACTGTGAAACCCTGTCTTGTAGAATGTTAATTTAAGATTTGTTACATTGTTTATGCTGTGGAACATTTGTTTAATGATGCAAAGATGGGTTGCATTCTTTGTTGTATTTGTTTAACCCTGATTGGTGTAGCAGGAATCTTAGATGGTCTTATTAATAAAATCAAACCTGAGGCCAGTTACTGGGGTGAACAGTGGAAGGTCAGAGAGACAGAACAAGCCACAGCTAACCTCACCTGGCCAACTTCTCAGCTGATCTTGTTTCCTCAGACTGGAAGCTTCTGTGTCCTCATCCCAATGGCTCTCAGCTGAACTGCTGCTCGAAAGCCTGAAGCTTAACCAGCTAAAAGCTTCTAGTTTCTGGTCTTCACGCCTTATATAACTTTCTGCTTTCTACCACCACTCCCTGGGATTAAAGGCTCGCTTTCTGGGATTAAAGGCGTGAGTCACCATGCTCCGCTGTATCCTTCAACAGATGGATTTCTGCCTCTGGAATGCTAGGATTAAAGGCGTGTGCTACCACTGCCTATCCTAAGTATCTAGTGGCTTTTCTGTTCTCTGACCCCAGATAAGTTTATTAGGGTACACAATATTTTGGGAAACACAATACCACCACAGATTGGTCTAATAAAAAACTGATAGCCAATAGCAAGGCAGGAGAAGAGAAGGAGGGGCTGACAGGCAGAGAGAATCAATAGAAGGAGAAAAAGAGAGAGAAGTGAGAAAAGGAGGGGCCGGTTCCATGACACATCCAACACTCTAAAACATCCACCAAATGACAAAAATATGACCTTCTCTAAGGGTTCTCAACACACAAGGGCAAATTTAAAATTTAGTTACCGTAAAAGGTGGGACTAGTCAAATCAGTTCCAGTAGACATGCCCCACCTTCAACATCACTGAGCCCACAGACACTACCACAACCTCCAGTCAGTATGGTCTCACTCACAAGGCTGCACACACTGCTTCCCAGCATGAATGTTTTCTTTTCTTTTGTTTTCAATTTTATTTGTCCCTTTAAAAATTATTAATGGCCGGGCAGTGGTGGCACACGCCTTTAATCTCAGCACTTGGGAGGCAGAGGCAAGAGGTTCTCTGTGAGTTTGAAGTCAGTCTGGGCTACAGAGCAAGATCCAGGAAAGGTGCAAAGCTACACAGAGAAACCCTGTCTCAAGAAAAAAAAATCCATACTATACACTGCCTGAAATCTGTCCTTCCTGACCTCCATGAAGTTCTGTACATATCTTCTAAAGTTTGTGTGACTGCCAAGTTTTAGTAATCTTGGCATCCCTGGAGAAGCACACACGTATGCAGAACACTGTTCCATCTGATTTTCTAAAATCAGCCCAGACTTCCTGCTTCTAACAACCTAATTGGTCACAACCTAGATATCGGAAATCTGGGCCCATGCTTAGGAAGTTGGCGCCTGCTCTGTGCCTGCCACATGGTAGGCACAGAGGAAGGCTGTCCTCAGCTATTGTGGATGGTGACAGAGCTTCCCCAAAGCAGGGCAGCCGGAAGCAGAGTGGTGGCCTTGACTCGTCTCTCACAGCCCACATGCGTTCCTCTTCTGCCTCTGCCTGGAGTCCTTCTAATGTGTGACATTTTCAGGTCAGTGTTTTATACACACGCGCGCATACATACAGACACCACATACACACCACATGAAAGACCCCCAGGGGAGATCTTCCCTCAGGGAGAGACCCCGGACCCGGGAAACACACCGAAACCACAGATCAGATGCAAACAGCAAGAGGCTTTATTAAATGCACAGGTACCTGGGGCCAAGTCTCTCAGAAGACTTGCGCGCCTACCGAGGGCAAAGGGGACTTTTTATGGGATTTCAGGGGCAGAGGCGCGGCTACAGAAGCGAGAAGCATAGTTACAGGGTCCCTATTGGCTGTTTTACAGAGGGCCAGGGTGAACTTGGGGTCGCGTTCTTTAATTATCAGAAGTTTGATGTGTGGCTGACTTGGCCTTGCCCAGGCCAGCTGCCTATTCTTCAAGGCCAGGGGCCCGCCATAAAATATCAACTGTCTTACTCCCAAGGCTGCTGACCCAATTATCCCCTATCTTAGGCCCGATGGCTGACCATAGTTATCTTTTTCTTCCAAGGCCGGCTGGCTAGTTAGTCACAGCTGTGAACTCCTGTTTTTCTGATTCCTGCAGAATGGCGTTTCTAAGGCCAAGTTATTGGGGGGGCATAACATCGGCCCAACGCCCCATATCCTCATAATGGAGCGGGGGTCTTTCATTCCCCCATTTTCTTTTGTACCAAATGAAATCTTTCATTCATGGGGAAGAATAGGGATGTGGCTCCATTTCCACCTGGCTGAGTTGTTGGTATTGTTGGGTCAATACCAAGGTCTGAACAATAGAAACACGTTCCCTGATAAATTGGACAAGTCTGTTTAGGATGCAGGGCCCAAGTGTCAGAAGGAGCAATAAAATCAGAAGGGGCCCTATAAGGGTGGAGACGAGGGTGGTGAGCCAGGGAGACCTTTCGAACCATCCTTCAAACCATCCCTGTTGTTCTTTAAAAAGTTTTTGTCTTTGTTCTAATCTCTTTCTTAATTTGGCCATGCTATCTCTTACCATCCCAGTATGATCCGCATAGAAGCAACATTCTTCTCTGAGGGCAGCACATAAGCCCCCTTCCTGCAGGAAGAGGAGGTCTAATCCCCTCCGGTTCTGCAGAACTACCTCAGACAGGGAGGTGAGTGACTTTTCCAAGGCACTCACGGATTCCTCCAGTGCCTGGATATCAGTATGCATGGCAACCTGGAGTTGTCTGAACTGGTTGGTTTCCATGAGGGCAGTGGTACCTGTGCCTATTCCGGTGGCGATTCCTCCCACAGTTAATCCACCTAGTATTAGGGCCAGGGTTAGCGAGACTGGCTCTCTTTTTATACGGGGGACCCCTGTTTCATATCGAGCATAGATATCTTCAGGTGTATGGTAGATTATCCTGGGGTACAATTCTATTAGTACACAATAATCGGCCATGTTAGCTAGTATTGAGGGAGAGAGGCATGGTGTAAGTCCAGTGCTACAGGCCCAGTAAGTTCCGCTGGGAGCCACGAGATAATGGGGTCCTGGGACAAGTACCTGGGTGTGATTACACAGGTGTTGATGGGTATAGGGTACGGTCCCCAGACATAGTCCTTGTCCTGACACCTCGGAGATTGTGAGCTTATGCTGAGGTGTCGAGGCACATCCTGGTGGGGGTGAAGAAGAGTTGGTGAAGCTTCCGACTACGGCCACCCCCTCATAATAGGGAGGTGCGGAAACTAGGCATAACCAGCACTCCTGAGTCCGATTTGGGTTGGTAACATTGAGGGCTGAGTAAGCGCCCTCTATAAGATTCAATAGCCGGTCTCCCGTACCTGGTCTGGGTGGCTGGAGGATGGCTGGGGTTACAGCGACATTTGGAGCCGTGCTTGGGCGAATAGCGGGGAAAGAGGGACGCTTTTGGTCAGAGAGAACCTGGTTGGGACCTATAAAGGTGGAGAGCTCCGTGATTTTAAGCTTAATCGTAAACACAACTCCCTGGTCCCGTCTTGTCATGTAAAGTCTAAGTCCCCATGTTTTACCTTTAATCCAGTCTTGTGTGGTCTCCCTTCCCTTCTGAGTGAAAGATATATTCAGGGGGTTGCATGTGAAATTTACACAGGGACCCTCCCCCTTCCAGTAAGTGTTATCTCTTCCTGACGTGACAGTTCCCCAACAATGTCCTTGGGTAAGGGGACGCCACGAGTGGCTTTTTTCTTGGGTAGCTCTTTTTACCCTAATGAGGTCCCAAGTGGATGAAGGCTTCCAATAGGTATTCCCAGTTGTTTCACATCCCCATGTTTTACAGAAGTAACTTTCATAACCCCCACATTGGCTAATCATCTTTTTGTCCCTACCATCCCGGGGGCAGACGTAGAAGGGTAGTTGTGACAGGGCTGCCCTGGCTTCAGGGTGACCACATCCGTATTTTCCGTCATTACATTTGCAAGTTCCCTTACCGTCCTGACAGACGTCTGGTGCTCTGGGGTTCATGGGGTCAGTGGTAGGGATGTCCCAGTCCTCTGACCCCGCTGCTAATTGGCAGAGATCTGGATGTAAGTTAGGCCACCATGTAAAGGGGGTGTGAAGGGCGGTTGTTTGCCAGACCGTCTCCCCAGTTTGTGAGACAACCTGCCAGGTAATTTTCTTAACCAGGTGGGGGCTCTCTGGTGATGCCCCTCCTAATGTCAGGAGGAGGACTATTAGGGGGATCAAGGGGACCCCCGAGTGAGTCTTATCTTGAGTGGGTTCGAAGAGCGTTGAACTTTCCATGTTGATGTCTCGGTGTCCTCAGCTTCGTCGGGTTCCTTGGCAGCCTTCACATGTGACGCGTGGACCCAAGCCGCTATCCCGTCAACCTTGAGTGCGGTGGGAGTAGTTAACAGGACGGTGTAGGGTCCTTTCCACCTCGGTTCTAGGTTCTTGGATTGATGGCGTCGGACCCAGACAGAGTCCCCAATCTTGAATGGATGAGGCACCACCGGGCGATTCAGTTGCTCCCGGTATGCATCCGCCAGGGGTTTCCACACCGTCTTTTGCACCAGCTGGAGGGCTTGGAGGTGTGCCTCTAGGGTAGGGCTAGTGGCAAAAGAGGAGATGTCAGGGTGAAGGAAATTTACAATTGGTGGGGGAGCTCCATACATAATCTCGAACGGGGTTAGGCCATGAGGCCCAGGAGTGTTCCGGGCTCGGTAAAGGGCTAGGGGGAGTAGGAGCACCCAATCTCTAGTGCCAGTTGCAAGCGTTAATTTGGTTAAAGTCTCCTTAATGGTTCTATTTGCACGTTCTACCTGTCCTGAGCTCTGGGGGCGGTATGCACAATGAAGTTTCCAATCAATCCCCAGTAGCCTGGCCACCTTCTGACTTACCTGGGAGACAAAGGCGGGCCCATTGTCTGACCCCAATATCTGGGGCATTCCATACCTGGGAAAAATTTCTTCCAGGAGCTTCTTGGTAGGGAAGATCTCCATCCACCCTGAAAATGTGTCTACAAAAATCAGAAGGTATTTATATCCATATAGTCCGGGTTTTACCTCGGTGAAGTCAATTTCCCAATGGACTCCTGGGCGGTGACCTCGCAGGCGGCTCCCTCTGCTCAGATGGGCTTTTCCTGGATTAACTTGGGCACAGGCAGGGCAGCTGGAAGTCACCTGTTGGAGGACCTGTTCCTGATTCAATAATACAGTACCCGAAGTCTCATCAGCCAGAAGGGCCCTCATCTTGTTTTTGCTCAGATGGGTTAACGCGTGGAGGAACTTGAGCATATATTTGGTATGGGAGGTTGGCATAACTAATTTGTCATCCATTATATAAGCTTGTCGCTCGGGGCTCCATCTCGCCCCCATTTTCTTCGCTAGTTCCTGGTCCTCCGGGCTGTAAGACATGGGGTCTCTACTTGGCTGTTGGTCCTGCAAGACCAACAGCTGGTCGCCCCTTGGGGGTTGTAAGGCGACTGTCCGGGCTGTTAGATCAGCCAGCCGATTTCCCCGTGCCACGACAGAGTCATCTTTTTGGTGCCCCGGACAATGTATGATGCTGAGCTGATGCGGGAGGAACAATGCCTTTAAGAGTTCTAAAATTTCTTTTTTGTTTTTAATTTCCTTACCCTCCGAGGTCAAGAGGCCTCTTCTTCTGTAGATTTCTCCATGTACATGAGCAGTGGCGAAGGCATATCTGCTGTCAGTATAAACCATGAGTCTCTTACCTTCCGCCATCCGGAGGGCCTGGGTCAGAGCGATCAGCTCTGCTCTTTGGGCCGATGTTCCAGGCGGCAGCGGTGAGGCCCAAACTACCTCTGATTCGGTGGTAACAGCTGCTCCGGCCCTCCGTTCTCCTTCTTGGTAGAAGCTGCTCCCATCCGTGAACCAGATAAAATCTGGTTTCGACAGCGGTTGATCTGTTAGGTCAGAGCGGGTGCCATGGACCTCCGCCAGAATCTGGAGGCAATCGTGCTCCTCGGATGGGTCTGGCAAGGGCAGCAGGGTTGCGGGGTTGAGGGAGACAACTGGTCCGAACACCACTCGGTCTGTGTCTAGCAACAGAGCCTGGTAGTGGGTCATCCTGGAATTTGAGAGCCACCTGTCTGGGGGCTGCCGGACCAGAGCTTCCACCGCATGAGAGGATAACACAGTTAATGGCTGTCCCAAAGTCAGTTTCCCTGCATCCTTGAGCAAAACAGCAATGGCGGCTACCATGCGCAGACAAGGGGGCCATCCTGCAGCTACCGAGTCTAATTTCTTGGATAAATAAGCTACAGGTCTCTTCCATGGCCCCAATCTCTGTACCAGTACCCCTTTTGCAAAGCCTGAGTTCTCGTCCACGAACAGTTCAAAAGGCTTGGTCAGATCTGGCAGGCCAAGGGCTGGTGACTCAAGTAAGATGTTCTTAATTCGTTGAAAGGCCTGTTGCTGCTCCTCTCCCCAGTGGAACATGGTCCCAGGCTTGGTGAGAGGATACAGGGGGGCAGCCATTTCAGCAAAACCCGGGATCCAGAGGCGGCAGTAGCCGGCTGTACCTAGGAACTCCCGCACCTGGCGGGGGTTCCTTGGAGGGGGTATGGAGAGTATGGCCTCTTTCCGTGCTCTCGTGAGCCATCTCTGTCCTCCCTCTAGGGCATAACCCAAGTAAATGACTTTGCTTTGGCAAATCTGAGCCTTCTTAGCCGAAGCCCGATAGCCCTTCTGTCCCAGTTTAGTCAAAAGGGCCCGAGTGCCCCTCTGACATTCAGCCTGGGTTCTGGCTGCTAGGAGGAGGTCGTCCACATATTGGAGCAAGATTAAGGCCGGGTGTTCAACCCGGAATTCGGCTAAGTCTGAGTGTAAGGCTTCATCAAAAAGAGTCGGGCTGTTTTTAAACCCCTGGGGGAGCCGAGTCCAGGTCAACTGTCCTGAAAGTCCCATCTCTGGGTCTCTCCATTCAAAAGCGAACAGTAGTTGGCTCTGGGGGTGCAATCTCAAACAGAAGAAGGCATCCTTCAAGTCCAGTATCGTATACCAAACGTGGGTTGGCGGAAGAGTGCTGAGGAGGTTGTAAGGGTTTGGCACCGTGGGGTGTATATCTTCAACCCGTTTATTAACCTCCCTCAGGTCTTGAACCGGTCTATAATCCCCTGTCCCAGGTTTCTTTACAGGCAGGAGGGGGGTATTCCAAGGTGATCGACAGGGCACAAGTACTCCCTGGTCCAAAAGTCTCCTGATGTGCGGTTTAATGCCCTCGTGGGCTTCCCGGGACATAGGATACTGTTTGATTGAAACGGGAGTGGCGGAAGCTTTTAACTGAATAACAAGTGGGGGTTGGTCGCGAGCCAGCCCCAAGCCGCCAGTCTCTGCCCATGCTGAGGGAAATTCCCTCAACCAGTCCTGCATTTCTTGTGGTGGCTCCTTAGAGGGCTCAGATTCAAACAGGCGGTATTCCTCTTCCAGTTTTAGGGTTAGGACTTGTAGGGGGGTCCCTTTGGGTCCTGTCACAGTCGACCCCTTATCATCAAAATAGATCTGAGCCTTGAGCTTAGTCAACAGGTCTCGGCCCAATAATGGGTGAGGGCAGTCAGGTATATGCAAAAAAGAGTGGGTTACCTGTCCAGATGCCAGCTGAACCTTTCTCTCGGTGGTCCATCGATATCTCCTGCTACCTGTGGCCCCCTGGACCAAAGCTGTGCGGTCACTGAGAGAGCCCCCGGTGTGGGTCAGGACTGAATGTTGAGCCCCGGTGTCCACCAGGAAGGTCACTGGCTGCCCCCCAATCTTGAGAGTTATCCTAGGCTCAGGGGGGGGCTCCTGGCCTTGACCTCCCTAATCCTCCAGATTGAGGAGGTCCGTGGCCCTTGACTTAGGCTTCCGAGACTCTTGAGGCTTCTTTGGGCAGTCACGAGCCCAATGTCCTCTCTCTCTACAGTAAGCACACTGGTCTTTGTCCAGTGGTGGCTTTCTCCGATCTCTCTTCCTAACTCCCTCGCTGACCTGTCCCTGAGATACTACAGTGGCCAGGACTTTAGTTATTTTCCTATGACGCTTTTTATCTCTCTCTTCCTGCCTCTGCCATAATCTCTCTTCCCGCTCTTCAGGAGTTTTTCTCTTCCCGCTCTTCAGGAGTTTCTCTCTCAATAAATCTGACAAACTGAGTGAATGCAATCCTTCTAGTCTCTGTAACTTGGCCCTTATATCTGGACTTGACTGATAGATGAAAGACAGTATGACACCCGGCGCCTGTCCTGGATCTTCTGGATCGTACGGGGTATACATTCTGTATGCCTCTCTAAGTCTTTCTAAGAACGCTGCCGGCGTTTCCTCCTTTCCCTGGGTTACATTTCTAACCTGGGCCAGATTGGTAGGGCGTCTAGCTGCCCCTCGGAGACCCGCCAAGAGCAACTGGCGATAGAGACGTAGGTGCTCCCTACCTTCCGGGGTCGCGAAGTCCCAGTTCGGGCGGGTGAGGGGAAAGGCTGCGTCAATGATATTAGGCAATTGGGTGGGTCTTCCATCTTCTCCTGGAACCCGCTTCCGAGCCTCCAGGAAGACCCGCTGCTTTTCCTCCACCGTCAGGAGGGTCTGCAGTAACTGCTGACAATCTTCCCAAGTGGGCTTGTGGGTCACTAAAATGGACTCAATCAGGTTAGTCAAGGCAACAGGGTCCTTAGAGAAAGGGGGATTATGTTGTTTCCAGTTGTAGAGATCAGACGCTGAAAACGGCCAGTATTGGAGCTGGTGGTTAGGACCTTCCCTAAGGGGAAAGGCTCTGGACTCCTTAGCTGGCTCGTCGCGCTTTCCTCGTAGGCGACCGGCAATTGGGGAGGGAGCCGGAATCTCATCTTCCCTCTCTCTCCTTGGAGGCTGTTCAGGCGCCTCCGGGGGGGCCGTCGGTCCCTCCGGTGCCATTGCAGGGGCCACCGGTCCCTCCGGTGCCCGATTCCCTGGGTATGGTGGTGGGTCCTCTGTGAGGAGGTCAATAAGAGGTGAATTGGGGTCCGGGGGGAGGACGGGAGCCTTAGGGGAATCCTTTCGTGGGAGAACAGGGTAAAGGGAGGAGGAAGGAGAGGCGGGAGGGAACAGTGGTTTGGCGCTCATCAGTGGCGCCGTCCCTCCTGAGCCCCCTTCCCCAAATCGGGGCTCCCCAGTCGTCCCAGAGCCGGTCGGGGAGCAGTCTCCCGCCGATCCCATCCCCGGCCCCGCCTGAGCGCCGGCACCATAACCTGCGGCCGCCTGCGCGCCCGCCTGCGCGTTCCCACCTCCCACAGTCGCCTGCGCACCCGCCTGCGCGTTCCCACCTCCCACAGTCGCCTGCGCACCCGCCTGCGCGTTCCCACCTCCCACAGTCGCCTGCGCACCCGCCTGCGCGTTCCCACCTCCCACAGTCGCCTGCGCACCCGCCTGCGCGTTCCCACCTCCCACAGTCGCCTGCGCCGGCGCGGCGGCCTGCGGGGAGAGGAAAAGACTTGCTGGTGTGGGGTTAGGGAGGAACAGGGAGTGGGAGGGATCCGCCGATCTGGCTTCCTCGGCCCCGGGATTCGGCGAGCGCTGCTGTTGCCGGGGGGCCGAGGGGAAGAGAAACGGCTTAACCCATGGGGGAGGTTCTGTTGTCAGGAGTCTCCACATGGCAATGTATGGGACCTGGTCCGGGTGGCCCTGGGGACTGGAAGCAAAAACTTTTCCCTCCACCTGTGAAATAAGACTAAGGTTAAAGGTTCCCTGACGAGGCCATCCTACATTCATTTTAACCCAATCGGCCTCGCAAAGAGTGATCCATTTTTTCTTCTTGATTACGACTCCTTCGTTGTTGGCTCGTATCTTTACGTCTGACCAGTGTTTAAGCGTGAGGCTCAAGGGGGTGGTGACAGTCTGTCCCATGGTTGTCTCTAGGAGGAGAACGGTTAAACAGAAAACAAGGAACAACAAACCAATACAAATAACACTGACACGCGCTGCGCGGCTTCGGTTCCAAACCGAAAGCAAAACCTCAGAAGGAGACTGCGAGGGTCCAACCCCCTCTTCTCCAACCAGCACAACGTATCCCTCTGATACGTGAGTGGCCCCAAAAAACCGTGCCCCAGAGGGCAATACAGACCGTGCCTCAGAAGGCACTTCAGACCGTGCCTCAGAAGGCACTTCAGACCGTGCCTCAGAAGGCACTACAGATTCCCGTGGAATTCCTTCCAGGGTTTCAGATTTCCCTAGGACGTCTCCTAGGGTTCAGCGGCGAAGTCCAGGCCCGTCGGCCCCCTCTTTCAGATCCACTGACACAGACAGATTATCAGACGCAGGCGCGGAGACAAACAAACAACACTCAACACTTAGGCAAACAGACAACACTCAGACTGGACAGGGATGACATAAACCAAGGCCGGCCGGCTTACCTCCTGATGGTGGGTCGGTGGTCCCAGGGAGGGGTCTCAATCCCCGTACGGGCCACCAAATGAAAGACCCCCAGGGGAGATCTTCCCTCAGGGAGAGACCCCGGACCCGGGAAACACACCGAAACCACAGATCAGATGCAAACAGCAAGAGGCTTTATTAAATGCACAGGTACCTGGGGCCAAGTCTCTCAGAAGACTTGCGCGCCTACCGAGGGCAAAGGGGACTTTTTATGGGATTTCAGGGGCAGAGGCGCGGCTACAGAAGCGAGAAGCATAGTTACAGGGTCCCTATTGGCTGTTTTACAGAGGGCCAGGGTGAACTTGGGGTCGCGTTCTTTAATTATCAGAAGTTTGATGTGTGGCTGACTTGGCCTTGCCCAGGCCAGCTGCCTATTCTTCAAGGCCAGGGGCCCGCCATAAAATATCAACTGTCTTACTCCCAAGGCTGCTGACCCAATTATCCCCTATCTTAGGCCCGATGGCTGACCATAGTTATCTTTTTCTTCCAAGGCCGGCTGGCTAGTTAGTCACAGCTGTGAACTCCTGTTTTTCTGATTCCTGCAGAATGGCGTTTCTAAGGCCAAGTTATTGGGGGGGCATAACATCGGCCCAACGCCCCATATCCTCATAATGGAGCGGGGGTCTTTCACACATACACATACATACACACACCACACATACACCACACACACACACACACACACACACACACACACACAACCACTTCTCTAGTGTGAGTCTCCAGATGTTACCCAAAATGACTCTTAAGGACTAACTCTGTTGTGTAGCTCGGACTTCTCTGCTCAATCCCTCGGTGGTGGTTCCAGTGAAAATGGCCTCCATAAACTCATATATTTGAATGCTTAGTTCCCAGTTAGTGGAACTGTTTGGGAAGGATTAGGGGGTGTGGGGGGTGTGGCCTTGTTGAAGGAGATGTGTGTCACTGGAGGTGGGGTTTGAGGTTTCAAAAGCCATGCCAGACCCAGTCAGTCAGCCTGTCTGTCTGTCTGTCTCCCCTCCTCCTCCTGTCTTCAGATCAGGATGTAAGCTCTCAGCTACTTCTCCAGCACTTTGTCTCCTGTACCTCCTGCCACAACACTACCCACCATGACGGTCACGACTCACCCTCTGAGACCGTAAGCCAGCCCCTAACTAAATACTTTCTTCTAAAAGTTGCCTTGGTCACGGGGCCTCCTCACAGCAATGGAACCGTAAGGAAAACACTCTCTACCATTCTCCCTTCTACTTAAAGTAAAACACTGACACTTTGTGACGGCGGCAAGGAGCCCTGGTAGACTCTCCCAACAACCTCCCCGTCACAGTTGAGAAGTTGCCGCTCGGGCAGCCCCAGGCCCCTCAGGGTGTAGCTCACCCCCAGGACCTTCAGCGGCTCACCCCACTGCCTGGCACTCTCCTCCCACCACATCTGTGTGGCTCGGTTCTCACCTCCTCGGGCCATTGTTCAGACGACTGGGCCACGGAAGCCCTAAACCTGGATCACCTGCTGATTCCCGCCTTTCCCCTCCCCAAAGCCCTTCCAAGCCCCAGACTCTGCTGTCTGCATTGCATCTCTGTCCCAGGCAAAACACCTTACCTGTGTCTGATTTTTATTTCTGCCTCGTCCACTAGGCCAACTCAACGATAGGCAATATCATTTCCTCTGTGCACTGACTTTATGCAAGTGTGTGGAACACCACCTGCCTGTAGTGGGTAGCCATTCCAGCTTTGATCTGGAAGTTCCAACCCCCATTGAGGCTTCGGTAACTGTCACACCTACAAGGCAGGGCCAAAAGAGGCCCTGAAGACCCGAGATCTGGATGCGCGGGCTCTCTTAGTTCCTGGACCCTGGACGCTGGAGGTAGACCGAGCAGAGTTCTCCAGAGAACACCGCCAGACTGCACCACACCTCTCCCAGACCCTGTTACCTATCCCTTCACTTGTAAGTTACCCCACAAAATAAGCCTCCCTTTTAACTACGTGGAGAGCCTTAATAATTTCACCAATACCTGCCCTCTCCCGTGTGCCCAGTAATCGTGAAATCTCTGGTGATGTAGGGACACCCTCTCTCTGAGCTTTCACTGCCCTTCTTCAGGGGCCACTATCAATCTGTAAAATCACCCCATTCTCACCCCCCCCCCAGGTGGGAAGGTCAAGTTCCTGGCCCCTGCCTGAACTCACAGAATCATTTGCTTCCCAAAGCTGTGGATTCACTGCGGCGTTCAAATCTGACTTAAGTTTCTGCATCTTCCTGACTTACATAACCAAGGAGAATGGATTTAGAAGGACACCCTCCCTCGCAGGCTTGCACTGGCGCGGGAGACAGCCCTGCATCTGAGAGCGATGCTGTGGGGTACTGTGCAAACATCTCCGCACTCAGCACAGCCTGCACAGTTGGCTGGCCCAGCTGGTCTGCAGCGTCCGGGGGCGGCTCATCTTGCTGACGTCAATTGGCAGAGCCCACCTGCTAGAAGCTCACACTCTGCCTGCCTCCTACACACTCCTTTCTTGCATCCAGCCCTGTCATGCAGCCTCTGCTTCTTAGTCCGGTCCAAAGATTGCCTCCAATGTCTTAAAGGACATGTGTGTCCTCGCCAGACTCCCGGGTCATGCTACTCCGAGCCTGCGGCAACACAAGAACAAAACGAGAGCCGAGTGGGAACAGCTCAAGCTCACACGACACGTTTATATCTCAAGATAGGTGGATACTAAAGGTCTCAAGCCAATTTTATTTTTTATCAGAAAGGAGAATGGAGCTTTTGCTCAGGCAGCTGCCAGGAAGCACCAAGCAGTTGACTAAGGACATTATGACAATGGATGGATCAATTCTCTTTGTTTGCATGCTAAGGTCTGTGAATTTGTCCTTTGTTTTTCAGCCTGTGTGCAAAGAACAATCATTACCTCAGTTGGACTTACTCAAGGGGGCACCTCTGTGCCACGATGCGTACAAATAAATCCACAGCAATGACATTTTGGCGCACCCCTGGGCAGGAGACCAAAACTAGTACTAATTCACCCTGTAGAAAGGAAATGTTTTCTTACGGTAATCTCATTTGTGCTAGTGTTTACTTTAGACCTGAAACTCTCCCGTTATGTTGGCAATCTGATTCAATTCCTGCAGAAGTGTCGTATCCTGAATCTCAGAAAAAGAAAAGGCAGCCAACCGAGGCAGGGTGAGAAACCACCTTGGCAGGTGAGACTCAGCTCTTCTGGTTCAGGGACACCTCTGTCGGAGCTGCTTTCCCATTCCAGGGAACATCTGGCCACCTCATCGCTCCCTCGATTTCCAGTTCCCTCATTTGTGCTCAGCTTCACCTCATTCAGGGAGTCTCACACAAAAGTACAGAGTGATTTTTAACTTGGACGTACTGTCTGTACCTTTCCGGGTTTCTTCTGTCCTCTTCCATGTTGACTGTGGACTGCCCAGGACACACCTCCTCTCTGGGTTTTTAGCCCCATTTTGCATTGAAGTTTTGGGGGCCCTTGAGCCGGCCCTTCATTTCTTCAGTCTCGTAGCTTCTGTCTCATTTCCCGTTCCTGAATCCTCTCAATAAGATATCCCACCTCAATCCTTTACTGTGGATCCCTCCCGAAGTCCCATGCTTGGGAAAAGGCTGGCAAGCAGATAGGCCTGCACACATCCATGCTGGTGTTTCCCAGATCTTAAGGCGCCCAGCAGCCAGCATGGCCTCACAGAAACTCCTCCCTCCTCCCTCTCCTCATCCACTGCCCCTATGCTCCGTGGACCTGACTCATCTAAGCCTTCAGTTTCGGCAGCTCCTTCTCACCCAGATCTTGTCTGTGTGCCATCATGTGTCCTGTCGGAAAAAGTGTTTGTTGATAAAAGTCTGTCACATTTTCTCATTCATTTCAATGATCGTTTCAGACATGTAGTGGTATAGAAAGAAAACTTGCCTTAAGGAAGAGAGAAAAAAAATCACATTAGCTATCGTGAAACTTGCCCCTCAATACATGTGATCTTTGTTCATTCACAGACATTATCTCCGCGTGGAAGGCATTTCTCCAAGGTTGAATAACTACAGGATCAAACGGGTCCATCAAAATTCAGGCACCATCATGGGATAAGGCCATGTGGAGAACAACGCTGATTGAACGCCACAGGGCTTCTCGAGTAGTCTCAGATATTGTAAGAGACTTGTCTGCTTGCCGCATTCATTCAAGATAAAAGGCTTTGTTGGATAGTAATAGTGCAGGTTAGATTAAAAATCAAGCAAAGAACACTCCCCCTCCCCCCCAAAAAAAACCACTCCTCTGAGATACCGACCTCAGTCCTCTCCCTTGACCCGTTCCCAAGTTCCACAGCTGGATGAAATTTCCTAAGTGTCATACTAAGTGGGCCGTCTAACAGCAGCTTACAGATGTTCAAACTTTGAAATTCCAAAGGATCCCTCACCGGGATTCCATGGTCAGGAGCCCAAGTGAGTATGCCCTGGACACGTTAAAGGAGGGTTCAAAGAAGATAAGCAAGGTTGGTCCTGAGGCAGCCAAAACCATGGTGGGGTCCCTCAGCACCTTCTTCAAGAGGTACTGGAGAAGCGGCAGACAAGTGAGCACCCAGGATGTCAGGGGAAGGAGAAGGAAACCTAAAAAACAGAGAAGCCTGAGATAGCTGGCAACGTTCTGCTTCAAAAGAGATGGCATAGCACCAGGAATGCTGGGTCTTTGCAGAGGACCCGGGTTCGATGTCTAGCACACAGTGGCTCACAACCACCTGTCACTCCAGTTTCATCGCCCTCTTCTGTCCTCCAAGGGCACCAGGAATGCACATACACATGCAGGCAAGACACTCACACGCAAAATAAAATTTAGAGGGGGAAAGAGACAAGAGGAGACACAGTATCTACCTTCAGATGGCTAAAGATCTTAACGCAATGAGAGGAGCGGCTTGACTTAGGCACAAGTTCAGCTGGCACAGTGCTTGCTTCTCAAGCATGAGGTCCCAAGTTCGATCCCCCGAATCCACGTGAAAAATAAAATACAAATGAAAAGCAGGCCTGGGGGCTTGCGTTGGTAATCTCAGCACTGGGAAGACAGAGGCAGGAGGATTCCTGGGATCTGGTGGCCAGCCAACCTAACTGTGGTGGTTTGAATAAGAATGGCCCCTGTAAGTTCGTGTATTTGATGACCGGTCACCAGGTAGTGGAACTGTTTTAAAAGATTACAAAGATTAGGAGGTGTGGCCTTGTTGGAGTAGACGTGTGTGGTATTTTATTTGTACTGAAATGTGGTTTTCATTGTATATTAATAAATAAAGTTGCCCGGGGGTCAGAGCTATTAGAGCCATAGCAAGAACATGGCGGCGGCGGCGGCGGCGGCAGCACACGCCTTTAATCCCAGCACTTGGTAGAAGAGGTAGGTAGATCTCTGTATGTTCAGGGATACAACCAGCATTGGAGAGACACGCCTTTAAGACCTGGAGGGCGGTACCTACAGGCAGTGACGAGGCAGTCATGTGTTTGGGTTTACAAACAATGAGAAGGCAGAACAGAAAGACTATTTAAATACAGACACACAGGAAGTAGCTCTCTTTCAGGAAGCTAGGAGCACTGCAGGAGGTAAGATTTTAGCTCTGAGCTCTGACCTCTTGGCTTTCTCTTTTACATTGGTTCTGTGTTTCTTATTTTAATAAGACGGTTGGTTACATCTACAGACATGGCCTTGTTGAAGGGAGTGTGTTGCCCAGTATCTGTCTGTCTGTCTGTGTCTGTCTGTTCTCTCTCTCTCTCTCTCTCTCCCACCCTTTGGATCAGGATGTAGGTCTCAGCTCCTGCTCCAGTACCACGCTCCCCACCATGATGACAATGGACTGAACCTCTGAAACTGTAAGCAAATTCCCAATTAAATGCTTTCCTTCCTAAGAGTTGCCGTGGCCATGGTGTCTTTTCACAGAAATAGAACGGTGACTAAGACATTAACCTACTTTGCAAGTTCAGTGAAAACTCCTTTCTCAAAACGCCAAGGTGAGGGCTGAAGAGAGGGTTCAGGGGTTATCAGCAGTTGCAGCTCTTGCAAAGGATCTGGGTTTCGTTCCCAGCACCCACATGGTGGCTCACAGCCAACTCTAACTCCAGAACCAAGGTATATGATGCCCTCTTCTGGCTTCTGTGGACATCAGGCATGCACATGGTACACTTACATACATGCGGGCAAACATTGTTACAAAATAAAAAATAGAAACTTTTTAAAAAGCAAAGTAGACAGTGCCTAAGGAACGAAGCCCAAGGGTGATCTCTGGCCTCCATATTATGTACAGCTGTACACACACCAACACCCTCCACATACATGTACAGCTGCACACACACCAACACCCTCCACATACATGTACAGCTGCACACACACACCAACACCCTCCACATACATATACAGCTGCACACACACACCAACACCCTCCACATACATGTACAGCTGCACACACACACCAACACCCTCCACATACATGTACAGCTGCACACACACACACCAACACCCTCCACATACATGTACAGCTGCACACACACACCAACACCCTCCACATACATGTACAGCTGCACACACACACACCAACACCCTCCACATATATGTACAGCTGCACACACACCAACACCCTCCACATACATGTACAGCTGCACACACACACACACACCAACACCCTCCACATACATGTACAGCTGCACACACACCAACACCCTCCACATACATGTACAGCTGCACACACACCAACACCCTCCACATACGTGTACAGCTGCACACACACCAACACCCTCCACATACGTGTACAGCTGCACGCACACACCAACACCCTCCACATACATGTACAGCTGCACACACACACCAACACCCTCCACATACATGTACAGCTGCACACACACACCAACACCCTCCACATACAAGTACAGCTGCACACACACCAACACCTTCCACATACATGTACAGCTGCACACACACACCAACACCCTCCACATACATGTATAGCTGCACACACACACCAACACCCTCCACATACATGTACAGCTGCACACACACACCAACACCCTCCACATACATGTACAGCTGCACACACACACACCAACACCCTCCACATATATGTACAGCTGCACACACACCAACACCCTCCACATACATGTACAGCTGCACACACACACACACACCAACACCCTCCACATACATGTACAGCTGCACACACACCAACACCCTCCACATACATGTACAGCTGCACACACACCAACACCCTCCACATACGTGTACAGCTGCACACACACCAACACCCTCCACATACGTGTACAGCTGCACGCACACACCAACACCCTCCACATACATGTACAGCTGCACACACACACCAACACCCTCCACATACATGTACAGCTGCACACACACACCAACACCCTCCACATACAAGTACAGCTGCACACACACCAACACCTTCCACATACATGTACAGCTGCACACACACACCAACACCCTCCACATACATGTATAGCTGCACACACACACCAACACCCTCCACATACATGTACAGCTGCACACACACACCAACACCCTCCACATACATGTACAGCTGCACACACACCAACACCCTCCACATACATGCACAGCTGCACACGCACCAACCACACAGACACCAAAAACAAAATAAAAAAGTAATAAACAAACTTTGACTCCAGGGTTCCCAGGAAAATGCTACCAGCTGGACTCATACTTCCCTGAATCCTAGGAATGTGTAGCATGTTCCCAGTACCTCACTTTTAACTGCAGTATTGAATAAAATTAACAAGGCAGGTGGCCGAGTTTCCGAACATCTGTGGTCCTATCTATTGGATTAGAGCAAGTGACCGGGTGGGGAGAATTTCTCCTCTAGCTCTGATGACTTCAGGTATGTGCACCTGAGACTGTGCTGAATCCCATCATGCCACACTGCAGCATCATGTGATGCCTCAACACACACACACACACACACACACACACACACACACACACACACACACACACACACACACACCACTGTGGATCTTCTCTGCGTGACCTGGAACAGCACACATGAGCTCTCTGAGTCTGCTTTGGCTGGCATAGGGTTGGTTTTTGCGTCTCTAAAGATTCACCTACAATGCGTGCCCTGGCGGCTGTCATCACTGAGTCTCACTCCACTGCACAGAAACCACTGCCTGTCTATCTGTTCCTGACCATTTGGAACGGTCCCAGCTTTTGCTGATTTTAGGGGAAGCTGCATGAAACCCCTGCGCAATCTTCATGCTCAGGTCAGTCTGCTCTTCCCTGTGAACACCCAGGAGTCTGGCTCAGCATTGTCTTTAAGTTTTTCCTAGGGCATTCGGCATAAAAGGCTAACCTCGGAACACCCCTGCTTCTTGGCGCTCTCATTAGTGCCCACCCAAAGCCCTTCTGTGTTTTATTTATTGCCCTGTTTATGTATTTATTTATGAATTCCCTTTCATCCCCATTCCCCAGCATCCCTTCCTGGCCCTGCAATCCGGCATATCTGTGATGTGTGTCCAGGACTGCTACTTAGCAGGGGATCCAGGACCAAGAGACACTCTTGGGCATTTTGGTAGCCACCGGTACGTAACAACCAGTGTGCCACAGGTGGCGAATGCCATAAACGTGGCTCACCCAGCACAGCAGTTCACTGTATTGCCAGTTCAGCTCCACTACCTGATTTTTTAAAATAAACACCGGCCTATGTGGGAATGTATGCTGTCCACTTTTATTTAGCTTCTTTTATACATAACCTGTGCGATTAAAACTGATATCATTGGCATCGCTGGGCCTGGTATCACAAGCCTTTAATCCCAGTCCTCCAGAGGCCGAGGCAGGCAGATCTCTGTGAGTTTGTGACCAGCCTGGTCTGTATGTCAAGTTTCAGACTAGCCAAGGCTACACAGGAAGACTTGGTCTCAAAAATACAGTAATTAATTAATTAACTGATTAACTGATTAAAATAAAACAGATTTTCTTTCCTGGTTTGGGGCCTTTAGATCAAGTGTGGTATTATTAACAGTTTAAAAAGAGTATTCCTGATAAGGTAGATGAGATTAGTTAAAGTCTAAAGAGCAGAAACCTTGGGTTGTTGGGAAGGAAGGAATCCTACCTCAATTGAAAGTGTCTGGGCATTCATCATTCATTCATTCATTCATTCATTCATTCATTCATTCATTCATTCATTCTGGTGGCACCTGCCCTATGTTAGGGAGAAGTCTGGGTGTCACTTTATCAGAGATGGCCTTGTCCAGCCCCTGCCCCACCAGAGGAGTAGACACACCCTCCACCCTCATCCAGCTGTCTACCTCGTCCCCCGTCCCTCCTGTATCTAGGCCTTTCCTCCTCACCTGAAGTTCGTGAGGAGCCGTGACCTATATATTTCTTTCATCGATGTATTGCTCTGTAGATATTTTTGGTGTGAGGGATTTTTTGGAGAGAAGTGAAAGAAAACCATGAATAGACCAGACGCTGAACCTCTCCTCTGGGTCAGGCATATGTCATCTCATGAGGCATCCTCCCTCCCCCTTGAAAAGGAGGTGCAGAAATCTCCAGGGCTGCCCAGTGACTCACACAGACAAGTAGTTTGAATCTGAAACTATCCCTGTGGGACCCAAGACATACACCTCAACAGCATCTAATGGGCACTGAGAAGAAGCAAGGAGAGAACCGGGGCCCTGAGAGGAGGCTTCACACACTGCCACGGCACCTGAGGAGGTGCCAGGGTACTTGGTTAAAGACCATTTCCTTTTGAACTATTTTTGGTTTGAGCAGAAATAGTCCAAACTATTTCTGGGCTGTACTTTCTGAATGCTGCTGGTCGGCCACGTGGGCACTAGGATTTATATATAAAACCTATATAACAGGAAAGCTGTGAAAAAATTAGGTTAGTTCTTCCTTATTCTTTTCCAAGTTTTAAAAAATACTTTTTTTTAATGTGTGCGGATGTTTTGCCTGCACGTATGTCTGTACACCATGTGTGTGTCTTAACGTCTGTGGAAGCCAGAAGAGGGCATCAGATCCCCCTGGAACTGGAATTACAAACGGTTGTGAGCCACTGTGTGGGTCCTGGGTCCTGTGGAAGATCAGCCAGTGCTCGCCACCACTGAGCCATCTCGCCAGGCTCTGGATTTTTAAATGAACACCTTCACTTTTATAATACAAACAGATAAACAAAAAAATTAAAATTAGAAGAGAAGTCAGTCCATGGTACTTAGGCCAGGGCAGGGACACTAGCCCAGCTCTAGTGCCTAAGGAAGGGATGCTGTTCTCTTCTTTTCTTGGCTTGCAGCTGTAGCATGGATGGAAGGAATTTCTCTCTCCCAAGACTGTGAAGACTCCAATCAGGTCACAGAGCCCAAGTGTCTCATGAAACTCAAAGGACAGAGTGGGTGATGCAGGAGAGGTCATGGGGTGGTACAGGAGAGGTCATGGGGTGGTGCAGGAGAGGTCATGGGGTGGTGCAGGAGAGGTCATGGGGTGATGCAGGAGAGGTCATGGGGTGGTGCAGGAGAGGTCATGGGGTGATGCAGGAGAGGTCATGGGGTGGTGCAGGAGAGGTCATGGGGTGATGCAGGAGAGGTCATGGGGTGGTGCAGGAGAGGTCATGGGGTGGTGCAGGAGAGGTCATGGGGTGGTGCAGGAGAGGTCATGGGGTGGTGCAGGAGAGGTCATGGGGTGGTGCAGGAGAGGTCATGGAGTGGTGCAGGAGAGGTCATGGGGTGATGCAGGAGAGGTCATGGGGTGGTGCAGGAGAGATCATGGGGTGGTCCAGGAGAGGTCATGCTTATGATGGGATTTTTGTTGCCCCAACGATCGATCTTCTCGTACCTTCTGATGTCCTCATTTTCTTTATTTTCTGCCTGTTTCCAGCAGATACTAGAACCTTCCAGGGTCTTAACGAGGCTGGGCTGCTTAACAGGCCCTGCTGACTAATTTTATTGGCTGTTAAAACAGCTTTGGAAAAACTCTGAGTGCTGGAGTCAATGCTGTACAACGCACCACCTCTCCGCCACTCTGAACGCTTGCCCATACCTATTATGGTTGGGGACTCGCTGGCTGGAGCCCTTTTTGTAGAGGAAATGGGATCTTTGCTTTAAGAGGCATGACTGTGGGGCTTTTCCATGACTATAGCTATGATATCCACTTAGGAACATAAACCAGCCAGGCTCCCACCAAAACCATTCCCGTCACATGACTGACTGGCTGCTTTGAAAGCTTCCAAACACATTCTCAAGCCGATTTAGAAGTGGAAACTTAGGCCATTGCCTACGTGTGATGGCGAATCTTGGTTGTCAACTCGACTGCATTTGGAATCAACGAAAACCTGAGCTGCTGAGCGCTCCCCGGGGGGATTTTCTTGGTTGGACCATTTGTAGCTGGAAGACCCTGGGTGCGGCAGCACCTTCTGGTGGCAGCCTTGGTGAAAGGATACAGAGGTAGGAAATGGTTCTTTGCCTGTTCGCCCTCACTCTCACCGGCAGGTTCATCTACTCTGTTGCCAAGACATCCCTTCACCTGCATTAGCACCTCTTTCTTGGGGATTCCAGCACAGCCTGACGGCCCACAGCTCGTGAGGAATCTTCTAGGCCTTCAGCTACAGAGTGGAGCCGCATAGCCCTTGTTGGACTACCCAGATCACACACACCCTGAAAACTAATCAAATAACACCCTCAGCACACATACATATATATGCAGACATATACATACATATATATACGTATATATATATGTATTCTATCGTTTCTATTCCTGTACAAAACCTGACTAATTTACTAACGCCCATGCCCCTTTTCTGGTTTTTCAAAACTCTGTAGCCCAGGCTGGCCTCAAACACAGAGATCTATCTGCCTGTCTCTGCCTCCCAAGCGCCGGGATTGAAGGTGTGTGCCACATGTCCAGCTAAACCCTCTCTTTAAGGGAGATGAGGTATGCTCTGAGCACAAATGGGCAGTGACCAGGGGCAGAAGCTCTGGGGAGATGTCCCATTTGGGGAGGTGTCCCCTTTGGGGAGGTGTCCCATTTGGGGAGGTGTCCCTTTTGGGGAGGTGTCCCTTTTGGGGAGGTGTCCCTTTTGGGGAGGTGTCCCTTTTGGGGAGGTGTCCCACGTCAAGAGCAGCTGCCAAAGACAGCAATAAAGTGTGAGAATGTCTACATTGCGGGCAATCCAGCAGCTAGCTTTACAATCCCGGCACAGCTCCGAGCCCTTGAGGAAAGAGGCGTCAATCACTCCAGACTCACACTAGGTCAAAGACGTGCTTCGGAGACGGGACAACCAGTGAGGACAAGGACTTTGGAGCACCTGGACTCATCAGTCCCTTTTCATCCACACTGTGAACTGCCTTGATACTGTCCAAGGCTGCTGCTCTTCTCTTTGAAGGCACAATAGAAATTGATTTCAATCTATGTCAGACATGCAATAATAATAAAACAAAAGAAAATGAAAGCACTCCAAGTCCAAGAAAGAGCCATGTTCTGAGAGGAAATACATATTCTCATTGCTGCAATTTCTGTGTCTTTTCCTCTCTTTTTTGTTTTTTGTTTTGTTTTGTTTTTTGTTGTTTAGACAGAGACTCAAACTACCGCAGGGCTCTCCCCTCCCCTCTGCCCGTGCTGGGATTTCAGGTCCGAATGAATCAGTTTCTTAGCACACAGAATGGGTGATCCAGGTGCTGCTTCCCATGCTAGTCTGTGGGAAGACAGAAAAAAACAAATGTTAAAAACTCATATTTAGCACGCCTGAAATCTTTGTGATACAGAAGCTTGTTAGAGTGTAGGCCCTGATGGAGCAGGTCTGGGAGACACCCACCCAACATTCTAGGGAATTCCCAGGGAGGCCAATTCTGCTGGGAGCATGGTGATCGGGCAGGAATCTCAGCTGCTGAGGGTGGCCAGGGTGGTCAGAAAAAGATAGTGTGTGCTCCGTCACATAGCCAGACGACAACCGAATCTGACTGCACTGGGGGAGGGGGTGTTGTTGCTATTGTTGTTGCTATGGTTGGGGTGTTTGTCTGTCTGTCTGTTAGAAGTAGGGGAAACCCTTAAGTCGGTTCAGTTTGCCTTCACTGTGTTTCCTCATGGTCAGCATTCGACTCATTCCTTCCGGCTTACTCTACTGAATTAGAGATGACCAAGAAAAGCACTGTGCGGTGTATTTGAATGTTACCGCCTGCATTTTCCAGAATGGGTCTCGGCTGGCTCCACTGTTCCTTCTAGCGCCTTCGGTGAATCACAAACCTTTATTTTTATTTCCAGTAGTTTGGGTGGGCTGCCTAGGGCCCCTGCTGTGGCATGTCCCTGGTGAGCCTGGATTTAGCTGCACATCAACTCTCTTTGTGGTTCACAGTCCCTGAGCACCTGTCCTCTGCCTTCTGAGTTCTCAGGGCAGAGAATGGTCAGGATGGAGAATCTTTTTTTTTTTTTTTTTTTTTTTTTTTTACAATACCATTCAGTTCTACATATCAGCCACGGGTTCCCCTATTCTCCCCCCTCCCACTCCCTCCCCTTACCCCCAGCCCACCCCCCATTCCTACCTCCTCCAGGGCAAATCCTCCCCCCCCACCCCAGGACTGCGATCAACCTGGTAGACTCAGTCCAGGCAGGTCCAGTCCCTTCCTCCCAGACTGAGCCAAGTGTCCCTGCATAAGCTCCAGGTTTCAAACAACCAACTCATGCAATGAGCACAGGGCTTGGTCCCACTGCCTAGTTGCCTCCCAAACAGATCAAGCCAATCAACTGTCGCACCTATTCAGAGAGGATGGAGAATCTTTAGCACTCAGACAAAGGCATTCTAGCCACTTGGGATGAGACTAGAAAAGCTCACTGGGAAGGACCATTTGGGGATGCATCATGACAGACTGCCTGAGGACTGTATCTCCAGTTAACAGAGACATGAAGACTCGGAGGTTATCAGTGAGCTGCTGGTCAGAGAAAGCAGAATTCCCAAGGTCTGTTCTGCTCTAACCCCTGTGCATCACACATGGAGGTCATTATTACACATCGTCCAGCCAGACTGCCTACACAGGTGTATGCATAGCTTGGTGGCATGTGTGTACACCCTGTGGTGTGTGTGTGTGTGTGTGTGTGTGTGTGTGTGTGTGTGTGTGTGTGTGTGTGTGTGTCCAAGAAAGACAGAAGCACCTGGTCACAGAAAATGTTGCACCTCAAGGATACTTGTGCCAAAGAAGATTTCACTCGGTTTTTTTGTTAATTCTGAATAAGTGACATGAAGCAGTCTGTTGCTTTTTGCTATCACTGAGCATCATGACTGAGTAATTATAAAGAAAATAAACTTATTTCTCACCAAGTCAGAAGGCAGCCTCTGGGAAGACCCTCTTGCCTGGCCACCCCATGGTGAGGCCATCATCTCAGTGAGAGAATGAAGGGGCCAGGTTCGTCTTCTCTCTGGCGCTTGGCACTTGCACGGGAACCACCTGGAACCTCCCGCTAGGTAACTTCTTCCCCCAGCAAAGCTACCCTGGGGGTAGGTTCTCAGCTCCCGATCTTTGAAGGATGCACTCAAGACCATGGCAGCAGCCATACGGGAAAATTCATTGACGACACCAGAATGCTTGAGTTTGCTTTTGTAATGTAGGGCACAGGTGCACTATGACCACCAACTTATATGACATGACTTCCAACTTAAATTCAGGCTGCCACCCAGGTCCATGGGCCCAGACAGAACTCCCTCCATCTGATGTGAATGGTGCTCATTTCTAGTCTTGAAACAAATCCTAATTGTGTTCTCGGTCTGTGTGGGTTTGTGTGTGAAATAAAATCAACCCTGCTATAAAAAAAAAAAAAATCTGCATGTTCAAGCAAACAGTGATTTTTTTTCTTTCTTTGAGTTTGAAAGAATTAAGCCAATGGGTAGGAAGGAAGTTCCAACACTGGAAATTTGATTTGCATTCTGAAGAAAGCTGCCTTTGGAAAGATCTTAGGTATATCCGAGATAGAGCAAATGGCGTAAGCACAAACAGACACAACTTAGCAAGGTGGGACCAACAGACAGTTCCACGGCTGTGGCTGGCAGAGGAGTCTGTTCTCATCGGCTCTCGGAGTCAAGGAGCCCAGGGCACCCGGCACTCACTTCCAGATTTGCATTCTTTCCACTGGACAAATATTTGGAATCAGCCTCTCTTACAGAATGTCTTGTCATGACAAACACAGGCTTTGAAAATGCTAATAGAGACCCCAGAGATGGCTCAGCGGTTATGAGCACTGGCTGCTCTTCCAGAAGACCCAGGTTCTATTCCCAGCACCCACATGGTTGCTCACAACCTCTGTCACTCCAGCTCCACAGTATCTGATGCCCTCTTCTGGCCTCTGCGGGCACCAGGTGTGCACCTTTCGAGCCGGCTTCCATCCCCACTCTTTCTCCTACATCGTCTTGGAATTTTCCAACCTGACTTCACTTTGTCAAATGTCAGTCCAGTATCCCCGAGGCTGATGCTCCACTGTTGTTGGTTGTTTTTACTCTCTGCTCTTTTGGGGGACCCGCCACCCAGCTCCCAAAGAAATCAGGCACGGAAGCTTATTCTTAATTATAAATGCCCGGCCTTAGCTTGGCTTGTTTCTTGCCAACATTCCTTAATTTAAATTATGCCATCTACCTTTTCCCGTTCTCTTACCTCTGTAAATCTTACTCTTACTCCACAGCTTGCTGTGTAGCTGAGTGGCTGGTCCCTGGAGTCCTCCTCCTTCTCTCACTCCTTCTCCTTTTCCTCCCAGATTTCTCCTTCTATGTATTCGCTCTGCCTGCCAGACCTGCCCATCCTTTCTCCTGCCTCACCACTGGCTGTTCAACTCTTTATTAGACCATCAGGTGTTTTAGACAGGCACAGTAACACAGCTTCACAGAGTTAAACAAATGCAACATAAACAAAAGTAACATACACACCTTAAAATAATGTTCTCCAACACTCCACCCTGGTAATGCTCTCCTTCCTGGAGTGTTCCTCTTGGTTGCTTTCTTTAGGGTTCATTCCACATGGAGAGCTTGTCATTCTCCATCTCACAGAGACTCTCCACCTCTGGAGCCCTAAGTAATGTGTGATCCTAAACTGCCCTCTTTTTGAGGGTTTTGACAGCCACCTTTAGAACCTGGATTCCAAATGCCAAGCTCTAGCTCAGAATTTCTTCCAGGCTTCAACCCGAACACTCAGTTGGTGCTGACATGTGTACTCAGTATTCAACCTCCCCAATGAAGCCCTTGTCCCACCCATGCTCTGGCTGCCCAGATGGAAACAGCACTGGACACAAGCCCATTTCCTCTTAGAGCTTACATCCAGTTCCATGAACATCTGGTCCACTGATTCCAGAATGCTGTTAGCCACCCACCCAGGGCCAACATGCTCTGAAGCAATCTGTAAACAACACAAGAAGGAAGAAATCAAGAATTCTATTGTAAGGAGCTGGAAAGGTGGCTCAGTGGTTAAAAATACTGACTTATCTTACAGAGGACCTGTGTTCAGTTCCCAACACCCCATGGCAGCTCCCAACCACCTGCAATGCCAGTTCCACATGACTCAACACCCCTCTCTGGCCTCTGTGAACACCTGCATGTACCTGGTGAGCACAAACATAAATTTAAAACTAAGTAGATAAATCTTTTTTATTTAAAAATAATTATACTTCAGGGTGCCAGAGAAATGGCTGGGTAGAGATGCCTAGCACATTTCCCTCCAAACAAAGGACCCAAACAGAGAAAAACAAAAGCTGTTTTGCTGGAGTGTTTATGGAAGAGTCCTGGGGTGCAGTGGCGATGTAGCAGTGATGCCAGGGAGCACAGAGACACACAGTGACCTGACAAATAAGGGCACTAAGCCACTGCCCTTCTGTCTCTCTAGATAACTGCAAGCTGGTGTCGTAAGAGGAAGCAGGTAGCCACAGCTGTGCCCCACGTAGCACTGGCTTCAGAGCCTGCATCTGTGTCCCTTATGGCACAGGTAGCTGAGCACTGGCTTCAGGGGCCACGTGTGTGTCCCCTATGGCATGGGCAGCTGGAAAATTGGCTACAGAAAAGTCTTTAGCCCTCCCTGCCTGAGCCCAACTTGAGGATCTGCTGAGATAATGCATCCTTTATTTCCTGGGAAAAAAGAGTCTACTCACACTGTGCTCATCTCCCCCCTTACCTCCCCACCCCATCCTCAGGCTCCCACAGCCCAGACCATCTTGATGCTCACTCACCAGGGTCCATGAAACAGCCAGCAGTGGCCACAAACAGGTCAGCCAGCACAGCTCTGTGAACTATCCAGATAACCTGCCTACCCTCCCACAGACCCGTGGGCATCCGGGCAGCCCACCTGGAGCAGCTAGCTGGAGGGTGTCTCCTGTGAAAGTCAGGTGGCTGTTTCTACTCTCTTGTTACCCTAGAAAGCAGCCAGGTGGAGCCGCCCACCCTCCTGAAACCCAAAGGAGCATCAGGAATACAGTTCTCAGGAACCTAGAGCCGCCAAAGCTCTGTGGCTACGCCAGCTCCCCTGCACAGGCCTTCAAGAGCAGCCTTGCACCCATGTGACCTGTGGGAACTGGCAGGAATTCTACACCTGCAGCTGAGCACTGTGGTGGTATGGTGTTCCCCAAAATACTGTGCACCCTAAAAAACTTATCTGGGGTCAGAGAACAGAACAGCCACATATTAGACATAGAGGTTAGACAGTGGTAGCACACGCCTTTAATCCTAGCATTCCAGAGGCAGAGATCCACCTGGATGTCTGTGAGTTCAAAGCCACACTGGAAACAGCCAGGCATGGTGACACACGCCTTTAATCCCAGGAACTGATGGCAGCAAGCAGAAAGGTAATAAGGGGTGAAAACCAGGAACTAGAGCCTTAATTAAGCTTTTAGGCTTTTGAGCAGCACAGTTCAGCTGAGATCCATTTGGATGAGGACTCAGAGGCTTCCAGTTTGAGGAAACAGGATCAGCTGAGGAATTGGCAAGGTGAGGTGGCTGTGGCTTGTTCTGCTTCTCTGATCTTCCAGCATTTACCTCAATATCTGGCTTCAGGTTTGTTTTAAGATCCTTTAAGATTCGTGCTACAGAGCACACTGTTCCCAAAGCCACCAACAAGCCTGCCCCACCTAAGAAAGCTGCCTCCCAGCCAATGGTGAAGCCCCACAGTCTCAGACATTGCTAATGCCGGAGAAATGCTACAATGAAGTGTCCTGGAACCAAAAGTCAAGCCAACATGTCCAACCAACATCCAAGGATGATGCCATTTGCCAGGAGAATGCCGTTGTCTCCCTGTGACATTGGCAACTGATCCACAGGTGTGCAGAGATCATTGTAGAGACAGAAGAAGAACGGAAGCACAGAAGGTCCTGTAACTCCACAGTGACAAGCCTCAGAGGACAGAAACTGGTGAACTCCCTGACAAAGAATTCAAAACAATTAGTGTTAAGAAATGAGAGAGACCATTAGAGAAGACTCAAACAGGAATCATGGAGCTGGAGAACTCTACAAATGGAAATTCTACATACTCGTAAGAGCCTTGGAAAGTTTTACATAACCAGCTGGCAAAAAAAATGAAAGAAAAAATGATTAAGAGCACCTATGAGAGTTATGGTACACAGTCAAGAGGACACACTTATCAGTGTGTAGCGGAGCCAGAGCAATGAGACAGGAGAAGTGAGTCTGGAGAACAAGGGTATCCATAAAGAAGCAATTGTGTCCATGGAAACTAAAAAGTGATTAGAATGGACCAAAAAGTTTGAGAATACGAAAAAGTTAAGAACACAAAATCAGCATACAGATATCAATAGGTTTGTATACACCAGTAACAAAAGTCCCAAGAAAGACAGGACAGCAATCCCATTCATAATAGTGACAGGAAATAAGATACCTAGAAATTAATACAACCCAGGAAGTGAGTGGCCTCTACACTGAAACCTACCAAACACTGTCAAAAGTAATTGAAGGGGACACAAAGAAATGTCAAAGACACTCTGTGTTGGTAGGTTTAAGAAGTAATACTCTTAAAATGTCCTGAATGGCCTATTCTTTTCATGCGTTTGTTGTTCTTTTGAAGTAGGGTCTCTTATAGCTGTCTTGGAGCTCACTGTGTAGTCCAGGCTAGCCCATTATCTTGGAAGCTAACCCCAACATCTAGCCATCTTTCTAGGTTGATCACTGTCTTCCAGCTCTGTCAGTCAACCTCATGTTGCTTGTAGGTACACTTGGTACTGGACAGCCAAGTAAGGGAGTCATCCCTTGAAAAGACTGATTCTAGAGAGAGATTTTAACTATGAGCTCAAGACACAGACAACAAATGCAAAAGTTTACTCGTGAGATTATATCAAACAAAAAAGCTTCTGTACAAGAAAAGATGCAGTTCGTGGACAAAAATGACGTTTGCAGAACCTAAAACTTCTGGAGACTGTGGGCTGACTAGGACTTAACACCCAGGGCATTCATTGGGTTTTTAAGTGAACGTTTTTTAAAGGCCAAAGAGCTCCAAGCTTGAGAGGCCAACCAGTCTCAAGCTCTAGTCGCGACTGAGCTGGGTTCAGTCTTGAATCTGAGTTCGTGTCAGCGGGCCCTGGGAAACTAGACATTCCCAGACAGTTATGCCTGGTTTCCAATCCTCTCTTCATCGCAACGCGGACCTGACCCTGCTGTCCTTTGCACCTCCTGCAGCGCTTCCGGGCTGGAAACAATCTCCGTCCCCTGACAACGGAGACTTGTCGATTCCAGCTGTGGCCTTCTAGTTCTGCCCTGCCGTTAATGACCCACGATGACGCGTGCTATCTATCTAGCCTGGCATCTTCCTCCACGCCTTGTGGACCAGGCTTTGCTGTGGCTCCAGCCTCATCCGCAGACCCCGGGGCCCGCAGAGCGGCCTGAGGCGCCCTCTGGCGGCTTCTTCCAGAATGTCGCTGAGGTCCATGGCGCTCAGGCTCCATCTAGAATCCTGTGGACTGACATCAGAGACAGCAGACAGACATGCCTTGAGGGATCAATATTACCGATCCCACAGAATCCAGCAGCTCGTCTTCATAGGGGATCAGAAAGACTGGGCAGGACGCTCTCACCAACCCAGCACAAAACCCCTGCCAGGTATCTGTAACCCTGGAGACCAGGACTCCTGGAACAAGGGCCTCCGGTTCTGTTGGGATGTCCAGTGGTCCCCACCCCATCCTTCCGTGGAACCCCGTTTCTACCAATGTTCCTACTGTTGTTCCAGTAGGCGGACCTTTCTCCGCTTAGTGCAACATGGGGGCATGGAGAAGGAAAAGCAACGGCCACTGGGCTCAAACCTTTGGTTTATTTTTTGTTTGGTTGGTTTTGAGACAAGGTAACCCAAGCTGGCCTCCAACTCAAGACAGTCCTCCTGCCTCCACCTCCTTGGTTCTGAGCTTACAGGTGTGTACCACCACACTGGCCAGATTTTTAATCTTCTCAAGGCAGGAAACTCCATCCGCACCCCTCCCCTGCCCAGTTCTGCAACACAATCCCCTAGGACAGTCCAATGGGCAGGGAGAGGAAAGACCTGGGAAGCAGAAATATCCTCTGTGACACCTGATTGAGGGATTGTTCTTTTCACATATCTAATAAGAATCGGTAAGTTTCAGCCAGAGAGTTGGCTCAATCAGTAAAGTACTTACCATGCATATGGTGACCTGAGTTCAAATCCTCAAATCCTCAGAATCAATACAAAACAACTGAGCGCAGCTGTGTGCATCTGCAGTCCTAACACCAGGGAAACAGAGAGCACAGCTGTGTGCATCTGCAGTCCTAACACCAGGGAGATGGAGAGCACAGCTGTGTGCATCTGCAGTCCCAACACCAGGGAGATGGAGAGCACAGCTGTGTGCATCTGCAGTCCCAACACCAGGGAGATGGAGAGCACAGCTGTGTGCATCTGCAGTCCCAACATCAGGGAGATGGAGAGCACAGCTGTGTGCATCTGCAGTCCTAACACCAGGGAGATGGAGACCGCCTGTCTGGGGGAATCAGTGAGCTCCTCTTTCAGCAAGGGACCCTGTCTAAAAAAGTAAGGTGGGGGTAAAGTAATGATTGAGCTGACATAGATCTCTCTGCATTTATGTGCACACACATGTGTAAATGCATGCGTGCATGCGCGCGCGCGCGCGCGCACACACACACACACACAATCAATTCACTTGTTTGGGAGAATCAGTCAAAGGAAAGAGACACGTAGAAATCTTAATGTTAGCAACATCACAAGAATGAACAGAAAATGGGAAATCACTTCTTCTACCCATGTTTATCCACACAGACGGTTATCTACCAGGGCATCTGTCCCACATAGGAGACAGATGACACTCTCTTCAGTGCCAGCATGCTGTAATGTAAAGAAAGCCACTGACAAGGTGTAGTCATAGACCTGTGTGCAAAGAGAAAGATTTAGGGAAAGGCGTTTGCTGGAAAGTTGTCAGGGACACCAAGTTTCCTTTTCAGTAATTTCAATGTCTTTTTATTCCGTTTGAATTTCCACATAGATATGTAATTAGAATAAGTTGTTTATATCACTTTAAAATAAAGTGATTGAGTACAATTTTTATGAAGTATCCCCTAAGTGCATAGAAGCTGGGTAAAGTCCTCCAGAAAACTGGAGCCATGGTTAGCCACCCTGGGGGGTACAGACAACAAACAGGCTACTTCCTCCCAGAACATCCGCTAAACATTGGCTAAAGAGACCAGTGGGAAATAAACTAGGAAAACTAATGTGAGAAACCCATGCAGTCTGCTTGAAGGGCAAAGGAATTTATTAGGGGAGAAAAACTCACTTTACAGAACAGAATTGTCCCAGGTTCCGGAATGCTGGGCACAGCCTCACGCTGCTCCGGCTCTCTGAGTCAGTCCCGCATCCAAGCCCCATGAGGGAGTGAAGAGAGCCTGCCTGTGTGCATCTCAGGTCTTAAGGGTAGCCAAGAGGCCACGCCCCAGGGGCAGGTACTTCAAGGTCATAGGCAGGTAGAGCAGTTACCTGTTGTACCCCTAGGGATGGTGCTTCAAGGTCATAGACAGAACAGCTATCCACTACACAACACTGTGGTGGTTTGGAAGAAAATGTCTCCCAATGGGAGGGGCACTACAAGGAGGTGTGGCTTTGTTGGAGTGGGTGTGGCCTTGAGGGAGGAAGTGTGGAGGCGGGCTTTGAGGCCTCATATATGCTCAAGCCACACTCAGTGTCTCAGTCCACTTCCTGTCACCTTCTGATCAAGATGTAGCCAGCACCATATCTGCCAGCCCATGATAACAGGCTAAACCTCTGAAAATATAAGCCACCCAAATTAAATGTTTTTCCTTTATAAGAGTTGCTGTGGTCATGGTGTCTCTTCACAGCAACAGAAACCCTAAGACAAAAACATAGCCCAAAAACAAGGCACTGGGCTTCTGCAAGAATCCACAGGGTCAGCCAGATATGGGGCTCACACCTTTAATACTAGCACTAGGGAGGAAAAGGCAGGTGGATCTCTGTGAGTTCAAAGCTAGCCTGGTTTACAGAGTGAGTTTCAGGCTGCCAGGGCTACACAGAGAGATCTGTCTCAAAAAAAAAAAAAATCCATGGAGTCTTTGAAGCGTCCAGCTCCTTATCAGTGCCTTGATGCTCCATGCTGAGGCTCCAGATGAGGCCCACCTGAGAAATATCCCTACTGTGCACTCTGCTCCATGACACTCACCATAGTGAAAACCTGAGATTTGTGTGGGATGATTGACAGGCCCTAGCCCTGCCCACTAGACTCTGTCGACTTAAGCATATTCAGTAGACATAAACAAGAGGAACTTCCCATGTTCCACTCTCCCTTTCTCCCCGGTCATCTGGTGAGGCATATCATGCCTAGGACCTGAACAAGTGGAGGTCTGCACTGTGGTGAGCCTGCTTTGACAGCCCCAGCTTCAAGCTGTGATTCTTAGCCACGGATCTGAGAGTCTTGGTAGCCATGACCTCTTCTTTCCCGGGCAGGTAAATAGCTATGGTCATTCCTCAGAGATGGGGGAAAAGGTCAGGCCTGCACAGGGACAATCATCATGAGACAGGTGAGCTTGCCCCGAGGCTGGAGGCCCCTGGTGGCAATGTGTTCTGACAAGGCAGCTGGGGTTCTAGTCGGTGAACCCCTAACCAACCTCAGCACATACTCAAAACTGCATAGAAAGACATAAAAGCAAACTGAGACCAGGAGTTCAGCCACCTATGTGTGATCCCGGGACTCTGGCTCTCTGGGATATCAGCCCACTGCTCAGACCAGCCACCAACACGGTCCACGTCCAGTGCCAAGAGGAAGGGACAGAACCTGCACTTGATCACTTCCCAGATGCAGAGGCGAAGGATCTATGGACAGCTGTAGAAGAAAAGATGCCATGTGGCCAGAAGGCAGAAGAGAAAAAATCTGAAACATCTGGGGGCAGAATAAGATGACATACAGCTGATGATAAGAGGATTTCTCCCCTCCTCATTGTCCTCCCCCTCCCCTCCTCCTCCCCCTCCCCTCCTCCTCCCCCTCCTCCTCCTCCTCCACCTCTCTGTCTCTCTCTCCTCTCATATGTTTTGGCTGAGATAAACCTTACCCTGTAGCCCAGACTGAACTCACACTCAAAATCTTCCTACTTCGGCTTCCCAAGTGCTAGAATTACAGGCATGAGCTCTGACATGGTCTTTTCCTCTAGCAACACTTTATATCTGTTTAACGTGTGAGCTAGAGGCCAGGGAAGAATTCTATGTTCCTTATTTTCTGGGGGATTTGCAATAAGCCTGTCACATGGCCTCTTTAACACAATTGAAGGCTCTGAGTTAAGTTAATCATAGCTGTACGTGAAGCACAGTTGCCGGGAACATGGGATCGGATTAATAGAGCCTTGTTCATCAGACCCAGGAGCCTAAAGTCACCTTCCTGATAATCACAGCTCTTGTGATACTCACCAATTCTAATTCTTAAAACAACTTTGAGAGTGAGTGCTGCCCCCTCCTGGAGAGATTCGGGTACAGCATCCGTTTGACAGCCCTGGGAAACCATTATTCATTCTAGCTGTGCGGAAACAGAAACCGGGAGGGTTGTTGTGTAGGGAGAGGGACGGAGAAGGGCTGGAGTCGGTGAACACGCGGTAGCATCGGGTGATCTTGCCTCCACGGCTCGGGGGTCACGTTCCTCTAGCCGTGCTGCTCTGTTTCTGAGTTGCAAAGTCTTAACACAGGTTTGGCTTTGTTTAAATCTCAAGACCTGGGGCTGGAGAGATGGCTCAGCGGTTAAGAGCACTGACCTCTCTTCTAGAGGTCCTAAGTTCAATTCCCAGCAACCACATGCTGGTGGCTCACAACCATCTATAATGAGATCTGGTGCCCTCTTCAGGCCTGCAGACATACAGGCAGACAGAACACTGTACACATAATAAATAAATCTTTAAATAAATAAATAAATCTCCAAATCAAAACGACTCTGAGATACCACCTTAAACCTGTTAGAATGGCTACGATCAAAAATACCAATGACAACCAATGTTGGAGAGGATGTGGAGCAAAGGGGACACTCCTCCACTGTTGGTGGGAATGCAAACTTGTACAACCACTGTGGAAATCAGTATGGTGGTTTCTCAGAAAATTAGGAATCGAACTACCTCAAGACCCAGCCATCCCACTCTTGGGCATATACTCAAGGAATGCTGATTCATACCATAAAGATACATGCTCAGCTATGTTCATAGCAGCACTATTTGTAATAGCCAGAACCTGGAAACAACCTAGATGCCCATCAACGGAAGAATGGATGAAAAAAAATGTGGTACATATACACAATGGAGTACTACTCAGCAGAGAAAAACAATGAAAGCATGAAATTTGCAGGCAAATGGATGGAACTAGAAAAAATCATCCTGAGTAAGGTAACCCAAACCCAGAAAGACAGTCATGGTATGTACTCACTCATAGGTGGATTCTAGATATAAAATAAAGAACAATCAGACCACAACCCATAGAACCATAGAGGCTATATATATAGCATGGAGGTCCCTAGGACGACTGTGGCTTATAATAAATTTCAGTTTTACTCAATTATTGAAAAAAAAATAGCCAAATGAATGGAAACACATGAACTATGAACCAAAGGTTGAGGGGCCCCCAGCTGGATCAGGCCCTCTGAATAGGTGAGACAGTTGATTGGCTTGATCAGTTTGGGAGGCAACTAGGCAGTGGGACCAAGTCCTGTGCTCATTGCATGAGTTGGCTGTTTGAAACCTGGAGCTTATGCAGGGACACTTGGCTCAGTCTGGGAGGAAGGGACTGGACCTGCCTGGACTGAGTCTACCAGGTTGATCGCAGTCCTTGGGGAGGACTTGTCCTGGAGGAGGTGGGAATGGGAGGTGGACTGGGGGTAAGGGGAGGGGGTGGGAGGGGGGAGAATAGGGGAACCTGTGGCTGATATGTAGAACTGAATGGTATTGTAAAATTATATATATATCAAGACCCTCCCTCCCCTTTGTCAGACCCAGGTAACATCATCCCAGGTCACACCTCACCAGGATGTAGCATCGGCAGAACACCCATGATATTTATAGGTATCTTCCTTGAAGACTGGTTGGTCTCATCGACTTTCTTTGGTTTGGAATCACCCAGGAGACACACCTAGCAGTGTGTGTGTGTTAAAGAGGTTTAACTGAGGAGAGAAGATCTACCCTGAATGTGGTGGTACCATCCCATGGGCTGGGGTCCCAGGCTGAACAAACAAACAAACAAACAAAACAGATGTGGCCACGTGACCAGCTGCCTCCTGCTCCTGCTGCCCCAAGGTCCCTACAATGATGGACTGCACTTTTAGATCGTGAGTCAAATGAAACCTACCTACCTACCTCTCTCCCTCCCTCCCTCCCTCCCTCCCTCCCTCCCTCCCTCCCTTCCGTTCCTTTTCTCAGGGATTTTGTCCACACACAGGCACCACTTTAATTGGCTCTTCAGAGGTTCCTGCCAAGCCAGTCTTCTAGGTAAGACTGCTCAGCTGGCGGAAGACTTCAGAACAGGAACAGATGGGAGTTGTGTTCCCTTCCTGGCCCCTGCCTCCTCCTAGCCCCTGCCCACAGCCCCAGGCCTGCCCTGCTCCTCCCACACTCACTCGTCTGTGAAAACTGGCCCACCCGACACCACTCGGAGCCCCACTCTGCCAGGCCTCCTGCAATCTGGCTTTAGTGTTCCAGAGGTGATGAGATACAGGCATGCTGGTGACAGGTGTCCTTCCTGCATCCCTCCAGCTTTGACGGCACCTGCGAGCATCCCAGCTTCCAGCCCTCCTCCTCCGCAGGCTCCCTGCTCCTGGTCATGTTTTCTTGAGTCACTCGGACTGAACACATTCTTCTCGTTTTCTTGATTCTCTCCCTACTCTGACCTTCTCAATCTCTCTTTAAAAAGTCAGAGAATTCCGGGATGATAAGGGAACTCTTGTGATGATAAGAACTGGTCTGTGCAGCCACTGTCCACTGTTTGGCCCTGACCCTGGGAGCTCCCCGGACTCCTGCGGTGGTGTCCTGAGGCTCTCCCCCCACTTGGAGGGCAGCACAGCTCTACCTAGATGAGATTGGCAGGAGTTCTCATTCCTCCCACACCGACCACCTTTAGCTTTCTCCAGTCACAGAGAACAATCACCCTGAGGTCCCACACAACCCTGGGGTCCCAAGGCTTCCTTATATTCCCCACTCCCCACAACTGAGGTTTCTTCTCTTTAGACAATAACCACAGGCTTCCTCAGTGCGGCTCACCAAGTCCTTTCTTCCCACCCACTCCCATCACTGTGCCCATCCCAGCTCGCCCTCCAGAAACTCTGCTCTGTTCACCTCGGAAGAGCTAAAGAGAATTTAGCCTGGTACCCTACAGGCTGGCATCGGCGAAAATGCACCTCTGGGAGGGCACCCATGCTGCGATGATGTGCTAGAGCTAACATGTTTGGGGTGTGATTGAGGCAGGTATTTAATAGAACAGAGAGTTGGACAGATAGACAAACAGATGGACAGATAGACAAACAGATTGACAGATGGACAGGTAGATGGATGGATGGATGGATGGATGGATGGATGGATGGATGGATGGATGGATGGATGGATGGATGGATGGATGGATGGATGGGTGGATGGATGGGTGGATGGATGGATGGACAGACAGATGGACAGGTAGAGAGGGGTGTGAGAAGAGGAATGGACATGTGTGTCTTTGTCCATCCAGGTCTCTCTGTCTCTGCCAGTCAATTTGCTCTCTAGAATGCCTCGTTGTGGGACTAGAGGGATGGTGGTCCAGCCGTGAAGAGCACTTGCTGTTCTCAGCTTCCCCCCCCCCACACCCCCTGCATGGCAGCTCACAGCCATTGGTAGCTTCAGTTCCAGGGGATCCAAAGCCCTCTTCCAGGCTCTGAGGGACCAGGCATGCCCATAGTGCCTATATGGACATGCAGGTGAAACACATACACAAGATAAAAATAAACTGAAAATGCCTGCTTATGTCCTCAGGATAGTCTGAAATATCCCTCCCTTCTTGCTCACATTTTCCGAAAGTTCTCCTGGCGAACAGCAGTGACTTCTTGTGCATTGGCCCAACCAGAGGTGTCACCAGCCATCACACTACAAAGACACCCGAAAGACAAAACCCTGAGGCAAGTGACCTCCAAAGACAGGCTCACCATCGTGTGGCCATCTGGACACCTGCCGCTGCGGACCAGTCTTACCGTATTTAACTCTGGGAGCTTCTACTTCCCTTCTGTGTGTGTTTATCCCTCAGGGCAGCTGCTTCCCCAGAGAGTCTGGCTCCCACTTCTGCAGCCATGGCACCTGGGTGCTAATGCCCGTTACCTCAAGCTAGGCCCTTCCTCTCCTCCCCAGATTCACACCCCTCAGGTAAGTATGCAAAGTGGCCTGCTGTTCAGAGAATATTCCAGACCTACCTCTTCATTTGGGGAGTGGAGGAGCAGAGGAGCCTTGTGGCTGAAGCTTTGACCACACAACCTCCTGTGTCGGCCTCCTGAAAGCTGGGGTTAGAGGTGTGCACTACCACACCACCAGGCCCTCAAACATGCACACAACTCATTTTTTAATCAAGACTTATTTCCTGTACACAAATATGAGCTTTGTTACGTCATTCTCTCCCATCTCTATCATGTGATTTGATCAGATGTAACAGTTTCCTGGTGGAATTTTTTTGCGGGGGAGAGGGGTGTCTCTTCAGAATAGAATCATATCCTCGGCAATAAAGATAATTTGTCTTTTCCTTTCCTGTGTGTAGCTCTTAATTCTCTTCCCTTATTGCTCTGGCTAAGGCTAGAAATACTATAGGGAACAGGAGTGGAGGGCACGGACGCCCTTGTCACCTTCCCGGATTTATAGAAGATGCTTCAGTTTTTCCCCCATTTAGTAAAACGTCAGCTCTGGGTTTGACATGTGCATGCCTTTTAATGTGTCGGGGTGTGCTCCTCCTTCTCCTAGCCTGCCCAGAGCTTTTATTATGAAAGGGTGTTGAGCTTTGACATTTCCTGTCTCTCTTGAGATGACTGTGATCTCTGACTTTTACTTATTCCTGGGCTCTGTTACTTTTATTGATTGCCTACGTCATTCCGTCTTTGCAGCCCGGGAAGAACACCAGCTTCGTCACGGTGTACGGCTGCTTTCACATGTTGTCCAGTTTTGTTCGTAAGTGCTGTATTGTTAGTGCTTGCATGCAAGTTTCTCAGGGATGTTATCCTATAATGTTCTCTTTCTGAGATGCTTAGAATTATTTTGAGTTATGTGTATCTGTGTAGGGGGATTTGTGCAAGTGAGAGCAGCGCCCGCAGAGGTCAGAGGCATCACACCTCCCTGGAGCTGGAGTTACAGGGAAGCTGTGACTCCCAGTGTGGATGCTGGGACTCGAACGTGTGTTCTTTACACTCCTAAGTGCTGAGCCACCTCTCCAGCCCCTCAGGTTTTCTTCTCTGTTGTTTCCTCGTCCACTTTGGTATCAGGGTGTCGCTGGCTCTTTCCTCTGTAGTAACCTGAGAAGTGTTGGTGTTGTCCCTTAAAGTCTGGTAGAATTCAGCAGGGACGCTCTGCGTCTCAGGCATTCTGAAGTTGGGAGCCTATTTCTGTTCCGGTCTCACTGATCATTATCCATTTGTTTAAGATGTTTATATATTTTGGCTTTAATTTTGGTAGTTCATATGTATTCAAATTTTACCTGTTTCTTACAGATATTCTCAATCTGTTGGAATATACATTTTCTTTTTTAATTAATTATTTACCTTAAGTGTATGGGTGTTTTGCCTGCATATGTCTATGCAGCATGTATGTGCAGTGCCTGCAGAATCCAGAAGAGGGCACCAGATCCCCAGGAACTGGCGTTACAGAGAATCGTGAGCCTCCACGTGGGTGCTGGGAATCAAACCAGGGTCCTGTGGAAGAGAAGCCAGTGCTCTTAACCACTAATCAATCTCCCGGCCCCAGGTTTTCTTGTTTTAAGGTTTATTTTTTATTTGAGAGAATGCCACATGTGTAGAAGTACCTATGCAGGCTAGAGAGAGCGCCAGATCCCCTAGAGCTGGAGTTACAGACAGCTGTGAGCCGTCCAGTGTAGGTGCTGAGAACTGAACTCTCCCGCCTCAGGTTTGGCTTTCAAAGGTTTTGGCCTGTGAGATAACAGTGGCGCTCTCTCTTTGGAATCCACACACATTAGGCTCATGCTTTTCAGCTGATGCTGTCCATCCTCCCTGCTGGTTGGAATTCTTGGTAGAGGTTGCCCTGAAGTTATTCCCTGCTGGCTGAGCATCAGGTCTACAGCCCTCAGCTCTAGCTGTGGGCTCCAGCTCCCCACCCCCACCCCACACCCGCCCCACACCCACCCCCGTACCCCCCAGGGTCATGGTGTCTGCTATGTTCCTGCTCTGGCAACACAGTAACTCTTCTCTCCTCCTCCCTCCACCCTCCCCTTCCTGCACAAGTATTTTGTCTTCAGATCTGACCGACTCCCACTTACACTTACATCCACAGCTGGTTTTGACAGATGCTCTGGGGATCAGGATATTGGCGCGCACAATATCTGAGGCGGATCAAATAAAAGGAGCCCGGCAAATGAGTGTTCCTTGGGGAAACTGCCTAGAAACTCTCGGTTGCTTCCAAACTTGGGCAGTGATGGGTGTGAGTCTCTCGTAGACTTTTTTTAGAAAAGACTTTTGGGTGTACCTTTCACTAGGTCTGCGCTAACAGTGTGTGCGAATTTCTCCATCCTCCAGCCAATAAGAAGCCAAAGGTCTGGGCAAAACATGAAAAGGTGTGCTGAAAATGCAAGCAAATTGTGGAGAGGAAAGGGACGGATGAATTACAGCAATCCAACAGTTGAATGACCTTCCTGTTAGCTTTTACCGAGGATTCCAAAATGAGGAAAAAAATAATTATTTCCAGCAAACAGTGCTGGAACAGATAAGACACCCTTTGTTTAAAGGATGCTTGAATCCCTTCCTCACACCACACAAAAATCCACTGAAACAGACACACACCTGTGACCAAAATTGAAAGCTAGAAGCACAAACCTGTTCAGGAAAACACTGAAGGAAATCCTCATGACTGGGCCTGGACCATGGCTTCTTAGTGAGACACCAGAAACACAAGGAACAGGTGAAAACTGTCAGACATGAGACTCAGCGGGTGAGGGAGTTTGCTGAACACACAGGGCACTCTGGGTTCCAGGGATGGGACCCACGTGAAGGTGGAGGGTGAGAACAGACTCCACGGTTATCCTCTGATGCCACACTCACGCTGTGGTGCATACACACACAATAATAATTACACAGCTATCCTCTGACACCACACTCACACTGTGGTGCATACACACACAATAATAATTACAGTTACCCTCTGGCCACCACGCTCACACTGTGGCACATGCACAACATTAATTAATTAATTAATTAATTAATTAATTAATTAATTAATTAATTTTTATTTTATTTTAGAGGGCCGGAGAAATGGTTCAGCGGTTTAGAGCAGTGACTGGTCTTGCAAAGGCCCTGGGTTTAACTCCCAGCACCCACATGCGGGCTCACAACCATCTGTAACTCCCGTCCAGGGGGTCTAACGTCTTCTTGCTCCCACCAGCACCAGGTACCACGTGTGATGCGCTGACATCATGTAGATCCACAGACAAAATGCTCCCTTGAGGGAGGGGGGAAGAAAACACACATACATAGAAAATTTTAATTTAAAGGAAAAATAAATAAATTAGACTTTGTTGTAATTTAAAACTTCATACGTCAAAAGAAACCACCAGGGCCAGGGAGATGGCTCAGCTGGCAACCAGAGTTAGACCCCACATAGAGGTGGAAGAAGAGGACCAGCTTCACCAAGTTGTCCTCTCTCTCACACACACACACACACACACACACACACACACAACACACACAGACACACACACACATACAGACACACACAGACATACACACACAGAGATACATACACACACATACACACACACAAACACGCACACACACTTTAAATATTTTTAAAAGAACCACCAAAAAAAGAAAAATAATAAACTATAAAATGAGAATCATTTGCATATCATATGCCCAGTGAGGTATTTGTATCAGAATATATACAAAGAATCCTAACAACTCAACAATAACAACAACAACAACAACAACAAACCAGAAAGCCAGGTGGTGGTAGCGTACACTGTAGCTAGAGTTTTCCTGCCTTGCCCACAGTCAGGACAAATCTTTGTCACCTGCCAGTCCCACAGCCTCTCAGACCCAACCAAGTAAACACAGAGACTTATATTGCTTACAAACTGTATGGCTGTGGCAGGCTTCTTGCTAACTGTTCTTATATCTTAAATTATTCCATTTCTATAAATCTATACCTTGCCACGTGGCTCGTGGCTTGCCGGTATCTTCACATGCTGCTTGTCCTGGTGGTGGCTGGAAGTGACTCCTTCTGCCTTCCTGTTCTTTCTTTTCGCCTCTCTGTTAGTCCTGCCTATACTTCCTGCCTAGCCACTGGCCAATCAGTGTTTTATTTATTGACCAATCAGAGCAACACATTTGCCATACAGCACATCCCACAGCAGTACACCTTTAATCCCAGAGCCAGGTGGATCTCTGTGAGTTCGAGGCCAGCCTGGTCTACAGAGCAAGATCCAGGACAGGCACCAAAACTACACAGAGAAACCCTGTCTCAAAAAAAACAGAAAATAAAAATAATAATAATAATAATAATAATAATAATAATAAAGTCAACCAGGTTCTCAGGTCAGTGAAGGATTTGAATGGGCAGCCATTCCTCCACAGATAATATAGAAATAGCCAATAAAGGCCCAGAGAGACATTCAGCTTCACTGGTCAACAGGGCAACACAATTGTCTTAGGGTTTTTATTGCTGTGGAAAGTACATGACCACAGAAACTCTTATGAAGAAAGAGATTTAATTGTGGCTGGCTCGGAGGTTCAGTCCATGATCATCATGGTGAGAAGCACAGCAGTGTGCAGGCAGACATGGTGCTGGAGAAGGAGCTGAGAGTCCTATATCTTGATTCCCAGGCAGCAGAAGGAGACTGTGTACCACACTGGGTGTAGCATGAGCATATGGGACCTCAAAGCCCACCCCTGCAGTGACACACTTCCTCCAACAAGGCCATACCTACTCCAACAAGGACATACCTCGTAAGTCCACTCCCATGGGCCAAGCATTCAATCCATGAGGCTATGGGGGCCATACCTATTCAAACCACAACAACCAAAACTATAATGATGTACAGCCCATATACATTGGTATGGTTAAAGTGAAAGACAAAGAATTCTGGGTAAGGGTATGGATAAATCAGGAGCCTTGTACATTGGTGATGGGACTGGGAAATGGTACAGAACCTAGAAAAGGTCTAAGCAATTCTCCTAAGTGTTAAATAGACTCACTGTTTGGCTCAGGAACTCTACTCATTGAAATACATTCAAGAAAAAGGAAAATACACATTTACATGAAAATCTACACAAATGTCCACAGAAGCAATGTTTGTCATGTCCCCAAAGTAGAAATGACTCAACTCTCCACCAGGGGATAGTTGTAGAGACAAAACACAATATATCCATGCAGTGAAATAGCAGTAAGAAGACATGGCGTCATTTGGATATGATATGATACATTCTACAATTTCAGTGAAGTTTGGAAACATGCCAACTGAGAGAGGCCAGTGGCAAGAGACCATATACAAGATGATTCTGTTGATGGGAAGTGTCCAGAAGAGGCCCTGTTTTAGTTCGGTCTCCCATGGCCGCGATCAACACCATGACCAAAAGAAACTTGGGGAGCCAAGGGTTAATTGCAGTTGTCGTTTATCTTGAAGGGAAGCCAGGGCGGGGACTCAAGACAGGAACCTGGAGGCAGGAGCTGAAGCAGAGACCATGGGGGAACACGGCTTAGTGCCTTGCTTCCATAGCTTGCTCGGCCTGCTTTCTTATACACCCCAGGGCACCGGCCCAAGGGTGGCACCACCTGCAGCGGGCAGGGCCTCCTCTATCACACAGACTTGCTGCAGGGTCTCTCAGCTGAGGATCCCCTTCCTATTTTACTCCAGCCAGAGGGGCACAGAGACGGAAGGAAGGGAGACCTGTGCTCTGCAGGGGGGCGGGGGGCTCCTAACGGACAGGGGGTAATGAAGCAGTGAAACGAAACAGACCCCATGGTCTCCGTGTGTTCCTTTTGTCTGGTTCTGTCCCGGTAGTTTTTGTCTTAATGATTCTCCTTGTCTCTAGTTTGTTTTGCTTATTTTGGGCTTCATTTTTTATTTTTTGTTGTTTTTCCTTTTTTTTTTTTTTTTTTTTTTTTGGAAAGAGAGGTAGAGAAAGTTGAGTGAATAGGAAGATGGCAAGGACCTGGAAGAAGCTAGGGGAAGGGAAAGAATATGGTCAAAATACATTGTATAAAAAAGTTTATACAAAATTCATCGTATAATTAAAAAAAAAAAAATTTAAGCCAGGCGGTGGCGGCGGTGGTGGTGCACACCTTTAATCCCAGCACTTGGGAGGCAGAGGCAGGCGGATCTCAATGAGTTCAAGGCCGGCCTGGTCTACAGAGCCAGTTCCAGGTCAGCCAGGGCTGTTACACAGAGAAACCCTGTCTCAAAAAAAAAACTTTTTTCAAGATAATTCCTTCTAGGTATTTAATATATAAACAGCATAAATTTGTGATGTGTAAAACAGCATTAACTTTTGTGATATAACATTCTTTATTTTTTTAAGCATTCTTTTTTAAGTATTTTATTTTATTTTTTATATGTGTGGCTGTTTTGCCTGCATGTATGCCTGTGCGCCAGATGTGATCCTAATACCCACAGAGGCCAGAAGAGGGCACTGGGTCCCCTGGAGCCATAGTTAGAGACAGTTGTGAGCCACCATGAGGGTTCTGGGAATCAGACCTGAGTCCTCTGGACGAGTAGTACACTTGGCTGCTGAACCATCTCTCCAGCCTAATGACATCTACTTTTAAAATTATGCTGTCTAGATTTTTCATTGTCACTGATTTCTGAATAATGAATCTCAAACCTTGAGGGGAAAGGGAATTGGCAGACCTATGTGTTAATAAAGAACGATCTACAAACATAAACTGTTAGCCCACAGAACTTGAATACAGTATCATTCGGTCCACAGAGCAGTCCCGTGAACTTCTTGGCTCGACACTATTAGGCAAAGCTGGGGAAATTTTCCTTGCTTTTCTTGCAACATTGTTCAGTCTAAGATGATTACAAGATTAAACATCCAAAGTAGCACAGAAAGATGTGTGCTGTGAAAATGTGGGTGTCTGAATGGGCATGCGTGCCTGTAGGGAGGAGGAAGGCGCTCCTGGGGTCCCAGTGTGGAGAACTCAGCCAGCACACATCGGCGGTGTGAATGGACCTGCAATGTTTTGCTTCCACCCTGTCAAGTGCTGATTACGTGATTCTTTAAAAATATTCCTTAGATTCTGTTTATAATAAATTGATGAAAGAGAAGTGTGTGGAAAATAAGGCACCACAATCATGATGTGTCTTTGTGAATGTGTCCATCTCCTTAAACCTGGTCTTTGAGCTTCCAGAGTCATGCTGTTGATTTGAAAACGCTCCCAGCATCTTCATAAGTCAGTTTGCTCCTCAGAGGACCTTGAACCACTTCGTGGCTGGGGAACTCTGCCTGGTGTGCTGTTCTGTCACTAGAAAGAGAAGAAATCAGGAGGGACCCAGAGGTGGAATCCCTCCGGGACCATTTGTCACATGACTAGATTGCTCATTTCATGGAGACACCACCTGCCATTCAAAAAAGTACAGGAGACCCCTCTCCCAGGCTCCATACTCTAGTGTGAATGTTTTTTTCCCAGCACAGGTAACTCATGGATTCCCTGGAAACAGTAGCTAGTCCCTAGCAACCACACGTCATTTTCCTTAGCCATCTACAATCGCCCTGCAGAGACCCTTATTTTCTTCTGCTTTGGTCTTTGTGTGAAGTAGACAGCCTCAGTGTTTCCTCTCATCAGCAAAGGCTCATGGGCACTGAGCCAAAGCCACGAAGCAGCTGGGGCCCCAAGAGCTGCAGATAGCCAGGCCACTTCTGTGTCCTTAGGGAAACCCTGCAGGGTCAGCTCCTGCCAGTAAACTATTTGAGCTCCAAAGGGTGATAAGCCAAGAGAGGTGCAGGGAACACATCTCTCCTCGATGATGATGCTAGCAGTCCGGTGAGATGTCTGGAAGGCGAGACTCACAGCAACGTCCTTCAGGAGACTGCGCAGGAGGAAGCTGGGCTGTCCCCTGGCAAACCTGGGTCTAACCCAGAGTTCTACTCCGGCTCCCATTATGACCTCTGACCCCTACTGCTCACACTAACACCCTCTCCTGACCTTGCCGAAGGTCCTCCTCCCTCAGGTCTCAGCTCATCAGCTTGGGTTGTCTTTATCCTTCTTGACCACTTTCTTCCTGGTTCCGGTCTACAGGCAATAGTTTCTCAGCTCTCATGCCGATTCCTCTTTCCGGCACAGCATGGTAAGTCTGCCGACGAGACTTCCCATTCTCTAACATCCCAACACATCACAAGTTTCCACCGGGGAGACCGTTCAGTGGGCAAAGTGCTCGCTACCCAAACCTGAGAACCTGAGTTCAGATTCCCGATGCCCACATAAAAAGCCGGGCAGTGGCGCAATGGTGCATACCTGTAACCCCAGCTCCAGGGAAGGAGACGCTACACGCATGTGCTCAAGTATCCATTCTCTCCTTGACATTCTCCAGCACACTACAGTGTGCCTTCACCTGCCTGAAGCTCACGGCAGACCTGGTGCCAGTGTGAGCAGTAGGGGTCAGAGGTCATAGTGGGAGCCAGAGTAAAACTCTGGCTTAGACCCAGGTTGGCCAGGGGACAGCCCAGGTTCCTTCTGCTCAGTCTCCTAAACAACTGTTGCTGTGAATCTCACCTTCTAGACATCTCACTGGACTATCATCTGACATCATCACTGGACTATCATCTGACATCATCACTGGACTATCATCTGACATCTCACTGGACTAGCATCTGACATCTCACTGGACTAGCATCTGACATCTCACTGGACTAACATCTGACATCTCACTGGACTAGCATCCGATATTATCCTTGGGCTGAATGACACCATCACTGGACCACTGACATCATCACTGGACTCACTGACATCATCACTGGACCATTGACATCATCACAGACCATTGACATCATCACTGGACCACTGACGTCATCACTGGACCACTGACATCATCACTGGACTCACTGACATCATCACTGGACTCATTGACATCATCACTGGACCACTGACGTCATCATCGAGGAGAGACTGTGTTCCCTGGACCCCACTTGGCTTATCATCCTTTGGAGCCCAAATAGTTTATTGGCAGGAGCTGACCCCTGCAGGGTTTCCCCTAAGTTTAGGGACCTCGCAGTGTCCATCCCCTCCTCTCCTCCATATCTTTCTTTCTTGGCAGAAACCCTCCAGGACTACAGGGATCTGGGGAACAAGCCATGAAGGAACACTTCCACCCGAGACACAGCACAGAGGATGGCAGCTGGCTGTGGCCGCCCAAGGCCTCAGCTGCTGGGGACACTACCACAGGCAGCTCTGAGCAGACCTCTCAGGGGCCTCAGAGTCAGCAGGGAGCTTGCAAGGCAAGGGAGGGGGCATCTGGGGCAGGCGGACAATGAAGACAAATGGTCCTGGGTTGTCAACGAGTGTAGCATCTTGTCTGAGCCAAGCTAGGGTTTTTCCACTTATGCGGACAACATTCCATCTCCTCCCTTGAGCCAGGGTGTCCAGAGATGACCGATGCAGTGTGAAAATTAGCACCTTCCCTCAGTGCTAAGCAAAGTCACTCTCCTCTTGAGGCTGATTCTAGTCACCTAAATCTAAGAGGACGGAAGGACAGACACTATGCAATGGAGAAAGAAAACTATGTGCCGTGTCCCGGGAGCTCCTGATCATCCACTTAGGAACCGCGGTGCAGGACAAGGGCAAGTGAAGCATGCTGATCAGAGGCTTGTAATAGAGAAGCCTGCTGGGAGGAGGTGTATGTGACACACACTAGTAACATGTGCCAAGACCAATGGAGACGAGAAGGAGATAAAGGCTGGGGGCCTCCGCACAAGGACCTTTTGTGAGCTGGGAGGTCTGTGGCAGGTAGAGCCAGCCCAGGCTGCACCCGAGGAAAGACTATGCAGAAGAGCTCTGGACAAAGATGTAGGACATAGACTGCAGGTCTCACTTCTCAGTTAACACTGATTGTGCATTATTAGTGACCAAATGTCGTCTCTGAGATGTTCTTCTCAGGACAAAATGGGACAGGAAGAAATCACGTGTGTATACAAATATGTATATTATGTTTGTGCATCTGAGTATGGCTATTAAAGACCATGGATGTTATATGTGCCAATGTATATTGGATATGTGCATAAGCACGAATGTGTATACATATATGTGTGTGCATTCTATCAATATTCATGTGTATACTATATATACACTTCTAGATATATATTTATATTGTATATAATATATGAATGTGTAAATGAGCATGCACATGTGGGCATATGTGCATATATATTATAATTAATATTTAAATGTGCACTGCAAAAATGAATATATGTATTATTAATATGAATAGCACACATGTTTACATGAGCATATGTATATTTGATGAATGTATATGTGAATGTGTATATATGTATTAATGGAATGATGTATGCATGTTTATTTAATAAGAATAAGTGAGCCAGGCATTGGTGGCGCACGCCTTTAATCCCAGCACTCGGGAGGCAGAGCCAGGCGGATCTCTGAGTTCGAGGCCAGCCTGGTCTCCAAAGCGAGTTCCAGGAAAGGCGCAAAGCTACACAGAGAAACCCTGTCTTGAAAAACCAAAAAAAAAAAAAAAAGAATAAGTGAGTAAATGAATGTATATTGCATGTGTGCATGAAATGTGTGTCATGTATGCATAAACATGTGTGTGTTTATATAGGTGAATACTAATCGGAGGCTTGTAATAGTGTTTATATAGGTGAATATGTGCATATGTACAATGACTGTCACATGACCACTTCCTTGTACCCCAACTCCACCTGGGCCAAAGCCCCACAATCACCCACAACACTTCGGACAGTGAAGTCTTTCCTTCCCCTTCCCTCCTTGAGACACAGAGACCTGAAGGGGCTGTGCCATCCTTTGATGGGCTCACCAACCTCTGCAGGAAATACCTGGGGGGTTAAGCTTGGCCTGGCTGCCCCCTCCCACGGAGAAGCCCACAGCTGGTCCTCTAACCCCACACATCACAGCTCGCTCACCCTCCCACTGGTCCCTGCTCTGCTCTGTGTCTTCACCCACCACCCTCTAAACCCTTTACATTTAAACTTTTACATCTGTGTTGATCTATGCATGACTGTGCTGCGTAGCTTCATGTCAACTTTGACACAGCTAAAGTCCTCTGAGAGAAGGGAACCTCCATTAAGAAAATGCCTCCATGTGATCTGGCAGTACCCAAGCCTGGAGGACATATTCTTAATTAGTGATTGATGGGGGAGGGCCCAGCCCATAGTGGGTGGTGCCATCCCTGGGCTGCTGGTGCTGGGTTCTATAAGAAAGCAGGTTGAGCAAGCCATGAGGAGCAAGCCAGTAAGCAGCACCTGTCCATAGCCTCTGCATCAGCTCCTGCCTCCAGGTTCCTACCCTGTTTGAGTTCCTGTCTTGACTTCCTTCAGTGAAGAATAGTGATGTGGAAGTGTGTCAAGTTGACACACTTCCACATCACTATTAAGCCATATCCTTTCCTTCCTTGTTCATTCCAATATTTTATATTAATAAATATTACAATATGAAACATTCCATGTTGGGAGCACAAAGGTCCTTAAGCTCACAGATAGTACTAGGGAAGTCACGAACATTAGACGTACAGAGTTCTTTCAAAAGAAACGATGGAGGTATATAACCTGTTTTCTGTCCAGAAGGCTGGGAATGGAGTTGGCTAACAGCCATCTGTGACCTCTGTGTTACCTGTAGGGCCAGGCCACACCGAGCTCCCACAACCAGGGCTGGAGGTAGCATACAGCCCAGATGACCGCTTCTGTGTCTGTATGACAGAGACCACACCAGATCCTCCCCCAGGCCCTTAAGATGACACGTGTAGCCTAGAACCCATCTTCCCAGAAGAAGTGGCATACACTTTGAGAAGACTTTCGATGTAAGTGTGTTTCCTTGTGCACACAGGGTTGTGTTACACCAGGATACTTTTTCCCAAATTGTGCTGTACTTCATATGTCTAAACTGGTCACTGTCAGACTCTAGAAATTTGAACCAACACTGGCTACAGAGTTTCCTTTGTTTTGTTTTGCTCTGAGACAAGGTTTCTCTGTGTAGCCCTGGTTGTCCTGGCACTCACTCTGTGGACCAGGCTGGCCTCAAACTCAGAGATTTGCCTGCCTCAGCCTCATAAGTGCTAGAATTAAAAGCGTGCACCGCCACCGCCACCCCCACCACCACCACCAGGCATAGACTTCCTTCTTGACTCACATGGATCATTACTCTGCTAGCCCTGGTGATGGAAAAGTAACCCACACACGTGCCGTGGCAAGTCCATGCCTGAATCCACACATGAACATCCCACAGCTCCAAACTTTAAAAGTGCCACAAATTCAAACAGCTTAAAAGTTCAGTCTCTTTAAAACCTCCAAAATGTCTTTCAAAGTTCAAAGTCTCTCTAAAACTCCAAAGTTTCTCAACCGTGGCCTCCTGTAAATTAAAATGATACGTTAAATACACTCTTATTCTGAGAGGTAAGAACCAGGACACAGTCACAGTTAAATCAAAGAGAAACCAAACTTCAACATTGTGAAGAGTTCAGTGCTTGAAGTCAGGGGCCCACTTACGATCCCCTGGGCTCCAAAGTGCTCCTCTCTCCACCTCTGCCATCCACAGCACACACAGCTTGTCCTGTAGGTCCAGCCCAACATGTACTGCTGTCCTTAGTGGCTGTGTCGAGGTGCTCGCATCACCAATATGTCGGGGTCTCCACTGGCAGGGCTGCACCTCCACCTCCAGCTCTCTTCTGGACTCTCTTCAGGGACTCTACCCCTGACACATGGTGTCAAGCCTTAACTACTCTTCATGACCCCTTCAGTCCCGGGGCTTCCATTAAAACTGAGGCTGTGCTTTCACCAACGGCCTCTGATGGCCTCTCACGGTGCCAGGCCTCAGCTGCTTTCCATGGCCCCTCCATGCTTTCAAAACCAGCGCCACCTAAGTGACTCTTACACATTACCAACTTCAGCTGCCAACAGGAGATGTAACCTTGGCCCCTCTGGACCACAGCTTCTGTATGCTGATCAGCATCAATTTCCCAGTAAAGATTTCACTTCACTGATGCTGATCTCCTGTTAATCACAGCCGGTTCTTCAGCCCCGACTGACCAGAACCATAAATTCGTACTTCAAAATATCAGATGGCCCCAAGAGAGTCTTTGCTTCTCTCTGAAACTTCACCAGCCAGGCCTCCAATGTCCCTGTTGCTCTCAACACTCTTATCTTCCAAGTTCCCGCTAACAACCCACTGAGCTCTGAACACTCAATGGTTTCTCCATCCCAAAGTCCAAAGGCCACCACAATCCTCCCCCCAAACCATGGTCAAGTCTGTCACAGCAATACCCTGCAACCTGGTACCAGTTTCTCTCTTAATTATGGTTTCTATTGCTCTGATTAAAAAAACAAACAAACAAACAAACAAAAAACCCACCATGACCTCAAGCAACTTGGGGAGACCAATCCAGTGGGGGACATTTTCTCAATTGAGCTTCCCCCTTCTCAAATGACTCTAACTTGTGTCAAGTTGATAGAAAAAATAAAATGACCAGGGCAATATCTAAGAATAGAAAAATAGGCCATGAAGTAGATAGCTCTTAATATTTTTTGAAACTACCGAGTATTTTCTAAATGGTGTGAAGATTGCTGCTGTGCCCTTCTGTACCAGCACTCGATGTCACCCCCACCCCCCATTTTTTATGAACTATCAGCAGTTCTTATATTTTGTACTCACTGCTTTTCTTCATTAACTTAAATATCCAGCTAATTTCATCAGTAATGTTTTAGAGCAAGTGTTACAAATAAGACAAATTCCGTTATTAGGTGATGTAGATTATGTTGCATGCATCAGGTAAAATAGTAGCAGGTTAAATGGATTGGAGTTTAATTTTCTCTAACCCTGAAATAGTTTTGAAGCATGTTTGGGAAATGCCTTGTCCTTCTGTATCCCTTCTCTAACATCCTTATTATATGGCTCCAGCCATAGTCACAGGGGCCCTGGGAAGACGCTTCAGTGGGTAAGGTGCAAGTGTGAGGACCTGGGTTCAAATCCCTAGAACTCACATAAAACTGAACACGGAAGCATGTTTGCAATCCCAGCACTCTTATGGTAAGATGGGACGTGGAGACAAGAAGGTTAAGTGCCAGCTGACCTGACATTTGCAACAGTGCATAGCAAGAGACCCTGTCTCGAACAAGGCAGAAGGGGGGAATCAATACCTGATATTGTCCTCTGACCTCCTCATGTGTGCCGTGGCAAGCCCATGCCTGAATCCACACATGAACATCCTACACATATAGACTTAAAATAATAACAAAAATGACTGGGACTAGCATCAGTTCATGCTCATTACAGAGAAAAACTTGGAGAAGGATAGAGGACTCGAGGGAGATTGCTCAAAATACTGTAGACCTCTGAGGCAGGATTAGGAGAAAGGTCCAGCTAAGTCAAATGGGAACAGTAGCCATGCAAAGGGAAGAGGATGAATTCACACAAACTACATCCCCCGGCTGTATATCAGGTAATCACAGAGAAAGGAAAAAAAAAAAAGCAGTCTTTCAAATGAAATAAACTAGCAGTTAAAGATTAAGAGATTTTTGTATCAAGAGTGTGCTCTTGGGCACTGGAGAGATGGTTCAGAGGTTAAGAGCACTGGCTGCTCTTCCAGAGGTCCTGAGTTCAATTTCCACAACCATCTGTAATGAATCTAGTGCCCTCTTCTGGCATGCAGACATACATGCAGGCAGAACGCTGTGTACATAATAAATAAGTAAATCTTTTTTTAAAAAAATCTATAATGCAAATAGAAAATCAAGTTGCGGGAGAGTTATTCTAGAAATATCAGGGGATTACAAGGTTAAGGTAAGAAAAGGATGGAAGGGGAATGTCTGTTATGGAAAGACATGGTGTAAGAAAAAGGTATGAACTACGAAGGGAATGACTAGCGAAGACAGAACACACGTGTGCACCCCAGATGCCTTCATCTGTAGTGGTGCAGAAATGCAGCAAGGCACATAAAGCCATGCCCTGCAATCTGACCCAGGCCAACATATTCTTGCAAACTTTTCACACATGAAGTAGATGTGTTTCCAGAGTACCAAACTGGAACTATGTAGCTAAGCAGTGCTCAGAGTGTGTGATCAGTGGTCAGACGTAAAAATGTAAAATTCTGTAAGTGCTTAAACTGTTTGTTGTAAAAGCTCATTTGCAGCAATTCCCTTTTGTTCTGTTAATTTTGTTAATAATCTCAATAGAGAAGTTTTCTTGGGAAAAAGACAAAGCTAGGTTATTCCTAATTAAAATATAGCTTAAGTGTGCTCTCTCTTGAATCTCATCTAGATACGTTAGATGACAATAAATTATGGGCATTTAGTTCACGGGAATGTTGGTCTTTGGACATCTTGAAGGTGTACATACTATTCTAAACCTTCTCCCAATGCGAAGTGAAAGATCAAATCAGGCCACTCAACTGCTAGTTTGTAGCCTCGGCAAGGGACGATTTACAAAGCCCCCAAACACAAGTTACTATTCAAGCCACACTTAATTATCCACTCAGAAATAAATCAAAAAATACTGTCACTGCTGCGCCCTTGGAGTGGAAGACATACTATCTCCTGTTACTCATTCCGTCTTCCATCCATCACTCAGACAGGGGAATTTTCCTCAGCGCCCTCTGAACTGTGTCTTCCATGAGGACATTCTCCTACCTAGATGAGGAATGTCATGCATTTTCCACACTCAGCCTCTAAGAACAGAGCACACAGAAGCAGCCTCAGGAGGGCCCTGCCTGAATCCCAGACCTGGCAGGAAGCCAGGTCCAAACTACAGCGTGTGTTCACTGAGTCTCCAGCCCACAGTGCTCACAGAGGGGCCTTTATCTCTGTGTGGGACACTTCCTCACCCCTGCGGTATAAACCAACAAAATTAAGAAAATTCTAGTCTTTGACAGGAAAGTAGCATGACCACATATTAAACAGAAAAGCTTAGGTGTTTTGTTTTCCAAGAGAATTTGGATAGAAGAAGGTAAAATTAGATGTCTTATCTGGGCTGGAAGATATCCTGAAACCAAGATGATTAAAGAAACCTGTCTCTACTTTTTACGAAATAACTTTTCAAATCGCTTTTATTTGGCTTCTAATATATTAGTATACAAAGCTAAGATGAAAAATAAGGTAGAGATCTTTGTATTAAGAATGAGATAAAACATCATGGCAATTTTAAAAGATCAAAAATGAAGCCATCATATAAAACTGCCATCTACAGAAGGAACAAGCAGGAAAGATCTTCACTATAGTGGTGGGGTCACAGGCGACCAGGCAGACTCCACATACCGTCTTGGCTAGTCTGCTAACAAGAGACACTTCAGGAATGTATATTTAGCTTGCTCGGCCTCTTACAACTTCTTAGAGTTTGCTTGTGATGGGTTTAAGACAAACAACCTGGAACTATGGTTCCCATATGTACACACACACACACACACACACACACACACACACACACCATCACTATTATGATCTGGATCTGAGGTGTCGTTATAGGCTCATCTTTTAAACGCTTGTCCCCCAGTGGGTAGTGAAATTTCAGGCAGTTGAGGAGACATGGAGTTTGGCTGTTAGGAATAGGCCAGTAGAGGTGAATTCCTGATGGTTAAAGCCGCCTGGTTCCAGCTTGCACTCTATCCTGCCTACTGTCCCACAAATAGTTCCATCTCACACCCTACCAGCTTGTGTGGAGACACTCAAGCCACCATGCTTTCCCCGCCATGATGAACTCAGAAACAATGATCCAAAATAAGCCTTTTCGCTATTAAGTAATTTCCGTCAGATATTTTGTCATCTCAACAAGAAAAGTAACTAATACAGGAAGTCCTTGCCAGTAAAAGTGGTGGTGTTGTTATGATAAGCCTAAATGCGTGCTCTGTAGACCTTTGGGAATTGCTTGTGAGAAGAACGTGGAAGACTTGGGAGATCCAGGTTGGACCAGCCATGGAAGGTTGATAGCAAAGTTTAATGGTAAATTCTGGTGGGGGTCTGGGTGATGAGACCGCCAATATGAATGTGTAGAACTGTGCTCGGGAGGTTTCAGATGCAAGACCCTACTGTAAGTTGTTCTAGAGGCTGTTCACATGGCAACCTGATACAGAATCCAGCTATATTGTACCTATGTCCTAAAGTTCAAGTGAGACTCAAAACAACAGATTAATTTGTGGTAGAGTAAGTTTCAAGACAGCAGAGCATTTAGTCTGGACACAACTAATGCTGGCTGCTTTTAAACATGTTTATAATGAGAATCAAGAGGAAAAAGATGAGGAAAGGGATTTGAAAACAGGAGTTATCAAGCCTACAGAAAAGTAATTAGAATTGTTTTAAAAAAAGATTAATGATATCATTGAGAGGAGCAGTTCCCAACAAAAAATCTCAAGAGTAGGGGCTGGAGGGATGGCTCAGTGGTTAAGAGCACTGGCTGCTCTTCTAGAGGTCCTGAGTTCAACTCCCAGCACCCACACAGTGGCTCACAACCATCTATAGTGGGATCTGTTGCCTCTTCTGTCAGATGACCTCTTCTGGTAGAAAGTTATACCTGAGATAGAGTACTCATACATATAGATAGTCCTTAAAGAAAAGGAGGAGGAGGAGGAGCAGCCGCCACTGCCTCAGGGTATAAAAGTGCAAATTCACAACCAGGCAATGGTGGTGCAGGCGGATCTCTCTGAGTTCAAGGCCAGCCTGGTCTACAGAGTTCCAGAACTACACAAAGAAACCCTGTCTCAAAAAACCAAAACAAGGGGGCTGGAGAGATGGCTCAGAGGTTAAGAGCACTGACTGCTCTTCCAGAGGTCCTGAGTTCAATTCCCAGCAACCACATGGTGGCTCACAACCACCTGTAACAAGATCTGGTGCCCTCTTCTGGCCTGCAGTCACATATGCTGTATACATAATAAATAAATTAATTAATTAAAAAACAAAACAAAACAAAATAATGCAAATTCATTTGAAAGGAGAGTGCCTGGAGAGAGAGAGAGAGAGAGAGAGAGAGAGAGAGAGAGAGAGAGAGAGAGAGAGAGAGGAATGATTTGAAGTTCAGCCACCAACACTCTGCAGTTTGATAAATAGCAACTCAGCTGTTTCTTGAGCTGATAGCAGAATTGTGAAACATCCATGTGGTTGCTGTTGGAAAGTGTTTATTCTGCCCCAGGAAAGCGCCCTGGAGTTGCTAAAAGGAGGCTGTTCCTTCTCAAAGAGATGTTAGGGACTCATGGGAATAACCCTACCTCAGGAGCATTGATTCAGGTAGAGAAAGCATGCTTGGATATAAGGATCTGAAAAAAATGATTCTGTTCAACCTTTCAACAGAGAAAACATTCTACCAGATGAAGCATCTCCTGTCAACCTTGTGCAGAGAGGACCCGTCCAGCCCTGCTGCTCTTACAGAGGACCTGGATCCAGTTCCCAGCACCCATGTGGTGGCTCACAACCATCTGTAACCCCAGTTACAAATGTGATACTCTCTTCTGGCCTCTGTGGGTATGGACACACATGGTGTACAGACATACACGCAAAGCACTCATACTCATAAAAGTAAATTAAAAAATAAAAAGAACAATCTTGTACCAGCCTAGTTCAATCTTCCTTCTGCCCACTGTACCCACTCTTCCACCCCAACCCTCTGACACCCCAACCCTCTTCCACATCTATGTAGACATCAGTTACTTGTCACAGCATCACAGTGCTTGTGACTAAGAAATCATTGCTCAATAAAGCAAATGTAGTAACGGTGACTTTATCATAATATACTGCAATAACTGCCCAATTTTATTATTGTATTTGTTAATCTCCTGCAGTGCCTAGTTTATAAATTAAGAGCTGTCACTTGGATGGATGGATGGATGGATGGATGGATGGATGGATGGATGGATGGATGGATTGATGGGTGGGTGGATGGTTGGTTAGATGGATAGGTGGGTGGATGGATGGATGGATTGATGGGTGGGTGGATGGTTGGTTAGATGGATAGGTGGGTGGATGGATGGGTGGGTAGGTGGGTGGATGGACACTTGGGTAGATAGATGGATGGATGATGGATGATGGATGGGGAAAACTGTACACACATGTACCACCCATGGTTTCAGTCTTCTGACAGATCTCAGATCACATCCCCTGTGGATGAGGGGAGATTGAACTCAAATCCAGGTTCTTTCCATCTTATGGCCCCTTCTGTTCCCACTTCATCACCAGAAAGACTGGATTATTAAAATACTACTCTCATTTGAAATCTGAATACGTTTAGAACGTTAAGCAGGTCAAGAAGCAGCCACTGTCCATGTGTAGAACTTGACCCACTATGGCACAGGCTCATGAGAGAAGGGATACAGGACTCAGTTTCCCCAGCCTCAACAACAAGATGAAGACGTCCCTAGGGATGACCTGCAGGCTCTTCAGCCCCAGCATAGACAAGACTGGGGCAGTGAAGGTTCTGAAACACAGACCACACTCCATCCCCGTCCGTGATCACAGGGTGGGAGTCACCTCAAGGTGACACCTGCTGGTGGACCTGGCCTCCACCTCAAATGTCCCTCAGCCCCGGCCCACAGTGCTCTGGTGAGGACCCACAGTCAAACAATTGGTTTATTTCCCAACTCTGGCAGTGGAGTAATTCAGAAACTACTCACCTAACACCTGTCAACTAATCCAATCAAACGTGAGTTCTACAGGAAGGGGGCAACCACAGTCCTCTCGGAAACTGGGCATAAATTACACCCACAGTGCAGTTGCTTCTACTTAAATCCTAGAAAGCGATCACTTCGCCTCCCCTCTGCAACGTGTGGTCTGAAGAAGGCGGCGCTGCAGCCCCTCCCCCAGCCCTTACCCCTCAGCATCTTCCCACTTCAAACTTAGTGTGCACAGTCTCCAAGCAGGACTCCTGCTTTACTGGTGACCAAGCTGGCCATCTGTAACTTTAAGAAAGCAGAGATTTGGGTTAAACCAGGGTCACACTAAGGATTCTGCCACTAGATGGAGAAATTACCCCCAGATCCTTACAGAATCTTACCACTGATGGGGAAAAAAGCCAGTGATTGCAAAAGCCAGAGCAGTCAGGTTCCTATGGCAACTATAGGAAACATTAATCAACTTTATCAACTCATTTTATGCCCTCCCTTATATCAGGTAGATATCCTGCATTTTTATGACATTGGCATGTTTCAATTCTGCCATGCACATTCATCTATGATTTAATATTATTGAAAGTTACTTCATCTTACCTTTTTTAGCCGTTAAGGTTGCATAGGTACCTAAAATGCATCCCTCCGGTTCTGCAACTGATTTGTTCAGAACAGACTGAAATACACCTTGGGGAGAAAGCCTTTCCCAGAAGAAGACTTACACATAATAACTTCAAGGACCGTGTGCTGCATATTACCTTTATTGTGCAGAAAAAAAAAAAAAAACTTTCTGGGATTGTCTTTAGCTACTTTGTCAACAGAAAAGTATCACACAGTTGCCTTCACAACACAAAAAGCTACATGTGCTTAAAGTAGACATCTTCCAGAGGACGGAGTAGTTTCCAGTTCAGTTACAATCCGCTGGCTATGATCTGTCTCTGTCCTCAAAGTTAACTACTCTAAAGCAACAAGGAAGGGCATTAGAAGTGTGCCTTGTGTCTCACTAAAGTAGGACAGGGGGTGGGCAAATTCCGGTATATCAGAGTCACCTACGTGTTGCAGAAGAGACAAACACGAGCTATAGGATGCTGGCAAAGGATTCTGACTGCCAGTCACAGGAAACTGGACCACAGCCTCATCTCTGTACCTGGCTTCATGTGTAGGACACATCACTACCGCAGGTGTCAAGCAAGAGGCTGTGGAACATGATCAACAGGACATGGACTGTTCCTCTTACTTGAAAATGGAGTTAGTAGCAAGCTTTTATTTCTTTCCCTTGTCCCAAGAGCCTGCCATGCTGTGCCTAGAGGAAGAACAAATCGCCACTGGTCGTTACAAGTCTTCGCACATGGAGGAGAAAAGTTCAGTTCACATGGACGGAGGCGACACAGGTGTCCACGAGGCTATGAGGAGGCTTTGGGCCGTGTCGTACTGGCTGTCAGAAATGTCTGTGACCGCAGCAGCCCCTTCATACATCGGGGAGCCAGACGACGTGGCGGCTGAGACTGTGTGCGTCAGGGGTGCGTAATGTGCAGGGGAGCCTCGAAAGAGCTGGGCTCCCAGCCCGTTGGACACCCCAGCTGTCTGGGAGCCTGGGGTGATGGTGCCGTTGCTCACAGACCACAGGCTGGGGTACTGGCTGAAATGAAGAAAACAGACATCAAGGGGCTGGGAAGAGACTCCAAAGGAGCTACATGGGGGCGAGGTGGAGGGGAGGGACTAGTGGTCAGAACAGTGTTGTCAGGAATTGCATCATCACAAGGCTTTGCAGCTGGCTTTTCCACTACTACCATGTGTCCAGAGGCTACTGTACTAAGAAACAAAATCAAATACGAAGCAAACTAAAAGGAAGGTGTGCCCAAGCGTGGTGGACATTCGTGGGCTGAGTTCTGCTAAGACAGATTCCTAGCAAGCAGCTCTGTGCTCATTAACATACAGAGTTTGCACTGAGCACCAAGGCTCAGAGCTACATGCCTACTTCGTTAACTAATGTTCCCAACCCCGCTGCAACAACTCCTGAATTCACGGGAGACACAGTCCTCAGAATGCTGGCCCCATCTCATCCAGTGGATAATGTGCTAGCAATGTCAACATGGGCCAACATGCAAGGGCCCCCGGAGCTGGGCTTGAGACTAGCTCTGCTCTCTAACTCGCCCCACGACTGTTTTTCAGGCTGTCTCCTCATCTATCAAATGAGGAAGCTGATATTAGTATTAAGCTCTCTGACTTACATCCTAGATTAAACTATAATAAAATTTTGTTTGGAAAACCTTCCTTAGAGCTCTTCCATAAACACACAACATGATCTGACATAAGACTGCCATTATTTAACATGCCATCCCGTATACCTACCTCAAAGCATTTGAACTTGAGAGCAAGCCTGGGTAAATTAAGAAGGATTACTGGTGTTTTTTACAGGTATGAGTTTCCAACTAAGACACCAAATTGGAATGAGTGGTCAGCACTCACTGCTGGCAGATCATCTAGCTTCTTTTTTTGGGGGGAGGGGGTTCAAGACAGGGTTTCTCTGTGTAGTTTTGGCACCTTTCCTGGAACTCACTCTGTAGCCCAGGCTGGCCTCGAACTCACAGAGATCCGCCTGCCTCTGCCTCCCGAGTGCTGGGATTAAAGGTGTGCGCCACCACCACCTGGCTCATCTAGCTTCCTAACAGTGTCCTCAGGGCCATGGACAAGTTTGCCATCCTGGGTGTGTGTTTGCTTTAAGAACAGATAAAGGTGGATGTAGTGATACCTGCCTACAACTCCCAACAACTCAGGAGGCTGAGGCAGGAGAATCAAGACCTTGAGCTCTAGACTGGATAGTGAGTTCAAGGCCAGCCTGGGCAGCATACTGGAACTCCATGTCCAAAAAACACTGGACAACTAGATTCTTATTAGTAAAGCTCTATATCCTAAACTAAAACAGCTAAGACCTTAGGTAAACATTTGATGTTCTAGACCAGTGGTTCTCAACCTGTGGGTCGCAACCCCTTTGGATATTGCATATCAAATATCCCATATATCAGATATTTGCTTACAATTCATAACAGTAGCAAAATTATAATTATGAAGTAGCAATGAAATTATTTTATGGGTTGGGAGTCACCACAACATGAGGAACTGTATTAAAGGGTTGAAGCATTAGGAAGGTTGAGAACCACTGTTTTAGACGATCAGGTACACCTTTGAGGTCAAAGTCACATGATGGCAGGCTCACTCCTTTATGAAGTAGCAGTTCATCTACACCATTGTCCCAGAATTAATGTCTTTGGGCACCTTTCCTCACTGGAGAATTGGTGTTGGCATCTATCTTTGCTGTTACATCAGCACTGTGGAGGATTATAACCCTGAGGGGATGTATTACCAGCTTTGCTGGGTGTTTCTGAGCCTTCCTATTATAGAACTCACTGGTCACTCAAACAGTCTCCATCCTGTGCCTGTTTCCCAGCATGCTATTAAGGACGTTTACTCCTTGATCCACAGGAAAGCCAAGCAATCTACTGCCATAACTGAATAAAGGTTCTGCAATATTACTTTAACCCACATGTGCCAACCCCATCAGCCTGAGAGAAACAGCCTGAGGCTGGGGCTTATTTAGCATCTTTTTACATATGGAGAAACTGAGGCTCAGATAAATTAGAGGACTGTTCATCACAGCACATGTTAAGAGCCGTGGTAAGGCTGAACCCTGGTTTGGGTAAGTACAGCAGACCACTAGAAAAAAATGCAGGTAATCAGAACCAGACAGTCTTGGGACCAAGTGTCCCTGGTCCCAGTTTAGTTTAATTACGAACACAAACCCAACCACCCACAGGTGGCAGAATAAGGGAAAAGGCCAATAGAAATGGAACCAGCAGAATCCTCAGGAGGGCTTGCCTCACTCCCCAGACATACCTAGAGCCAGCAGGTGGGCTGGTGCTATGACTCATGGGCAGCATGCTGGTGTGGCCAGGCACTCCCAGGCTAGACCAGTTGTCGTGGGATTGCAGCATGGATAAGCACGCAGATGAGTTGTCGGCGTAGGCTGAGGGATGTAGAGAGGAGAGTTACCTGACAGGTCTCCAAAAAGGAATAAAATGCAACAAAATGATGCTAACAGCCGAACCAGCCCAACCCTGCAGACAAAGGGTGCTGGGGTAGAGGAGAGTAACCATTTAAGTAGCCAGCAGGGCAATACTTAATGTTTCCTATTTGAACTATATGTAAATATATCCCAGTTAACCAAAGCTGTCTCATGCAGACGCTTGCATTGCTTATCTTTCTTGTTATTTTTATGGTATGTATTTATTATTTTGCGGCATCGGGGATCAGATTCAGAGCCTTTCAAATGCTAGGCAAGTAAGTGCTGAACCACTGAGCAACACCTAGAATACTTCATTTAAAAAGTAAATAAAAAACATCTGCCGCTTAGTTCACCTTTTCTATGGGGTATTCCCTAAGGACTGACCAAATTAAAAATACGATCTCTACCTCCGAGGCTAGCCTCTGGTTGAACAAGTCTCCAGAACTGTTGCCTTTCATTTTGAGTCCGCTGTAATTGCTTAATTGTTTTATGGTGTTCCTCGGCCATTTTCCCCTCCTTTTGGAGCAGACAAAGTTCTGACTGAGCAGACCACATTAGAGAACCTGCCAGAGGTCTCTGGCTGTCCTGGGGCTGAATCAGGGAAGTTGGTCATGTTGTCTAGAGGACCACCAGACCCTCCAGCTTCTGGGTCTGGGTGGACCTAACTGTGGCTGGTTCTCAGGTGACTCTGGGGACCTGGGTTCTATACCTCAAGAATCTTTGGTCTAGTCAGAAATGCTTGCACCTGGCTAATCCAACATGGTCACTTTAGAGAGGTTCGTGAAACATCTAAACTAAAGCTCAGTGAAAAGGCCCAGAGAGCAGTCATTTAAAAACCTACAGTGTGTTCTGAGGCACATGGAGACTGAAAGCCTCCGTAGGGACTTCTGGTCAACCACCATCCTGACCAAGTCTCTTCAGGAGCCACTAGGACTGGGTTCCCTATTCTGCACGGCTGTAGAGATGCCTCCCCAGAGGGGTCCTCCCACTCCCACCCCCACCCCCACCCCAGCCACTGATGAACCCCTAGAGAACCTACTTGGAGAGTTGTTCCGATGAGCATATGGACTGGGGTAAGGTGATGAGCGGTGGTTCCTCAGAGCCGGGTACCTCTCACAGCCATGTGTGGAGGGGAGAGGGAGCGAGCCTCCAAACTGAGGGTGGGAGCTGGCAGGTGGACAGAGGGTGCTGGTGCCAGGAACAAGCCACCCCCCTGCTGTGAGAAAAGCATGCTGAGTAATGGACCCTTGCTTGAGACTGTCCTAGCTCTAAGCTATGATATGAGACCTTGTGAAGTGAAGAATCCACTGTCCCACCCCTCAGTGCAACCTAACCTCAAAATATCAGAGTGGAGAGCTCCACACCATGAGCCTGGGATGCCGAGTTCTCCAGGGCCTGAGCTGAGGCCACAGCTCTGTCTTAGAGGTTTACACAAATCCCAGCCTTGGTGGGATTTCTGTTCTGCTGGCAAGTAGCTTTCTACCAGCTGAGCAGAATGAGACTTGTTCAAAGGATGCAGTATGAAGGCAAGAGGAACAAAGTGGGCCATAGGTAGGACCCAGACTGCTCCAGGATGTTCCTCCTCATCTGAGGCCTGCAGTCATGCTCCTGCCTCAGAAATAGCTAGTGGATTCATTTCCTATTTGATCCCTTCTGTTTCGACTCCCCCAGGCCTCCCCACATTCTCCCCACTACATCTCCTCTCCCAGACAGCTATATCCACTAAAACTAATGTTTTCCCATAGTTTTTATAGTTTTGTTTTAATTAAGCCAAAGGACTCCTCCATGAGACAATTTCCAAACAAGACAGTTCTTCAGACAACGCTTCAAAGATAGAGGAACACACAGGTGCCCACACCATCTTGTGTGACCCCCATACACAGTCCATCTCTTGCCCATTTCTCCCTGATCTGCTCTTAAGTGGTTACCGACAAGCCACAGTGTGGGTCCTGTTTGTTAAATTCATTTGTCAAATTTATAGAAGATGGTGTTAAAACAGCAGTTTAGAACAGCTGGTTCTAGTTTCAGGGCAGAGTGCCAGGCGAGTTTTGGCATCCACAGAAGTGGTCCTGCAAGCAGAACCCTTCTGCCCCTCAGCAGTGACTTCCTCAATATTTGCAGATCCCTTCTTGGAAAGAAGGGGGAGGCCAGGCCTTCTCTCTCCCTAGGTGTGTCTGCACAGACCTGCACCCCTCATTCTGGCTAAGAGAACTCCTAAAGGAATTCTAAAAGAACTAGCCACCTTACAAGCTCCCAAAATCAGGAGCCAAGGGGACTGAGCAGGAAGGTGTCTCATGTGTGTCTCTAAAGACAGCCATTCAGTTTTCAGCCACTAACCAGAATGGAGATCATCTCCAAGGGGGATAGGACAAGCTGAATTCTCATACCCAAGTCTAAACTCCCAGGAGTCTCTACCCCTGACCGCTGCAAAACAAAACAAACAAATCCAGAGTTCTTTGGCTGGCCAGTGTCTCAAGCCCAAGATGGTCAGGCAGCCTCCCGAGCAAAGGGTACGTGCCTGGGGCACAAAGAGGGGCCATCCTGCTACCCCACCATTCCCAGAAAGCCCTCAGCTTCCCTTTGGGCTCTGGTTTTAGTGAATCTTAGAACTGAAACAAGCCAGAGGGACATGGAGAACGCAACAAACCGTACATTGGGAAAACCCCGGCTGCTGGCAGTCCCCGGGTTCCTCCGTCACATCTTTGTGGTCGTTTCTGGGGGGAAAATTTCAGAATGGTCAAAAGGGAGAACTGCCTGGAGACAGCGTGTAGCTTTCTTTCTACATGGCCCTTTGTCCCAGGAGTGGGATTAGAATTCTCTCACCTTTCTTTTGCATCAAGGAAGGCTTTTGCAAATGGATTGTATTTAATTTTAAGGGCCGTGATCTGAAAGATAAGAAAGTGTATTTATTAATACAGTGCTGGTTACCAGAGGATTTACCGAGGAAAAAGAAGTATCATAGGCCTGTAAGCCCAAGGACCAGAATGCTGAGGCTGGAGGACTGCTGTGAATATAAGGATAGCCAGGGAGACATAGCAAGACCCTGAATCAAATAGGGAGTGGGGGGGGGGGCACTACCAAAGAAGGAAAAAAGAAATTGAGAAAGAATAGAAGCAAGTTGAAATATTCAAATTGAATCAGTCTTTATTTTGAATGAGTTATTTTAAACTTTTCCCCTCTTACCACAGAAGTGGTCGATCTGAACCTGTATTCAGCACTGTGAATACAGTCCCCAGGCCTATCTGCATGGAGAGCACACTGAGAAGACCCTCTGCCTTCCCGGAGCCTCACCTCCTCGTTCTGGTAGGCAGTCACAGCTATGAACTGGGTCTCTGGAAAGCAGTGGCTGGTGATCATGCGCTGTGGGCCCCCAACCCTCACAATGTGAATCCGAGGCTCATACTTATGCAAGGAGTTCAACATGATCTGCAGGAGATAAGGAGCAAGAGTGAAGACCAGCGCCTGCCTCAACACCACAGCGTCCACGGGAACTGCTCGGTGAGAAACGGACTGAGCTACCAATGTGTCCAGGAAATTGCCTGTAGTATGGAGGGCATGGGGTCTGTGGGTGGTGTCTCTCGGCATTTTACACATCTGCTTCCCACAGCTGGTCTGGAACTAGAATGTGAGGTGCTATGCACTATTAAACCTTGGTCAGAATAAAGCCACAGACGACTTTAAATGCCTGGCTTGATGGCAGCTTGGAGTGAGTTTTCTAGGGACAGGCTCCAGTAAAAGGCTTTTGAGAAGAGCGGAGTGCACACGCGTGTGCAAGACTTCCCGTGGTGTTCTCTTTTGACTTTAAGGTAACCGAGGATTCCAAGTCAAAGCCCACCTGTCCACAGCGCTGGAAGAGACAGGGCCTGAGTGGTTTCCCAAGAGGCAGCCCTGACTGCACCGAGCCTTCCAGGGTGAGTGAGGCCTCCCAGCCCCCTTCTTCAGGCCTCGGTGTGACCCTTATCGGCTTAATATAAACAGTACTAAAGATTTAATTGGGGGAGCCTGTGGTGGCTCCTGTGAAGCTGACAGAAGCTGAGGGAGCCCTTCTAGGCTCCCAGCCGGGGGAGGTGCAGCCCTCCGCCCCCTGGGCTGGGGCTCAGCGGCGGGTCTCTGGCACACCCTACCTGCCCTCCTCCATTGAGCTTGTTGGTGAGTTTGACTTTGCTGAAAGACACCGGCGCCTTCATCCAGTGGGCCCCGAAGTTGGGCGAGTCTGGGTGGATGTAGACGCAGCTGGGCGCCTGAGGCTCTGGCTTGCCCCCAGGTACCCACTCCCCATTCACATACTTCCAGCGGTGATTGTCAGCTGCCACGAAGTCCAGCAAGAAGGAGTACATGGCATTGGGGTCCAGACCCGACACGTTCACCTTCAGCACCGGGAACATCCTCCTGGAAAAGACGGGTCACACAGCAGGAGGACCCCGAAACTGACCCATCCGGTCGGAGAGAGGAAAGCCTGGCACAAAGTGTTCATTACCAGTCAAAGAAGGGCCCCTGCAACAGGTCTCACAGCTTCTTTTCCAGAGCTTTCTCAGTTCTGGTACCAAATCCATCTCCCCACTAAGCCCACAGTCTCTTGAGACAGCAGAGGGACAAACCTGGCCAAGACTTTTGGAGACACAGGCAAGCCTGGCCACACTAGTGGAACCCTAGAGTTCAAATACCTCCTCCCCAGGTTTCGTCAGTGAAAGTCCTGGAGAAACTAAAGTTACTCCCTGCGGCAGCAAAGCGGGAAGAGGCAAGCCTTAAGCAGAGAAAAGCTGCTCCACCCCCCCCCCCCCCCCCCCCCGAGAGGCACTCTCCGCGCCCCAGCCTGCAGACTCGCAGCACGCACCTACCTGCCGTTCTTGGTCACAATCATCTCGTTCGTTAGCTCCTTGAAGCGCAGCCACAGCTCGCTCTCCTCCAAGCCCACTCGCAGCTCGCGCTCCGTGGGGTCGCCCTTCTCGCTGCCCGCCTGCAGCTCGCTCTCCACGGCGCTGAGCAGGTGGTCCACTCGGTACTGCAGGCTCTTCCCTGCGCTCTCTGTGCCCGGGGAGCTCATCCTCCGGCCGCCCTCTCCACCGCCCCCAGAGTCTTGACTGCCCTACCCAAGAGCCACCTTCACGTCTCCCGCCACCGCTTTTCCAAGAAAGAGGGTCGCTCGCGGAGCCCAGAGACCACACCTGGGTCCCAGCACGTTCGCCAAAGGAGGGCCAGGACTGGGATGTGGGGGGAAAGGGGCGGGGAGAGGGAAGAGGGCCTGGGGAGCCGTGGTTCCACTTGAACTCCCGCAAGTCGCGACAAGAGTAAGTCTCTGGGGGAGAGAAAATGGGTCCCCTCCCCATAAATACAGCCGAAGTGGCCTCGCAGGGGGCGCGGCGGATTGGGCGGGACACCCTTTGAAGTACCTAGCCGCTGCCCATTGGCGGTGCGCGGCCATATCAGACCCGCCGGGCGGGCCTGGAGGCCGGGGGCCAACAATGGGCTCCCGCGCGCGCTTCCTGTAAGGAAAGCGTCGGGCGCAGTCCCGACACCCCCGCCCTCCCCAAATGTTTGCACCTCCATCAAAGCGGCGGGGCGGACCCTGGGGGGGAGGGTAAGGAGCAGGGCCGAAGCCACCCAAGCCCGCCGCTCCCAGAGCAACTGCTAAGCTCTCCACTCCCACGCTCACACCGCGCTCTCCAAGCGCGCTCCAGCGCCTGCGGCTGTGCCCCACGGAGTGTCCAAGCTGCGCGGGACTACGGCGGATCTGCGTCTCTCGGGTCTCCCTGACCTCTCCGAAGCCTCAGCTCCCAGAGGTGCAGCAGCTTCGGGACATGTCCCCTCGCCCCATGGACTGCCACTAACTCCCACCTCAGCGTCCGGGTTCCCCAAGACCTTCTTCACCTGCGTGGAGAGGGAAGCCCAGTGCGGATCTGTCCAGATAGCGACCCTAGTAGGAGATATCCTCGCGTCCCACATAAAAGCTGGACTTTGGTGACGGTGGCTGCTCCTGCACCGAGTGTGGCCCCGGGATTCCCTAGTCTCTTTGCCCCGGGGATTGTTGGAACGCACGCTGGGCGCGTTTCCCTACCCGCCTCCGCGCCAAGCGGTGTGGACAGCAGTTGGTTTATTACCTCTCGGTGAGAACCTCTGCCGGAGAGTGAGGGGAAGGTGACAAAGAGCAGGAAATAGTTCAATGGGGTCTCTTTAAACAATAACATTCCTCTAAAACGGGAGCCCAGGAAGCGGGAAGGAAGCCAGAGATCGCTCCCAGCTCTTTAACGAGGGCCTGGGTCCTAGCCTCCGATTCCCCGTCTTCCACACGCGCACCCCACCCGGAAGCTCCTTGGAAGAGGCCCCTGCATCAGGTGGGGCACCCACTTCTGAAAGTTCTGTGCCTCTCTTGAGTGTCCTTGGGAAGTCTTGGGGGTCGGGGTTGCGGAGTAAGCCAGACCCCGGCTCCGGGTTCTACTTGCCTCCTACTTCTGGGGAGAGGGTTTTCCGGGAGCCAGCCGCCGAGGAAGATGCTCCGGGAGTGTGATGGGAATACGTCCTGGGCTACTTTCCTCGGCCCTTTTCTAACTGACTACGGGAGCTGCGAGAAGCTATCCCGCTTATTTGCTCTTTTGTAGTCTAGGATGTAAAGAAATTAATTTCGGGCTGACCCGAGGGAGACGTTCCTTCTGCGGAGACGCCAAAAGGCCCTCATTTGCACTCAACCCCGACCCTCCCGTAACGCCCACCAGCCAGCTTGTGTTATGGGTTTGCAGGAGTCCGGGTACTCGGAATAAAGGGTCTGGGTGGAGGGGACTTGAAGACAGAGGGAGGGTGGGTCCGAAAGTGACCGAAGATCTCTAACCTCGGGCGTGAAGGCGAAACCGGCCCTGGGAGTGCGGTTGCTCACGGGTGAAGCTCGTGGAAGATCGCTCTGGATCCATTCTCCAAGTGGGAGGAGGCAAATAAATGTTACTTTTTCTACCGTGAGCAGTGAAATCTACACTCTGGGCTAGAAGCAACTCTTTCAATGCTTAGCTATTTTGCCCCTACCCTCTTCTGTGGTTGATTTCTGATCTTTGTCCCCAGAACCTCGTCCACAGACTTTTCAAGGAAGGCTGCAGCGCATGACAGTTTACAGCCAAAAACTTCCTCCAGGTCAGCTATAAAGAATTCCTAGTTAATAACCTGCGCTTCCTTGGGAGAGGCGTGGCTTAGAACTACCCTGGGCTCTTCTGCTTCTCTCTCTGCCAGTCCTTGGGAAGCCTCAACCTTCCCAGGATAGGCAGAGAAGCGTCATGCCTGGGCCTCTGCACTGGCAACCTTCCCACGAAGAGCAAACAAAAGAAAAGGCCCGGGAACCATAAATGTATGCCCACGGCAATTCCCAGAGGGGCATTTCCCCTCATCTCACCCCTTCTCAGACAACAAAGCCCCCAAGAGTAGAGACATCCTGGATCCTGACCTCACCTCCAGAGTCTTCTTTCTTGAAAGAAAAGGGGGGGGGAGGTGGGGAGCATTTCTTTTGTGACGCTGGGAATAATGGACATCCATGTTGCAGAACACAGACACATGGGCCCTAATCACTGTTCAGATTCAGTGTGCCAAGCTAGTCCTTCTCCACTTCCTGTTCCCCCAAGCAGACCAAGCAGACACCGCATCCCCAAATCCTAGGTTAGTGCACAGAGACCCCTTCAACGAAACGCTTCTGTCACCACGTGGTGAAGGAGAACGGTGACTTGGAGAGGTGCTTTTTAAAACAGCACAGTTATTCCGTCTGCATCACATTGAGCTTTTTGCTTTTTTTTTTTTTTTTTTTTTAGGACCTCGGACTGTTTGTAGAGGCTGTGGTTTTGTAGAAAAGAATAAAGACAAGCTTTCAGAATGGGTCAGCAGGACTCACCTGTCACTGGTCACTGTGACTGTGGGAAGAGGGTCACCCCACTGTAGAAGTCCTGAAGGGCAGGCAGATGGGAGGGGTAGAGCCAGGTGAGGGCCAGCTGAAGAAGGTGTCTTCAAGTCCAATCCTATCCTAGCTGTCCTCATAAGCCAGTGTCCTGGTAGCTTAGGGACGGACAGGAGCAGACACACTGAAAACAAATAAACCAGCCAACATTTCTCCCTAACCTCTCTGGTCTTTGAAGCCAATGCTGAGGAGGGGACTCTGTGGCCACTGGCTTGGTAGAGGTAGCTTGAACTTCTTCAGCCTCCTTACCTAAGCTTTCCATGCTTCTTCAGGAGTAATCAGGGGTAGCGCTTGTACCTCATTCTTGTGAGGGTCTTGGTGCAAGCCCCAGAGGTCATCTGTGCCTGGGAATGACTGCCCCTGCCTCTTCTCCCCGTCTCCTGCTTCTCCCCTGAACTGTTTCATCTCAGGTCCTTCTGCATGTATTGAATGGTGTGTGAAGTATTTGCGCCACACCACCCTGTCAATTTGTCTCTCTGTCACTCTTGGGGTTTTACTGCCTCCCATGCAGATTTTATTTCTTTGCTCTCCCTTTGAGTTTCTGGCGGACCCGGTTCCCTATGAATCTCGGTCATGCTATTTATTCCACCGTCTTCTATGGCAGCCTTTTGCTCCTTCAGGCTGTTTGTGACTCCCAGAGGCCACCGGGCCTTATACTCAGGCCTGACAGCTGTTTTTAGGTGACCACTGTGGTTATTTCCTTTTAGTCTTGGGCTGTTCTCCTGCCTTCTACATTAGCCCTTTGAGGAAGATTCCATGGTTCTCCTTCCTTCCTCCAATTGACCCTGGGCTAAATCTGAGATAAACCGATCTTTGCAATGGCTCTTTGGCCCCATTCAGATATGGTAGGTACCTCATTTCTAATCCTCTTGAGCTCAGGGATGGCCATGGAAGGCAGATGTCCCCGTGTCCAAAGATGTCACTGTGTCCAGGAGGAACAGCAGTCACCGCACTGAAACCTACCCACCAGTGGCGTTTTAGCTACAGTCGACACAGACCTGGAAGTCCTGCATACATCCTAAAGACATCTGCCATCAAATTCGGGGCAGCCTTCCTATATTCCTTGTTCCCAGTTTCCCAGAGGAGAACAGCAAACTGAGACAGAGCCTCATTGAATGACAGTGAAGACGCCACAGCTATGGGGAAAGAACGTACAGGGAGGTCGGATGGTCAGAGCTGCAGGTATCAAGGCGAGAAACTTCCGGAGCTGACAGAGAACGGAAAATAGAGGGCTAAGTCCAAAGGAGGACTCTGAGAGGGAGCGTGCCTGCCAGACTTCTTACATGGGGGAGGTTTGGTGGTCTCCAGAGGCCTCGTAAGAGGAATGTGAAGTCCCACAAAAATCCTAGAAGAGAAGAGCACTAATTTAGAGACATTTTATAGGAATTTCCAGAGGTGCTCGAGGCAAAAACAGTAACCGGAGAAGAGCAGGAGAATGATGGAATTGTGAGAATATCCCAGGAGGGTGACCAGCAGGGAGTGTTGGGGGCAGAAACCTGCCCCAGGAGGAGCGGGTGTGAAGGAGGAGGCTGCGCCCACCTGCTGACAGCTAGCCCACAGGAAGGACCGGGAAGGTGGAAAGGTAGCGAATGCCCCGGGTGGGGGCTGGGGGCTTGGCTGCAGGAAGGAGGGGAGTTAAAATAAATCTCCCCACATATCAAGGGCAAGACTGATAAAAATGGGGACCGGGACTCTTAACACACTTCTGAGAACAGATTCCGGATCGGATCGGTGGCTCCCACCACCAGACTCCAGCAAGCTGAAGAGCCGGGAGAGGAAAGCCCGGTTGGAAGTCGGAATTAGCACATTGGATGACCCACACTCAGGCTTCCAGACCCCAGTCCTACCTCAGGCTGCCAAGAAAGCCTATTGTATGCAGGGGAATATGTACATGGGTCAGGCAGACAAACAACTCTGTAAGGTGGCCACGGTTGTTTTCTACAGATAAGGCAGCTAAAGCTTACAGATAAGAGTGGAAAGTGAGAGGTTTTGCTTTCTGACTTGTCTTGGTTTAAAAATACATTGTTTCCACTAAAATACGTCTACAGAAAATAGATACAAGGTTTTGTTTTGTTTTGTTTCTCTTGCCCCACACACCACTACATTCACTCAACTAGTTACAAAAGGAATTTGACCCGGAGAAGGCAAAGCTGATGGACTTGACTTTTTTGCTTGTTTGTTTGTTTGTTTGGGCAAGGTCCCACTATGTAACACCAGGCTAGCCCGAAACTCACTATGTAGACCAGGCTGGGCTTGAACTGCCACTGCCTCCTGGGTGCTGCAACTAAAGACATTTCCTATCATGCCCAGTGACTCCTTAAATTTAAAAAAAAAAAAAAAAAAAAAAACATGGTCTGTACTGTCCCCAAGGAAACAATTCCCAGAACATCAACCTCAATGCTGTTGGCTTCTTCTTAATCACAACTGGTCCTTCAGCCCAGCTGACCTGAACCACAGAATCTTCATTCAAAATATCTCGCCGGGTGGAGGTGGTGCACACCTTTAATCCCAGCACTTGGAAGGCAGAGCCAGGCAGATCTCTGTGAGTTCGAGGCCAGCCTAATCTACCAAATGAGTACCAGGAAAGGCCCAAAGCTACACAGAGAAACCCTGTCTGAAAGAAAGAAGGAAAGAGAGAAAGAGAGAGGGAGGGAGAGAGAGGGAGGGAGAGAAAGAGAGAGAAAGGAAGAAAGAAAGGAAGAAAGAAAGAAAGAAAGAAAGAAAGAAAGAAAGAAAGAAAGAAAGAAAGAAAGAAAAATATCTCATAAGTAGCCTGAATAGAGTCTGCTTTGCTTCCCTCCGAAACTTCACAAGCCAGCCCTCCATCCTCTGCATTACCCTACACACTCTTATCATCTAAGATCCCACAGCCCACTGAGCTCTGAGCACTCAATGGCTTTTCTAGCCCGAAGTTCAAATGCCACCATAATCCTCCCCAAAACAGGTAACCACGGCAGTCGCATGCTCTTTGCACCAGTTTCTACCTTCGTTAGGGTTCCTATTGCTGTGATAAATCACCCGGGCAAAAAACAAATTGGGAAGATGGTTTATTTCACTTACAGCTTGTACTCCCATCATCCCGAAGGCCAGTTCGGGAACTCAGAGCAGGAACTGAAGCAGGGACCTAGGAGGAGTGTTCTTTAATGGCTTCCTCCTGCATGGCTTTCTCAGCCAGGACCACCAGCCCAGGATGGCACCACGCTCCAACATCAATTTTTTTTTTATTTTTATTTTTTTATTTATTATGCATACAGTGTTCTGCCTGCATCCCTGCATGCTGGAAGAGAGCACCAGATTTCATTACAGATGGTTGTGAGCCATCATGTGGCTGCTGGGAATTGAACTCAGGACCTCTGGAAGAACAGTCAGCGCTCTTAACCTCTGAGCCACCTCTCCAGCCCCATCCCACATCAATCATTAATCAAGAAAGTGCACTATAGGTTTGCCCACAGACCAATCTTTTCTCAGTTGAGGTTCCCCCCTCTTAGATGACCCTAACTTATGTCAAGTTGACAAAAAACTAACAGCACATAGTCCAGACGAGATCATCAGCAGGAAAATCTGTCTTCTCTCCTAATGATTATTTTTTAATTGTGTGTGTGTGTCTGTGTGTGTCTGTGTGTGTGTGTGTGTGTGCGCGCGCGCGCGCGCGCACATGCAGGTGCCTACAGAAGCCAGAGGCCTCAGATTTCCCTAGAGCCAGCGTTATAGGCAGTTTTGGGCTATCTGATATGAATACGGATATTGGGAACTGAACGCAGGTGCTCTAGAAAAGCTGTGTGTGCAAGAATACATGTTCAGAGGACAACTTGTAAGAGCTGGTTCACTCTTTCTAACATGTGGACCCCTGGGATCAAATCCAAGCCATCAAACTTGGCATCAAGAGTCTGTATCCACTAAGCTAGCTTGGCCTCCACAAACACACAAAAGAAGTAGGTATGATGGCCTAAGACTTCATTTTTGAAGAAAAGAAAATATATTATTTTTATATGCATGAGTGTTTTCCCTGAACATCTGTCTGCGTACCACTTATATGCCTAGTGTCTGTGGAGGTCAGAAAAGGTCCAGATCCCCTGGAACTGGAAATACAGACAGCTGTGAGCTGCCATGAAGGTTGGGCATCCAGCACAGGTCCTCTGGAAGAGCAGCCATGGGACAATCTCTCCAGGACCCCAAGATTTTTTTTAATTGCTTTTTTTTTTTTTTTTTTTTTTGCCAGTCATGGTAGCACAGAGGAGTCAGATCTTTATGAGTTTGAGGCTAAGTTCCAACCTGCCAGAGCTACATAATCAGACCCCATATATATATATATATATATATATATATATATATATATATATATATATATATATATATATATTACATTATATGCACATGTGGGCAAGTGTGTATTTATGTGTGGGAGCACACATGGTCCACAGTACTTGCACAGAGGTAGGAGGACAATTTATGGGAGTCAGTTCTCTCTTTCTGACATGTGAACTCCAGGAATCAAACTCACCCCCCAGAGGAGGGCTTTGGATCCCCTGAAGCTAGAGTGACATACAGTTATGAGCTGCCAGAGGTGCTGGGGATCAAACCCAGTCCTCTTGGAAGAGCAGTCAGTGTTCTTAACCTCTGAACCATGCCTCCAGCCCCGATGGCTTCATCTTTAATCTGGTTTTGAACGTCTTCCGGAAGTTGGTCCCTGAGTTGATGACCACACAACAAATGGATAAAAGTTCAAAGAAGGCATCGGGTCACCCCGCCCACTTTGAAATCCACTGGTAACTGTGGAACTCGAGCTCCATATCAGCTAGGGACCCGGTGTCCTTCAGAAACAGGGTTAGGAGAGCACAGTGAATGAGGGGCAGGATTAGCTTTGCTTCCCTATCCAGCTGCCATACCTGCACCTGACACTCAGCATCTCTAACTGGGTTGCAAGATGGGTTTTTTTGTCGTTGCTTTTAGATATTTTATTTTATTTATGTGTTTGAGTATTCTGCCTGCATGTACCTAAGTGTATCACATGTGTAGTGCCCAGGGAGGTCAAAAGAGAGCATCAGACACCCTGAAACTGGTGTTATGGATGGTTGTGAGCCATCATGTGGGTGCTGAGAATTCATCCTGGGTCCTCTGCAAGAGAAAGAAACGCTCTTAACCATTGAGACAGTCTTAATACTTGGCTCTATCCCTGGTTACAAGGGATTTAAGTGACAGATTTGGGGCTTGAGAAATGTTTGGACATTTAAGTCTATATAAATATTCCAAAATCTGAAAGACACTGAAGTCTTAACTACTTCTGGTCACAAGCATTTTCATTAAGGGATCCTTAACTTGCATAAATAGTTTCAGCTTGTCTTCTGAGACCTTCTGAGACCACGCTGTGTACACAGATCTCTGATGTTTAGAATAGTGCTAATGGGCAGCATTTACTTAGACCACTTCTTTTTCTCGTTCTCTGGCTGATAAAGAAAGTGGCAGCCTACCTTCCTTTCCTTCCTCCCTCCACTTCTACTTCTCCTTCCTCCTGCCTCTCCTTCATGGCTTGTTCCTTCTTTCTTTTTTTCCCCAATGTCATTATGTTGACCAGGCTGGTCTTGAACTCATAGGTTCAAAAGATTCTCCCATCTCAACTACCCTAAAAGCTGAGATATTCTCTCTCTCTCTCTCTCTCTCTCTCTCTCTCTCTCTCTCTCTCTCTCTCTCTCTCTCTCACACACACACACACACACACACACACACACACACATATCTCATGAATATTCTTATCATGCTAATGACATGGTAGCTATACTTAACATATTGGTCACCGATGGAATGAAGGAACTTCATGACCTTCTTATTCAAGTGTCTACCATTCTATTGCTGGGCTGGAGTGGTTCAGTGTTCTTGCAGAAGACCCATCTGTGGTTCCCAGCACCCACACAGTACCCAGTTCAGTAGCATTTAAACCATATAGGATCAAGCTGGAGAAATGTCTCAGAGGGTAAGAACACTGGCTGCCCTTTCAGAGGACCCAGGTTCAACTCTCTGCCCCTACACAGCAGGTCACAACCATCTGTAAGTACTGTTCCAGGGGACCCAACACTCCGCCTCCTCAGGCACTGAATGCATGTGTACACAGAAACCTGTACACATAGAATACAATGAAAACCTAAAAGATGGTAGAGTTACACATTTTCTACCTTTTGTGGATCAAGCTTCCGGTATAATATCTCATGGGAGGGGAAATGAAGGGATCCTTGTGTTATCTAAACCTCAAAAGAAAAGGCTGCCTATCTCACTGTGAAACACACCATTTTTGATACATGTATATTTAGACATATGATTAGTTCAAGAGTTTCCCTCCTTTTCATCGTTTGCTGTTGTTTGTACTGTGGGGAGACGTTGCTGCGATGAACAGAACGTTACTGGATTGGCTTTGTCTCTGTGTCTTTATGAGTGTTGCCCCTGTGTCTTGAGTGACAGCTGCCTAGCTCTGGCCTTGTGAAGGAGGATCAGCGAGGACAGATCCTTTGGCCCTTTTTCTAGAGAATTTATATTTTCATTCTATGCTGTTCCCAGCAGACTTGGCCAGCTGAACCAATGTGTCTAATAGTTTCTTCTTTTCTTTCAGGGAGGCTTATAAGTGGTGGACTTGGCTTAGTTAATTGTTCAGCACCACTAAAGGTTTCTGCTTCTTTTTGTTGTTTTGGTTTGGTTTTTTGAGATGGGGTTTCTCTGTGTAGCTCTGGCTGTCCTGGAATGCTCTGTAGACCAGGCTGGCCTGGGACTCACAGAGATCCACCTGCCTCTGCCTCTCTGGTGCTGGGATTAAAGGTGTGCGCCACCCTGCCCTGGCTCTACTTACTGTTAAAATGACCCTCTAAGAATCTGCTTGTCTTCCCCTCTAGGGAACTGCCTGCTTTGGGCACTCCTCCTTAGTGAGAGGTGAAATCTGCTTTTTCTTTGGCTCCTTTAAGGATCTCCTTTTTTTTTTTTTTTGAGACAGTGTCTCACTATGTAGACCAGGCTCACCTCAAACTCAGAGGGATCCACTTGCCCCTGCCTCCCAAGGGCTAGGATTAAAGGTGTGCACCCTACACCTGGCTGAACTTTTTTTTGAACTATTCTTTTTAAAATCTTCTTTTCATCTTTTATGTGGACAGGTGTTTTGCCTGCACGTATGTCTGTACACCATGTGCACACAGTGCCCACAGAAACCAGAAGCTGGGCTCAGGTCCCCTGACGCTGGAGTCACAGACAGTTGTGAACCATCATCTAAGTTCTGGGGATTGAACCCAGGTCTTCTGCTAGAGCAGCTGGTACTCTTAAGTGCTAAGCCACCTCTACATCCCCCTATATTATTATTGTTGTTGTTATTATTATTATTAATATATAAGTGCTGGGGACTGAAGTCAGGGACTTGAGCATGCAAGTCAAGCACTCTCCCACTGAGCCACATCCCCAGCTGGTGCCATTTTTTTTTTTTAAACTAGTGTTGGTGATTCTTTGGGTCCCTACATCTGAGGGTTGATACTTTCCACCAGTTCTACAAATACTTTCTTTTCAAGCGCTGCGCCTTCCACAGCCTCTCCCTCATTGCCGCTGGACCTGAGATTAAACTCCGCCGGCCTAGTAAGGCCAGCACTTTGTCTGCCAGTGCCAAGCATCCGATCAAATCTTTGGCCTGTCTAGTTCCTGCATTCTGTCTTCAGGGACGCCTAATCCAACCACTTGTCGGACACTACTTCCATTAATTATATTTGTCTACCTTATAAAGCTTTTCACTTCATCAAACACCCTTGATTCAATTTCCTACCTCCTTATGCTCACTCATAATTGGAAAGCTTTTTTTAAAAAAAAATTATTTTTAAGAAAGAAAGCAGGTTTATTTGACTTAAGGTGTTACAAAGAGAGCACCAGGCAGAAGGACCCTGAGCCAGCAGAACTGAAAAGCCACCAGTTGAAGGCTCATTTTTAAGTCTGCCCAGCCATGCTGACGATGACTGTGCTTGGCCATGGCCATCATCTGAATTCGTGGTTCGGGGTTCTGCGTGATGACATCACCTTTATAATGAGAGAATGATTGAAGTACCATGCCAGGTATCTCATATCAGGTGCGCACATCTTTACTGGATGTCAACCTCACTGCTTATCATAATGTTGAACCAAAGGAAAAGAAAGCTGTCATTTCCTGTTTGGATTTTTTCATCTAGTAACCGTATAAAAATCTTATTCTTCATCCACATAGTTCACCCAGTATCGACATGCTGTCTTAGCCTCCTACAATGAATGAAAGGAAAAAAAAAACATATTTACATGACCTCTTTCATTGTTCATAAAATAGATAAACTATGAGGGTTATGCCATCACTACTTTCTTAACCTTCACCCACAGTTTATGTGTTCCAACTCTTCGGGGAATTAGAAATCTATTCACCCCTCTCCAGTGCCTGCCACTGTCCTGACATCTCCCATACTTCATCTCTGGGCGGCTGGCCGGATATCCTCAGAAATCTCACACTTGCTGGCATCCTGCTCTGCCCCACCTCCCAGCCTCCACCATCTCCTGCTCTCATCTGTCCTTTGATCTCATGGAGAGCCACAGCCTCCACCCAGCACAGGCAGAGAGAAAACAGTTGCTTACCAGCACAGGATGGGTCTGGATCACGTGTTCCAGGGTCAGGGGTGCTGTAAGCCTGGGGTCTGTGGGCATCCCGGGAGGAGCAGTGCCCCTCATGTGATCTGAAAGCTTGCTCCTAAAGGAAAGAGATTATCTTACAGATGGCATTCAGATTGTTTTCTGTGCATAAACTCCAATGGTGTTAACACTAGTACAGACTTTTTTTTTTTCTGCAAATACAGGGTTTTTTTTTTTTTCCATTTCATTTATCTGCATGATATTAACCTTTTTTTTTTTTTTCTTGGATCACAGGCGTTGTTATAATTTAAATTTTTTGTTTGTTTGTTTTTTCAAGATAGGGGTTCTCTGTGTAATGTTTGTTTGTTTGTTTGTTTGTTTGTTTGTTTGTTTGTTTGTTTTAGGTGTGAGTGAGTGGTCTGCCTGCAGGCCAGAAGAGGGCATCAGATTCCATTAAAGATGGTTGTGAGCCACCATGTAGTTGCTGGGAATTGAACTCAGGACCTCTGGAAGAGTAGCGAATGCTCTTAACCAGTGAGTGAACCATCTCTCCAGCCCAGTTTTAAATTTTAATGTGTGTGAACAATTGGCCAGCCTATATGTCTGTGTGCCTTATGCATGCAATGCCCATGGAGGCCAGAAGGAGGCACTGAATCCCCTGGATCTAGAGTTACAGGCAGTTGTGGGCTACCCTGTGGATACTGGGAATTGAACCTGCGTCCTCTGGAAGAGCAGCCTGTGCTCTCAGCTGTGGAACCATCTCTCCAGCCCTGTCAATACCATAATTAAAAAAAAAAAAAATGTGAGTCCTTTCTCTAAGACAATCATATGTGGTGTGTTTTAAGGGGGTCTCTCTCTCTCTCTCTCTCTCTCTCTCTCACACACACACACACACACACACACACACACACACACACATAAGGCTATGAGACTTTCTCACTCCCAGAAAGTTTCCTCTCACTGGACTTAAAGCATTGCTTTCTTGGTGGATCTGGCATGGAGTATATATCAGTCACAGACTATCTCTAACTTCTTTCTGAATAACTTGAATCCACGAGGCTATTTTAGGACGAACATGGAATTGACCATGAACAAAATCACAGGACCAGTCTTCATGATTTTGAAACAGATTGGATAAAAGTCTGGCTTGGCATTCTGTGCTCAGTGGCACTGCCTTGGCAGAGTCAAAGATGCTGATTGGGACAGTATACCTGCTTCTAGATCCTTCTTCCAGTCCTCACCAAAGGTCACTATCAGAGAAACAGAAGCAAACAGCGAATAGCAAGGGCATATGTGTGCACATGTGGGGGTGTGTGTCAGTGTGTGGAAGTGTGTTCATGTGTGTGTGCCTATGTGTATCTGTGTGTGTGTGTGTGTGTGTGTGTGTGTGTGTTTTCATGTGTCTGTTAGTGTCTGGGTCTCTGAGTGTGTGTGTGCATGTGTGAGTGTGTGTGTATGTGTCTGTGTGTATGTGTATGTGAAAATATCAAGTGTCCTGGAACTTGCATGAAAATGCAAAGAAATGAGAGAAGAATTTTTCCTGCTAGCTGTGTTATCTTAAACTTAATATCACTTTGTACAGGCAGCATCTGAAGATCTCCTAGAGATGGGTACTGGAGGATGATTCACTAGCAAATTCGGGCAGCTGAGTGGAACGACCCTGGCCCTGCCTTTCCTCAGCCACGGTGCTGCAAACGAGCCTACGAGAATGGCATCTGTGTCACTTGGGAGGACAGAATTCAGGGTGGCTCTAGAATGGACAGGAGCACTGACCCTCACCCCTCAGCACCTGCATGGTGCCAGGGTCTTAGCAGCATTTGAGGTTCTCCTGGGATGTCTGAAATCATAAGACCAGGAAGCTGCATTCATTTTTTTTTAGCTTTATTTTATGTATCTGAATGTTTTACCTGCATGTGTGTGTGCCCCGTGTGCATGCTTAGTGTCCTCAGTGGTCAGAAGAGGGGCATCTGATCCTCGGGGACAGGGATTATGGATAACTGTGAGTGTTGGGAGTTGAACTTGGTTCATCTACAAAGAGTGCTCTTAATCACTGAGCCATCTCTCCAGCCCTGGCAGGCTGCTTCTTAAGGATAAGAGGGTGAATGATAGCTTCATTCTAGGATACGAGGAGGCTGGCTGAAATATCAGTTCTCTCCACTGCACTCAATCTAGAAAGGATTTATAACAGAAAAAAAAAATGGGCATGTATTACCAAAGTAACAGATGACTGGAGAGATGCCCTGATGGAAGGCTTCACCAAGCTAGAGTGCAGGCAGACGTGGCCATCCACAAACTCACTCTGCAGGGCATCAGATGGCACCAGGGGCCAGGCTGAGAAGGGGCTTCTCCTTGTGAGAGGCAGGCTCACCAACACAGGAAGCATTTGGCCGGACGGCATTCACTCAGTGAATAGCCCTAAGTCTGAAGCTCCATGTGACTTGCTGTCTTACACAAGTGTCCACACCTAGGGAAGATCTAACCCAGCATTACCAGCAAGGACTAGCTAACGGTGGCCTTCCATTCCTCCCTTAGGAAATTACTGTCAGGGGAACGAGAAGCTGGGTATGGACTAGACATGAGTCACGACTGATACATACATGGACAGGACATTCAAAGAGCTGGTACCACCACGGACCTATGTGATGGAGAATGCCTCCCTCACATCACTAAACTGAGTCCTCCGTGTACATGGTACAAGACGATGAAACGGACTGAGCTTCACCGAGATCAGCCAAGCAAGCACAGCTGGGCCCACCTGTGTCAACACACACACCAGCCATGCCCCTCAGCCTCACAGCGGGGAGCAGGGAGGAGCTGCGTCCAGAAGGTAAACTGCAGCCTGGGGGGACAGCTCCAGGGGACAGTGTTGGTCTGACATGTGTAAGACCCTAGGCTCAACCTCCAGCACTTCAAAAATGGTTTAATTGAAATAAAACTAACGAAGAGGACTTTGCCCGCGTGTCCCACAGGAGCAGGGCCTGGCAGGCAGAAGATGGCAGCGCGTACCCTCTGACTCGGGATGATGGAGTCTGGAGGCGGCAGAGATAGGCACCTGCCCCACCCAGGGGCCCGAGGAAGGACTGTGGAGAAAGTGGTCTGGGGTGGGCAGAGACCCAAAGTGGGAATCCTGTGGGTGAAATCCGAATTACTTATTTCTCAGTTTTCACCCCTCCACTGCCAAATTCTTCTAAGGCCATGGTATAGTTCTGTTGTTTACCCCTTCGCTTTGGGTGAGTTGTTTCTGACCTATTTTTTCCCACGTTTATTTATTGTGTGTGTATACACACACACACACACACACACGTGTACACATGCACACACACACATGTACACACGCACACACGCACACATACACGTGCACACACACGTACATGTGGGAGTCAGAGGGCAACTTGTAAGAACTGGTTTTCTTCCGCCGCACGGGTCTCAGGGATCTCAGGTCGCCAAGCTTGGCAGCAAGACCCTCTGCCTGCTGAGCCGTCCCCCTGGCCCCCTTATCATTATTTTTGATAACTCATGTGCCACACAGGGTCACTTGGTGTCTTCCTGTCTTCAAGCGGGAACTTCTCTGTGGAATTCCTGGGCTCCGGCACTTGAGAAATCGGAGAGCAGGTGGTGCTTGAAGCTCCTGGCCTGGGACCAGCGGGTCCCCCATCCCCGTCTCTTTGGGTGGAGCGTCTGCCTGCGTGTGCCTACTTGGGACCATGAAATCCAGCTTGGAAAGGAAAGAACACTTTCATTTTGTTGTCATTGGAACATGAGAAATGGGTAGGAGACCAGAATTATTGGGGGTGCTGAGTAATGATCGTTAACATGTACACTCACAGTTTAAATGTTCCACTGTCTAAATTGTGCCACTTTAGAAAATCATACCTGAACACCAAGAACCACCGCTGGGGATCCCCCCCCCCGCCCCCCACCTCGTGCTTGCTACAGAAGTCCCTCTTCCTCCGGGCCACCACATCAGACCCAGAGTTACAAGGGAAAGAGCAGAGGAAGGTCCGGGGTGGTTTGGGCTTTCCTGTTTTTAAGTTGGACTTGGTCATTTTCTTTTGAGACAGAGTCCTCAGGTAGCCAGGGTTGGCCTCAAACTCACTGCCTAGCTAGGAGTGACTCCGGACTCTCGGTTTTCCTGCCTCTACCTCCCAAGTGCTAAGATTACAGGTATGTGCCACCATGCCCCGTTTAGACGATGCTGGGGCTTGAGCCCAAGGTTTCCTGCAGGCTAGGCAAGCACTCTATTAACCTGGCTACATTTCCAGTCTCAGACTTAAGACTTTACTTCACTGCAACCCAGATGGACCTTTCTGTCCCTGGCCACCACCGCATAGGGGCCTAACATGAATCACAGTTCAGTGAGAATGGATTGGATCTTGCAGCCAGGAGACAGTGCACACCCCCGTCCCCGTCCCAGCTCCCTCTGCACCTCCCAAATCTATGTCTGAGCAGGACAAGACGCCTTGGGTGCTGTCTCTGGGCCCACAGGACACTGACCAGGCTTCCAGCCCTGTGCTGGGCGTGCACGTCTGCAAAGCGGCCGTCTCTCTCCAGCAGTCTGCCCGGGTGGCACCAAACAGAGAAAAGCAAACACAGGGGAAGCCGTGAGGCTCAGCACCCCTTGAGTACACAGAGGCTGCGGCCACAGGCCCTCCGTGTCCCTAGGCTGGGCGCCCTCGGCTGCTGGGTCACCCTGCAGGAGGCCACAGTGACAGGACAGCTCTCACGCAGCACAGTTATGCCGGACAAGTGGCAGAACTTCAGAGGAGGCTCTTACCGTGTATTCAAAATAAAAGTTTGGCCTAAGAACAGGCTTGCTCCCAGGGAGCCTGCAGTTGAAGGAGCACGCTGTGCTGGAGGGAAGTCTCCTGGAATGGGCTTGTAGGATAGTGCCCTCTGAAGGGTGGCTGGCTGTATTCTTTAATGAACCCTACTGGCTTCTCTCTGCAGTGAGTGATGAGGGCTGTCTGTCCTCATGAAGATGCTCACAGTTACATGTGCCCTGCACACACTTCTCATCATGAAGGTGCACCTGGCCCTCAGTGTACCTCACCTGTGTGCTGAGCACAGATACTTGGGACACTGTGTGTCTGTGTGCACGTGCATGTGCGTGTGAGCGTGTGTATGCATGTGAATGTATGAGTGTGTATGCACATATATGCATGGTAGGGAATTTCCTTGTTATCTTCAGCTAGCCCTAAAAACCAGGAGACCTTAAATAAACCTTGGCCCTGTCTCAGGTTAAAGTATAGACTTCATTGTGTAGCTCAGGAACATGCCTCCATTAACAGTCCCCCTGGAGGCTCTTACTGAGTTCTCACAACAGTTCAGTGAGAATATAGGGTGACTGCACTGGGACTTTCTCTGTCTGTTTTTTGAGACAAGGTCTTATTATATTACCCCAGCTGGCCTAGTACTAGCTCTGTAGACCAAGCTGGCCGCAAACTCACAGGGATCTGCCTGCTTCTGCTTCTAGAGGAGTGCTGGGATTTGAGGCCTGTATGTCACCCTGCCAGGTCCTGGGGCTGTTTTTGAGGTCATAGGCTCCAGAACCAATAAATAACCACACTGTGTTAGTTGAGTGAGGAGTCAGGCCGTAGATAAGGCCCTGGGGGTGCTTTTCATTGACTTCTGTGCTGCTCCTGGGGTGCCCAGAACATCTGAGGCAAAGAAATGGGCCACCCATGCCCAAGCGACTCAGCTGAGCTCACACCACGGGGTGGGGGTGGGGGGGGGGTCACCAGGGAGCAAAGGCAAGCCAATCTGGGCTGGATTCTGCTGGGCTAAGGACAGGACAGGTGACATTTGTCTTTGTACACAGGATACAGCAAACAGTCTTTTATCAGTCAGAACAGCTGTTTGACAAACTGCTTTCCTAGGAGAAGTCCGGCCCGTGGGAGGATGCTCACTAATTAGGACCCTGGCTGGCTCCTTTGAGTCACCGAGGGAACTCCAACAGCTGGAGAATGCAACTCAAGGAAGGAACTTGGGAGCCCCAGGGTTACAGGCTCTGTGTGAGCCAGAGGTGTGTGGGAGAAGGCTCTCTCTCACACAAGGCCTCCCGGAGAGGTGTGGCTGAAGCCAGTCTCCGAGGGAGGCCATCTCCCATTTCTGGGGGGAGCAGGGGAAGGAGAGCAGGAAGAGCCGAGAGAGCCATACTTGATGCAGGCCTAGGGAACATCCGAGGCAAAGAAGTGGGCCACCCAGGGCAGACCAGATGCCAAATGAGCTGTGCCTGCCACAAACAGCAACTTCCTAGGAGGGTTTTCCCTCAGTGGGAGTCACCTCCTTTTTCAGGAATCTTTATGTCCCTATGTGCTCAGCGCAGGTGCACACCTTGAATCCCCGCACTCCGGAGGCAGATGCAGGCTGATCTCCGAGTTCAAGGCCAGCCTGGTCTACAGAGCAAGTGGACAGGACAGCCAGGAAATACACAGAGAAACCCTGTCTTTAAAAAAACAAAATAAAAAGAAGGAAGGAAGGAAGAGATAAAGAAGGAGAAAGAGAAAAATATAAACCATGGTACCAATTTCAGATAAAAGGAAGAAAATGGAGGAATTTTGAAAACTTAACTTTCTGTCTTTTTAACCTAAAACTTGGAAGCTTTTGCTACTTACTAAAGCAATAAAAGTAATTCACACTTCCAGGTCGTGGAAATTAAATACTGCAAAATGCTGTATAAACAGCTCGATGCCTTGAAGGGGTCTTTCACCCACTCCACGGTGAGCATCAAGTTATTTGAATATCATCCCGGAAGTGGCCGCCTGTCCTTGGCCCTTGCATGTGGGGAACGGGCAGCAAGGGTCTGACTGGACCACCCGGACCTGCTGTGTTTCCATAATTATGTGGGTTGGCTTCATCCAGACAAAGAGAACCGTCTGAAGGCACTAAAGAAATTCTGAGGGAGAGGACAGCAGCGGGCAGAGACGCGATACCAAGTGCTGCTGGGTCCGGGGCTCCCAGGGAAGGGGCTTTAGAGGTGGGCCTTGTGCATTCTCAGCCCAGACGGGCAGCCATTGACATTTCCCCCATTCCAGCTGATTAAAGGAGACCAGGGAACAACTTACTCCTTAAATTGCAACAACAAAGGCCTGCCTTCTCCATTCAATCAGAACAGCTCGGCTGCCCGATTCAAATGCTAATAGCGGGGCCAGAATTGGTCCCTAAATGAGGGAAACACTCCTCCGACACCACCCACCACCCTACAAATGACCAGCCAGCGGCCTGGCCACCAGAATTCTCCCAGGTGTAGGGTCTGTTAAATGTCTCATGGGAAACACCCTAGCGGTGAGAGAGCAGATTTCCCAGAGGGTGGGGAGGAGAGGCCTCCATTCATGAGCGCATCTGACTGGAAAAGAACTTGGTCTCCTGGAGAACCACCTTCCGACATTTTGACAGATTGGATGCATCTTGTGAATACCTTGAGGAAGACCACCGCCACAATCCATCCTAGTTTCTGGAAGGCCTCTGTGGACTTTGAGTGAAGGGCTTGGTTGGTTTCGCAGCTCTCTATCTGTCATGGACACCTGTGCGGCCTGGAGTCCCCTGCCTGCTTGTTTTATCCACCTTGGGCTCACAGGGCAGGCCAGAGTCAGACTGCCCCAGTTCAGCTCCTAGGTGGCAACCTCAGGCCGGGTCCTAGACCCATACCCTGGGTTTCACTGTGTCCTTGGTCAGTTTGGAGGGAGTGAGGGTAATGCCCACATTTCCATGCTGTTGCAGAAAAGTACATACAACACATGCAAAGGCCGTCTCTGCCATCATGACAGTGGTACGTGTACACACACACACACACACACACACACACACACTTTACATCTGCCTTGTCTGTCACTATGTGTTGTCGTCCATGCTGATCTCACACCTCCCCACCCCTCTTAGCAGGGTGGTCACTAGGAAATGGTACACACACACACACACACACACACACACACACACACACACACGGAGGCCATGGCAGTGCACAGGGATGTCCAGCTAACCTCCTACTAACTAGGAAGCACGCACTGCTGGAGCAAGTACTAGATTCAAGCTCATGCAGAGGAGCTTCAGTGACCCCAGTCCTGGGCAGGTGATGAATCCCCTGCCTCGCCTCTGCCCTCTTTCCATGTTCCCTCACAGCCACACAGAGCCTTCACCCCATCTTAGCCCACACCAGGTTCTCCCTCAGGATTGGATTGTATGGCCCTTCCTTTTCTAGGAGGCAGCTTGAAGACTGTTTGGTAGCGACAGTGCTTCAGTGTCTACGTGACAAGAAAAATGAAGGTGACCGTGAGGGGACATCAGACGTAGAAGAAGACACCAAGGGCTGGACACAGGGCAGGGCAGTGGGTCTGGTGGGAGGCTGTGAGGAAGGAAGGGGAAGGGAAGGAGGGTGGGAGGAGGGAGGGAGGGAGAGGAGGGAAGGAACGGGAAGGGAGGGCAGGGAAAAAATGGAACCTGAGTGTGGTGGTTCACACCACAAAACCAGCCTTCTGGAAGATAAGGCAGAGTGATTTTGAGTTTGGGCTACAGAGTGAGCCCCCAAGCCCTTGTCTCAGGGGGTCAGGGGGAGCTTACCTTCTGGAGAATTCCATGTTAGCGAGGGAGGTGGAATACATCTGGTACAAACAGCTAAGGTATATTTTGCCCCGGGAATCCGTCTTCATCTTACCCGTAATCTTGCTCTGTAAGATGCATTTCACGGTGAACACATCCTTCCTGCTCCTTTTAGCTACCCGCCTTGTAGCTAGCAAGCAATTGAATTTCTCAAGCATGGGGACGCAGACCCCCTTGTACCACTCTGGTACAGGCTGGCAAGCACGCCACATGCAGTAGCTGTCCACTGTCCCGTTTTCCATGATGGCTGAGTGGAAACACCACTCTCTTGTTCGGGATTACAGTGCCTGTGCTGTGTGGATGGACACCTCACCCTTGCCTTCCCCAGCCTCACATTCCTGTAGGTGTGACGTCTGCACTTAAGCTGTTCTGCCTTTATCTCAAAGGACAGCACCAAGAGATGGGGGCCGCAAGAGCTCAAGAGCCTGCACCAGCCTGACACTGGAAAGAACAAACGTATCATTTCAATAACGGCCAAAAGTAGTATCCAGGGTGCTGTTTAGGACAGTATTTTAAAAAACCCAAACATGCGGGGGTGGGGTGGGTGGGGGGGGTGCACGCCTTTAATCCCAGCACTTGGAAGGCAGAGGCAGGCGGATCTCTGTGAGTTTGAGGCCAGTCTGGTCTACAGAGAGTTCCAGGACAGCTAGGGCTACACAGAGAAACCCTGTCTTGAAAAAAAAAAAAAAAAAAAAAAAACTAGGGCTGGAGAAATGGCTTAGAGGTTAAGAGTACTGACTACTCTTCCAGAGGTCCTGAGTTCAATTCCCAGCAACCACATGGTGGCTCACAACCACCTGTAATAAGGTCTGGTGCCCTCTTCTGGTCATACATGCTGTATACATAATAAATAAATAAATCTTAAAAAAAAAAACTAAATAAATAAATAAATAAAAACCCAAACCTACTGTTATGAATTGCACCACTCTTTAAAAGGAGTAGGAAAATATTTATGTTCATCTAAATGGTTACCTTTTTTTCAGTGCTGGGAGTCAAACCCAGGGCTTCAAGCATGCTAAACCCATACGGGGGTTACATCCCATGCCAGAAATTGCTCAAACAGGAATAACAACAACAAAAACTACAAACAATTATATCACTAAGCATAGAGTACTAGGTGGAAGGGTGGTCCAAAAGGAAGAAATGGACCTAGAAATAATGAAAATGTGAAGCTGAGGAGGAAGGAAGGATGAGGGGATGTCTGAGCTGGAGAAAATATGCCACCCCCCAGGCCTGAGATAGGAAACCATTTGTATACACACTGTCCTTCCTCACTGAGACTTGGACCCTTTGCTGGGACTGAAGTTGTTCTAAAGGCCCAACAGGACAGAGGTCACCCAAAGATGAGGCTGAGTCCCACACACTCACCTCCCCCTGTCCTTGGGGCAATCTTGGGGCCGACTCACGCTGCTGGCACCTTTTCCTCCATTCCGTAAGTCGAGAGAGAAGGCTCTTAAAAGAAAACAAAAGAGGTCTCCTTGCAAATGTCCTCCAGTGGGCCCTTTTCATCAAGCCCGGAGCCATGCCCTGGTCCCTCCATCACCTCATGGCAGCCCTGTCTTCAGTGCAGGACTTCAGGCTGGTGTCCACCCTCTGGGCACACCAGCCTCACTGGGCCAGAAGCCTTTGTGCCAGCTGCTCCAGTTCTGAACAGGATGCCTGTCACCTCGCTCAGTGAAAGCAGGTAAGTGAGATGATAGACCCACCCCACAGGCTGCAGGACAGCCTTCAGGAACGTCTCAGGAACGTCAGAAAGAAACTGGGATGCAGTGAGGGAGGGGTGAGGATTGGTGGCCTTCTAATGCACACAGATTCACCTCACAGGTTCTTGGCCTTAGCAGTTTCCCCAGATGTAAGTAAGTTGTATTGTTTTGTTAGGCATTCTCTCCCCCTCTCCCTCCCCCTCTTCCTCCCTCCTCTCTCTCTCTCATTCTCTTCTCCCTCCTCCTATCTATCTATCTGTCTATCTATCTATCTATCTATCTATCTATCTATCTATCTATCTATCTATCTCCCTCTTTTCTGGGACATTTCATGGTAAACTATCTCAAGTGACAGGAAAATAAACTCCTAGGATTCTTTTTTTTTTTTTTTTTTTTTTTTTTTAGTAGATCAAGAAGTATTTTTTCTTATCATATTTCCTTTTTATTTATTCTTATTTAAAAATATTTTATCCCTTTTTAAAATTTTTATTTATTTATTTTTCTATTATCAGCTTGATACAGTACAAATTCTTATCCTAATAGTGAACTGTTTCACTGTCATCACAAAGAATGAGGCAGAATTTGAAAATGTTGATGGAAGAAAACAACATGTCAGCAGAGCATGATACGGGAGCTCATAGAGAAGAACCAGCAGCTTACAAGTGAACTTCAGCTAGAACAGAACCCAGTGGCACACCGGGAACATCGAGCCTTTTTATGTACCAACCACAGATCCCCCTCTCATCCCTCCTCTTGCCCCCCCCCCCCCCCCCCCCCGCGCCTTTCCCCTCCTCGACCCCCCCCATCCCCTCCTCCAAAAGGGTAAGTCCTCCCATGAGGGGACAGCAAAGCCTGGTACATTCAGGTGAGAGAAGATTAAGCCTCACCCCCTGGGGAAGTCTACAGAGACAACTGAACCAAGCTCCTAGGAACTCAGGAACTTTAAACGGACAGCAATGGCGGTGGAACCTGCATGGGACCGGACTAGACCCTCTGCAAACGTAGCTGGGTCTGTTTGAGGGGCCCCTGGCAGTGTGACCAGGATCTATCCCTGGTTCTTGAGCTAGCTTTCTGGATCCCATTACCTATGGCCAGGATTCTTTTATAAACAGAAAAAATACTGCCAACCAGAGACTAAAACTCAACTATGGGATTAAGAGGAGAAATCCAACATCACAGCTTCAGTTCACTTCATTACACCCGCCCCTCTGAGTTCAAGGGAAGCGGCCAATTACAGAGAAACATGCAGGAAGAAAGCCTAGAGATGTCTTCAGAGTTTAAACTTTGACTCCAGAGTGCTCTCTGCACACGTGTGCATACATCCACAGCACATGGATGTCCCTAGGACCTTGCTCTAGAACCTCCAGCCAAGTGTTCCCATATGCTCAGCCCAGGGCTCCCATGCCATGAACAGCCATTCAGAGCCTTATTAAACACTAAGGACACGGACCTTGGGGACGGAAATGCATCCTTCCTTGTAAAGTTAGCTGGCAGTTGCTCTCAGCATAATACCTGGGACACCCAGTGAAGAGGAAAGGAGGTGTCAAAGTCATGCTTTTCTGCAGACTTCAAAGGTCGCCCCTCCCCCCTCTTTACATTTTACTGTCTGGGGAGCTGACTGGTCCGCAGCTGTCGGCAGGGACTGTGTCCCTCTGTCAAACCTGCCTCTTCCTGGGCCCATAAAACTACAGCAGGAAAGTGACTACAGGTGTGGAAGGAGTGTCCCAGTGATGTCCCCAACACCTCTGGGAGCTGCTCAAGGCAGAGGGCCAGGCCAAGGGAGGTGGGGGAGGTGCTGTGCACACACACCACCTACCTATGTGCTGGGTTCAACCTCGTGCCACAGCTGGAATGAGGTGAAGGCTCTGCCCCCCACATCCCCACTCCCCAGCACAGAGAGCCCCGTGTGCTCCTCCCAGGAGAAGTCCTGTGCATGCAAGCTCTCTGAGCTAAAGACCACTGGAAGCAGAGCACCTCAGACGTTTCATGATCCAGGTGCAGGGATGCCATGCAGAGCCAGCATGGGTACAAAATGCTTGGAGAGCCAGCTGAGAGCCATTGGGCTGGATTTGCATTCCTCACCCAAGAGAGATGAGCTGAGGGTAATGATACACATTAGTAATGCCAGCACTTGGGGGACTAAAAGGAAGAACTGGAGTTCCAAGCTAGCCTGGACTACACAGTGAGAGAGACAGGGTAGGGTGTTAAAAATCAAATGTTCATGTTTCCCAAGACATCAGGATTTTTTGAGGTTTTTTTTGTTTTTTGTTTTTTTTTTTGCCATTCACGTAAAAACGTATTTTTTTTCAATAAAGAGAAATTGGTAATTATGAAATACCCATGAGCCTACTGATAGAAAGCCTAGGTGAATTCTTGATCACTATATGTTACTTCTTTGTACCAATGTCTTGAAGCAAAAGAGGGGGGGAACAGATTTATTTAAAGCAATCTTAAAGGATTCACGTTGGTTTTCTTAGGCAGGTCAAGAAATAAATGTGTTTACTTTTTGTATAAATTTTTAATTTTTTTGAGAATTTCACACGAATGCACCGTGTTTGTGTCATTTCCACCCTGCTGTCCCCCTGCTCTAACTTTTCTCTCCTGCTCTGTTGCCTGATGGTCTCTTATTTTATGCTCACTATTGTTACACACACGCACACACAGCTTCCTGCGTGTGTTTTGTTTTGCTGTATGTACACGTGACAAACACACTTCTGTGTGGATGCTCCGGATCTGAGCTACGGCCCCGCCCCGTGCTTTATCCCACAGCAAGCGCTGTATCCAGTGAGCTGCTGCTGCCCGGCCTTGACTGGCTGCATCATTTCATCAGCCACATGACATTTTTTAATAAGAAATAAGTCTGTTGGCCATTTCACCAAGGTTCCGATTCTTACCCAGACACTTCACATGGTCAGAACAAACACATTTTGGATCATCTGAATCCCACCCCACCCCCAACACACACACCCTCACACTCCTGCTCTGTAGACCAGGCTGGCCTCAAATTCAGAGATCTGCCTGTCTCTGCCTCCTGGGTGTTGGAACTAAAGGTGTGTGCCAGCATGCCTGGTGGATCACCTGAATTCTCAGGGTTCATGGTTTCTAACTCTAGGGAGCCACAAAGCTATTTTCCCTTGGGGACAGGCTACTTTTCAGCAAAAACTAATGACATGTCCGTCTGACACTAAAACCATAGTCACAGCTTATTCATTGCAACTACATGGCTTAAGCAAAATTTCAAATTACATCATTACCTTCCAGGAGCCACCTATTCCTGCTGAGAAGCCTATACTCCAGCCTTTCATCATTGGGGACAATTGGCCATTGGAATTTTGAGAATTTTTCCTTTATACATATTACTGTTGTGGAATATTATTTTTAAGATGTGTTACATATGTTTATAGTGTGGGATATTTGTTTAATGAGGCAGAGATGTGTTGCTTTCTTTTATGTTGCATTTGTTTAATTCTGTGAAGCTGTGTTACTGTGCCTGTCTGAAACACCTGATTGGTCTAATAAAGAGCTGAACGGCCAATAGCAAGGCAGGAGAAAGGATAGGCGGGGCTGGCAGGAAGAGAGAATACATAGAAGAAACAATCTGGGAAAAAGAGAAGAAAGAGCAAGAGAACAAGGAGAGGAAGATGCTGGGGCCAGCCACTCAGCCACACAACCAGCCACAGAGTAAGAGTGAAAGTAAGATTTACAGAAGTAAGAAAAGGAATAAGCCCAGAGGCAAAAGGTAGACAGGATAATTTAAGAAGAGCTGGCAAGAACAAGCCAAGCTAAGGCCAGGCATTCATAAGAAAGAATATGCCTCCATGTGTGATTTATTTAGGAGCTGAGGGGGTGGACAAAAGAGCAGAAACAAACAACATTTTACATTAGCTTGAAGAGCATTGGGAGTGAGTGGAAAGTCACACATTTTTGTGAAATTAAGGAAAAGTTATCGGCCTCTATTTATGCAAAAGCAGAGAATCTAAAAGGAAAGAAAACCAAACATGAAGGAACTTATTTGAGGCACTTCCTGGTGTTTTCCAATATATTTATTTATTTTATGTATGACTGCTCTATCTGCATGGACACCTCCAGGCCAGAAGAGGGCATTAGACCCACTGTAAGTGATTGTGAGCCACCATGTGGTTGCTGGGAATTGAACTCAGGAAGAGCAGCCAGTGCTCTTAACCGCTGAGCCATCTCTCCAGTTCAGATCTTCCTGGTTTTGTTGATCATGTAGTCACTGAATACAAACGTAACAAAAACATAGTTCCCTGAGACCAGATGAAGTGTGATCCTGGCTGAAAACAGAACACTAGCACTAAAAGCCATAGTCCCATTTGGCTTCTGTCTTTGGAGGTCATTAGTGCCATTTGTACTATGAAGGACTATGGCACATCTCAGAGTTCTGGGATCCAACAGGGACCAGCATGGAGGTGCACAATGTAATAGACCTGAGGGTCTGAGTCTGGGCATTTTGTCTACTACAATTAGGTGATTGCCTGTAAAACCCCAAGTGCAGCTGTGAGGGATGGAGAGCAGACAGCTGGTTCCAAATCTGAGTGACTGTGAGCAGATCTTAAAGCAACAACTGCCCCACGTCCCCACAAAGCTGGTGTTTCCTGTCCCTTGGCACAGACCTGACTGGAACAAATCTCTGCAGCCGCGGTGGGTTCTGTTGAGTTGCAAGGTTTGGAAAGAGATGTGCTTTCAGACACAAGGTCTGTTTGCTCGTGACATTGCTGGATGGACTTGAGGGCCGAGGGGGGCTACTAACTGCCTCTTGGTTCTATGAATTTGGGGGAAAAATATTCAGAAACATGAGTGGAACTCTTTTTCTTTAAATGGTGCTGGGGATTGAAACCAGGGCTTCACACATTCCGGGTGAGTGCTCAGCCACATCCGTGGGGTCCGAGGTCATCTCACTTACACTGCCTGGGTAAGCTGGGGCCAGGGCATCTGACCAGCCAGGCTTACATCTCTGAACTGGCAGCTCTGAGGCCATCTGCACCAGGCTGGGAAGCTGAAATGTCAGATCATGGCTTTTTTTTAACTCAGTAAGACCAGCATTCTCCACCCTACTCATATACTAAAGAAGAAAACCAGGTGTTGACCACAGGGAATCCTCCTTTAAATATATGCCACAAGTACAGAAGCAGCTGTGGCATTATCTGAGCCGGGTTTATTCCAACTAATAACAATATGGGGGAGAGGGCTCCCCAAAAATCCTTTCTTGCCATTGTTTTCATTTTTTAATTCCCAATTCCAACCAAAAGCAGTTTTAAATGTAGCATGCTTTCTTTTAAGTCTAAGTAAGAACTGCTAAAGGAAGCACTCTGTGAGCCCTTTCTGTAACTCGGTGTGTTTAGTTAAAAACACAAAGTAGCCCTGTTGAAGCTGAGACCCTCAATGGGCCAGTGAGCTCCCCCAAGTCAGAAAGAAGGAAACTGAAATACAGAGAAGTCGGGTCTGCCCAAGGTCTGCAAGAAATAACCGGAAGAACGGGGTCATGGGGCAGAGCAGCCGGTTTGTCCTTGCTTGAATTCCCGTTCCTCTTCACTTCACGGCCATAGACGCTGTGGGTTTGAGTGCTTATGACCCGTGCTTGGTGGAAGTCAGTTTTTTTTTTTTTTTTTTTTTTTTGATTTTCGAGACAGGGTTTCTCTGTGTAGCTTTGCGCCTTTCCTGGAGCTCACTTGGTAGCCCAGGCTGGCCTCGAACTCACAGAGATCCGCCTGGCTCTGCCTCCCGAGTGCTGGGATTAAAGGCGTGCGCCACCACCGCCCGGCGGAAGTCAGTTTTAAGTCACTGTCGTCACAGCAAAGGAGGAAATGTCCCCAGTGAAGGTCAGAAGTGCTCAGGCACCCCAGGCACCGGAGGCCACTTCGCCCCACTGTCAGGCTCTGTGAGGGACACTGGACGTTTGACGAAAACGCAAGCCAGCATGTCCTAAGTCCCTTCTGAGCTCACCATGAGTGGATGTGGCTGGGTGGGAGGAGCTTACCAAGGCCAGGGGAAGGCAAAGCCAATGACGATGGCCTTGGTCACCCTACTTCTCAATGACTGTCCCTGAGACGCGCATAACGGTGGACCAATACGAGGAATCTTCTGGCCTGGAGACGTTTGAGTCTATATCTGATGATAACGGGCTGAGGGTGAAACATCACGTGGGCAGAAAGGAGGACACTGCATGCACAGGCAACAAGAGATGGGAAAGAACTGGAAAAACCAGCCTGGATGCTGAGGGATGGGGGTCAGGGTCAGGAGCATGGATGCTCCACGGTAGGAGTCCAGGCGTGAGCCCCAGCCAAGCAGTGTGTTTGGACTCTGCTCTGAGCTACTCCAGGGTGAGGCAGTAAAAAACCCATGTGAAACCAAGGGGCACACACCATCACAGAGACCAGAAATCCTTGAGGGGAGACAGAGTCCTTTGACTGGAGCCACTGGGAAGTTTGGACGTAACCAGAGGAGATCTGCAGGGGTGGAGGAGGGGGCAACGGCAGGCAGAGAGCAGGGGGCAAGAGATGGCTGCTCTACCAGGGGACAGAAGACCCTGCCCGCATGCTGAGCTTGTCTATGCCCTTAAATAGTATGAATTTATCTTATGCACACATGCAGACATGGTATGTATGTGCAATTTATCTTATGTAGACATGTAAACATGGTGTGTGTGTGTGTGTGTGTGTGTGTGTGTGTGTGTGTGTGGTATGTGTGAAATTTATCTTATGCAGACATGTCAACATGGTGTGTGTGTGTGTGTGTGTGTGTGTGTGTGTGTGTGTGTGTGTGTGTGGTATGTGTGAAATTTATCTTATGCAGACATGGCATATATGTGAAATGAAAGTTTCTTAAAATCTCTCCAGTCTTTCCGGCAATGTATCAAATGCTGAATGCCAGGCCCTTTCCTGCACACTGGTAATACAGTAATAAAGAGAAAAATGAAGAAAATGTAATAAAATATAAATTATGTTAGATAGCAGTAAGTGCTAAAAAGGAAACTAAATAGCAGATGGACTTCCATCCCCCTAAACCAAACAGCACTGGCCTCACAGCCGAGACCCGAAGGGAAGGAGTTGCCGGCAGGGACACATAGGTAGGATTTCCAGACAAAGCACCTGCATGTGCCGAGGTCCAGGGTGGGAGTTTGTCAGGATGAACGAGGGACAGCAAGAGACCAGGTGGCTGGCCAGAGACAGCAAGGAGGAGACAGCCAACGGGAGTGGCGCACAAGGCTTGCAGACTGGGAGGTGAGACCTCGGGGGACAGCCAGCAGGAAGGGATGCAGTGCTGGCATAGGACAGGCACGGTGAAGGGGCCTCACTTGACGTGACACTGGGCATGCTCACACTCTCGGTTCATCTCATGCCACAGGGGAGTCCACTCAGCTCCACTCCTTACAAAGGGCTTGTGCTGATGTTCTGCAGGACGGACACACACACACACACACACACACACACACACACCACACACACACACACACTGTGAAGGGTCTCCCCCAGACAGTGAGATCCCAGCCTGTGTCACACTCGGGACCCCAGCTTTACTCAAATACAACAGAGGGTGTGCCTCAAGCTCTATGTGGGAGACAGGGAACAGAAAGTCTCCTGTCAGCACCTAGCCTCCGCCCTGAGGAGTCAAGGAGGAAGACTGAACAGAGAGGCCTCTGTTGGCAAAATGGCATCACCTTGAAGCTGAGAATAAATGCGTTTACAAGCCAAGGCAAATGTTCAAAGAGGCCTGGGGCATGGAGAACAGATGGTGGGGGGGGCGGGGTGGGGAGGCGGGAGTATGCCCTGCCCCACCCACAAGCTGCAGATTTAAGTGTTTACAGGCTGTTTATGGTCTGAATGCCCACAGCTCCACCCCTCTAAGCTCTGAGACAAGAGAAACCGTCTTCAAGGGTCATCCACACGCTTGGAAAGCATGCTCTCATCTCCTTCAGGAAAGTGCTTTTTCTGTGAGCGAGCAAGCGAGTGACCTCTTCCTTGGGAAGGTGGGTCAGACTTTCTCCACTTTCTGTGGGCGGTGAAAGACAAGCGTCCTGTCTGGGGGGGTCTGTAGACAGCAGGGCAGAGACCGAAGAGGGGCAACCATTGCAGGCTCTTCCCTGGCTCCAGCCACCAGTCCCAGGAAGGGCTGGGTGGGAAGCAGGATGAGTCCACAAGTCCTTTAAAATCCAATCACTGGAGTCCCAGGGGATGTTTAGACATCCCGTCTGTCAGGAACACCTTTGCTCAACTGTCATCCTAACCACTTTCTCCGTACTCAGTGAAGGTGCTGGTACTCAGTACTCACCCCAGAAGGATGCTTATGGGAAAGGGAAAAGAAAATAGAAACGCCAAGTTCCTGCTACCAGTCAGCTCCGAAGACAACAGAAGAGAGACACATTTCTGTGAAATTTTCGCATTAGCTATTACCCTGGTCCCTTTAGGTACTTCAGATCCCTTCTAAACACATCACGTTTCAGCATGGGGATGCTTGTTTGTTTGGTTTGGGTTTTTGTTGTTGTTTTATGTTTTTTTTGTTGTTGTTGTTTTGTTTGTTTTTTCCAGACAGGGTTTCACAGTGTAGCCCTGGCTGTCCCAGAACTCACTTTGTAGACCAGGCTGGGCAAGAACTCAGAGAGCTCTGCCTGCCTCTGCCTCCCAAGTGCTGGGATCAAAGGCGTGCGCCACCACTGCCCAGCACACAGATGCTTTAAAACTATCAAAACATTAGTCCCTTGACAAGTTAGCTCATCTGCCTACTTCTCACAGTCTATTTTAAAGCCAAATCAATGAGGAATTTTGTTTTTGGGTTGGTTAGTTTTTGGTTTTTGAGATGAGGTTTTTAGATTGTCCAGACTGACCTCAAATTCATTACGTAGCTAAGGATGACCCTGAATCCCCAGTCCGTTTGTCCTCTTGTCTACTCCCCCAGTGCTGGGATTACAGGCATACAGCACCACATCTCTTTTAAATGAGTATGTACCGTGTGTGTGTGTGTGTGTGTGTGTGTGTGTGTGTGTGTGTGTGTGTGTGTGTGTTTTGCAGGCAGTTCTATCTCTGCCTACCAGAGTGCTGGGATTGCAGAGTGTGCTATCAAATCTTGCTTTGTATGTGAGTTCCAGTGATTGATCTTTGATCAACAGGGTTGCAAGACCAGCGTTTTTTGACCACTGAGCGCAATTTCCCGGGCCCCAAATGAGAGATTTTTAATGAATGGATGCATTGGTAGATAGATGAGTAGATGGGCAAGGTGATGGACAGACGGGTAAATGGATAGTGGATGAGTGGATGATGAAGAGGTGTACAGATGGCTAGGAAGATGAATGGACAGACAGGGAGATGGGTAGAAGTATGGACAATGAGCTTATGAATACACGGTGAGTCAGAGGGTAGATGGTTATGAGGGTGGGTAAATGTATGAATGGATGGGAGAGTGATATTTAGTTAAGGTTAGAAGTAAGCATTTGTCCGGATGGTGGTGGCGCACGCCTTTAATCCCAGCACTCAGGAGGCAGAGGCAAGTGGATACCTATGAGTTTGAGGCCAGCCTGGTCTACAGAGTGAGTTCCAAGACAGACACCAAAGCTGCACAGAGAAACACTGTCTTGAAAAACCAAAAAAAAAAAAAAAAAAATCAAATGCTTACTTAGTCTTCTTAACTAGACACACAGCCTCTTCCAGAACACAGCTGCTTAAACAGTGGGTCATGACCTCATACAAAGTAAAGTAATTAAATGTTGCAACATAAAAGGTTTCTGAATATTTCCCCACCATCATTTCTTAGTGGATAACTATCAATTCAGTGCATCTTTGGACTGTATTGTGTTGGAATGTTTGGTTTTAAACACTTCTAGTTGAGCTGCTGATTTGAATTTGACTTTTTCAAAGTATTATTGAGTAAATTTTGGCTTGGGATTAGAACAGAATCTCCAAAACTTTTGAAAATGGTTGCAAACATACTTCTCCTATTATTGTTATGATGTAGCTATGCTTAGGATGGCTGTAAACATATTTCTGCTACCATTATGTATATGTGCTTAGTGAGTTCTCAGCATCGAAGATGTACTCTGCTAGCATTATTATGTACATATGCTTAGTGAAGTTTTCAGCTGGAGGTTATAAAATCTAAATATCGATCCACTCTGCTAAACGCTGAGTATGCTCTGTGTCCTGAAGGATCCAATATTCAACAAAGATGTGACTCTTTATGTAAAACAAATAAGCATATCAGCCCTTGAGCATGCAAATTTGCCTTTGTCTTTAATAAACGGTGACATTTATGTGTAACAAAGAATTGTTTTAACATAAATGTCTTTATGATTTACTGTTCATAAGGGATTTGTATAACTGCTTTAAGGGCTTACATAAAAGGTCTTGAGCAAAAGAGGGTCACAAGGGGGCAGAGTTTTCTTTTTGGCATTTTGTTGTTGGTGTGTGTGTGTGTGTGTGTGTGTGTGGTGTGTGGTGTGTGTGTGTGTGTGTGTATGTGTGTGTGGTGTGTGTGTGTATGTGTGTGTGTGGTGTGTGTGTGTGGTGTGTGTGTGTGTGTGTGTGGTGTGTGTGTGTATGTGTGTGTGTGGTGTGTGTGTGTGTGTGGTGTGTGGTGTGTGTGTGTGTGTATGTGTGTGTGGTGTGTGTGGTGTGTGTATGTGTGTGTGGTGTGTGTGGTGTGTGTATGTGTGTGTGTGTGTGTGTGTGTGTGTGGTGTGTGTGTGTATGTGTGGTGTGTGGTGTGTGTGTGTATGTGTGTGTGTGGTGTGTGTGTGTGTGTGTGTGGTGTGTGGTGTGTGTGTGTGTGTATGTGTGTGTGGTGTGTGTGGTGTGTGTATGTGTGTGTGTGTGTGTGTGTGTGTGTGTGTGTGTGTGTGTGTTTGACTCCTGGCCCTCACAGGCACATGTTCACACACACACACACACACACACACACAGCAAAATCAAAGCCAACCAAGCCCCCCAACCCCTTCTCTCCACGGAGTGACTTTCTCAAGCCCCCCACTTCCTGTTCAGTCTCTGCCCTCCTCCTTGCCCTGTTCTCTCATCCCCTTGTTCCTCTCTCTCCTCTACCCAGCTCCTGTGCAGAACGCCCTGTTGGGTGCCAGTTCTAAACTACACACCCACTCGGGAAAAGACAAGGGCACGGCAGAACACAGGCCTGCAGAGACACCCGGGTCATCTGAGAACCCTCAAAGCACTGAAACTGGCCATGCACAATGCTCGGGTGCTCGGACCTCACCGGACTATTAACAGGGGGGTTAGGGATAAGAAACATCTGCGATGTGGGGGGGGGGGACCTCTGTCTGATTTGGAAGCACATCAGTGTTCTTCTAGTAACCAATTTAGGGGCCCCTGCTCAGGCCACGTGCCTGCAGGCTGAGTGGCTGTGGTGTGACGGCCCGTCAGATCTACCTGTTGGAAGTAACCCCCTCCTGCAGTAGCTGTGGAAGGTGGGCCTTAGCAACAGGTCACGGGCCACAAGGCTCTGCCCTCCACCAGAGCGGGCCACTGATAGAAAGATTAGTCTGCGCTCACAAGTGCCCCACCCACCCCTCCCTCTCCTAATCTCTTGTTCTTTCACCTTCCTCCAGGGAATGATGCATCAAGGGCCTCCCTAGCTGCAGGCCCTACCAGTGTTCAGAAGGGTGAGACATGGGCCTCAGACATGCCCTTCCTGAAGCACAAAGTGGGCCGACGGTGAGCGACCTCACGCACACAGGCCTAAGTCTCCCTCGGCTATCCACACTAGAGCACCAGGGCCTTCAGCATTTCCCCTTGGGGCCACAGGCTCTCTCTCATGCTGCCGCCATGTGAACCCACAGACTGACCTTCAGCACAACAAAGCAACCTGGTCTCCAGTGAATGTGGGGCGGGTGGGCAGGCGGGGGTGGTGTGGTGTGTTTGGTTATTTGAGGATGGTGATGGTGGTATTTGTTCAGTCCAGAGCATTTGGTGAGCGAAGGTGAGGGCCTGGTTCCAGGGCCAGTGCTGCAAATCCAAACTACCAGCACTCCTGAGTCTTTCCCACAGCTGGCTGTGGTAGGGCACCCCCCCAGTCCCAGCTACTCAGGAGGCTGAGGCAAAGAGGTCAGTCTGAAAGAGACTGTTCAGTGAGACCCTTGTCTCAACACCCAAAGCCACAACAAATGGCTGATTCCCAAGTGGTTCCCATTATCCCCAGGTTCCAGGACGGGGCAAATCCACACCAGTGAACAACCATCTCAGGTATAGGTGTTCTGCCATCATGTGCGTCTACAGCGAGGCCAGGGAAGTGTGACAGGAAAAGCCTGTGAGGTACCACACAGGGCTGGTGGACCACAGATGCCTGAACACTTGAACTGAACTGGTGCCCAGCACCTGGTTCTCAAACTGTGTCCACACTAGAAGTCCCTGGAGGACTGGGCCGAGCCCAGAGTTTCAGGAAGTAGAAAAGGCCTGGACATTTACATTCTCACATATCCCAAGGTCATTAATCCAGAATCACTGAGCCGTATGTATAGCGTGTGTTATGGGATTGGTGGGTTTTAGGGCTACTGCTCCATCTGTGTAAACAGTAACCTGCCGTGCCATCTTCCCGGGAGAGAGTCACCTGCTCCAGGACAGGTATGTGGAGAAGACTCGCAGGAGCTGACCTGCATTTGACCATCAGCAACACCGATAAGGGCTTCAGTTTGCGGCAAAATTACCAGCTTGCTTCTCTCACACCATCAGACCGACTCCTGAACAGGCAAAGGGTAACTTCCATCCTTGGATGCTCATTGTTTGAAAGCTAAACGATCCCAGAGAGGTGGCAGGGATCATCCCCGAACAACGGAAGCGCTCTCCCAAGGGGACTTAGCCAGTGAGCCAGCATTTGGCTTTGGAGCGGGCAGTTCCCGCAGTGGACTCGGGAGACAGATGGGCCATTGTCAGGCCTCCCTAGACAGCACCACTGGCATCTTGCCTGCATCTCTGGGGGGTGAGAGGAGACACGGCCATCCCCAGGGGACAAAGCATATGATATCACCGGTACCACGGGAAGCCGAATTCAGAAGACTCCTGGCTTAGTGGTTACGCCTCCTTCAGCACCAACTTCATGGCACACCAGCCTGAAGCTGCATCTCATGCCAAGTGGTTAGACCACCAACCCGTGAGCCCGCGCGCACACAGAAGCCCTGAATGCATACGGCACGTGCGGATCTGAGTCAGGTTGGAGCAGCCCTTGTCTTGCCCTCTCCTCCAGACCATCCTCCACAGCTGCCGGGGTCTACCCTGGATGGTCCTGCCTGTTGACAAGATGCCAGGGCCATTACCTTAAATTCATTTTGAATTCAATTTCAGTGGTACCTCTTCCCCTTTTCATGTTTAAAAGAGCCTCAACTCAATTTCAGTTTTATTTTTTTCTCACCTTGCTGTGAACCATCTCCTCCTCCCGGCAGCTCCTGAGTCACCACCAGGAGCCCAGATGTGTGTGTGTGTGCCTTGCTCCTTCAGACCAAACAGGGGCTTGGCCTCCCCTGGGCCAGGCCAGATTAAAGGCAGGGGGCTTTCTCACAGTTTGGTGTGAGCTGCATCAGCCTCTGTATTGAAACTAATTTCAAATTCACCTGACTTTCCTCAGCGGGGAAGTGAAGGGTAACACAGCAAAGGCAATTAAAGGAAGGCGTCCAGAGTTTGAAGCCACTGTCTGATTTACTCATGAATTTTGACATCGGAGGCTGGAGAGATGGCTCAGTGGCAAAGAGGACCAGAGTCCAGCTCCGGTTCATTGGGACTCCAGCTCCAGGGGATCTAGCATCCTCTCCTGGCCTCCTTGGGCACCCACAAGCATAAACGCACATACAAACACATACACACAAAATAATAAAATGTATCCTTAAAAATAAATGAATTATTGGAATCCATAAACTCATAGTTGTTCATGAGACATTTCCTGCACACACCGTCCTACAAATCTTGTTATCCCCAGTTTAAAGGAGATGGTTAGAGGTAGGGTGGGTTTGGATCCAGGGCTAATCCTGTACCCAGTGGTTACTTGATAACTTGTGTGACCAGCTTCTCCCACGATCCTTTTCCTCCCTCTAAAGTGGGTCCTGCTAAAAGTTTTAGTTACAGCATTGCCCAGGCTGAGGGAGCAGATTAGCCAAGAGGGTGTTGAGGGCACATCAGTGCTGTTGACAGTCACCTGCCAGGCCTACATCTCACTGCCTTCCATGAGGACCAGGTGTCCGCATGTCAAACACTCACCCAGGACGCTGTTTACTTTTAGTTCATTCTCCAGGGTCTTTTCCCACGGCCCTTTAATTATTACAGAGGGTCCTTTAAATCATCTCGATTTAAATATGGAGGTTGTAATAATATTAGCATCCCACAGAGAGCTACTGAGTTAAAGTTGGGTCTGATGTGTCCCAACACTCAGATAGCTCAGACAGGAGGATCAAGAGATAGAGGATGCCAGGGTTGGGTATAGTTCCCAGAATCCAAGAATTTGGAGGCTCAGAAATGTCTGTATATCCATTTCCAGAGGATCTCACACCATCTTCTGCCCTCAACAGGCACTGTATGTACCTGGTGTTCACACCTGCAGGCAAAACGCTCATTTAAAAAAAAAAAAAATCTCAAGGCCAGGGGGCTGGAGAGATGGCTCAGAGGTTAAGAGCCCTAGCTGTTCTTCCAGAGGACCTGGGTTCAGTTCCCTGCAGCCCACACAGCAGTTTACAACTGTCTGTAGTTCCAGGGGATCGGACACCCTCACACAGACATGCAGCCAGGCAAAAAACCAATGCATATAAAATAAAAAATATTTTTTAAAGATTTTAAGGGGGCGGGAGAGGTGGCTTGGTGGTTAAGAGCACTGGTGCTCTTCCCGAGGACCTGAGTTCAATTCCCAGCAACCACAAGGTGGCTCACAACCATCTATAGTGGGATCTTATGCCCTCTTCTGGCATAAAGTTGTACATGCAAATAGAGCACTCACACATAAAAAAATAATAATAATAAAATCTCATGGCTGGAGAGATGGCTTAGAGATTAAGAATTAAGAGATTCCCTCTTACACCTGTCAGAATGGCTAAGATCAAAAACAATGATGACAGCTTATGTTAGAGAGGATGTGGAGTAAGGGGAACACTCCTCCACTGCTGGTGGGAGTGCAAACTTGTACAGCACCTTTGGAAATTAATATGGTGGTTTCTTAGAAAATTGGAAATTGATCTACCTGAAATTCTAGCTATACCATTCTTGGGCATATACCCAAAGGGATGCTCAAGCATACTACAAGGACACTTGCTTAACTATGTTCATAGCAGCATTATTCACAATAGTCAAAACCTGGAAACAACCTAGATGCCCCACAGCTGAAGAATGGATAAAAAAAAAAAAAAGCGTAGTATATTTACACAATGGAGTATTACTCAGCTGTTAAAAAAATAGAATCACGAAATTTGAAGGCAAATAGATGTAACTAGAAAAAAATCATCCTGACTGAGATAACTCAGACCCAGAAAGACAAACATGGTATGTACTCACTTATAAGTAGATATTAGATGTAAAATAAAGGATAACCATGCTACAATCCACAGGCCCAGAGAGGCTAGATAACAAGGAGGGCTCAAGGCGGGGATGCTTGGATCTCCCTGAGAAGAGGAAATAGAATAGATTTCATGGGTGGACTGGGGCGAGGGGGAATGGAAACATGAGGGATCAGTTGAGGGGTGGAATAAAGGAGGAAAGTACTGACTGGAAAGGGGGCACATTTTGGGGTGAGGTAGAAACCTGGTGCAAGGGAAACTCCCAGGAATCTACAAGGATGACCCCAGCTAAGACTGCAAGCAATAGTGGATATGTAGCCTGAACTGGCCATCTCCTGTGACCAGGCAAGACTTCAGTGGAGGGAGTGGGAAACCAACACAGCCACATAACCTTCGACCTACAGTCTGTCCTGCCTGTGGGATGTACGGGGTAAAGGTGGCACAGAGATTGAGGGAGTGGCCAGCCAAAGACTGTTCCAGCCTGAGACCCAGGCCAAGAGAGTGAGCCCACCCCTGACACTGCCCAGAGCACCAGGACCCAGAGGCCAGATGACTCAGAGACCTAGGATAGAACTAAACATGACTGGAGGGAAAAAAAAAAAGTCAATGTAATGATGCCTAACTATATTCTGCTGTACTCATAGATTGGTGCCTACCCCAACTGTCATCAGAGAGGCTTCATCCAGTAACTGATGGAAACAGATGCAGAGACCCACAGCCAAACATTAAGCCAAACTCAGGTAATTCTGCTGAAGAGAGGGAGGAAGGATTGTAGATGCCAGAGGGGTCAAGGACATCACAGAAAACCAACAGAATCAACTAACCTGATCTTGTAGGAGCTCACAGAGTCTGAACTGACAACCAGGAAGCCTACGTGGGACTGACCTAGGTGCTCTACATCTACAGGACAGTGTGTAGCTAGCCTACTTGCAGGACTCCTTACAGTGGGAGCAGAGGCTGTCCCTAACACTTTGGCTGGCTTTGGGGACCCTATTCCCCACACTGGATCGCCTTGCCCAGCCTTAGTACAAGGGGAGGTGCTTAGTCTTACTGCAACTTGATATGCCATGTTCTGTCGATATCCATGGGAGGCCTGCCCCTTTCTGAACAGAAACAGAGTGGATAGGGGCTATAAAGTTAATTAATTAATTAATAAAAAAAACAACTCTAGCTGCTCCCCCGGTGAACATGAGATTTGATTCCCAGCACTCACATGGCAGCTAACAAACACATCGAACTTCAGTTCCAGGGGATCCAACACATCATCTGGCCTTTGTTAGCACCAGGTATACATGCGGGCAAAACACTCACATGTGTGAAATTCTTTAAAAAATCTAAAAAACTGACTAATGAGTATATAGCATTTAAAAAAATATGTCTTATCAATGAAGCTTCCCTTTGCAGCAGATGAAGACCATTACAGAAATCCACAAGTGGTCAACATAACAACTGATCAGCCCTAGTTGAGACATCTACATCAACACAACTCCTACACCCAAGGTTCAGGGACCATCACATGAGAGTGTGTGGACAGATTGTAAGAGCCAGGGGCCTAGAACGTCTGCTGCAAGAGTGTGTCTTCTATGTACAACAGGGAAGCTGCACCCGTGACCTAAACAAGTCCCAAACAATGACACCACCCGCTGACATGCTACCAGGAATGGAGGGGGTCTCACCAGGCCCCACCCCCTAGAGCTATAGGTAACTAATAGTTGCTGAGAGAGGGTGGTAGGTCACTTGTCTTCCACATCATATGTTCACTTTTCTAGTTGCTACTGTTCTACTAAGTTATGACACATTGTGAGTTAGCTGAAGCACTGTGACCCTTCCTGGGTCATATTGGTCATATTGACCCATATTTGTGGGTCAGCTCAATATCACTCACATTGATTGGAACTTTACTTCCCTGACATCCTCCCATGGATCCTCTTCCTGGTCTCTGAAGCTACCCAGGATTAAGAAGGAACTGTGAAATGCATATATTGGAATATTGTCTTAGCTCAGGTTGCTGTCACAGAATACCATAGGCTGGGTTGTTTAAATAGCAGGAATCTATTTTCTCATGGCTCAAAAGGTGGACCTAAGAGACCATGGAGCCAGCACAGCAGGTCCTAGAGATGGAGACAGACACCTCCCCAACTATGTGCTCACATGTAGAAGGAGGGAGAGCAATCGCCCCAAGACTCCTTTTATGAGGACATTCATCCTGACCTTACAACCTCACCTAAACCCAGTCACCTCCCCCACACCTACCTGACCCCTATCGTGCTGAGATTTCTACAAAGATGATAAAGATGGTGATTGTCTCCAACAACTGCCTGTTTCTACCACTATTTCAGAAAACCACCTTTCCTGGACTGTGTGTGTGACCTATTTTGTTTCAAAATTGCTAGACGGATCCGGAGTCTTCAGTCAAGGGCCCTCTGTCCTCTCCAGCGAATGCGGTTGGTAAGTAAATTAAACCGTTGACTGTAAATCAAACTCTCAGCCAAGTTCATCCATCTGACAGCTGCCTCCCCCCAAATATGGTGCATAGTGAACTGAAAACGAGGCGCTCCTTGCACCTGTGTGTGAGGCAGTCTTCATGAGAGCATGGCTCGGCACTGCCTATAGGCTGGACACAGTGGAAGGAATGTGTCTAAGTTAATAAGACTATGCGAGCTGAGTATAGTGGCACACATCTACAGTCCCAGCATTTGGGTGCCTGGGACAGGAGGATTGCAAGTTTGAGGTCAACCTAGGCTATGTAGCAAGCCTCTATCTCAAAAAGGAAAAAAAAAAAAAAAAAAAAAAAAAGATGATACAACTATCTGTGGTGGAAGAAAATGTTCTCAGCAGCATTCAGTCTTCAAGCTGAGCAGTCAGTACCTAAACCTTCTGTGTGGCCCCTCTTATAAGGTCCTTTTAAATGGACACTGTCATACCTCTCTAGAGAAAGAAGTGACTCAGGGAGCTTGAAGTCCTGCCCAAGCCACTGGTTAGGGAGCAAGGTCAAAAGTCAAACTCAGATGTCCTTCCCCAGGACTGGATTTCTCCATCACCATGATAGTGTATAAATTAAAATCTACCAAGTAAAACTGAAATACCATTGGCCCAACATGCACAGTCCACGCTCACTCCCGAGATCCTTTGGTCTTTAATATCCAAACTTCGGCCCTCTGCCTGGATGGAGAGGCTCCTTAGCATGGAATCCCTTAGCTGGAGAGGTGGAGATACACAGAACAGCAGGGTCGAGTGGAGGACCGGAAGCTTGTGGTGGATCAGCTCACCAGCCTCACGTCCTGCCGTAGAGCTCAGAACTGGACAGAGGCAGAACCAAGTCTCCCTAAGGCAATGGCTGAATCCAGCTCAGCTGAGCAGCCTGCACGCCATGGAACAGCTCTTCCTCATCAGAAACACAGACCCTGTGGGATCACCAAAAGCCTACTTTCTTTTTTCTTGAAGATGTGCATATACGTAGGGTTTGGGGATTTAGCTCAGTGGTAGAGTGCTTGCCTAGCAAGCACAAGGCTCTGGGTTCGGTCCTCAGCTCAAAAAAAAAAAAAAAAAAGATTTGCACGCGTGTGTGTGTGCATGCTCGTGTGTGTGTGTGTGTGTGTGTGTGTGTGTGTGTGTGTGTGTGTGTGTGTGTGTGTGCGCGCGCACACGCGCCCACTGAGGCCAGAAGGTTTCAGATCCCCTGGAGTGGGAGTTAGGGGCAGATGTGAGCTTCCCGGTGTGGGTGCTAGGAACTGAACTAATGGCCTCAGGAAGAGCAGCAAGTTCTCTTAGTCACTGAGTGCTCCTCCATCCCCAACAAGCATAGGCTGAGAGGAAGGCTTCCTGAATTGATTATACCATGATTTTACAGGATAAAAAAAAATGAATACTTTTCTTTCTCAATGAACAACTAACTGCTTGCAGTTGTTGAAGTCTGAATATGGAATGCTCCCCATAGTCTCGTGTCTTAGGTACTCATTCCCTGGCGGGTGACATCGTTGGGGAGGCCGTGGATCATTTGAGAAAGTGATGTCTAGCTGTTGGAAGTATGGTCCCCCAGGGATGGGCCTCTGTGGGTTTCCCTGGGTCCAGCTGACTTTGGCTTCCTGTTCTGCCATGATAGGAGCCACCTGACCACATGCTCCACAGTCATGAGCACCACGCCTCCCCACCCACACACCCCCCCCACACCCTCCATGGAGACTGAGAGTCACAATAAATGCGTCCTCTGTTCCACTGTGTTTGTGGTTTTGGTAAGAGGTAACTCATTAGTTATCTTGCTAACCCTCTTCCCCAAGTTGTTTCAGTCCCACGGTTCTTCTCCTGAGATGCACCAGGAGTGCAGGAATGAAGATGGCTTTTCAGCTGTACATTCTTCAGAAAAATTAGATAGGTGGTGTAAAAATACTACTTTTCATGCAATAAGAATTTTAAAATGCACCAGGCGGTGGTGGCGCACGCCTTTAATCCCAGCACTCGGGAGGCAGAGGCAGGCGGATCTCTGTGAGTTTGAGGTTAGCCTGGTCTACAGAGTGAGTTCCAGGAAAGGTGCAAAGCTACACAGAGAAACTCTGTCTGAAAGAGAGAGAGAGAGAGAGAGAGAGAGAGAGAGAGAGAGAGAGAGAGAGAGAGAGAGAGAGAGAGAGAAAGGAAGAAAGAAAGAAAGAAAGAAAGAAAGAAAGAAAGAAAGAAAGAAAGAAAGAAAGAAAGAAAGAAAGAAAACAATTTTAAAATGCATGCCACACCAACTACTTGCTTAAATGGCTATTTTACTGCTAAATAACAACAACAAAAAATCTGGAAATGTGGTAGACAAGAAACATTTTCAATAGAAAAAAATTAACCCCCCCCAAAAAACCACTACATTGGAAGATGCATTTTTCATCCCCAGAGGAACTCTTACCTGTGCCCCCGGGCATGCCCCACTGTCCGGATCAGTGCTGACCAGCATCCCAGTGTCTTTTCTCCTAGAAGCAGCTGGTGGCCAGGGCCTGGGGTTCATCACTGGGGAGAGAGACTGGAGGGTTATGAACAAGCCAACTTTGTGATTGTATAAATGTTCATTACCCTAGATGCAGGAAAAGTGTGAATTCGTGTTGAGATAGGCTGCTTAATGTTGACAATGCAGCTCAGTGTTTGTTCTTGGGAAGAGCAGAGAGTGCTCTTAACCAGAGTCATCTCTCCAGACCCTCCACCTTACTTTTTAAGATAGGTCTCTCAGTGCCCAGGAGCTTGCCAATTCAGCGAGCCTGGCTGGGCACTGATCCCTAGGGACCCTTGGTCTCCATCTCCTTGGGGTTGAGATGATATGCTAAGCTCCACACCTGGCTTTTACATGGTCTGGTCCGGAGATCGAACTCAGGTGCTCTTGCTTGGACAGCAAATGTTTCATTAGCTGAGCCAACTTCCCAGCCCTACACGGTTTATATATATATATATATATATATATATATATATATATATTTGGTTTTTCGAGACAGGGTTTCTCTGTGTAGCTTTGCGCCTTTCCTGGAACTCGCTTTGGAGACCAGGCTGGCCTTGAACTCACAGAGATCCACCTGCCTCTGCCTCCCGAGTGCTGGGATTAAAGGCGTGCGCCACCACCGCCCGGCCCACTGTTCATATTTTATAAAATAGGAACAATCATGAAGGCCAAGAACAGCTTTGACAGCAGACACACTTCTAAACTGACCTTGGGAACTGCCGTATATTACCTTCACACAAAGGTGTTTTCAACAGTGAAAACGCTTTGTGAACTCTAACTCCCATAGACAGTTTAAACCGCTCGCCCAAGCTGCACGGCTTTCTGTACTCATCCAGAAAGACTTACAGCCTGTGAGTTTCCCCAGACTTCAGTCCTGAGGACACACAGACAGACAATACACTGTGAAAAGCTACGCCACCACGCATCAGGTGGGCCACCTTCCCGCAGCAAGCCAGCTGCCTTCCGGGCACTGCACCCACAGACACGGGCAAAGGAGCCTTCCTGCCAACTCCACCCCGTGTGTCATAGTACGCACACTCAGTTCTTAGCAAGGAGTAAACAGTCAACAGTTATCAAAACGAATTTCTTCACTCTGGTGAGAGAGGCGGGAAACCCTGGCAAGGTCCAGGGGAAAAACTCCGTAATCCTCCTCACCCGGACCCAGTTCCCCACAGCTCCAGCTCTGCTGACTGAACGGAAAGGCGAACATCACCCACGTTCACCGTTTTCCTTCCTGGTGCTTATTCGGTCCCCCAAACCTTTGTCTTGTTAATAAAATGATTAGAAATCAATACAGCTTTTAAATCGTTCAGCACAGCTGAAAAACAGACTACTGGTCACTTCCTAGGACCATCTGCTTAAAAGTAACAAAAAATCCCCAGTACAGGGGGGGGGGAAAAGAAATATACGAACACTTAAATTTTATCTTCTGAAGCTTTTCTTTCATGTCCACTCCAAGAGCTTCCTCCTGAACCAGCTTCCAGAAGTCCTCATAGTCACTCGAGTTCTTCAGGATTCCACGTTTGGTCAGCTCATCCTGCAGCCCTATAATCTTATTTTCAAAGAGAACGGGTATATAAATAAATACACACTGCAGGATGACATTTCTAACGGCACACTGGAAGTCAGAAGACGAGTGAAAACGTAATCCCGTGTCTAAACATCAGAGTGCCTTCTGGGTAATTTTGGCTTACCTCGGCTCAGGGTTCCTGTCAAGATTGACACAAGAATTAATACTACCCATCATACTTTTGAAGTTTTCTGCCCATAAATTCTGTGCATTCATTTACATTTCAACAATTAAAGGGAACGATCAGAAGGCAGGCACCACCTTAATTGCCACACAGGAATATGCTGTTTGCCATAAGGCACATACACTTGCCAATTTAGCAGAAAGGAGGCTTCGAGACTCTCCCTCTTTCAAATATAATTGTGCTTGTAGATACAGGGGTCCATCTCTATGGCCAGTTTTGACATATGCCTCCAACACTTGCAGTGAAGAGAAGCCCCCCAGGGTCCCAGAGACTCAAAACTTAAGGGTGACGTTTTCCATTTCCAGTTTGGGAAAAGGCAAAACTACTCATGTACATAGTTCTAAGTGGCTTTTATAGGTGATTCCGGCATCAAGTAACTAAGCCCATAGTTGTCTCAGAGAAAGGCCATTCCAAAGTCACTTTCCGTGCAGGGATTAAGATTAACACCTGGACTCTTAGGCAGCCTTAGGTAAGTGACTCTCTTCTGGGAGCTGGCAGACACAGAGCCTAGCCTGAGTTCATAACACGCTGGCCCTCCTGAGCAACAATGTGGCCTGGGAGTTAACAAATCCAAAAGTAAAGTAAAACCGGCCCTTCACTGCCCTCTAGCTAGGGGTTTGTTTTGGATGTTCAAAATGTAGCTTGTTCCACCCACAGCACCACCACCGGGGATTCAGAAATGGGAGGCATTAGGTTAAGCTGGTTTTCTGTGGGGACTGGACAATCTCCGATTCCAGCAGTGGCTCTCTAAAGGAAGAACTCGTACCCCCTCTGCAGGAAGTATTTAAAGGACCCAGGACCAGGGGGAATCCCTGCCAATTCAAGCCTTAGAGCCAGGTCCAGAGGCCCAGGGATGTGCCGGGCTTGGGTCTCCTCTCGGCTTAGTTCCTGGGCAGATGACTGGCAGTTGTCGCTGATGGACGGCCTTGTGGCAAAGGCCGGCCTGGAGCGAGCGGCAGGGGACCAGATCCTCCTTTCCTGGACCTTTGGGATGCACAGTGTGCTGCTTATGCTCAGAGACCTGCATGCGGGGGTCCTGTCTTACCAGGTAGGTGTTGGACCTTGAAGGGTACCGAGCTGAGGCCTTGGGCGGGAACGCTGGCGGGGCTCCGGGCTGTGGCTGCAAACAAGCAAAGCAAAGCAGCGGTGAGCAGGGCGAGCAGGGCCCAGCAACAAAGCCTCAGGCACAGGAGAAGTAAACAAGCAGCCACAGGAAGCCATTAAGCAGAGTGGGCGCTAATGAGCGCACCGCGGGGCCCTGCGCACCCGCCTAGCCAAAACCACCGGGGACTGCCTCGCCTGACAATTTGGAGCCCAGAGCCCTGCTGGCAGGCCATAAACCTGTTTGTAGTCTCCATCGGTTCCCCCTTCAAGTTTGTGTCGTCAGGGATGAGGCGGAGGGCCCTCGGATGCTGTGATCTCTTCTCAGGGACCTGCACTTGCAGGGGGCAGATGGGCTTCCAACTCCAAGGTAAAGGGCTGCCTGCCTCCCACCCCCAACCTTGGCTGGCCACGGTGGGAGACCAGGGGTGTTAAGCCCACCTTCCAGAGTCTTTCGAAACGGTTTTTCCGTTTTAAAGGAAGTCATTTGACTTCCCAAATGTGCCTCTGAAAATCCGCAAGTTGTAAAAACCATGCTTCCAAGTTGCTCAAAGGACCAGTGGCTAGTCTAAAATATTTCATATCATTTATTACTGGGCGCTGGGCTGAGCGTTCTTCCATGGCGGGGTGGGTCCCAGCCTCCTACAGAGGCTGGGGTGAGGGGCGGGCGGGGGCGGGGCACTACCTGCGCACATTCCCAGCATCCTCGGGGATGCTGGTCGGCGTACCTTCTTGTCCTCGCAGCAGCGACACCCGGCGGCCACCCTCCCACCTGCTATTCCCGGTCCTGGGTACCCAGAGCCTCCCAGGTCTGTCTCCAAGTCGTTCCCCAGACCACACACAAAGAGGGGCTTAGGAATTCCGCATTCGCAGCGTAGATGATTCAGGAAGTATGTGGGAAAGCCCGCTGAGGATAAGTTTCAGGCCGGCCTTAGATGTTTGGGCAGATGTTTATGATCTCTTTTATGGGAAGAAGAGGAGGCATCATATAAGTAGATCGTCATAAATACTTTAGTCAGATTTAAAGACGACAAATCACCTTAAACAACCCCGGTGGGAACTGTGGTAATGAGTGTCTCTTCCTGTTAATCAAGTCTGCTGTCCCCTGGGGTCCCCGGGTGAGTGTGGGCACACATGCCTCCACTTTCACACTGCTGTCAGTGAAAATAAGTTCAAATATATTTTCATTTGTATATTTCATGTGCCATGCACTGAACATAAGAACAGCATATTGGGCTGGAGAGGTGGCTCAGAGGTTAAGAGCACTGACTGCTCTTCCAGAGGTCCAGAGTTCAATTCCCAGGACCCCACGTAGCAGCTCACAATTGCCTATAATTCCAAGATCTGATACCCTCATGCAGACATGAATGCAGGTGAAGCATCAATGTACATAAAGTAAAAATAAATATATTTTAAAAAGAATAATTATTTTTTTAAAAAAAAAAAAAAAAGAACAGCATATTAACCACTTTGTAATCGAATTCCTGACACATTGACTTTAATTGAACTAGAACCCAAAACAGGAACTCCACACACACACACACACACACACACACACACACACACACTTGGTCCTGAATCTACAACTTTATGTTTTCATTGTATATCAAAATCTTTATAATATTCTTTGGGGACGCCTAAAATCATGTTCCCCAACAGGCAAAAAGTTAACATGCCTTCCATCATTTAAATGAGTATATTAAAATTGTACTTTGGGCTGGGCAGTGGTGGAGCATGTCTTGATAGGATGGAGTGGGCAAACTAGGGCCATGACAGGCTCCCCTAGCAGCCCTGACAGGGACCAGGCCTCAGTTTTGGTTCAGTAGAACGGGCTGGAGCTGAGCAAGCAGTTCTCAGAGGGGCACCCAATCAACAGGGCTGCGCCCCCAGCCTCCTGCTGGCTCAGCAGATGCCCCCGGACTTCTGCCAGCTAAAGATAGCTTTTCCTCCCCTCTTGTCCAATAAGGCCCTAGATCCCCCCCACCAATAGGCCCCTAGCCAGTAGTCTCCCACCAATCAGCCCCCAGACCAATCTGACTTCCACCCATCAGTCTTTAATCCCATCACTCAGGAGGCATAGGCAGGTGGATCTCTGTGAGTTCAAGGGCAGCCGGGTCTACAGGATTGAGTTTCAGGACAGCCAGGGCTGTTACACAGAGAAACTCTGTCTTAAACAAAATGAAAATGTACTTTGAGAGGGCCTGCAAGATGGCTTAGTGAGTAAAGCCTTGCTGTTGTCAAGCCTGATTGAGTTAATCCCTGGGATCCACATGGTGGAAAGAGACAACCCACTCCCCTAAGTTGTCCTCTGACCTCCACCTTTGTATCATGACGCGCGTGTGTAAACACACACACACACACACACACACACACACACACACACGTTAATAAACAAACAAACAACATTTACAATGTCGATAAGCCTTGTTCTGTTGTTCCCACTGGTGGTTAGGACATGGCTCATGAGCAGCAAAGCCCAGAGACCGCACTGACTCCACACCGCCACTTCCTTTCCGGCTGCTTTTGATGGCAGGCTTGTTATGTACCAGGCTTCCACAGCTTTGGGTGTCCTGTTGGTTCAGGGCCCCCTTCGCTGTTTTCCCAGGAGTCTAGAGCTGTCTCGGAGAACGCTGTGGGGTGCAGAGGCCCCAGGCCACCTTGGTGAACTCCAGCCACCCTCTGTGCTTCCCTGTGGTAATAACAGTCTCGAGCCCACCCAACACCAACAAGCCCGGGCTTCTCTCCCCTCTCACGGCCCATGTCTTCCACCAGTCTCCCTTTTTTTCTCTCCTGAGGCTTTCACTTTGGTTGAACGATGGAAAATAAAGAAACACAGAGAAGTGGAAGCAAACTGAGCTGTCTGGCACACCAACCCACGATTGTTAGATGTCCTTGCTTAACAAGTCTCTGACTGGCACCCTCAAGACAGAAGTCTAGAGAGAAACAACAATCCCATGTACTACTGGGAAAACAACCCATGTGAAAACTGCAGCAGACCCGTGGGCTTTGTACAGTTAGCGCTTGGGGCTGAAGAGATGGTTCAGCACTGAAGAGCATTGTCTGCGGGCTGGAGAGATGGCTCAGAGGTTAAGAGCACTGACTGCTCTTCCAGAGGACCTGAGTTCAATTCCCAGCAACCACATGGTGGCTCACAACCATCTGCAATGAGATCTGGTGCCCTCTTCTGGCCTGCAGGCATACATGCTGTATACATAATAAATAAATAAATAAATAAATACATACATACATACATACATACATACATACATACACACATATGCACATGGTATATATATATATATGTGCCACATATGTATATATACACACATATATATGTATGTATATATATACATGTATATATATATACATATACATACAGTCAGGCAAAACACTCCTACACATATGAAAATAAAAATACATCTTTATTAGACTTAGTCTCCTGTCTAAGATAAAAGCCCCCAGGCTGGGATTGAACTCAGCAGAGTGTGTGAGCCCAGGCAGAGGGTCCTATGGTCTTACTCTTAGCAGCATTCTCCCCCAAAATTAAAACCAAATTTAAAATCACAGGGTGAAAAACAAAAATAAAAACTCCTTCTCGCACACCCTTATACAGCGCTAGGCTCCACTTCCAACTCTCTTCCTTGAGCCCGGCACTGGGGCCTTCAAACCCTGTTCATCTGTCGACTCCTTATCAGACTTTCCGTCTAATTGTGTCTGAATGAAGTCTGACCCCCCAAGAGTCAAGTTTAAGGACGTCTGTGAAGGCAGTGCCCACCATCACTCCAGAGTAGCCGGGAAGAGGCAGGGAAACCCGACCTTCCAGTCTCATTGCTAAAGTGTGGGGCGAGCGAGGGAGCCCCAGACACCGCACTCCACGGTCCACATCTCCCCGTGTGCGCCGGCACACCCCCTCCTTACATGATGCATCTCAATGAGAAAGTGAAATGGGTGAAAGTTCAAGGAACCCTAAATTTTAGGGTACTAAAGTTCAGATCTGGGCTCTGAGTTCTCATTGACTTGGACCTCAAACTCTACCAAAGACGTCACAAACAAACACACACGGTTAATGTTGGGTCCCGACAGAAAAATGAAGCAGGAGAAGGAAGAGCCCCAGGCCAGCCAGGGCTGCACAGCCAGACTCTGTCTCAAAGACAAACAAACAAACAAATACCAGCAGGGCCCAATTAGACCAGTGAGGGACTGAGCAGCCCCTGCCCAGATTGGGGTAAACACACACACACACACACACACACACACACACACACACACACACACACACACACACACACGGTGAAAGAGACTTCCACTCACGGCTAATTTGCAAAACAACAGATGGATGTAGTGGATGAGAACTGTTAAGTATTATTCCATTCAGAGTATCTGGATTGGATCTCACCTACTCAGCCCATGGCAGACTCCCAGAAAAAAAAAAATGGGGAGGGGGAAATAAATATGTTTAAAGTCTGTTGGATTTCAAAAGTGTATTCTTTTTTTTTAAAACTATTTTCACTATTTTCGTCAGGAGAAAAAAAAATGAAATCACTCAACAAGTTGTTATAACTTGAAGTCTTCAATAAATCTGTCTCAGAAACAAATTGTCACCCACACATCATTGTGTCGCCTTGGAAGCGTTAACCATTTATCTGTCAACTGTGTCTGCTAAGCAAAATTCAGCTCTTAAACCGTGTGCATCGTGAGCCCCTCTTTCCTGTACTCTGTGGGTAGCGTCTTAAAACACACTCATAGATGAAACTTCCAGTAGGAAACCTACTCTTGAATATCCACAAGCATTTTGTTAAAGATCTTTTACGTTTATTTACGGGAACGTAATAGGAAGCACACTACATTTTAGTAATTATTTCACACACACCCATAACACAGCCCAAACCCATAAGCATTATTCAGGTATGACTATAGCTCCCAGCCAAACACCAGCCCTTTGTAGCTTCTAAATTTCCCGGGGAATATATATTAAAGAGTCTCCCCTACAGCTGTAGAGAGGGACTCAGGAAGGGCTGAGTGAGACTCCGCTCTCAAGGGGACGGGAACTGGCTGGGGGCGTGTGCATGTGGGGGGGAGTGATTTCACTTTAAAATGGAGATTTCCCATTCTTTTAGGAAGGAAACCGAGGAAGTTGTTTCAAACAAAATAAACATTCAGGATGAAACCAGAAAAGGGTGTGAAGGGGTACCCTTTGATTTCCCAACTTGTGTATTTGGGCTCAGACAACATTTTATGTGCATATTAATCAAATGGTAATCAGCCTCCTGCAGGACAGTGGCATTTGACACTAAGTCCGGTCAACAGAAAAGTATGGGGGTATTTTAATCCCATCAAGGTGGGGGCCGTGGCAGGGGTGGGGGGCAGCTGGGAGATCGCAGTGGAGGGAATGAGTCTGGGGTTTGGGAACTGTCTCCGGCCTGAGGAAGAGCCAGTGATTTTGAGGAATTATTTCCACATCAATGACCTTTCTGAAAGGTGTAAACCTTGCCTTCAAAACCTTCAGGTAACTATATTTACTTACCCATCCTGCCCCAGGAGGGGTTCACAAACTTGAGTGAGCTCTTGAGGGTGAGCTCCAGGGATCCAGCCCGATTCCTGGGCCTAGCAACAGCTTGGGGACCCTATTAAGGACCACAGTGGAGACCAGGGTACCCAAGCCACACTGTTCTCTCGGATGTGCGGAACTTTCATTATTCCTAATAGGGAGCCCAGACTTAGCTGTCACAGCCCAAGAAGAGCCTGCCCAGGCCAGGACCAACAGAGAAAACTGTAAACCTTCCACAGCATCAGGGGCTAATTTCCAAAACATAAAACTCAACAACTCACTAGCATTATAGGGCTGGAGAGATGGCTCAGAGGTTAAGAACACTGACTGCCCCTCCAGAGGATCCGGGTGCAATTCCCAGTTCCCAGAACCCATGTGGCAGTTCACAAGTGTCTGTAACTGTGGTAACAATGGTTTGTGCAGGGTTGGAAGTGTGGCTGGGGTAGAGCACTCACCTAGCATACGTTTGCCCCAGGTCCATTTCCAATGCCGTCTGTCCAGACTGTGTACATAGCTCACTACAGGTCTTTCATGCTGTTCCTGTGCCTTCCTTGTGTGGGTTTATAATAATTTCCATATTGAAAGCAGGCAGACCACCTCCCCTGCTTGGCCTCTTTAGCCCTGTACATTTTTGGAATACTCTCTTCCTCTACCTACAGACTGTCTGGCTGTCATTGCTGGCAGAGCAGACACCTTTTCTACCTAAGCTTTGGTCTCTGCCCGTTGGCCCGGCTGTAATGAATCGCCACAGACCAGGTACAAACTTACGTGTATTGTTTACACCTCGGCCCAAGGTCACGGCATGAAGCTAAGGAAAGCTGCCCTCCACTTCCAAGACGGCTTCTTGGTGCCGTGCCTCTCAGGAACGGTGCCCATGGTAACAAAGGTGGAAGAGCAAGCTCAGCCCCTCGAGCCCTTTATAAAGTTGTTAATCTCATTTTTCAGGCCCGAGCTGTCGTGATTAAACACCTTCTTAGATACCCCGACTCTTACTGAATACTGTGACCTGGCAAGTAAGCTTCTGCCCATAAACTTGGGGACCATCGGATTATAGCAGCATCTCTCCCTGATTGCTCAGACTTCGGTTTCTCACACCAGCTTTGTGTAACTTTCAGCACACAGGATCCTATGTACCTCTTGTGAGTTTACACCTAAGGATTTTGCTTGTAAATCGCAGATAGGAACATTTTTATTCTTCAGTCTTTGTGGCTTTTGGTTCTGTGTTTTGATTTATCGAATTAGTGGTCCACTGAATAAGAATGATGAGAATGGGCATTTATGCTCCGTTCCCAACATGAGAGGAAACAGATTTAGGCCTTTACATGGTGGTGGTGGTGGGGTGTTGAGACAAAGTCTTTTTTTTTTTTTTTTTTTTTGGTTTTTCGTGTCAGGGTTTCTCTGTGTAGCTTTGTGCCTTTCCTGGAACTCGCTTTGGAGACCAGGCTGGCCTCGAACTCACAGAGATCTGCCCGCCTCTGCCTCCCGAGTGCTGGGATTAAAGGCGTGCGCCACCACCGCCAGCTGAGACAAAGTCTTAACAGGGGGTTGAAGACAGTCTGTCTTGGAACTTGCTATGTAGTTCGAGGCTCACCTCGAACTCACAGAGATCCACCTGTACAGACATGCATGCAATCACAACACCCATATACATACAATAAAAGTAAACCTTAAAAAAAGGAAATCATGACCTCCCTTCAGTCTTAATTTCCCATTCATTCCTGGAGGGCAGTTTCACTGGGTTCAGGAATCTGGCTGTAGTGTTCTTTCAATACTTGGAAAATACCATATTTTCCTTTACCAGGTCTGTTCTCTTCCAGCATGCTCTCTACAGGTTCCTGTCTTCCTCAGTTCCTGGTTTACTTCTTTATTGCTTATTTTTCTGTTGTGGTGGTAAAACACCATGAAGGGTTTATTCAGACTTATGCTTCCAGAGGGAGGGTCCACGATGGTGGGGAGATGTAGCAACAAGTAGCCGGCATGGTGGCCAGAGCTGGAAGTTGAGAGGTTACATCTTCAACCACAAACATGAGACAAAAGAGAGCAATCTGGAAGTAGGGCAAAGGTATGAACTCTCAAACTCAGCATCAGTGAAGTTCTTCCTCCAGCAAGGCTGCACCTCTCATGGCCCTCCCCAAACAGCGCCACCAACTGGGGTCCAAGTCTTCAAATACATTTCCCATTCAAATGACCCCAGTCAGCGTCTGTGGTGATACTGTGTTCCCCAAAATATTATGCACCCTAATAAATTTATCTGGGGTCAGAGAACAGAGCAGTCACTAGATACAGAGGCTAGAAAATGGTGGCACACATACCTTTAATCCTGGCATTCCAGAGGCAGAGATCCATCTGGATCTCTGTGAGTTCAAGGCCACACTGGAAACAGCCAGGCGTGGTAACAAGAGCCTTTAACCCAGGGAGTGATGGCAGACAGCAGAAAGGTATATAAGGCATGAGGACCAGGAACTAGAAGCTGGTTAAGCTTTTAGGCTTTTGAGCAGCAGTTCAGCTGAGATCCATTCTGGATGAGGACTCAGAGGCTTCTAGTCTGAGGAAACAGGATCAGCTGAGGAACTGGCAAGGTGAGGTAGCTGGGGCTTGTTCTGCTTCTCTGATCTTCCAGCATTCACCCCAATACCAGGCCCTGGGTTTGTTTTTATTAATAAGACTCTCTAAGATTCATGCTACAAGCATCCTCTTCCAAACACACATCAGTCTGCTCTTGTTTCTCCACGGAGGCTGCCCAAGCTTCTGCACCCACTTTCCCCTGGCACAAGGCTGTCTGAACACAGTCTGAGAATGGAGTCACATGAAGAGAATTATGAGCGCCTGTGAGAAAGTTCCAAGAAAACAAGAGTCTTGTGACCTCAGTTTCATCAAACCACAGAACCGTTCTTGGACCATGTTTTTGTGCACCTCCCAGGTGTAGCGGACAGGAGTGAGTTCACTTCAGATTATTCATTACAACTGACTATTGCTCTTTGTTTATGTGCCTCTGCGGAAAAACATGTTTTTGCTACATGCAGCCCGTCCTTGTGATTGTAGACTTTACTCGGGTGACTCTTCTTAACCCTTGAAGTATAAGTTGTCTGATGCTCCGAATAGAGCTGACTATTGCAGGAGACTCCAGTCCACCTCGTTTATCAGCCCCACTCTCCCAGGCTCACACCACCAACCAGAGTGGTAACCCCGGGCTCCAGAGATCTCTCCATATCCAGGCACAGAAACCCTCAGCTCTGCTCCTGGTTTCACGGTCCAGTCTGCTTTGCGTGACACGTCAGTGCTGTCCACCTTGTGCCCTTACAGATAATACATCATTAATGACACTGTCTCCAGGTCATTTGTCCCTGTGCCAATAGCATCTGAAAAAAAACTGTAGACATGAGGTTGCTAGGTTGGAGACTACACACGGCTGTAGTTTTATTTTTGTGGTTTTTTCTAATGCAGTCCTGATCCTGGTCTGCCTGGCTCTCAGAAGGCCCTCCTGCACGAGATGGGACAGCTGATACACAGCTGACCACCATAGGCCAGGTCGTTAAGTTTTTCTTCACGTTTTTAATTTTTTTTTTTTTAAGATTTATTATATAGGGCTGGAGAGATGGCTCAGTGGTTAAGAGCACCGACTGCTCTCCCAGAGGTCCTGAGTTCAATTCCCAGCAACCACATGGTGGCTCACAACCACCTGTAATGAGATCTGGTGCCCTCTTCTGGCCTGCAGGGACATATGCAGACAGAACACTGTATACATGATAAATAAATAAATCTAAAAAAAAAAAAAAAAAAAAAAAGATTTATTATATATACAGTGTTCTGCCTGCATGTGTCCCGGCAGACCAGAAGAGGGCGCCATCTCATTACAGATGGTTGTGAGCCACCATGTGGTTGCTGGGAATTGAACTCAGGACTTCTGGAAGAGCAGCCAGTGCTCTCAAATCGCTGAGCCATCTCTCCAGCCTCTGTAGTTTAATGTTTTTAGAAATATGTTGTGTGGCCGGGTGGTGGTGGCACACGCCTTTAATCCCCAGAACTTTGGAGGCAGAGTCAGGTGGATCTCTGTAAGTCACAGGCCAGCCTGGTCTACAGAGCGAGGTCCAGGATAGGCTCCAAAGCTACACAGAGAAACCTTGTCTCAAAACAAAACAAAATAACAACAACAACAACAACAACAAAGAGTTGTGTGTATGAGCATTGTTCTGGCCTTTATGTCAACTTTACACAAGCTAGGGTCATTTGGGGACGAAATCTCAACTGAGTGAGAAAATACCCCCACCAGATTGTCCTGTGGGCAAGACTGTGGCACATTTTCTTGACTGATCACTGGTGTGGGTGGTGCCGTCTCTGGGCTGGTGGTCCTGAGTGCTATAAGAAAGGGTGAACAACCCTTGGGAGTCAAGGCACTAGGCAGCACCCCTCTGTGGCTCATACTCCAGGCCCTGTCTCCAGGTCCCAGCTCTGATGTCCTGCAGTGCCTTCCCCAGAGGATGGAGGAGAAGCTGTAAGATGAAATCAACACTTTCCTCCCTGAGTGTTTTGGCCCTGGTGTTTTATCACAGCAATAGAAACCCTAACTATGAAAAGGTGTTTTGCCTGCGTGTATATCTGTACACCACTTGCAGTTCTGATTGTAGCAGAGACAAAAAAAAAAAAAAAGAGGGTGTCAGATCCCCTGGAGCTGGAGGTAAGGGTGGTTGTGAGGCTCCATGTGGGTGCCAGGACTCAAGCCCAAGCCCTCTGGAAGAGCAGCCAGTTCTCTTAACTGCTGAGCCATCTCTCCAGCCCTGTTCCTCCTTATTAAATACTAAATGCACGTGTGTATGTGTGTGTGCAATCCAGTGGCATGTACACATATATGTGGAGGTCAGAGGTCAACCTTGGGTGGTGTTCCTCAGGAGCCATTCACCTTGTTTTTGAGGGTCTCTCACTGGCCTGGAACTCACCAAGCAGGCCAAGCTTGTCAGGGATCCTCAGGGATCCTGCCATCACCCCCTTCCCATGCTAGGATCACAGGTGTGCACCACGACCCCCAACTGCTTTAATTGGGTGTAGGGTACAGAACTCACATCTTCATACCTGCAAAGAGCATGCTTTACCCACGGAGCTTTATCCCCAGCCTAAAAAGTAGTTTTTTAAATAGAGGACCACTTACTCTGAAGCTCACATGCATCTTCCTCCCTACAGTATGGAAGCTTGGCTTCTGTCTGTTGATTTTTTAAAATGTCTTCTTGGTCTTTGTGTGTGCATTCCTATGTGTGCACGTGTGTGGGCTTTCAGGAGCTTTGAGAGGGACGCACGTAGTGGTGCAGATTAAATCTGTAATTTTTCTAGTACTGACACTTGGCAGTTTTATGTTTTTTTAGAACTCTCTCATTAGTATCCTCTAATCTGTGAACGAAACATAAAGGGAGTGTTTTCTTCATTGTGATTAATTAGCAATCTAGTTAGCCATGAGATATGGAAAACAGGAACCTCTGGTGACTGTGCGCAAGGGTGCCAAACATCTCGGTGCTTCGGGCAAGCACCAAGAGGGTCAACGGGTCCCATATGAGATCACTCCCTGCCAGTAACACCAGGGCAGCTCCCACAGCTCCTGGGATGGCTCACTGTCTCCAATTCTTTCTCTGTCTTTGCCGGCTCGCCCTTCTGCCTACACTGGTCCACAGGTTGCTAAGTGTTTCCACCAAAGGGACTCAGCCCGCAGCACAGCCCCAGCCCATCCACAGGTGCGTCACCTGCCAAGCAGAGGAGTGGAGCAGTACTTCCCCGGCCCCAAAGGAGAGAGAAGCCCCTGCACCCAGGTCACGCTCCCAACCCCACATGCCTAGCAGTGTCCCGTGTCCTCCAACCCAGCCGCAGCCCGATGTCTGCAGCATCCACTTCCAATGCTACCAAGTCTTCCCAAACTGCCTGCCTGGCCAGCTCTCCCTCGTTAGCAGGGGATCCTGAGGAGTGGGAAGGGTCCGCCTACTCAAGGACCCTGGCCTCCACATGTACCTGAGGCAGACAAAAGCTTTCTCCTCCAGATCTCAAGTTTCTGTATTTTGAAACTCAAGGGTGGACTCACAGGACACAGGAAGATTTTCACAGTTTTATCCTTGGTGTCATGGTCACTGGAGCGGGGTGGGGGAAGCATTTGGATCCTGGTTTGAGCCAAGTGTATCTCCCGCTTCAGATATGCTACGTCCTCTGTGCTCCACCAGAGGGCGCCAGAGAACAAGGCGCCTTTGTTCCTAGACTTTCCATATAATGCTGTTGGGTGATTTTAATTCTCCGTGCGACCTTGGATGACAGAATGTGACTGACAGAACAAAACTTTGTTATAATTTTATGTTCTCGGGGTTTGAATTCCCTGGAGCCACTCACTGCTGTCCCAGCTGCACAGTGGTGTGTCCTGCCACTCTAATAGGAACTGAGACATCAAATAGAGAAAGATCAAAGTCGAGATTGACTCCCTTTGTTCACAACAGCACAAACAGTAGTTAGTTACCTGTTCCGGCAAGATCTGCTGCGCTGCCTTCTCCGCGTCCTCCACCTGGGCACGACTGTCCCTGTGTTTCTTTCTTTGGGCTCTTTTAAATGGTCTCTCAAGATCAGGGACATCCTAAGTCACACGAACAACAACAAAAATTAAATTTGGGGTTAGAGTGGGAGTTGTTTTTTGTTTGTTTGTTTTTGTGTTTTGTTTTACACAGTTAGACACTTTTTACACTGTGATGTACTGTACACTTAGCTTGTCAGTGCCTATGTGTACCCCCCAACAACAACAACAAAAAAGATGCACCAGCCAGTTCTGGAAGCGGTTAGGAACATTAGCATAAAGCCCTTTTTAGGAAGCACGCTGGAACAGCAGCTCCTTGATGCTGCACACTGGCCGTCTTCCCGTGCTGGCTACAGCACAAAGTGGGCACGGCACACCACACCACAGGGACTGTTACAGGAGGTGAGGAAGCAGGCGAGACGATCCCGAGCCTCCCGAATGCCGCTGGAAAGGAAATTGCTTTTCTGAGCACAGCAGCCAGATCCGCCAGGCAGGGAGGGGCTGCACACCACAGAACCGCCTGGCTCTGGCTGGCCACAGGCTCTGCCTCCAGCCCAGCCCCCTCCTTCCAAGCATGCTCCTTCTGTGTCTCGGCTTTGTGATCCCAGCAGCAAGCAATGCTCTGATTTCTGTAGCCGAGCAACGGGGCTCAGGGGCGCCGGATGGTGGAAGCTGGCAGGTGGTTTGTCCGAGACCCTGGAAATGGAGGCAGAGCATTCCGAGCGGGGGACTTATAGAGGATACTGGCCGCCATCCTAGGTGGCTATCCGAGGTCCCCGGAAAGATCATCTTCATGATCTCATCCTTACCCCTCCCTTTTTTCCCCACAACCTCCTATATAGCGTGACCTTTGCCGGCTGTCCTCCCCTAAAACAAGTTAGAGCAGGAACTGGATAGATGGCTCAGAGGTCGAGATCATGTCCGCTCTCGAGAGGACCCAGCACCCACGGTAAGGCAGCTCACAACCACCTGTAACTCCAGCTCCAGGGTTATCTGACGTCTTCCGGCCTCTGACCGCATACACATGAACATACCCCCACACACACACTCACACACACATCCATGTATACACATAATTAGAAATAGCTTTTAGGGGCTGGAGAGATGGCTTAGTAATTAAGAGCTGGTGGCTCTTTCAGAGGACCCGGGTTCAATTCCCAGCATCCAGATGGCAGCTCACAACTGTCTGTAACCCCAGGATCTAACACCCTCACACAGACTTACATGCAGGCAAAACATCAACGCACATAAAATAAAGTTTAAAAAAACAGTTTTTAAAATTGAGGCATGTAATTCATATACTCAAAACTCAATCCTTTTAAAGCCCATGATTCAATGGGCTTCAGTGGGACTTGGCAGAGGTGGGCAGTGGTCACCATAATCAAGTTCTGAACATTTTCATGGCCCCCCAAAAGAACAATGTTTATCAGCAGTCACCTCACCTGCCTTTTCCCCGACACTTGCAGCCTCATCTACTCTCAGGCTCCAGAGTTTTTCGGGTTCTCCTGGTCCCCAATAGCCACAAGGTAAAGTCCCCACCTCAGTACCTCGGAACAGGACTACATTTGGAGGCAGGGCCTTGAAGGAGGCCACTGAGCTGAGTTCACAGAGCGGGCCCTGACCTAACTCCACGTCCTTGCGAGAGGAAACGGGGCTGCAAGACATGTGCACACCTGAGGATGATCAGGTGGTGCTGTGGGATGTTCTGTATGTCCTGTGGGAGCCCATTCTCAGGTTCTTTGTGGCGTTACCCAGCAGGTCCGTATAGAGGATGATTAGGACCATGGGCCTGAGTGCAGGTGTTTGAGATGGTCTGCACTTGGCTGTGCTGGGGGATGGTCTGTATGTCAAGTTGCTCTGATTGGTTAATAAATAAAACCTGATCGGCCGTGGCTAGGCAGTATAAAAGGACAGAAAGGCAGAAGGAGACGCTGCAGCCGCTGCCATGACCAGAGAGGCTGCAGCCGCTGCCATGACCAGAGACACTGCAGCCGCCGCCATGACCAGCAGCATGTGAAGACGCCAGTAAGCCACCAGCCACATGGCAAGGTATAGATGTATGGAAATGGATCAATTTAAGATAAAAGCACAGTTAGCAAGATAAGGACAGTTAGCAGGAAGCCTGCCACGGCCATACGGTTTGAAAGCAATATAAGTGTCTGTGTTTACTTGGTTGGGTCTGAGCGGCTGTGGGACTGGCGGGTAACAGAGATTTGTCCTGACTATGGGCAAGGCGAAAAAATCAAGCTACAAGGTGGGGATGCGTGGGGCGTGGGGCGTGGGTCTACGGCAAAGGCAGTGGCTAAGGGGTAGCAGGCTGCATGGGGGTGGCGGAGATGAGAGGCCCGCATCCCCCGTGCCCCCCTCTGCCCTGCGCTCTGCTCGGCACGGGTTCAGCTGACCGTGTACTGAACTTCACTATGAAGCTGTGAGCCCACACACATGGATCTTTGCTATCTTATCTCCCCGGGTATTTTGTCGTTAGCAATGAAACCCTAACACATCACCTGTCTCCAGAATCACATGGAGACTAAGATAAAGTCAGAACTCTTCTGTAACTCCAAAACGTACCACGGAAGACAGGCGCCAGCCTGCGAGATGAGCATCAAAGACTGAGGTATTGCCTCGGGGAGGGGCAATCAACGTCAGCCTGGCAGAGCCGGGGTTACCCGAAAGGAGGGGACGTCAACGGAGAACATGCCTCCATACATAAGATCCGGCTACAAAGCATTTGCCTCATTAAAAGGACTGATGCAGGAAGGGCCAGCCCATTGTGGGTGGTGCCATCCCTGGGCTGGTGGTCCTGGGTTCTGTCAGAAAACAGACCTCCAGTTCCTGCCCTGTTTGAGTTCCTGTCCTGACTTCGTTCAATGATGAACAGCAATATGGACGTGTAAGCCGAATAAACCCTTCCTGCCCTCCCCAAGTTGCTTTTCGGCCATGGTGTTGTATTGCAGCAACAGAACCCCTGAGACAGGTGGTAATAATAGCAGAAACATTCAACTAAGTTGTCTTGCTTTGGGTTTATTTATTGGGACTGGAGAGATGGCCCGGGCGTTAGAGGTTAGGCTCACAACCAAGAACACTAGCTTTATTTTACGCGTCTGGGTGTTTTGTCTGCATGTATGTCTGTGCACCGGGTGTGCCTGGCGGGGGAGCATTTATGTGACTCACTCACGACAGACCCTGGGTCCGAGATCAAAGCCGTACCAACTGGTCTCCTGACTCGGTAGTGACAGGTTCACAGTCAAACTCAAGATGGACTTTTCTGGTTCTCTCTGGAGTGTGATTTCTTTAACGTTCCCTAACTTTTTCATTTGGACTTCTTTGCTTCAGTGACCGCCGAATTTTTGTCATTGGTTTGTCTGGTCGGTTGGTTGTGACAGGGTTTCACGATGTGGCAGAGGCGATACTTGAACTTGAAGCAAATCTCCTGGGCTGAGTGCCAGGATTCTGAGTGTGCACCACTGTACCCAGCTCTCACTGAATCTTGATGATGAGGTCTAATGTCTTAGTGGGACTTGGGAAAAGCGGGATTCAGTGTCCTGGCCTCAAACAGGATTTAACTTAAGAGTCGGAAGTGGCCATATCCTAATTCTTTCTCCCACACTCTTTACCCCTAATTCCTTCCAAGACTTCCATGCCAGGCTGTGGTGGAGTCCCTGGCTCCTCATGCATGAGACCCTGTGCTGGACATCCATCTCTCCTCTGATAAAAAGAGATGGAAGAGACCAGGAGAGAGGGGAGACGGGGAGAGAGAAGACATGATACATCTATATTAACAAACTGGAGTTGGGTTGGTTTTCCTTTCACTGAGTTATTGGGATTTGCAAAATCCTCCTCTTTTGATTGTTGGCCAATGAGGAAGGTAAGCAGCTTGCAAACCAGTGGACATGGACCGGAGGAAGACCTCCATGTCTGCCTCATCTTGGTACTCCTACAACAGTGACACCAGCTAGCCCCGCCCCCTCCACTTTTGGTGCTGGGAAGGAGAGAGGGGTCTGAGCCATCCATCCCTGGTCAGGCACGTGAACCTGAACGGGTCGTTCCAAACCATGAAACCACTGGGGTCATGTGATCAAATAAGCACGGCCAGCAAAATATTTTATATAATAGAAGAGAAAATAATGTACTTGTTCTATATAATATGGAAAAGATTGCATTTACACAGTGAGTGTAAATATTGTCTCGTCAAGCTTTTGCTTCTGTGCATGCACGCATGTGTGCACATGCACACACACACACACAGAGGATCACCATGAACAAACATTTTGTACTGGGGGCTAGATGGTCAACGACAGGGTCAGAGTGGCATCCTCTTGGGGGAAGGAGGAAAACCAGGAAAATGGAGTGGAAGGGCCGAAGAGCAGGTGGTGGGGCCCAGGAGCCCCAGGGAACTTCGTAGCACATTAGTGGAGCCTGGTGTTAATTAGCTTTGGAAACAAAGCAAGCGCCAGGGAGCAGAAAGAGCCTATGAGGATGAGCAGAGGCTGTGTCTGGTGGCACCACGATGATGAGATGATGGTGAGATGGCCTGACCAAGGAAGGAGCAGGCACCAGATGCCTGGCTCCCATTTTCTCCTGAAGCTGAATTCAGGGTCTCTGATGAGCCTGAGCAGGAGGGGAAGTGTGCCAGCCCTGCAGAGACCAACACGGTATCGACGTCATCTGTAGTGTGCTGTGCTGTGATGCCGCATCCCAGGAGAGCCCTGCTGCTGTGTTGCCATAGCAACATCTTCCCTGCCATGGCCATGTCACTATTATCTCATCACGCTGCTTCCTTTGGCTGTGAAAACTGGCTGCCAGGCAGGGCCCCTGCAAACTTCAGTTATCACCATCCCCTCCGCAGGGCATGTGGGAACGGATGCCTCTCAAGCCCAGAGACAATCCAGGCAGGGCTACAAGGGTCTGGTGACTTGTGGGTCTTCTGCTTCCTTGTGTCAAAGAGACTGGTCCAGATACCCAGGGGATGGCAGGGCAGACACAGTCCTGCCTCCTCGGTGACAGCGGAAACTTGGATCAGGGCCCAGCAGTAGATTCAAACCAGATCCCCTCAACTCAGCGGTGGTGAAATGAGACAAAGAAGGGGGACCCCCGTGACTCCAGGGCTTCAAGGAGAACAAAGGCCACCCAGCACCCCGGAGACATCTGGGGACGCTGGCGCAGCAAAATGGACTGGTTTTTGGAGCAGGTTCTGGCTGTCATCCATTCCCTGCTTCGTCTCCATGACGGATTTGCATGCTGATGCTTCCAGTCGCCGCCGCCAAGGAAAGAAAACCCAGATTCTTAAAGCAAAAGCAACAAATGAAAATGTTTAAGAAAAACAAGGGCCGCAGCTGTGCTGGGCCAGACCCACGGGTTCTGTGTCCGTTACACTTTCCTTCCACAGAACACTGAATCCTTCTGTTGCAGGGTCTTGGACAGCGACAGCTTGTTTCCTGGCTCAGATGGGCTTAGCACAAGGAAGTAGGGCACTGGAAATGCAACGTCCCCCACCCCCAAGTCACACCGATCCAGAGCGGTCATCTCATCACATGCACTGAATGATACACATACATGCAGGGAAAATACCGATGCACATAAAAATATTTCTTAAAAAAGAATAGCTGAGATGTCTGGGTGTGACGGCACACGCTTTTAATCCCAGCACTCAGGCGGCAGAGCAGGCAGATCTCTGTGAGTTCAAGGCCAGCGAGATGGGCAAGCATAGTATAAAATCCAGTAAAAGCTCACTGAGGCAGAGCAGCAGGGCCCTGCAAGGAAGGAGGCTTGAAGCATGAGTTGCCTGTTGGGCCTCCTGGCTGGCTGCCCTCCACACCCAGTGCATGAGTCTGGATGGGTGAATGAGGAAGTAGGAGCACCCAGGCTCAGGAAAATCCTACTAAGAAGTTTCAAGAGGATAGAAGAATCGGGAAGTGAGGAAAGTGAAGGCTGGTGGTCAGCCGCTATCTGGGTGAACCTGGGACTTTAAAAAAAAAAATCTGAAGTAAGTTGGGCAGTGGTGGCCCACGCCTTTATTCACAACGCTTGGGAAGCAGAGGCAAGCACATCTCTGAGTTCGAAACCAGTCTGGTCTATTATGAGTTCAAGGACAACCAGGGCTACACAGAGAAACTCTATCTTGGAAAACAAAACAAACAAGTAAATCTGAGCTAAATTCACAGAGAAGGGGTAGTCACCCAGACTTTGTGCCCTTGAGGTCCCATCCATTTCCCATGTGTAGAAAGAGGGCTTCTAAGTGACGTGTACAGCTTCTGAGCTAATTCCAGAGTGCTTGGGGTCCAGCTTCTGCACCCACTGTCTGTGTAGAGGTCACTGGGAAAGCATCTGCTAGTTTGCGGGCGTCTCCCTGTGGGATAAGCTCAAGGCCTCTCTGCCAGCTCATAGTGGGTTTTCCTGGTCCTTATCCTCGTGTGACTGTGGGAAGAGGAAACTGCCTTCTGTAGGTATCTATCACTTTCCCGTGAGGCCAGGGACTCTTCGAGACACGGGTAAGACTAGCAATCAGAAAACAGTTTTAAAGTGGGCAAGCCGGGGGGCCAGGTGATAGTTCAGAGGGCAAAGCGCTTGTAGCACAACTGTGAGGACCCGAGTTCAAGCCCCAGAGCCCACATTACAAAGGCTGGATGTGGTGATATGGACTGTAATCCCAGAACTGGGAAGGCAGAGGCAGGCAGACCTCTGAAGAGCACTGCCACCAACCCGGCCAACTCAGCAGGCGCCGGGCCAATCAGCAGCCTGCTGTCAAAACAACAGCCCAAACAAGCTGAACGGATAATGCTGGAGATTGTCATCTGACCGCCACATATACCCATACACACATGACAACACAGACAGACAGACAGACACACACACACACACACACAGAGTAGGCAAAATTAGGTGTTATTGAGAAGATAAAGCGTTGTTAAATAAAAATGATAGCCAGCAGTTTGTACTCATAAACTGAAAAAGAAAGCAGCGAGATTCCGCCACAGACCTTTAAGAAGAGCTACAACTGGGCTGGAGAAATGGCTCAGCAGTGCCTAGCACCGCAGCTCTCACAAAGAACCCACATTCAATTCCCAGCACCCACATGGCAGCTCACAGCAGTCTGTAACTCCAGTTTCAGGGGCTCGGATGCCATCTGCTGGTCTCCAAAGGCATTGCATGCACATGATGCACACATATGTAGGGAAGACACACACACACACACACACACACACACACACACACACACACGCAAATAGCTAAGACTGTGGCACACATTTTTAATTCCAGCACCCAGGAAGTAGAGGCAGGCAGATCTCTGTGCCCAAGGCCAGCTTGGTGTCCATAACAAGTTCCAGGCAGCCGGGCTACATCGTGAGACCCCATCTTAAAAAGAAACAGCTAAGACCAAACTGTGTTACTGCAAGTGTTGGCTAGGATGCCATGGCTTAGCTCTCACTTGCTGGTGGGAATACCGTGTGTGTGAGCACTCGTGTGTGTGACCACTCCACACAGTCTCTTCAATAGTTACTTTACTGTGAGACTCCTCCTTCACTCAAGGTGGTTGTCCGAGAGAGAGCCTGTGTGCACAGAGCCTGGAACTAGCAAGCACAGCTCCTCCACTTGAACAGCCCTGACTGGGAACAGCCCACATGTCCATCACGGTGTGACCTGACAGCCAAGCCGCTGCTGGGAGATGAAGCAGGACACCACACACTCCGACGACATCGGGTCCCCAGGATCAAGGTGACAGAGAGTCCAGATTGGAGGATTTTTCACACAGAGAACTGGAGACAACACAAACTGATCTATGGTGGGAAAAAGCTGCTTGGAAGTTGCTCCAGTATGGGACCGAAAGAAGCAGGAAGTGACCTAAAAGGGACCTGGGAGTGGGGGGTGAAGATGCAGTCACTGTCTCAGCAGGGGAGGCACACCCCTGCCAAAATGTACCAGACGCCAGGCCTGGGGGTGCACAATTTTTTGTGTGACGTGACAGCCCAGAAAGACTAGAAGACCAACAGAAGTCCCTCTTGCCTCTGCAGCTCCGCACCACTGTCAGCTGCCCCAATCTCCCTCACCCTCTCATCAGCTCCCACTCGCACCCATCCACACTGTGCTTTGGTTTCTGCCACACGACCCACGGGACCTGCTCCTGCCATAGTCACGGTTGTCACAGCATGCCGAGCCCAGCTACCGGCTCTCCTCTTTTCCACGCTGGGGCGTCTGTTCCTCCCTTCATTTTACGTCATCTCTGCTCACAGAGGGATAATTCCCCTGCCCCCATGAGTCCCACCACCTCCGACTCTTCCTCCCTGTCATCCTCAGCCTGCTTCCTGCAAGTCAGTCTCAGGCTTTACCGACCCCAGTTCCCTCTCTCCACTCTCCCTTGGGGCTCGGCGCTCCTTCTCTTCTGTTCTCCAGGATTCTCACAACTCCACATCCATGTCAAGCCCTGGACACCATCTCACTCAGACTTACACCCACTGGGGAGGCTCTGGACCCTCCTGAAATCCAAGATCAAGTTTGGATCTTCCCAAAATGTCCCCTCTCCACCATGACAGAAAATTAGGGCCATCTGACGCTCTTTCATCCCTTCCCCTCCAATCGTCAGTCTCCAGGGCTTTTTGTTTTATTTATTTGTTTTTCTGAGATAAGGCTCACTGTGTAGCCCTGGCTGTCCTGGAACTCACCTGTAGACCAGGCTGGCTTTAAACTCAGAGATCTGCATGCCTCTGCCTCCTAAATTCTGGGATTAAAGGTGTGTGCCACCGCCACCTGGCCAGCCTCCAGTACTAATGCGTGCTGTCCAGCAGGTAGTTTCAAAATCACCCCTCCTCTCCAGGTCCGCCACTGCTGTTTACATCAGCTGTTATCATCTCCAACTCATCCCAAGTGCACACTGGCATGGTATAGAATTTGTATGACCCTGGCCTTTTCTCCAAGCAAGCTCTCTAGACCCCTCACCCACTCTGTGAGCCAGTCAACAGCCTTCTAATTGACTGGTGGGTATTTTTTGCTTTTTTTAATCCAGAATTTAGCACTTCTGGGTACAAACAGTGGAACTGCCATAACCCGATTTCTTCACGTGCTTGGCACTGGAAAGAATACAGTAAACATTTGCTGAGTAAAATTTATTAAGAATGAAAACAGGGGTCTATCTGCACACACCAGGTGGATGTGACTGTCCAGAGGTGCCGCCGGGTCTTGGGTGGGGCAGCAAGGACTATGCACATCTCCTCCTAAGCAAATGGAGTGTGTTCCCAAACAGACTCCAAGACCACATTGAAGCTGGGAGCCTCACTGAAGCATGGGTCATGCCCCAGGAGCCAAAGAAGGCAAGCTCACACTTGTGCACACTGACATCAATGTCCGAGGTCCAGGGGGAACAAAGGGGCACTGTTGGAAACAAAGTTTTGTTTTGTTTTCTTGAAACAGGGTTTCTCTGTATAGCCCTGGCTGACCTAGAACTCACTCTGTAGACTACAGGCTGGACTCAAACTCAGATATCTACCTGCCTCTGCCTCAAGTAGTGGGATCAAAGGTGTGTACCACCACATCTAGCTTGAAAACTAATCATTTCAATGGAAAAATTACAGAGGAAAACGAGACAGGTGAGGTTAAATGACAAAAAGAAAATGAAGCCTCGGGAAAAGATCTGTGGGGCGACCACAGAGTCACACACACTGGATAATTCTGAAAGGACAGAAGTCTGTCTCATCAGCTCTGAGGCTCGGGATGCAAGAACAGCATGAGCACCTAGTGTGTGGTGATGGCCATAGCCACACTCCTGAATGGCACAGAGCAAGAGAGGAGAGGGCACTGATGAGGCGTCCTCTTACAAGGACCTTGACCCCCCTCTCAGGAGGGTACCTTATGGTCTGATGGCCTCCCAGAGCCTGGTTTCTTAATACTGTCTTCCTGAAACACCTGGTCTTTAGAGTAGACTTATTCAAGTAATTTAAGTCAGTTCTTTCTTTCCATTTATCAAAAGCAGGGGTGGGGCTGGAGAGATGGCTCAGCAGTGAAGCGTGCATCCTACTTGTGCTCCCATTTGCCTGTAACTCCAGCTCCAGGGGATCTGATGCCCTCTTCTGGCCTCCTCCGGCACTGCACCCATGTGCACCAACCCACTCACTGACACAGACATATATAAACTGTTAAACATAAAAATAAAACGGAAGAGCAGGTTCTCCTGATTATAAAGGTAAGAATGTGAAAGAATCAGGATAACACACACACACACTCACACACAGAAAGACTGACCTAGCTTCACTTAGACGCTATTCTGTGTGGTCTCAAGAAGGTAAACAAGCACAGAAATTGGCAGTCAGGAATGTTCATGGAAAACTGAATAGAGAAACTGACTGCTCCAGCTAATACTAGGAAAAGTTGGCATGCATGCGTTTTGTAAGTCTCTTGTTTCACCTAAATTTAAAATGTGGTTTAAGATAATTTTTATCATATAACTACCATATGAAATAGCATATAAAAGACTTAGCTTGGAGATACACTCGGGAGAATGCTGACTAGCAATGCACAAAGTTCTGCATTCAATCCCTAGTACCCTCCATAGGCAACTCAAGGGCTCTCCTGAGGTTGAAGGCATAATCCAGGAGCTGGGCTGCCCATGCAGGATGCGGACTGGAAGTCTGGAGGCAAAGGGACAATGAAGTGCTGGCCACATCAGTATGAGGCACCTGTAGGTTGAAGGGAAGAGGTCTGGTCCCCTGTGAGAATCCACGACTGAGCTTGAAAAGCCATTAACTGGTGTAATCAAACACTTGAAGCCTCCTGGCAGAGGGGCTGTACAGTAGTGCAGCTCTCGTCGGGACAGAGGGGCTTTCTAGCAGAGGGACTCTGAAGTCAGAAACTAGAGACAGGAAGGAGGAGACGGGGCACTCAGCAATGAGTCCCCATCCCAGGGCCTGTGAGCTCCAGGCACTGAAAATGACCCACAGCCCACAACACAGTTCCTGTGTTAGCATCGGAGTCGCCAGCATGAACATGGACTGGGAAAGGAGCGTGAGTCACCAGTCACATGCCTGGTCAATGAATGTGTCCGGGCACCACGCAGGACCAAACTCAGTACAACTCTTCTCCTTGCTGTGACCGAATACCTCACAGAAGCAAGTTATTCTGGCTCCGGGCTCAGAGGGTCCGTCATGGCGGCCACGCATGACGGTTAGAACAGCTCAGACAGTGGTAGTGGGAGCTTGAGTCTTCCCACGTCTCAGCGGCAGACAGAAGGGCTGAAAGGGCCCCGGACCCTCAAGGACCTGCCCTCACGATGTACCTCCACCAACCATGCCTGCTGCCCTAAGGCTTTCACAGCCCCCTCAAACAGCACCCCCAGCCGGGGACCAAATATTCACACACATGGACCTGTGGCTGAAACTTCACATTCAGATGCAACAATCCTGTTCTGTGAGTGAGAAGGGATGAGAGGAAATGCAGTGGGGAACTGCAGATGATGCCCGATGGTGAGGCCGCCCTGGACGGCACTGTGGTCCAGTACAGCCGGAGCCAGGTGAGGAGGAGAGAGGTCCCCAAGGGTCTGGAGAACCTACTTCCCAGGAATGGAGTCACGCTCTCCCAGCTCTGAAGAACCACAGCTTAGGAGGTAAAACCCACACTCGGGAGTAGGAACATTCTCTCGGCTGCATCCACTCCCCTGGGGTGCTGCTATGGCTGAACAGACTACCTCCGTTTGTGGAGGGTGGGGTGACTCTTATCAGGCCTGTTGCACCCTCTCCCCCGAACCCTGCTTGGTTAAAAGTACTGAAGTCCAAGGCACCATTCCTAGACACTCTGACTTAAGTCAAGAGTCAGGCCCCCACTGTAGGTATTTCCCGAAAGCTCTCCAAGAGACCCTGATGTGCAAGGTGGAGGTGCCTGGATAAGGGTCGAATGGCCAGGAATATAATATAGTAACAAGGTGGGAACTCTTGAGACAGCAATGGGAAAGAAGATGGTGAATTTGACAGGCAGGCCATAAAGATGCAAAATAAAATGTTCCATTTGATGGGATACAGAGGTGGTCTAGGACCGCCAGGTTCCAGATACAGGCATTCATTCAGCCTGAGGCTGTGGCTGTGACTGGAGAGGAACATTGCAGCTTCTAGGATGACTTCCTTGCAAGTATGTGCTGTGGTGTGGTGAGTGGGTTGTGTTTCTGTATCCTGCTTGTTTTCTGGACCCTGTTTCCAGCTGCACACATCATGGCCTGGGGGTGGGGAGTGGCAGGAAGCACCCCTCCAGAGAGTGTTCTGAACACACACACACACAAGCCACACACACACAACACACATCCTCAGCCTTAGCCTGTCCCCGGTGCTTCCGCCGACCACTTAGGCAAGACAGCCTCAACATCTCACCTATTGGGTGTCCAGGTAGAGACCAGACTGACAAGGAAGCCATGCCAGGCCCTACTTGGGCTCCATTAGAAACTGTGATGAGAGGGAAATGTCCTCAACCCCCCACCCAGGATTCACAGAACTCCAAGTGTCTCCAAACCCCCAACTGGCTGAGCTTGTCCCTCTGTCTGAAGGACTGATCATCTATCTTCTCACCAAAGCCCTCTCCTATGTCTGGGTGCATCTGAGAAGACTGATTCACCACCAGGACTGAGGTCAGGTTGCAGCTCCTCTCCACATGGCCCAAGGTGCCACCAACTCTGGGTATGAATCAGATAGGTCTCTCAGATATGAATACTACAGAACAGAGGGAGGAAGAGGTCACATAGCCTAGTGATGGGTGTTCTGGGCCCCAGATGTTCAGGAGCCACCTAAGACTTTCCTCTCTAACAAGGAACCCTGGAGAGAGCAGTGTGGGAACAAGAGCCCTAAGAACGAGGACCCAAGAGGCAGATGCCACATGGGCTCTCCACTGGTGGAACCACCAAGCCACGTCCAGATCAGCCATATCCTGGTCATAACCAGAATAGAACCGTGGATTTCTCAGTTTTGCTGGGACCTTTGTAGGTGCCATGGAGTTGGGTTTGATATTTTACACACACACACACACACACACACACACACACACACACACACACACACACACACTATTTAGCTGTAAGGAGTTTTAGCTGTGTTAACATTTACATGCATATTTCACCTCTATGGCCAAGATCTAGAGCAACTAGGAGGTGCTACATGCAGGCTTCAGTCACTGGGCACACCTGTCACACCTGTCCCTTCCAATTAATGCAGTTTCTGATATCCTCTGTGGCCTCTCCAATTACCTGCTGGTGAGGGCTTTGTGCTAGGCGGCTGCTGAGGAGAGGCAGATGCAAGCCCTTGTGGTAAGTGTGGAGGTCCGCGGCCATGGTCTGAGGAGCTACATCTGTGAAGAGAGGACACACACTCAGCACAGGGCAGGCCTGGAGACAGGGAATGACGTCACCTGGCTGAAGAGAGAGACCCATGGGTGAAGGGCAGGGCCCTCAGAGCAACAGCCGTGGGGCACATGCACCTTAGCTACAGCCTTGTGACTTGACTGATCCCCAAGGCCACCTGGCTACACAGTCGGATGGGTTTTCCTGGGTGAACACAATACCGTAGGTCACTCTGCCTCCCTGGAGATCCCCAAAGCCTCATTTACCAATGGACTTGAAAAGACCCTACAGAACAGAACGGGGTGTGTCCTATCCAGTCCCCATATCAGCTTCAGCTACCTGACTGCTCAGCACCGCTCTAGACACGATTCAACTATGCAGAAAGTCAGACTGCAGCTTTCTTCGGATTTATCGGGAACTGACTTTGCTCTGGAACTGTCTGTCCCCTCCCCCCGTACTCCAGACATGGAGTTCTCCTCCATCCTGCATCTTCGAGAGAGGAGGAGGAAGAAGAAGAAAGCATGCACCATACATGGATACAGGTTGCCAGACGGGGCATCTTCAGACGACTTGTAATGGAAGTAGCTTGGGAAGTGCTTCCTATGGGAGACTCACTGGGGAGCCAGGTGACACCCCTGGCCATCCTCCAAGGGCCAGATGCGCTGCCTGAAGTCCTGGTTGGCTGGTTTTTAACCAGCCAGGACTGAGCGTGGGGCGTTGATGCCTCACACAGAACACTGATGGGAAGAGAGGGATGTAGTTTGACACTGTTGCCCTTTATTGCCACTGTGCTGGGGGCGGGAGCCCACATGACCACCAAGGGTATTTAGGGAATGTAATAAAAAATATCTCTGATAGGGTCTTACGTAGCCCAGGCTGGCCTCTAATTCGTTATATAGCCAAGGATGACTTAAACCCCCGACTCTCCTGCCTCACCTTCCCAGCGCTGGCAGGACATGTGTGGGACATCACACAGTCTCTGCTGTCCTGGGGATCAAACCAAGGGCTTTGTGCCTGTTAAGGAAGCTACTCTGATAACTGGGCTACAACCCCGGCCCCTGACTTTTCTTTAATTGTATCTTCATTCAATTAAAGGGGAACAGCAATCTGCCATGAGCAGCTCGATTTAATTCTGCAGAAGACGCCTCCCCCACTACGTATCCGACGACGACGACATTTCACTAAAGCCAGGGCTGTACTGTAAATGCCCTCACCTCCAGGCCTGCCATCCTCAGGCCCTACCATCAGGCCAGAGGTCCTTTCTTGGTCCACACAGCTGGTGTCCAGGTGCCCTGAGAGCAGGCGTGAGCCCCAGCTCCTGCCCCCTCCCCCTCCCCCACCCCCTCCACTGTCTCTCCACCGGGGCACCAGCTGTGCCCACCCAACCAGGCTGGGATCTTTCAGGTCCCACAGTCAGGTCCAGGCAGACTCACCACCGGCTCCAGGCCACTCTGTTGCCACAACAAGGCAGCCCTGGCAACGAGTGCAGAAGACTTGGTGTGTTCTGCCCGCCCAGCGTTCAGCCTCTGGCCCTGTGGCACGGGCTGTCTGACTCTGGGGAGACTTGGGTTCTCCAAGCTATGGCTCTCCTGCTCTCTTTTGGACCTTTTCTCCTAAGTGCCCGCGGATGTTGGGGTTGGACTCCGGCTCTCCATGGCACGACAGTAGGCCAACCCCAGACCCACTGTAGAAAGCGGCTTCGCGTTGTCTGCCACCGACATCCCTTTCGCACCTAGTTAGGCGTGGAAATACAAGCCATGCTGTTTCTATTCTTCTCTTTGGAAACAGAGGAAGCACCACCTTTGAGCTCAGCTCTCTGCCAAGCAGAGGTGTCACAGCCTTGTTCCTGCGCCCTACCGTCCCAGGTCTTCCACGTGCTGTGCTTGGGATGACCCCAGGTCAGCCTTCAAGGAGCCTCTTCTCACTCCAGCTTTTACAGCCAAGCACTGAGAAGATGGCCCTTGGTGGTCCCCCAGGCACTCGAGTTGGCTCTGCCATTAAGAACACTCCTGGGGCTGGGCGATGGTGGCACACGGGAGGCAGAGGCAGGAGGATCTCTGTGAGTTCAAGGCCAGCCTGGTCTACAGAGTGAGTTCTACGACGGTCAGGGCTACACAGAGACACCTTGTCTGGGGAAGGGGTGGTGGGGATGGTGGGGGGGACAGACCAAAACACCCCTGGGGCTGGAGAGATGGTTCAGCAGAGTGCTTGCTGCTCTTGTGGAGGTGGCTCACAACTGCCCGGAACCTCCAGCGCCTCCTTCTGGATTCCCAGGCACCAGGTGTACACATGGTGCACATCCATAGGCACATAAAGTAAATAAATATTAATAAAAATGCACACTCACACTCAGCAGCTACCTGGCAAGGGTCCAGGGTCATCTCAGGCTACTCTGCTGGGTAGGCCCATGCTGGGTTAGTGCTTACCACTGAGCCACACCCTGGCCCTCTTGCTCTGCCTCCTAACAGAGTGCACACCCAGCAAGGGCGAGGGACCCCATGCATTCCTGCTTTGCCTCTGGCAGGCAGGGTCCTGCAGGATTCTGATTTGCCTCCTCTTACCTCTCTCTTCCAGATTGGCTTGTGTGGCTTGGGCCCTCTGATCCCTTGTCCTCTGCCTGGCCAGCCTTCCCTGGTGTTTGATCGGATACCCATCTAAACGTCTGTGCTCGGTCACCTTCCCAGTGACTCAGTACTTGGAGTTCCTCATCCTGCCCCGCTCCACTCTGGCTCCGATGGAACTCGGTCTGCTGCTGTGGATATCACTCTATATAAATAAAACACTGATGGCCAGTTGCCAGGCAGGAAGTAGGTGGGACAAGGAGAGAGGAGAATTCTGGGAAGCGGAAGGCTGAGGGGAGAGACACTGCAGCCACCGCCAGGATAAGAACATGTAAAGATGCCGGTAAGCCACCAGCCACGTGGCAAGATATAGATTTATAAAAATGGGTTAATTTAAGATAAAAGAACAATTAACAAGAAGCCTGCCACGGCCATACAGTTTATAAGTGATATAAGTGTCTGAGTGATTATTTTATAAGTGGATTGTGGGACTGCAGGGCTTGGGGAACCTGGAGAGAAGCCCTCCAGCTACAGTCTGCTTCCCCCGCCCCCCTCCCTGCACAGGTCATCTGATCCTTCACCATTTTCACATTTCACTTTACTAATTGCGGCCTCCCACCCCAGGAACAGAAGCCTTAAAGGTCTCCTGGGGCAGGGAGGCATCCAGCTCTCCAGCGAGTGCCTCCTTTATGACTGGCTGGCCATTACTGGGTAAGAAAACAGTGCAGCCAGGAGGTGGTGGCTCACGCCTTTAATCCCAGCACTTGGGAGGCAGAGGCAGGCGGATCTCTGTGAGTTCAAGGCCAGCCTGGTGTACAAATCCAGTTCCAGGAAAGGCGCAAAGCTACACAGAGAAACCCTGTCTCGAAAAAAGAAAGAAAGAAAGAAAAAGACAGCGCACCCCACTGCCCCTTCTATTCCCTTCTGCCGCCACCCCAGTTCCTCCCCATCCCTCCCCTCTGCCCTCAAAACCACCAGTCACTCACCACAGAGCACACAAGCCGCCACACACCCCTGAGAATCTCTGAGCGCCGTCAGACCGGGTTTGGAGAAGGCCGCTGTGCAGGCTAGCTCTGTGTCATCTTAAACACTAGCTATAGTCACCTGAGAGGAGGGAACCCGTGTCTCCTCGGAAGATCAGGCTGTGAGCAGACAGGCCTGTTGGGCATTTTCTTAATGGATGATTGAAGGGAGAAGGCCCAGCCCATTCTGGGTGGTGCCATCCCTGGGCTGGTGGTCCTGGATTCTAGAAGAAGCAGGCTGTGTGGGCTGGAGAGATGACTCAGAGGTTAAGAGCACTGGCTGCCCTTCCAGATGGTCCTGAGTTCAATTCCCAGCAACCACATGGTGGCTCACAATCATCTGTAGTGGGATCTGATGCCCTCTTCTGGCACAAAGTCATACTTGCAGATAGAGCACTCATGCATAAAGTAAATAAATAAATCTTAAGGAAAAAAAAAAAAAGCAGGCTGAGCAAGCTATGAGGAGCAAGCCAGTAAGCAGCACCCCTCCATCCCCTCTAGATCAGCTCCTGCCTCCAGGTTCCTGCCCTGCTTGAGTTCCTGTCCTGACTTCTTTCATTGATGAACAGTGGTGTGGAAGTGTAAGCCTAATAAACCCTTTCCTCCCCGAGTTGCTGTTGGTCATGGTGTTTCTTCACAGCAATAGTCACCCTGACTAAGACAGCTGGTGCAGGAGATGGGAGAGAGAGTTAGGTAATCTCTCCAATAACCTCCCTGTTCAGAAAACCCAGGGCAGGCTTACTGTTTTCTTGGTTTTGTTATAGTTTGTTATTTATGTGTGTCTATGTGCGGGTGCCCACAGAGACCAGAGGGCATCAGATGCCCTGGAGCAGGAGGTCCAGGCAGCATTGAGTGACTCCAGGGTGCTAGAAACCGAACCCAGGTGCGCTGGCAGAGCAGCAGGCACGCTGACTCAACTCTCCAGCCTTGTTGTTGGTTTGTTTTGTTTTTCAAGACAGGGTTTCACTGTGTAGCCATGGCTGTCTCTGTAGACCAGGCTGGCCTCAAACTCACAGAGATCCGACTGTCTCTGCCCACTCCCTTGCTCTCCTCCACATCACACCACCCTACCCCTGTGCCTCCCCAGTGCTGGGATTAAAGGCATGCGCCATCACTACCAGGCTCTCCAGCCTATTTTTGTTTTTGAGACAAGGTCTTGTGTGTCGCAGGAGAGCCTTAACCTCTGTGTGTAACGAAGGATGACTCCAGCCCTGCCACACAGTGCCCAGCCTCAGCTGCTCTTCACGACCCCTTCATGCCTTCAAAACCGGTAGCACCTGGGTGGTTCCTATACTACCAAGTTCAGATGCCAGCTCAAGGCACAACGTTGGCCATGTTGGGAACACAGCTTCTGTGTGCTGACTCTCAGGAAACACTTCCCAGAAGATTTCGCCTCAAAGATGCTGGTCACGTCTTAATCTCTGCTAATTTCTCAGCTCCAGCTGACCAGCATCAAGTATTCCAGCAAAGCAAAGGTCTCACTTTAGTAATCTGTTCTCTCATTAATCACGGCTGAGTCTTCGGCCATGACTAACCGGAACACAGATTCTTCGCACGAAAAGCCCAGGAGAGTCTTTGCTTCCCTCTGACACTTAAGCAGCCAGGCCCCCACCGTCTGCACGGCTCTCAATGTTCTCATCTTCTGAGCTTCCACAGAACAGCCCACTGAGCTCTCAGCACTCAAGGGTTTTGCTGGTCCAAAATTCCAAAGTCCTTCCACAATCCTCCCCAAAACAACATGGTCAGACCTGTCAGCAATACCCCACTATCCTGGTACCAACTTGTCTCAGCTAGGGTGACCATTGCTGTGAAACATCACCATGACCCAAAAGCAAGTCGGGGAGGAAAGAGTTTATCTGGCTTACACTTCCACATCGCTGTTCATCATTAACCGGAGTCAGGACAGGAACTCAAGCAGGGCAGGAACCTGGAGGCAGGAGCTGATGCAGAGGCCATGGAGGGGTGTTCCTTCCACCATGGGCTGGGCCCTCCCTTATCAATCACTAATTACGAAAGTGCATTCTAGCCTGATCTCATGGAGGCATTTTTCTCAACGGAGGCTCCCTTCTCTCTGATGACTCTAGCTTGTGTCAAGTTGACATAAAACTGCCTGGTGTAGCTACTTTCAGTCCATCCTCTTACAGTTCAAACCTTGATCTTTGCTCAGATCCTCGTTTGCTTTCCCAGCTCTCTACATACAACGAAGTGTGATGGGCAGAGTGACATCTGCTTCCCCTGGGCACCTGGGCATGCATTCCTCCCAATCTGGTGTGAGAGCCCACCCCCTCCTCCATCATCAGTTATAATGTGCTGGATGCTGGCTTCTCACATTCCAACAAGGATTCCCATCATCTGTGGGGCAGAAGCATGATGCAGTTAGGAGGCTGCCGATGCCTCAGCTTAGACACATCCCTAGAAGGTCTGACAGGAATGCTATCTGCAGGGAAGACATGCCCTGGGAGCCTTTAGTTCAGGAAATCTGAGAATATTGTGGTGGGTGCCATCGTCCTCAGGGCCCACCTTCTTGTGGCAGCCAGCGTTTGTACATGTGAGCTTGGGTGAGGAGATCACATCTAAGGGTCTCTTCAGATGACCCTTCTGCCGTTGCTGCTTCTCCACAGACCCCAGGCTGACACAGGAGCCGGCGTGGTGAAAAAGCTCTTTGTCCGAAGTCCGCTGTTCCTTCAGCGCCTCGTGTGTGTTTTGTCCCCGAGTGGGATGGCACCGTAAGAGGATTCAGACAGGGACAATTGTCTCAGAACTCTTTAGCTTGATTGTCCCCGAGCTGCACATGTTGTGGTCAAGTGAGGCCCACAATCTGGGGCGGTGCCAGAGAATTAGACAGCGTGAGGACTGAGGATCGTCCTATTGTGCGCCAGCCCGGCCTGGCCTCCACACTTGGGAGCCAGCGAGGGGACAGCTATGCAGTTGACTGACTGAGGCACTGAGCAACGAGCCAGGTGGCTGGGCTCAGGCACTGCCTTACAGTGTGCAGCCCACCTGGAGATAATGTCTCCTCCGTGGTGGCCCGGGGTCTCCCTGCATTGCTTGTGGTTTTATCCAATGGCTGGTTTCACCCAAGTGTATTTTTTAGCAGTTCCCAAGAGTAAGGGGCTCATGACTTCCGATCATAGAGTGGCCCCATCGCTGCCCTCTACTGTGACATAGGTAAGGAATTAGTCATCTTCTGTAGTCTCTGAACAACCATCTGAGTTCGAATGGGACCGGCTCTCTGTTATAAAGTGACAGAGTGGCAAGGACCTGGGGGGGGGGGTGTTGTTGAGGGTGCATTAGTGGGAATCCGTCAATGACGCCTTGGGCACGAGCTTCACAGAAGGGACAGGATGCCGTGACTGGATAGCCACCTCACCCCCGGCAATCCCCTTAACTCTGAGTCGGGACAAGGAATTGCACACGGTTGAGGGCAAAGGCAAGAACTGGGAAATCAAGCCTTGTCCCTTGGCTGTGTTCTAAGGAGCTCGTGGTGACCTGTCGTCCCTTGGTATTGGGTCCTGGGATGGGGAGATTCAGTAAGGCCCAAATCTAACTCCACGTGGACTCCAACATGGGGTGGGAGAAGACAGACAGGGGATGCCCAGGGATGCCACACACGCTTCTCTGCTGAGCACTGTGCCTGCCACATCAGGATGGGAGGCAGGGCAGTGACTACCGGGGAGCGCTTGCATTCACTGGTGTCAGTAAAGTGAAGCCCCTCTTGAGTCCACTGAAGCTGGTTATTTAAAAAGAGTAAAAGAGAAAGAAGCCAGCCTCGGTCATGTGATGTCAGGTGTTCTGAAAGGTTGAGAATGGTTGACCACTTAGCAGCCACAGACAGGATAGTTTTCAAAAATAACACAAAAGGAGAAAATTATTGGTTAGAGTTCATTCGGACACCGTCACTGGTAGCCAACTGGGAGGTCCAGTGCCAGGACATGCATAAACCCAAACACACACACACACACACACACACACACACACACACACACACACACACACAGTATAAAAATAATTGCAAAAAAAAAATCACAGTAGAGGCCAGTAAAATGAATCACAAACAGAAATCAGCAAAGCCCAAAGTTGGTTACTTTAAAAAGAATTAGTTGTATCTGGGCAGTGGTGGCACTTGCCTTTAATCCTAGTACCTGGGAGGCAGAAGCAAGTGGATCTCTTTGAGTTCAAGGCCAGCCTGGTCTACAAAATGAGTTCCAAGACAGCCAGGGCTGTCATATAGAAAAACCCTGTCTCAAAAAAGCAAAAACAAAAATTAGTTGTATTGAGCAAGTTCCCACAAGATTGGTAGAGACATTTTAAAACATGATGAATTTGAAGATGAGGAATGGATCCTGTAGATTTTAGGGGACTGTCAGACAGGGTCCCGGACTGTCTCCCTCTGTAGCCCAGGCTGGCCTGAACTCACGGAAACCTCGCTGCCTCGGCCTCCTGAGCTTTGGGATTAAGGGTGTGAATCTCTACCACAGGCAAAGCATTGTCTCCCGAGCTCCGGAATCTTTGTACCCTGCTTGGCTGACACTGAGCAAGAGCTTTTGTAAGGAACTGATTAGTCCAACTTCCCATGGCTGTGGACAGACAATCTCTCAACGGCCTCGTCTCACAGGCCAAGTCCTTGAGGTCTGTCAGGAATAGGATCCAGCAGAAATGACATTCTTTTCCAAATGAATCGCCGGATGATTCTGTCCTGCTGGAGGCTGTTTTGATGAAAGTCATTGTGAATATTTGTCTTGTTCATGAAGTCCGAGAATATTGTGCCACTGGTTGGAGTGGGATACACACAAGAGTCTCACTTCCAGAGAGGATTAACTGAGGGAAAACCCTTCCTGGATGTGGACGGCACCATCCTGTGGGCAGAGAGCTGGGCTGGGGTAAAGAAGACAGGGGGTTGAGCATTAGCTCCCATTTCTACTTACTTCCCGATTGATGGGATGTGACAGCCACTCACATTCCTGCTGTCCTGCCCACAAGGATGGAAACCTCAACTGTGATCTGAAATCCTTTCTTCTTCCTTACAATGCTCTTTTCAGAAAAGAATGGGAAAGTTAATTAAGACAGACAGTAAGCTGGTGCTGGAGGAGTAAGGGTGTTGCTGAGATACACGTGACCGTGTGGCCCATAGACTTTTGGACCTGGATGTGGGGGAAATGGGGAGAAGTTTGAGGCCAAAGGCTAGAGAAGTTCTAGAAAGCTATAATCAGAACTTAATGAATCCTTTGAGTGAGAGTTCCTGAGATCAGGGCACTGAGAGAAATGTAGTCCATGAGGCTTCGGAGGGGAACAGGGACACTATTTGCAAAGGGACTAGAGGACATTTACATCATATTCTGGCGGAGATCCTGGTTGTATCTTTCCTTTAACCTGAACAAAATGAGTGAGGCTGAATTTAAAAATGGAGACGGGGTGGTGGGTGGGGGAGTGGCCCACAACTTTAATCCCAGCATTGGGAGGCAGAGGCAGGAGGATCTCTGAGTTTGAGGCCAGCTTGGTCTACAAAGTGAGTTCCAGGACTGCCAGGGCTACCCATAGAAACCTTGGCTGGGGGTTAGAGGAGAGAGTAATGGACTTATTTGTTTGGGGAGGGGGTGATTCTAGGACAGTATAACATCCAGACTGTGGGTGGCTATTGTTCATTGCTCTTAGTCAGATCCACAGTGAGAGACAGCAAAAGATTTGATAAAATGTGCTGTTTGGAAAACAAAAAGAATGTATGCTGTGGGACGGTCTGTATGTCAAATTGCTCTGATTGGTCAATAAATAAAACACTGATTGGCCAGTGGCCAGGCAGGAAGTAGGTGGGACAAGGAGAGAGGAGAATTGTGGGAAGTAGAAGGCTGAGGCGGAGAGATACTGCAGCCGCCGCCATGACCAGCAGCATGTGAAGACGCCAGTAAGCCACCAGCCACGTGGCAAGGTATAGATTTATGGAAATGGATTAATTTAAGCTATAAGAACAGTTAGCAAGAAGCCTGCCACAGCCATACAGTTTGTAAGCAATATAAGTCTCTGTGTTTACTTGGTTGGGTCTGAGTGGCTGTGGGACTGACGGGTGACAAAGATTTGTCCTGACTGTGGGCAAGGCAGGAAAACTCTAGCTACAATGTAGGTGAGCTGAAAGGTGCAGACAAGAAGGGCACAGAAAAAACAGCTGCTAAAGAGAAACTGGAGGGGTGGGAGAGATGGCTTAGTGGTTAAGAGCACTGGCTGCTCTTCCAGAGGACCCGGGTTCAATTCCCAGCACCCACATGATGGCTTATAACTGTCTGTAACTCCAGTTCTAGGAAATCCAACACCCTTTTCTGGCCCCTATAGGCATCAGGTACATCAGGTACAGTGCCCAGAAGTATGTGCTGACAAAACACATAAAAATAAATACTAAATAAAACATCAATATTAAAACGAGAGAAGTAGGGGCTCTGCAGTGGGACAGTAGGGAAAGTGAGGGTGAGACCTCACTCCGAAGGCTCCACAGCGAGGCTCCAGCAGTGTAAATATACACGCTTATTTAAAGAGAGACTGAGCTGATGTCATTTCTGGAAGATCTTCCTGACTCAAAACCGTCTCTCCGATGTGCATAGAGGTCACTACAGCTGTGGCAGAAAGATACCAGATAGTATATTCAGCTGGCAACAGACCCTGGCGGCAGCAGCTTCTTGGTGGCCTGTTTGTCACATGGAAAACGCAAGAGTTACAGGACCATAGAGGCTTGCACCCAGGTTCCAGAAAGCTACCAAGGCTTGGAGAAGTGCAGAAGGATTGGAGTCTCTAAAGGGGGGCCCAGAGAAGCCACTGAGTGAAACAGAGAGGTGGAAGTTTAAATCACGGTAGAGACCCTGGGATGGAGGAGATGCCCAAACTGTGGGCTATCGGCCATGGAAACGTGCACACACAGCGTGGAACACAGCCCAAGAGAGAGGCCAAGTGTGCTGCAGGTGGAAAGAACTGGAGGAAAGACTACCCGAGACAGCTGAGCCCAGATCCCAGGCATGGGGCTGCACGACCCAGTGTCTGCCCATCTGGATTTTGGTCTGGCTTTGGCCCATGCTCCCATCCCTCCCATTTGTAATAACAATATTTATTCTGTGCCATTCTATATCAGAAGCATGTAGTTTTTACTGTCTTTTTTTTTTTAACTGGCTTTTATAGAGGCTCAAAATTAAGACTTTATCTTGAGTCACAGAAGAGACTTTGGACTTGTGAGGAATGTGGGGACTGGCAGATGCTATGGAGACTTTAGGACTGTGTGTATTTTACTAGATGGAATGAGCCTTTCTGGGACAGGGGTGGAACGTTTCCATTTAGAAGTACCGTGTCTGGGCGTCAGGTTGTAAGGGGTGGGGTTGTGATGGTTTATTTTGTCAATCTAGAGTCACCTAGGAGACACATCTCTGGGCATGTCTGCAAAGGCAGTTCCAGAGAGGCTTAACCGAGAAGGGAAGGTCTGCCTGGAATATAGGCAGCGTTACCCTACAGCTTGATACTTTAAGTGAAATAAAATGTAATAATAAATAAACAAAAAGGAGAAATCAGGCTGAGCACCTGTGTTCACCTTTTCGCTGCTTGCTGAGGGCAGATGCAATGTGACCAGCTGCTCCACTCTCTTGACTGACATGTGCCTTCCCCTCCATGATGGACCTCATCCCCACAGCCTGTGAGCTAAAATGAACCCGTTCTTCTTGAAGCCCCCTTTGTCAGATAATTGTCATAGCAAGGGGCAAAGTAACCAGCAGATGGATTTCTCACAGCCACAATGGCCCGTGCACTGAGGTCAAGGCAGCGTGCTGTGCGGAGGTCAATGCAGTGGGCTGCTTGCTTTGAAGGAGGCCTGACTTTGCCACTTTCTTGGAATGACATACTACAAAGTTCTCATGCTAAAAAGCAAAGGGTCTGAATGGCAGGCTCGACATGCTTGGACCCCATAGATCAACCACCCTAAGCTGAACTGAACCATTTCAGAGGAAACCACAACACTGAAGGTCCTGATGACATTTTGGCATTGATTGTTAGTTTACAAATTAAGGGAAACGGTAACAATACCTACTGGAAAGTACCAGGTACTGTCTAAGTGTCACACAAGGTATGGAGATGAAGTCATACAGAGTCCAACTCTGGAACTCACAGGCACATACCACAGGCATGGCACACTCTCTCATTTCACATACAAGGTTACCTACCCTCTAGGATAGACGTCAACCCCTCTCTCTCTCTCTCTCTCTCTCTCTCTCTCTCTCTCTCTCTCACACACACACACACACACACACACACACACACATGACAGAAGGAGGGAATGGATCTTAAGTTTGCTTTCACTATTCCTTTATACATGGACTCAAGAATTTATGACAAATCACACTTACTAGGCAATCTGGTAGCAACCCTGGCTGTTACTCAAACGGACCATTTACTTCTGGCTGGGATGGCCTACAAGTTAGGAAGTGTTTTAGAAGTTAGAAGCAAAGGTTTTACTGAATGTATACAGGAGGTGTCTGTCCAGATTTCACAGTCTTCCTGAAATAAAGGTTCACGGAATGCAGCCTTCTTGTCCCGTGGAATGGCTTTAGGGGTGTATCTGGGATAAAGCTCTCATGGGCATTTGCAATCTCTCACAAGTTTTGTCATTCATTCTTTGATAGCGTTCTTAGAAAGCATTTGTTCTTAAATTCTTAAAAATCCAAGCCGTTTCTGGTAGTGACCTTTTACGACCTCAGAAGTCCCTGGGCCTAAGGAAGCCAGGCAGTTAAGAGGCCATCTTAGAGGACTTACCAGTGTTCAAAGGTTTCTTTCTGGATGGTTATCAGTCATAGTCTATAAGAAGCAGCACACACCATCGAATCCGTCTTTTATTTAAACATTAAGAAATTGTAGCACAGTGACTAGAAAATGTTCTCAGAACATCAGCAATGATGAAGAGACCTCACAAGCGCAGACCTTCCTTTTCTTACAGACGGCCATCGGCCATCCAGCACAAACATGCTCCCATCTCTAAAGTGGAGAACCAGGCGTACAAGCCCCTGTGAATAACCAACCAGGGAAAATGTGCTTAGCTTTGAACTGAGGCCAGTTAGAAGGGGAACTGGGAGAGAGCTGCCTGGGGAAGACAGGAAAGAAAATCAAAGCAGACACAGATAGGGATGGACAGAGTGGTTCGGAGACCCAGAAGATGGACAAAGAGCGAGGAAGATCTCTCTCGAGGTCCCTCCTTTAGGAGGCACCAGGAACTCTCCCTGTGATGTGACAGCAGCTGAGGCAGGGAGCTGAGTGTCTTAAGGACTGGTGTTTGCACTGAGTGTGGGTGAGACGAAGCCGTGTTGTGCCCTCTCCATCTGGCCTGCCTAGAGAAAGAGCCCTTCTGTCCACGCCAGAGAGAAGGGCTCCCGTCTACCTTCACCAGGGTTGCTAATTTCGCCCCGTTGGCATTAACCATTTAAAACCAATGCAGATCTACTTCCCAGCTGTCAAGCTAGGGTCAGGAAAGAGCAATCGATGAGTGACTTATTTCGTAACTCATCTGGTGGCTGGTGTGGCTCCCTCTGAGCTAAGGCTTCGTGTTTGGCAAAGCTTGTGCCGAGAAGGAAAGAGAGAAGGAAGGAGAAACAGGGACAGAGACAGAGAGAACACAGGTCTCTACAAGGAAAATACGTAGTTGGTTCTTAAAAATGTAAGGCTTCGATTTAAAATACAATTAAGAATTGACACACTAAAGTTTAACAAGATAAACATTAAACCAGTTATTGACTTGCATAAGGTAAGTGGAAAACAAAACACTGAGGTACTGCATTACTCTTCTATAGCCAACCTTATCTGCTTAGAACAAACACTTCCTTCTCATCCTTGGGGTTAAATCCACTCAGGCACGGAAGAAATACAAAAGAATCATCCCCTAGTTAGTGGGAAGGGCATGGCTGCTAAGAGACAGGAGTTTTACCCTTCATTCCAATAATAAATAAAATTTAAAAAGTCACTATTTACAGCTTACAGAGTCCCTGTGTCCCCGATCTTCACAGTGATGAAAGACACCTGCCCTCACCCACAGGTACTTCCCGCTTTCCCCTCTAATGGCTCCAGGAGGCGGATTTGCCCTGCCTCTCATTCACACAGGCCCCTCCCTCTCCACCATGCTCCTTCAGGAGACGTTGCTGTGCCCTCAAATAAAGGCTGCATTCTTAGCAAATGCCAACCACAATTCCTGTTCCCTCCTTGATCCAGCTCTTGAAAATAATTCTGTGGTCCTCGGAACACCCGTGTGTGGCTGTGCGTGCGTGCGTGCGTGCGTGCGTGCGTGCGTGCGTGCGTGCGTGCGTGTGTGTGTGTGTGTGTGTGTGTGTGTGTGACTACAGTGAGATTGGTGTATGGGCACGAATGCTCATCTAGTGAGAGTGGCATGTGTGGGTGATTGTGTATGTATACGTGCCCCCATGACTTCTGGGGGCGGGAGCAGTGCCTGTGTGCATGAGTGTACCTGTGAAATGGCAGGGGAGTGTTTTCGTGTGCGTGTGTGTGAAAGTGCAGGGGTGTGGGGTGGCTGAGCACACAGCTGGCAGGCAGAGCACAAGTCCACCAGGTTCTTCATCCCGTGGCAACAGAGCTCCATTACCCCGGAAGCTCCCTCACTCACAGGGCTGCCGAGTTACAACTTAAGTTAACCAGAGCTTCTAGGCTTTCCAACACCCAACATCTTTCTGATTCGGAAGGAGACGGATCATCAATGTAGCACCATGTCCCAGCTCTACAACAGGAGACCACCCACCCTCGGTGGTCACCGGCTTGCAGAGTCCCCAGGAGGTGGGCTACCGCTTGGGGCAGAGAGCCACTGAGAGACCCACTCCTTAGGGTGGGAGGTCAGAAGGCATTTCACAGGTCCTTCCTCCCCACGCGGGAGCAGGACGAGCAGAGGACAGCCACCGGGGTCAGTGCGGCACGTCTGCTGTGTCCCGCGATGACCTGCGTGGTGGCTCGCGGTGCACGGTGCACGGGTGGGCGGCGGGCATTGGAGGAGGCGGTGGGTCACCCACGACTAAGTGCACCTGAGCAAAGTTCCAGGCTGTGGTCCTGTCTCTTGCTGGCCTACCTGGTTCGCAAGGGCCCAGATGGGGCAAGGAGCGCAGGAGGCGGTGGCAGGGCCTCTTGCCAGGTCGGGTCACACCAGCCCCACCTAGCTCACAGCGTGCTCAGGTGAGGCAGCGAGTCCAGATGCCCCGTGCGGCCCCTGGCAGCGGCGGCCGACTCCACCCCGCGCAGCCACTCGGTGCACTTGCGCACCAGGCCCTCGTCCACCACCTCCACCTCCTCCTCGTACTCCTCATCGTCGTACTTGTGTTTCTCATTCAGCAGCGACACCTTGAGCACCGGGCGCAGGCTGGAGGGGCGGTGGCTGGGCATCGTGGCCTGCAGACCTCCCGGCATCAGCGAGGCGCCGGGTGGGCGGCTGCTGACAGCCACAGCCAGGGGCGCGTCGGGGACACTGGTGGGGCCGCCCCTCCGCAGAGTCGCGGTCCTGGTCCGGGGACAGGGGACGAGTGGGCGCCGAGGGTCAGGCGAGGGTGTGGGGAAGGGCCTGCGGGGCCGTGCCAGCAGCTGCTTCTCCAGGTGGCGCCTCTGGATGACCAGGATGGCTTCAGGAGTGAGGCTCAAGGAGAAGCGCGTGGTGTCGTCTGGCCCGGACCCCGCCCCCGCAGGAGTCCCCGCGGCGGTGGCTCCCCCTGGGCTGTGGCTGCAGGCGACCCGCCGGGGCGCGGAGCACGTGGTAGAGGCTCCCCCACGGCCCGGAGAGGACTGGGGCAGAACGCGTGCGGAGGTCGGCGGCTGCGGGGTGCCGGGACCCAGGCCGGGACCGCGGCGGCCTGGCGGCCTCTTCAGGGTGGCGGAGGGCCAGGAGCTGGAGAGCAGCATCTCGGGCGGCCGCTTCTTCTTCTCCCCGGCGGCGGCGGCGGCAGGCGGCGAGGGCGCGGGCGGCACGCAGGGCCTCCGGGATAGCTGGCGCGCGGCGGGCCCCCCCGGGGTTCGGGAGGGCGGCGGCGGCGGCGGCGGCGGTGGCGGTGGCGGCGGCATAGGCTGGAATGACATGACGCCGCCGAGCAAGCGGATCATCAGTGTCCTGGAAAGGAGAGGGGCGGGTCTCAGTCACCGCGCGCGGAGCCGCCCCACAGGCCCAGCGACCCCCCTGCGTCCCCCCATCTGTTGCAGATCGCCCCGCGCTCCCGGCACACCCACCTGCGAGCAGCCACGGCATCTCCCGCTCCTTCCTAGCCCGGCCTGAAGCCCCGTTGGCTTCAAGAGAAGGCTCCTCCCGCCCCTTCCTCGCTTCGGCAACCCCGAGAGCTCCCTCTAACTGGGTGCTCGGGGCTGGGCCCTGTGGGCACCGCCAGCAGCTGCCCAACTGCGGGCGGATCTGGATGTCGCCCGGTTCGCACCTCCGAGCCGCGCCGCCGGGCTGGGCCGGGCGGCAGGAGGAGGAGCGCGCGCTAGCAAGGGCTTGCCAAGTCCCGGGCTGCGCGGGGCTGCTGTCGCCGCCGCCGACTGCTGCACACTGGAGACAAAGTGCCCGAGAGCTGCAGGGGCGGGGGCCGGCACCCAGTGACCCAAGCCTCCCCTCTCCCCAGTTTTCCCATGGTCTGCGAAGCAAAGGCTTAGTCCACCAGAAGCCAGGAGCTAGGTCTCAAGGAAGCCGGTGGCACCAAGTCACTGCCGGAGCCCTGCATGTTAGACAGAAAAGCCTTTCAGATGACACGGGAGAGAAATTTCGGGCCAGTCTGGAAAGCACCCGGAGCCGGGCGGGGCGTTTCAGTGCTACCTAGGTTTCACTGACATTGTTGATGCCACTCCTTAGGAGTTGTTTGCACATTAAGACCAGTTGTTATCTATGACTGGGCAAGGCAGTTTGTTATATAATAGCAACACAGGAAATATTAGACATTGTTCTGTTTTAACGAGTGACTGCAGGCAAGGCGATGTGTTACCGCCACCATAACAGGATTCAAAATGAGAGCCAATCTTGACCTCAACTCTTTTTTTCTGGTTGTAAATACTTGGAAACATACCCACAATGCTAAAAAGTCCAATAAGTCGGCAATCCAACAGTTAAAGCAATGTACCCCAAAGTCAAGGGGTTTTACAGGGCAGCCCCAACACCTGGTTCACTTACAAGTGAGCATCAAACGTTTCAAAAAACTACTCCCCATCACATTAAATAGCTCTGGCCCAGGGTGAGTCGGCCACACGTGGGAAAGTGGGTAAGCCTGTGTGCTCTGTGCCAACACTCACCCCACCCCCTCCTCTTCTGTTTGTTCTGCGCAGCAGCAACTGGACACTCGGCGCCCCGGGGTAGCCAAGGAAACTTGGGTGGCAGAAGCATTTCCCATTAGAGTGGTAGAGAAGTTGGCATGGGCCCCACAACCCCTATAGGCATCTCTACCACACCACATTCCCTCTGTGCAAAAGCAGCTAGCTTCCAGAGAGCTCTCCTCCTCCCAGGAGCCTCCTGCCCTTGCCCCTGCCAGGGCACCAAAGGCAGTAACCTCTGCCTCTGAACTCAGCTGAACACGGGGCAGCTTAGCTCCCCAGGCACTGAATGAATGCTTCTGTTGTTTTACTCCAGGTTCTAGTTTTTAGGTAGTGTGGGGATAGGTTTGTAAGCAGTGACCACAGATTGAAAGTAGGGGTTGGGTGGGGAGGCTTTGGGGGGGGGGTCAGCAGCTGTCTCTGTAGGGACAGCTGGGGAGGTCAACTTTAGAGGAAAACCAACAAACAGCTGGATGCCCAGATGCTCTGTATGCCAGTGAAAACGTGCAGTGTCTGGAACCCACTGCATCCTGCGGGCTCACATCGCTCCCTAAGGCTTCAGGGAGTTCAGAAGCAATGGTGTTCCGGCTGAAGGTCAGAGGCGGAGGCGGCGGGGCAGTCTCATAATTTTAAGAGCTGACATAAACTGATGTAAGTCTGTGCCCAGCACTCCTTGTCCATTCTCCTGGGAAAGTGGGGCTTCCGGAAGCTCCAAAATGCATGAGAGGGAAAGAGAGGACAGGACTCAGTGCCAGGTGAGAGGCCAAAGTCAGACGGCCAAAGTAATTACAGTAGACAAGGAAGAGTCTGTTGGCTGAGGAACTGGCGTAAGTGAACCCAACTAGTAGACATTGGCATGTAAAAGCCCAGAGAAGCAGGTGAGCAGTTACCAGGGTGACAGCTAAGGTGACCCAGACCAGGGACTGGGATGTTCCATGTCACCTCAGCAGCTTGCTCTGGCCCAGCAGCCCGCCACCTGGGAAGCTACAAGCATTCCTGTCCTCCGAGAGTCCCGGAGGAAGGGAAGAAGGAAGCCCCGGCTCAAGTATGGACTCAGGGAAGCAATTGTACTCCTGTACCTGGCGTGGGCTGCCCTAGCAGGGGAGCTTGTTCACTTCTGACAGGATTCTTCCGAATCTCCTGCCACGGAGAACAGCCTCTACACATCAGCAGCGCTTGTCCACCTCCCTCGGCCTCTTCTCAGACGTCAGGAAGAGTAGGACACCTGGCAGGAGCTCTGGAGGCAGGGGGACATCTACCGCTGACTGTTACGGAATCCGTTACACATTCCATCTGGTGGGAGTGGGGAGCAGCGACAGTTGGAGCAAAGGGAGATCAAACGTGACTTTCAGATAGAAGATGCAGAGGCTGACTCGATGGCTGAGCTGATGAAGACACGTGCTGCCAAGTCTGAGGGCCTGGGCTCGGTCCCTGGAACCCACCGACTCCTGTAAGTTGTTCTCTGAGCTCTACACACATACGGTGGCGGGGCACAGGCAAACACTTGCAAAAGTAAATAAATGCTAAAACAACTTAAAGAAAAAAAAAGGATGGGGGATGCATGAGGCATAGAAGTGATTACTCAACAAATACACTTTTTACGTCGTTTTATACACATCCAAATTTACCTGGAATTTCATATAAGGTGAAGAGGGAGGGAGACGTCCAACCTTGTCACATATCACACACACACACACACACACACACACACACACACCACAAAACAAAGGAACAAGGGCAGACAACGCTCTCCACACGTGGTGGTCTGAATGAAAATGTCCCCCATAGGCTCATATATTTGAACGCTTGGTCCCCAGCTAGTGGCTGTTTGGGGGAGGATTTGGGGGTGTGGCCTTGTTGGAGGATGTCACTAGGTGGGGACTTTGAGATTTCAAAAGCCTCACAGCCTTTCTGATTCAGTGCTCTCCGCCCCATGCTGTGGGTTGAGATGTGAACTCAGCTGTTCCTGCTGCCATGCCTTGGCTCTGCCATCATAAACGCCAGTTTTCTGGAACCTTCTGGAACCATAGGCTTTCGCTTATAAAATGCTCAGTCATGTTGTTTTATCGCAGCAACAGACAAGTAACCCATACACTCTCTGAACTTACTATCCCAAATAAGCCAGATGATAAGAAAAAAAAGCTCAAGTCAGCAAGCCCAAATATACGTATTTGGCGCTGCCCAGGGATTCTTTTTTGTCATTTCATCTTAACATAAAATTAACGTGCTAATTGCCATACATTATATGTGTGTGTATGAAATTGAGGACAGCGATGTTCTAGAATAGAAAGTGGTGATGGTGTCATGGGCCTATGAGGATGCTGGACTAAAGTCTATCAAATTGAGCAAACAGGCAAATTGTATACTATGTGAATTCTTTGTCAATAAAGATTTTATAAAACGTAAAAATGAATGAAAACAGTGGTTATCCCAGACATAAACAATAACCTCCACATGGGAGTCTCGGTTTAACTATGGTTATCATTCATCATCATAAAAAAAAAAAAAAAAAAAAAAAACAAAAAAAAAAACCTGGAAGCATGTAACACCAGAGCCAAGAGGCTTTTTCCTTATAACTAGAGTGTGTTGAGAGCATTGAAGGTTACATCATACAATACCTTCATTGTGTGGATAAGGAAACAGAGGTCCCAAGAGTTAAAGTGACTTGATTAGGCCAGTATTGATAATGTATGTGTTTTATTCCTTATGTCTTTGATGCTCTGGTATTTGAGGCTTTGATACTGGAAAGACTGCTCTGTATAGTACTAGTTAAGTCCTAGAGGAAGCAAAGCAACCAAACGCAGACTTTGGTATAGAAAATCCAAACCACCATCTGTTTGTTTGGGCCCCAGTTAGTCTCAGACTGAACTAGATTAGTCTGGAACTGAACTTGAGATCATCCTGCTTCTCAAATGTTGGGACTACAAGGATGTGCCGGCACACCAGTTCAACTCTGTGTTTCATCAGGCCCTCACACCAATACTCCTGTAAGGCACCTCAGCACCCACCAAGTTGTAGCTGCTAAGGACCCCTGTTCCAGCTCACAGCCTTCAAAATGAATTCAGAGGATACGATCTAAACTTTTGTAGTATACCTAAGCTATCTGTCCGTTCCTTCCTGAAATAACCACAACACAGGCTCCGGACCATATTCCACTTTCTTCCTTCTGTTTCCTGACCAGTTAGGTGGTCCCTGTAGGCTGTGGCTTGAATTTCTAGGAATCTGTGAAAATAAACTTTCTTCATGAAAACAGTTCCATGTCTGCTCGGACTACACTTGTTCAGGCACATTTCCAACAATATCACAGTTGTTAGCAGTAAGAGATACAGGACTGGTACCTGACACTCAGACAGGCGATCCTTTCTTCTTTTACTGTGTGCTCCTACATCACCAACCACCCCCTGCAGTTCAGAGAGGGCTGAAGTGCTGGGATGTGTCTCTGAGGAGGACCAAGTGAGATCATAAAGATAACTGCTGCTGGAAGAAAAGTTAAACACAGTACAAATGTATAGTGACATACAGTGTTAATTACTATTCCCAGAAGCATCTAAAGAAATATTCATAGTTGGGGTTGTGCTTATGCTCACATGTGGAAGGAGGTTAACATGAAACAGAGCTGGAGCTAGAGAAAGGAACCAAGGTTTGCTCACCTGGGTTTTGTGCTTACCTTATGGGCATCTGTGGAAGTTTGGCCTAAGCAGGGTAACGTTAGAAATTCAGTGGAAATGCTTAGCCTGGTGGTCAATGACTATAAACCCAGCACTTGTATTGAGGTAGGAAGGTGGTATTGAGGGTATTGAGGCAGGAAGAATATGATAAGCCAGCCTGGGTCAGATGGACATGAGAAGTCACTCTGCTTGTCTATGTGCACGTGGGGATGAGGAGAGCCAGGGATCCACCTGCACACGTTGGCGTGTCTGGAGTGAATCGACCTTGAAGAAAGCTTTTATACTCCATGTCTGAGGAAATTAAGACATGGTCATCTACTTCCCAGCCAGACCAGCTAAGCTGTTCTAAGTGGTCTGACATCATACACCTTGGGCTCTAAAAGCTGTCTTTGTGAGAATGCTGTATTCCTGGGGTGAATTCACTGCTACAGGATGCAGCGGGAAAAGGGATGCAGAGATGGCAAAGAGAATACCCGCCTCTCACTGCTCTAAAGACGTTAGAGCACGCTCAAAAGGTCCAGGAATTTGACATCCCGGAAACCAGTTAAGATAGTGAAGAGGACTTCCTGACTAGAATGAGACGGGCAGAAAGAGGCATTGATTCATCCCTGAGCTCTCCTGAGAGCAAGATTCCTCAGCTCCCTTTGAAGGCTTGTGGTCCTGAGTCAGTTTGGGACTTGAAGGCAGGAAAATGTGGATTATTTATGTAAAGATCATGACTTTTGGATGCATGTCACTTGCTGCAGGACCTGAGATGTTAAGATGACTGCTGGTTAATTTTCTTTTTCAGCACAGCAGCGCCAGGTAACTATTATCTTTACTAACTCTGCTCAATGTATGGAGAAGAGATAACTAAAGATTTCAAATGCCCGAAACCCCAATCTTTTTAATAAAACAGAAAATAGCTCAGTAGTTTTCTGGTCTACCACTAGTCTCTGTCTCATTTTAGTTGGGAGTACAATTTTAAAATAATTTAATCACTTCTCTACATGCGTATGAAATTGACTTGACTCTCTACTTTTCTGGGACAATCCTTTTGGCCCCTTGATGAATGGAATTAATAAAAATGGATATTTTGCTATTAAAAAAACAAAATTAAATTAACTTGCTTCTAGACTTTAAATATAACATAGTAATTACCACAACCTTAAAGATATTTTCAGAACGAGTACAATGACAACGTCCAGGTCCCAATGCCATGGCAGGTGGCTCTCAAAGGCATGAACTGTAGTTGTTGTTTACGCTTTCAACTCTTTTAAGGGGCCCACCACCCAGCTCTCAAATAATCACACACACAGATTTTTTTCCTTCCTTATGAATGCCTGGTCTTAGGTTGGCTTGTTGCTAGCCAGCTTTTCTTAAATTATCCTGTCTACCTTTTGCCTCTGGGCTTTTTCCTTTTCTTACTTCTGTATATCTTACATTCACTCTTACTCCGTGGCTGGCTGTGTGGCTGGGTGGCTGGATGTGTGGCCGTGTGACTGGCCCCTGGAGTCCTCCTCTCCTTGTTCTCTTGTTTCTTCTTCTTTTTTCCTCCCAGATTTCTCCTTCTATTTATTCTCTCTGCCTGCCAGCCCTGCCTATCCTTTCTCCTGCCTTGCTATTAGCTGTTCAGCTCTTTATTAGACCAATCAGGTGTTTTAGACAGGCACAGTAACACAGTGGCATCACAGGGTTAAACAAATGCAACATAAAGGAATAAAACACATCTTTGCACCATTAAACAAATGTTCCACAACATAAACAAATGTAACACATCTTAAATTAATATTCTACAACAGTGAACTGCCTGAAAAAAGGTGACCGAGCTGTGGTGACAGTCCAGCCCCCCAGATGAGCCACAGATGTGCACACACCTGGCAGGCCACTTGCTCGAAACTCCACAAGGAGTGACCAGGGGGAAAAGCCAGGCAGTGATCAGGTGGCAGTACCAGGGAGTAAGACCATGACTCTAAGAAGCACTTTATGATTCTCACAACCTCTTGGCTTTACCAAGGCACATCATACTCAAATGTCCATCTGGGAAAACTCCAAAACATCCCAATACAGTTTTCCTAACTGTTCCACACACTACTCTTCCAGGTGTTTTCTTCAGACTTCACTTTTTTCCAGGTATGTGTGTACACATGCTTGCACGTGTGTGGCAGGCTTCCGTGTGCAGGTGTAGGCCAGAGGTTGGCATCAGGTGTCTTCCTCAGCTGCTCTCTATTTGCCGAGGCAGGTTCTGGCACAGAACCTCAAGTTTGCCGATTGGCTAGTCTGGCTAGCCAGCTTGCGCCAGGGATCCCGCCTCTGGGAGTACTGGCTGTGTGGGTGCTGGGGAGCCAGACTCCAGTCCTCAGGCGTGCACAGCAGGGGCTCCACCCACTGGGCCATCTCTCCAGCCCCATTTCTGTACTCAAATTCAAATAATTAAACTCATTATAGCAATAAGCAGTCAAAAATCTAACCTCAACTAACCCTGAACTATAAGACAGGAAAAGTGTATCCGACTGCACCATTTCTGGCAATTTACACTCATTGTGTTAATATTAAATTCAACACTAATATCTTCCCCACAGATTGGGAGTTTAGCCTGACTCCTTAGCCCCAGTTTTAAGCAGTCTCTTTAAGTCATTTCCCTGTGGGCTCGGGACAGGGTCACTGCAGGAAACAGGTCTGGGTGGGACGGAAGCACAGGGTAACATCATCAGCCTTCGGTGGAGCCAGGAAATCCAGCACCAACCTTAGGTGCTTTTATACAAGCGTGAATATTCCAAACGACCTCACATTTTTCCTGACAGTTTTATACGTCAAGATCTGGCTTAGGCAGTTTTTAGGGACTCGGAGAGCAAAGTCTGTGTTTTCTTAGGCCATACCAGCGTGGGCGGAGACAAAGCAGCTTGCAAACAGGGCATGAGATGCTTGCCTCTGCCCCACCCTGGGGCTGGTCACTCCCCAGAATCCTGCCAGCCCTACTCCTGGGACTGCTGGAAACCTAAGCTGCCACAGCACTGATCCCTGTTGCATACACCCAGCTCCTGACACTGACATTACACTCGATGTCCCAGGATGAGAAGCTGCCACAAGCCACATTCACCATGACTGTCATCTGTCATCGGGCTGACAGAGGTTGTACCGATAACCTGACCTGGATCCTGGACCTGCTCAGTCAGGTAGTGGCTCATCCCGGGAGCACTCAGACCCCAAGGCACTGCATCCCAGGCTCAGTAGTAAGGTAAGAGCTTTCTCTGCCTTTAACTTCAAGCTCCTCCCACAGATGCCTGGCCCCTTTTTGAATGGTCTATGTACTGAGTGCTACCTACCAGGCTCTATCACTCATTCACTCTTGCAGCCATCCTGTGGAGTCAACTGAGGCTGATCCTAGGCTATGGATCTATCATCCCACACCTTCACAATGCTCAAAGCTCTATATGGTTGTGGGGTGCAGACAATCCTAGTGAGGGCCACTTACCTCGGCTCCAGATAACCTTCTTATGACATGCATGTCCAAGGTGCACAGAGTCCACACTTGTAACCCTCTGAGGATCTGGAAAGGCAATGTGACACGGACACACACACACACACACACACACACACACACACACACACACACGAACACTAAATTCTGCGATATAGAGGCAGTGGGGTCATGAAGTCCTTCAAGGCCTGTCTGCAGCACCCCTTTTCCTGATGTGGGCCCTGCCGTGGATTTTCTCTGGGGAGATGCCTTTCTTGTGTAAACTGACGTTAGCTGCCCAGAAGACAAGAGGGTTGGAATATGCTACTGTGTGCACCGCCAGGTGTGACCCTGGCTGATGCTGAGGAATTAGCTCCACAGGAGGGCTGCAGGACACTGAGTGAGACAAGCAGGTGGGTCAGATCAACCGTGCCCACACTAAGGACTGACCCTGGCGTTCAGAAGCCAGAAAGAAACACGTCTCCGGAGCGCTGACCGGGTTACCTAGCAGCCTGCCTCACAAGGCTCACACCACAACAGCTGTGCCCTCGGGCACTGCAGCCCACCTGTCCCCTCCCTCCCACCCAGGACACAGAATCTGTCTGTCCTCCGTCCCTCCCACCAGCCATCCTCCAAACTCTCCATCAGGTCCAGGGCTGAAAACGGAAGGCTAACCTGGATCTATCTGAATCTCAGCGTCCCCAGTCCACCACCCGCAACTACCAGCACTTCAGTATGCCCGGTTCCTCTCCTCCCCACACTGGCACTCGCCAACCTTTTCTTTCCCCCTTCTTTTTTTTTTTTTTTTTTTTTGGTTTTTCCAGACAGGGTTTCTCTGTGTAGCTTTGCGCCTTTCCTGGGACTCACTTGGTAGCCCAAGCTGGCCTCGAACTCACAGAGATCCGCCTGGCTCTGCCTCCCGAGTGCTGGGATTAAAGGCGTGCGCCACCACCGCCCGGCATTCCCCCTTCTTTTTTTTTCCAACACATCTGACCGAAGTTTCCCCTCCCTCCATGCCTCCCGGTCCCTCTCACCCACCCAGATTCACTCTTCTGTTTCCCTTCAGAAAAGAGCAGGCCTCCCAGGGATATCAACCGGACAGGTCATAAGATGCAATAAGACCAGGCACAAACCCTCATATCAAGGCTGGGTGAGGCAGCCCAGTAGGAGGATCCCAAGAGCGGGGAGTCAGAGACCCCCACTCCTGCTGTAAGGAGTCCCACGAGGCCAAGCTAATAGCCACAAGGTGTATGCAGAGGACCCAGCACAGACCCGTGCAGGCTCTGTGGCTGCCGCTTCAGTCTCTGTGAGTCCACGTGAGCCCTGCTTAGCTGGTTCTATGGGCTGTGTTCTCCTAGTGACCTCGACCCTTCTGGCTCCTACAAGACTTCCTCCCCCTCTTCCACGAGGTTCCCCGAGCTTCAAGGGGAAGGGCCCGATGGAGATCTCCAATTTGGGCTCGCTCTCCACCCAATGTTCGGCTGTGGGTCTCTCTGATGACGACTGGGTTAGGCACCGATCTATGAGTATCATTAACAATCATTTCATTGATTTTTTTTTTTTTCTTTTTTCTAATCCTAGCTCTCTGGGCTATCCAGCCTCTGGTTCCTGGTCATCCAGATAGTGTCCAGCATGGGCTCCCTCTTGTGGCATGGACCTCAAATTAGACCAGTCATTCATTGGCTGGCCACTCCCACAAGTTCTGCGCCTGCGTTGACCCAGCACATCTTGCAGGCAGGAGAGATTATCGGTTGAAGGTTTTGTGGCTGGGTTAGTCCCACTCCCACCACTGGAGGCCTTGCCTGGTTACGGAAGACGGCTGGTTCAGACTCCATATCCTCCATTACTAGGAGTCCTTGCTAGGGTCCCCCTCATGGAGTCCCGGGAGTTTCTACTGCACTAGGTTTCCACATCACCCCGCCTCCGATGCCCTCTGAATCCTTTCCAGCCCCAGGCCCACGTCTTGCAATGCCTGTGCAGGCTGCCACCACTGCTGCCGTCTGGCCCAGGACTGAGGGCCCATCCTCTCTTATCTGGGAAGACCCGAGATCCCAGCAAAGGCAAAACCCTGCCTTCCATGCATCTCTCCACTTGAGTTGATTTAGGAACCTACCTCTCCATTCTAGGGCCACTCTGCACCCCAAGGTGGACATTTTTGCCTGAAGTTGCTCATGTTGCCCTGGGACCTGTGGCAGCACTCAGCTCCTAGAGTGTTGCTGTGAGCCACCCCGATTCTCGCAAAGGAAGAACTCCAGGGTCTGCTAGCTAGGCTACCTGGATCCAGCTTTTCCAATGGCCCCTTCCTTGGGACTGGCTATACCCAGTCAAGACATGGCACAAAGTGAGCAGACAGCACCTCAATTTTAAAGTCTACTTGGAGGTATTTTTCAAGGGGGAATCCCCAATTCTGCTTTCTTCAGAAGGTATGGCTCCCACAGCCATCTAACATCTGGAGAAGCAGAACCAGGTGATTCAAATGGGCAGAATGGTAAAATGTACAGCCAGGCATGGCCACCTCTCCTAGAGTCTGGCTCACTGGACAGGATAGGCACTTTAGAAGAGCCAGGGACCTGGAGGGGGCATGGCACATGACTGCTTTTCCCTGAGCCTGAAATTCAAGCTCTTTTTCACTCTGCTCCTCCTCCACTGTCAGGTGTGAACTGTCCCCAGTGTGCTGCTGTCTGCACTCTGCTCCTCCTCCACTGTCAGGTGTGAACTGTCCCCAGTGTGCTGCTGTCTGCACTCTGCTCCCCCTCCACTGTCAGGTGTGAACTGTTCCCAGTGTGCTTCTGTCTGTACTCTGCTCCCCCTTCACTGTCAGGTATGAACTGTCCCCAGTGTACTTCTGTCTGCACTCTGATCCTCCTCCACTGTCAGGTGTGAACTGTCCTCAGTGTGCTGCTGTCTGCACTCTGATCCTCCTCCACTGTCAGGTGTGAACTGCCCTCAGTGTGCTGCTGTCTGCACTCTGATCCTCCTCCACTGTCAGGTGTGAACTGTCCTCAGTGTGCTGCTGTCTGCACTCTGCTCCCCCTCCACTGTCAGGTGTGAACTGTCCTCAGTGTGCTGCTGTCTGCACTCTGCTCCCCCTCCACTGTCAGGTGTGAACTGTCCCCGGTGTGCTGCTGTCTGCACTCTGCTCCTCTCCACTGTCAGGTGTGAACTGTCCTCGGTGTGCTTCTGTCTGCACCTGCTCCTCCTCCACTGTCAGGTGTGAACTGTCCCCAGTGTGCTGCTGTCTGCACTCTGCTCCTCTCCACTGTCAGGTGTGAACTGTCCTCAGTGTGCTTCTGTCTGCACCTGCTCCTCCTCCACTGTCAGGTGTGAACTGTCCCCAGTGTGCTGCTGTCTGTACTCTGCTCCCCCTTCACTGTCAGGTGTGAACTGCCCTCAGTGTGCTGCTGTCTGCACTCTGCTCCTCCTCCACTGTCAGGTGTGAGCTGTCCCCAGTGTGCTGCTGTCTGCACTCTGCTCCTCCTCCACTGTCAGGTGTGAACTGTCCTCAGTGTGCTGCTGTCTGCACTCTGCTCCTCCTCCACTGTCAGGTGTGAACTGTCCTCAGTGTGCTGCTGTCTGCACTCTGCTCCTCCTCCACTGTCAGGTGTGAACTTTCCTCAGTGTGCTGCTGTCTGCACTCTGCTCCTCTCAGCAGGTGGGATCATCACACCCAGCAGGTGCTAAGCAGCACAGCACACCTGCAGCAGGGTAGAACCTCTGTAAATCGTACACTTCGTCAAGGTGCCCAGGCCTCTGTAAGGCAGGCGATGTCTGTTATCCCTGGCACCAACGTGGAACACAGCTCCAAAGAGGCTCCAGGCTGGGCGGAACCCTCATTCTGCAGGCTTACCTTAAATATTTATGTGTATGTGTGTGAGTGTTCTGCTTATGTGTATGTCTGGTCACCATGTGATGTGGTGCTGCTGGAGGCCAGGAGGAGGCTCTGGAACTGGAGTTGAAGATGGTTGTGAGCCACCATGTGGGTGCTAGGAATTGAGCTCAGGTCCCTGGAGAGCTGTAGATGTAACCGACCGTCTTATTAAATAAGAAACACAGAGCCAATGCAAAGAAGAAAACCAAGAGGTCAGAGCCAAGAGCCAAAACCTTACCCTTCCTCCTGTGATGTTCCTACCTCTCCAAACCAGAGCTAATTCCTGTGTGTCTGTCTTTTTATAGTGTTTCTGTTCTGCCTTCTCATTGGTTGTAAACCCAACCAAATGACCGCCTCGTCACAGCCTGTCTGTACAGACCTCCAGGTTTTCTATTGATTGGTATTGAGATTAAAGGCAGGTGTATCCAATACTGGCTGTATCCCTGAACACACAGAGACTTACCTAGCTCTGCCTACCAAGTGCTGGGATTACAAGCGTACGCCACCACTGCCCTGCTTTCCTATGGCTTGCTAATAGCTCTGACCCCTGGGCAACTTTATTTATTAACATACAAATAACATTTGAATACAAATAAAATATCACCATAGAGAGCAGCATGTGCCCTCAATCAGTCATTTCTCTATCCCCCCAAGGCCAAAGTTCCTGAGTGCCCCAGTTGCCTGTGTCCTCCCACCATTTCTGTACTTTGAAATACTGAGCAGTGTGAATCGCTCACGATGCCCTGCCTTCTCCACCCTGTCCTACGGACTCATCTCCATACACAACTACTGTCCCACCCACCAAGCTAACAACACAAGCACAGGCCACCTTCCCTCTTCATTTGTACCTGCCTGAGCTGCACATTCTGGTGTGTGCCTACTCACCCTGTGCCCACAAATGGACTCCTGCTCCCACAGACAGGGCTACCACCAGCCCAGGGGACCTGAAGGAGACAGCACCCAGCCACTGCTTCCTCATACCCTGTTCCCCCACCACCCCCCATCTTTGTGATGACTAAACCCCTTCCTCCTCCTCCCCATCCTTACCTTCCAATGACAGCAGTACCCTGTCCTTGCCAGCTCTGGGCCACCTTCTGACCAGCAGCCCTCACATCCCTCCTTGGACCGGTTTTTTTTGGGGGGTGGGGGTGGGAGGGTTGTTTGTTTTGTTTTGAAACAGCCTCACTGTGTAGCTCTGGATAGTCTTGGACTCAGAGATCCCCCTGGTCTCCCGATAGCTGGGGTTGACAACGTGCATGTCTGGTCCCTGGACTTCTGCCCAGCTGGTTTCCAGTCCTGTGACACCCTACTCTGTCACTTCTCACAGGCGGCAGCGGCACCTTACACAGAGTCTGCGCTGAACTTCAATGAGCTAAGCTACTTACAGTATTGTAAAGTTGATCCGAAAATGGTACATTTGTAGGAGCAGGTTTATTTCAAACTGTAAAGATACATATATTACTTTTTATTACATGTAATAAGTAATTTTAAGCTTAAAGTATATCAAGTTTCACATTTTTAAAGTTAAAAAAAATTTTTTAAATTGTAGACCATCTAAAAAGCCAAATAAGCTGGATATATCTTACAACACAGGTTTATACCTTAAATATTCACATTTCAAAAGCTGTCTGTGAAGATTAAAAACGGAGCAAGATTATTTACAAGTGGCAATGATTATAATCTCCTTGTCTCTGGAGAAGAGGTTAATGGCCAGGGAACGGAGGGCTATGCAAGCGCAGTTCACCAGGACATGGCGTGGTCTGAGGCTGCGCCATCTCTGGAGTGATCACTGAGGCACATCAGCACCATTCCCAGCACTTCTGCTGGCTGAGCAGACGCGACTTTCAACTCAACTCAAGATCGAGGAGCAGCACTTGAGCACCGCGTCCCTGAGGGAGAGAGGAAAAGCAGTGAATGAGTGCATTCCAGAGGAGTGGTGGGCAGGGCCAGCAGGGCCTCCACACACTAGCCAGGAGCGGTGTGCAGGACCAGCAGGGCCTCCACACACTAGCCAGGAGCAGTGTGCAGGGACCTCCACACACTAGCCAGGAGCAGTGTGCAGGGACCTCCACACACTAGCCAGGAGCAGTGTGCGGGGACCAGCAGGGCCTCCACACACTAGCCAGGAGCAGTGTGCAGGGACCTCCACACACTAGCCAGGAGCAGTGTGCGGGGACCAGCAGGGCCTCCACACACTAGCCAGGAGCAGTGTGCGGGGACCAGCAGGGCCTCCACACACTAGCCAGGAGCGGTGTGCAGGCCCTCCACACACTAGCCAGGAGCAGTGTGCGGGGACCAGCAGGGCCTCCACACACTAGCCAGGAGCGGTGTGCAGGGCCTCCACACACTAGCCAGGAGCAGTGTGCAGGGCCCTCCACACACTAGCCAGGAGCAGTGTGCAGGGCCCTCCACACACTAGCCAGGAGCAGTGTGCAGGGCCCTCCACACACTAGCCAGGAGCAGTGTGCAGGGCCCTCCACACACTAGCCAGGAGCAGTGTGCAGGGACCAGCAGGGCCTCCACACACTAGCCGAAGGAAAGAGAAAATGCAGTGAACGTGCACATTCCCAAGGAACCAAAACTTTGCTGGGAATCACTTAAATACTTGCAAGTGCTTTTAAAGTATTTTTGCTGATTTTTGCAAAGGTATTTATCACAGGAATTTTTACTAGCATATAATCAGCCCATACATGTCCAACAGTGGGTGTGAACGAAGAAAATGTGGTGTACATACACAGTGGAAGGTTTTTGTTGTTGTTTTGTTTTGTTTTGTTTGTTTGTTTAAGATTTATTTTTCTGCGTAGTTTGTCATGAGTGTGGGTTGGTTGCAAAGTCCAGAAAAGAAAAACAGATCCCTCGGCTCTGGAGCTACAGTCAGTTATGAGCCACCTGACCATGGATGATGTGGTCCTCTGGGGGAACAGCAAACACCCCTGAACCATCTCTCCAGCCATGGAGAAGAACGGAAGAATCCTGCTGCTTGCTGGAAAACAGGCTCAACTGTCAACCTAGCACACTCTGGAACCACCAGGGACTCTCAACTGAGGGGCTGCTCCGATCAGACTGGCCTGCGGGCAAGTCTGTGGGCTGCTTTGATTGATTGGTGGAGGAGGGCTCAGCCCACTGTGGGCAGTTCCGGTCCCTGGGAAGTGGTCCTGAGCCTTGTAAGAGAGCTGGCTCAGCCTAAGTCCCCAAGTAAGCAGTAACCATGATCCTCCATGGCTTCTGCTTCCAGTTCCTGCTGGAGTTCCTGCCCTGGCTTCTCTTGTGATGGGCTGTGACCCAGGAGTGTAAGTCAGATAAGCCCTCTCCTCCCCTCGGTCGCTGCTGGCCGGGGGGTTTTTACAGTGTTTTACGGTGTTAAGATCTTCATTCACATTGACTCACTGTCTACTTTCTGGATTCTGGAGCAAGCGGCTTTGCTCACACTTCCCCCGCCACGATGGCCCGCCACTGTCTGGCCAGACCCAAACCTGGGAGGGTCTAGAACAAAGACTAAAATAGCCAGATTCCACACAGGAGAGAACACAGTGAATGAAGATCTTACTAGGTATATAATTCTGCTGGTTTTTAAATATATAAGGTGTCTTCAAATTCCAGAGACAAAGCCCTACCTCACCAGAATCATTGCCCCCCTTTCAAATCTATCAGGTTTAAGGCTGGAATTAAGTCATGCTTTTCTTCCCAACTAAGTCACTGTTTCTCTAGAAGGGCATGCAGATTCAGCAAGGTAGACTACGAAGGCTTCTGTGGGTGAGGACGTCCACCTATCCCACCTGGTGAGCATCCCGCTGGCTGAGAACACTGATGTTCTACACCTTGATCCCCATAACTTCCCCATTGTTTTCCAAAATAGAATTAGCCTTGCTGGAGTCTGGGCTCTCAGTTACTGAACAGAAAGATGCAGATTTCTTTTTCAAAGTCCCTGTTAGTGTTCACACAGCAAGGCAGGAACAAGCACCCCTCCACCTGTTACGTGTATCAGGATGTTCACCTGAAGGAGTTCATATGCCAAGCTTTATAAAATCATACTTAAAAATAATGTTCTTAAAGCAATGAATCAAAGTTAATTAAAAGCCTCTACATATCTGCTGTTATGACAGGGTCTCACCATGTAGCCCTCACTAGCCTGGTGCTCACTGTGTAGACCAGATGGGCCTTGAACTCACAAAAGTGGGGTTAAAGGTATGAGCCACCATGTCCAGCCATCAACATCTTAATGTGAGAATTTATTTGAACTCATGTCCAGAAGGAATAAGATGGAAATCAGAGGAGCTCACCTTGCATATGGGATGTAGGACAGACTGTACCTGCAAGAGAAAGTCAAGGATGTTGACACTTCTACACCACTGCCCCCATTCCCACTGGCCGCATCTACTACGCAGCCACCTCAGCAGCGGAACACAGGACAGTGGTTTTCAAACTGTGACTCCAGTCTCAGGCAATCATCAACCAGGAGCTTGTGGGGTTCTGGTTTGCTGTGCTGGGGATGGAACCAGGTCCTCTCCCGCTGAGCTCCACCCACACTGATAATGTTTTAGTAAACGTGCAGCGATGCTGATGCTTTCTGCGGAAGTTAACCTCTCATCCTTCCAGCAGAAGCTAACATCACTGTGACAACTTCCTGGAGAAAAGCCAACCAAGCACACATCAGACAGAAGCCACAATCTTAGAGAGTAGCCTGTGCGGTTCAGCTTAGGTTCTTCACATTTCAAGGAAGAGTCAAGTAACACTACACGGCGAGTCTGATGTGACATCTCAGTGGAAAGGCAGGAACAGAGCCAAAAGAAGAGCTGGGTCCAGCTGGTGACAGGCGTTGGGAAGGGTTGCAACCACTAGGAGGCAAGCAAGGGAAACATGCCTGACAGGGAGAGAGGTGAGGAGCAGAGTAAGACACACAGGGCTGTGAAGCGGAGGTCGGACTGGAAGGGTCACACAGCAACAGAGACAGAATGCCTGGGCATCGACACCCCAGGCTCACCCTGCACTTTTCCTCTTGTTAGAATTCAAGTGTCTTTGTCTGCATTTCCTATCAGTTCTCTTCCTACACTAGCCCACCTCCATGGCTAGTGCACACTACCACCCCAGCTCTCTCTGAAGTACCAGCGAGGCATCCAGAATGGGCCTCATCCCACCTGACTTTGCAGGAGCCTGGCTCTCAGGCACGGGCCTCTGACCCCCTTTTCTAGGGCTTGCTAGGATCCAAACAATGCTTCTAACATCCTAGACCATTTTTATCCTGTAACTGGTATAAGGAGACTTACCAGGTCATCGACAGGAACTGCAATATGCAGAAGAGTAAGGCCAGCCCCTTCTTCCGCCACTAGCAACAAAGAACACATAGGATTTTAAACACTATCATTATACACAGGTTCAAGACTTCCCTTTAAAGTGGACAGCCCTATTTGTTAAATGTTATCCCTATGTATTTATTTATTTATTTATTTTTGTTTTTCGAGACAGGGTTTCTCTGTGTAGCTTTGCGCCTTTCCTGGAACTCACTTGGTAGCCCAGGATGGCCTCGAACTCACAGAGATCTGCCTGCCTCTGCCTCCTGAGTGCTGGGATTAAAGGCGTGCGCCGCCACCGCCCGGCTATCCCTATGTATTTAAACACCTGAGCATCACCCATGAAGTACATTTCCTTCCCAATGCCGTCTCTATTATCGTAAATGCTATGAAGTACACAGCATCACGTGACCTACAGTTGTGCACTGGCTGGAAATAGGAACCCCTCAAGGACACAACTATAAATTGATGGAACCTTTGCAAGAACCAACATTTAAAACCATATAAAGTTTACTAATGCCTCCCTGTTCCTTCTCGAGATTTTTTGGTTTCTGGAGGTGTTTGTGCTACACAGCCCAGGCTGGCCTTGAACCTTCAGCAAACCCCCTGCCTCAGCCTCCCATGTGCTGGGAGTACAGGCATGCACACCACGCCTGGCCTCTTGGGGTGTTTTAAAGGACAGGTACACGGCTCAGTTTTCTGGGAAAATCTGGAGTTCCTACAGTGCTCTAAGATAATGACTTGAGAATTCCTAGTCTTCTGGGGAAGAGGGGGGGCAGTACTGAGATCAAATCCAGGACTTGCCTCCAGCTGGACAAGTGCTCTACCCCTGAGCTACATGCCTATCCCCTGCCCTTTAGGGGAGGGGTCATCAAGACAAACCAGTGGGTAAAGGTGTGTGCTTGCCAAGCCTGACACCTGAGTTTGATCCCTGGCACCCACACTGGGAAGAGAACACGACTCTTGCAGGTTGTCCTCTGACTTCACCTGTGCACCGTGCACACCCACACACAGTGAGACCCTTCGCTGGCACAAACTCAAGATCTGTCTGCCTCTGCCTCCCAGGTGTACTGAAGACATCGCCAGCACACCCGGCCCTGACGGAGGAGATTCTTCTGGTTCCGGTCTGCCCCATGGCACTGCTGCTTCACCCTGAGGCACAGAGTCTGCAGCAGGCAAAGCGGAGGACAGGGCCTTGCCGAGGCTCTTCCCAAGCTAGGATGCTGCTGTCAGAGCATGAGGGTTCTCACAGGGACCTACACTTAACAACTTCTGTGTAGGCTGTAAACAGCAGAGTCCACCTCACATCTAGCCAACAGGATGTCTCCAGCCTTGTTTCAGGGACACCGATTCTCTGGGGTTGATGAAACTGGACTCGGAGATATTCTAAATGATGGTGGAGTGAGGACTGTTAGCAGAAAGCCAGCATGGCTGACATAACTTACCCACAGAGCAGCGCACAGGGTAAACACGAAGCAGAGCTATAGGGAAGGAAAGAGTTAATGAGCAATCTGAGGTTCTCCAGGGGCCCAACAAAAATGCACAAACCCTCTGCATTCATTGCCCAGACAGTACATTATGGGGTAAATGAGACAGTGGACTCTGTTGTCACCCTAAGCCTGTCCCAGCAGCTTCCCCGGCTCCAGCAAACGGAAGCACAAACTACGTGCTGGTTACGTGTAGGGAACAACTCTGAAGAGTGAGTTCAGAACACAGAGGCCGTCCTATGGCCGTCCTATGGCTCTTGGGTTGATGCCTGCGACAGCTGTGACCAGCAGTGCCGACTCCTCGGCATGCTCCACATGCTCACTGCACAGTGCGGGACACACACCCTGCACAGCCATGCCCCCGGGTCAGGCGAGGGAGAACTCAAGTGGGAGTCCCAGGGAGGAAGGCCTGATGGGACCCCAGTCTGCCCATGTCAGCTCAGAGGCCAGAGCTTGCTCAGGGCCTGCCTAGGGCTCAGCTCTCCTCTAACAAGAGGGAGGGCTGCCGATGCTCTGCACCGGGGCAGGGGCTTGTCTCCACCATTACTGTGAGGCGGAATCTGTGCGGGCAGCGACTCGGCTCAGGTTCAACATCCCCTGGAAAGGGACGTGACCCATGCACTGCCAGGGAGGGCCACAGAAACAGCCAGGCCCGAAGAGATGTTTTACGCTTCCAGCATTCTAACAGTTATCAACTGAACACGTGTGTGAGTACATCACTAAAAAGGCTAAGTGCCAAGGCATCACCAGTAAAGCAACCCTGAGCCCAGCGCGAGAGAAACACGGGCATCTCTTAGTTTAGTGAGAGTGGAAGGTGATTTCCTAGTAAAGTCGATCAAGTTAAATGTAAATACATGTGCTGATACAGGTGGATCTAGGAAACTCAATGACCAAAGCTGTAAAAATGGAAATAAAACTAAAGTTGAATATAAAATATATTGTTGACAAAAAATATAATTAAGCCAAACTGAGTTCAAGCTGACAGAATGTCAAACTAGTTAAATAAATATTCTGTATCTAGAAAGTAACAGAGGTTGCTTGTGTTTTAAAAGCTCCTCCTAAAGGAGAAAAAAAAAAAGGACCCGCTAATGCTGGAACTTGACTTCTTTAAGCACCACAAAGGTTCTAAGAACCCAACATCAGGACCAAGTGGACCGGCAAGGGAAGATGGGTGGGTGGGGGGGATGTGAGCCTGGGTTCCCTGCCCACTCCACACCAAACACCCACCAACTAATGCACCCCAAGACCCTCGCCATGTGGGGTGGTACAAGCTTTCACCGAGCAACAGCCATGGTGAGACGCAACACCATCCCAACAGCAAGTCAACAAACAGGAAGAGACAGAAGCCAACAGTTAGAAGTCTGCTTCTTCCTGAGAAGAGCCGATGGATTCTGAAGAGGTCCACCTTCTCTCCTTACCCTCTGAAGAACAGACACCCCAACAGACGTAAATGAAAACACAGCCAGCTCTGATTTTCCTAACTGCTCCCAGCTACATAGCAAGCAAGCAACAGGAAGCAGGCACCACCCAGCCAATCATATCAGACAATACTGTATAAGTCAAACTCTTTAATCACACAGCCTTGAAACATTAGAGCAACACAAACATGAACAGGTACTCACAGCAATAACGCAGAAAAGACTTCAAAAGTTTATAAAATTAACGTTATTTACTTACAAGCATAATAATTGTGGCAAGCAGTCTTGTCGTTTCAAACATTTTCTTCAGCTGCTTCACGGGTCCCATTAAGAAGCATGTACTATTCAAGACAAAGGAAGAGACGGCTCTAGTCTGGCTATGCAAACAGAAAATTGCTATCAACTAACTGTGCGAGCTGTTTTACTTCTTCCTTCCTTTTCTGTGGGTCTGCTGTCTTTGTTGCTGTCTGGGACAATGCCCAGGCTGGCCTTAAACACCTCACACTCCTGCCTCAGTCTCCTGTGCTGGAGACTTTCTCACCTAACTTAATTTTGTTGTTTCTTGGAGACAGGGTCTTTCTGTGTAGCCTGAGCTAGCCATAAACTCACAATTCTCCTGCCTCAGCCTCCTGAGTGCCGGATATTTCTTTTCATTTTTGTTGTCATTTTGAGACAAGGTCTAGCTACACAGCCCAGGATGGCTAGACTTTGTGATTTTCTGCTTTCTCATCCAGAGGATGGCTATTACATGCATGTCCACCATGCGTGGTTTTTTCCCCCCTTAACTTTGAAAGGACACTTCAGGACATGCCATGGCCTTAATGTAACATTGGTATGACCGTGTGAAGGGGTGAAGAGGTCACCTGGGTGGAAGCAAGGCCCTGAGGTGACCCTTCAAGCACAGTATTGCATGCAAGCAATCTGGGATACAGGGTGCAGCCCCCAGCGGACAACCGAGGCCCTGATCTTGTAGAAACGTGAGAAACACGTCTGTTCTTACAGCCTGTGGTGTTGTTAAGGCAGCACAGACTGGACTAGGACATTCTACTCATCACGACACAGCAACAGTCTCGGAAACACCAGAGCCCACCCCAACAGTCCCCAGTCCCCGCGGCTCACCACCCCCAGTTCTCCGCACTGCACCACAGCTTCCCGTGTGAGCGCTTCCTCACAAAACCTTCGCTCCACAAGAGCCAGGACTGGAGGGCAGCTCTGGAGAACACCCCAGGCTAGGATCTAGCCTCAAGGTGTGAGGGTCGCGCTCGATGCTCCCTGAACACACTACTGGCCATGTGGCATCCCTGGTACTCAGTCATACACAGCAGCATTACAGAATGAGCATAAACTTTGCTGTGGAATTGACATTTATAAACAGTAAAGAGCCACACAGTGGTGGCGCATGCCTTTAATTCCAGCACTGGAGGTAGAGGCAGGAGGATCTCTGTGAGTTCAAGGACATTCTGTTCTACAGAGGAGTTTCAGGACAGCCACAGCTACACAAAGAAATCCTGTCTCAGGGGGAAAAATCAACAGAAACATGCTACCTACAAAGAACTTATTAGAAAGGAAATCTGGTACCAACAACAAACAAGGCACTTGAGAAGCCAAAGTACACACACCTGGCCAGCGCAGCAAGGTTGCCAAGGGTGTAAAATACCGCAAAGAGTTTAATGCCATTGGGAAGCCACAGCAAACCAGTTCCCTAGAGCAGAAATTAGAGTTAGTTAATAACAATGCCATCTTAACAGCCTCAAACTTGAAAGTGCTTCTACAGCAGTTGATCCTGAGTACTACACAACACATGACTAAACACAGGTGGGAGCATGGTCTCTTGAACCAGCAGCGTACATAAACGTGACTCCACACTGTCAGAACATGGTCTGAAACTAAGTATTCGTGTGAATGCCAAGTTAAAACAGGCTTAATAAAACACATCTAAATTACTGACTGTCCAGTTTCAACACCAATTGGTGTCCAAAATACAATTTTAACATTTTCCTCAAATCACCATAACATTAATTTCTGCTCCTCTTTAGTCCTTGCACATTTACTGAAGGTCGCTGTGTTCCATCAAAATAATCTAAGAGACATTAAACCAGACAAAGTCTTAACTCACAAGGATTGAAAAGAAAATGCCAGCAACAAAGCATATGATGAACCACTTCAATCTGGTGTTGAAGCTAAGGGATGAGGCGTCCAGGACCTTAGGGAAGAGGAGACAATTGAGAACATTAGGTCTGCATGTATGACTCTGACTCTATGCTATGTACATTAAGCAAGCTTTTTGTTTCTGGTTTTTTGTTTTGTTTTGGGTTTATTTTATTTATTTATTTTTTTAGACAGGGTCTCTCTATGTAGCTCTGGCTGTCCTAGAAGTCTCTTCATAGACCAAGCTGGCCCCAAACTCAGAGAGATCTGCCTGCCTCTGCCTCCCAGATGCTGAGATTAAAGGCATGTACCACCAAGCCTGGCGGGAAATTCATTTGAACGTGGACCTGACTCTGTTTTACTCTAAGCAATGCGGTCATTTCTGAGGTTCTAAGGGACAATAAACATCACATGATTCTGGGAAACAACCTGGTAGGTTTAATCACAGTACTGTTCTTCTCAAAGTCCTGCCCCACTGGGTGCAGCACATGCATGCTCATCTAGAGAGACCAACTCAATGCATAAGACGCATCTTTAAACTGGGATAAAGCCAGGCGGTCAGTATGCTGGAGACTGCTGGAGCTGGCTGGGCACATCCCAACAGGAACTCGTGTGTGCCATCTTCCAATCCCCCTGGTACCACTCCTTACCTCAGCAGGTCGTCTGAGAATCCTTATGCAGCATGAAAAGCAGATAAAACAGTAAGTCCTCTGTCAGCATGATACAATGCACTCAACGTACCTTAAATGTCTTTGCAATGCACTTTAACTCAGACCTTCTTATTTCAGCAACGCCACCCATCTACAGCCTAACTGGACATACGGTTGTAAACAGAGTGAACAGCCTACAGACACCCAAAGCCCCTTCTCACCAGGGATTTATACACTCCGTGTATTTTAACCACAGAATAAAAACCCCAAATGTGACATCCCTTAGCAAATGGCCTAACGGTTCATTCTTCAGACTCTGCTGTCACAAACATCAGAACAACATGCTCTGTCACACATGCATCCAATTTTCACTATCAGTTAAACGTGGTAACGGTCACTAGTCACAACTTCTAAACGTTGCTGCGATCTGGCAATGACATTAGAATTTATGGAGAAAAGAAAAATACACTCGATTTTACTTTTCTCTAAGACCCTAAGTCATTTCATTGTTTCTAAGCTCAAATAATGGTTCTTTTTCAGGGGTCTGTTTCATGTAATTATCTGTACGATAGTGAGTTTCCCTCTCTTACTACCATTTCCATGTGACGATCTGAAAAATGCAGCATAATCCATGTATCAGTCCCGCTATCAACATGGAGTCCGCAAGCCAACAATGCTGGTGGGTACAGAAACCTCAAGGGGACAGGACACGAGTTTGCAGGAAGCCTTTCCCCCAACCTCCCAGCTCTGCAGCATCTGTGTCCACAGGCTTCTTTACAGCCAAGGGAAGCAACCCATAATCTGTCACCTCTTTAGTCTCAGAAAACACACATCACAACTGCCACCAATTGGTTTACTTGTCACCAGAAGAAGGAACAAAAAAAAGTTCTTGTAAAGCAAGAGCCATGCTGTGGATGGTCTTTCTGTACGCTGTGAATGTGTGTTGTTCTCACTGGTTGACAAATAAAGCTGCTCTGGCCTATGGCAGGGCAGAACATAGCTAGGCAGGAAAGCCAAACTGAATACAGGGAAAGAGGAGAGTGGAGTCGGGCAGATGTGAGCCCGCACCCAAGGAGCAACATGTCAACAGACTGGGTAATGCCACAGCCACATGGCAAAAACAGATTAATAGAAATGGGTTAATTTAAGATGAAAGAGCTAGCTAGCAAGAAGCCTGAGCCATAGACCAAACAGTCTGTAATTAGTATTAAGCCTCTGAGTGATTATTTTATAAGCTGCTGAAGGCCGAGCAGGACACAGGAAAACAGAGCCACTTTTTCTATTCTCGAGGACCTCTTGCCATCACACTCAACTGATAAGACACAGGGAGGAATCAGGCCCGAAAGATGAACCACGGATGCCGATTCCTCAGTGGTACGGGCACTGAGAACAAACACACCCACCACACTGTTGAAGCCACCTCTGCACCTGATGAATTGGCTAATGCTCAGGCTATACCTCCTGTACTGCCAGAAGAGTGCAGAGGGCAGAGACCAGAGTCCAGTTCTCAAGAGAACACACGCTGAAGCTCTCAACTGACAAGAGCTCTAATTTGTGTACGCCCCTCCATTCCTCTCCCACTAGCATAAAAGAGACACCAATCAGCAGAAGCTGGAGGCCCTGCTCCTCAGGGCCATCTGAGCAGTGCACCTGATGCCGCAGCCTTTCCCCTGGGGTCATGGGATAGAGAGCCCCTCTGTCCCAAACATTTGTTGCCTAGGCCCTGACTAACTTTTTGCCTCTTCTTCAGGACTCCTGGCCACAAGGCCAACCCCAGCCACATGGTGGGTCTTGTGTGATCTCCATATTCAACATGGACAGCCGATCCTTCCTCCAGTGGTTTTTCTCTTTTCATTCTACCCACCAACCAGAGCCCCCTCTCTCCTTGCAATTACCCTATCTCTGAAATCCTTGCTCAAAAACCCCAGTCTTGGGGCTGGAGAGATGGCTCAGCAGCTAAGAGCTCTTGTACTGGACCTGGGTCCAACTCCCAGCACCTAAATAGTGGTCACCATTCCTAGCTCGAGTTCCAGGGTATCAGATGCTTTTTTCTGGCAGCGGTGGTCATCAGAGATGCACATGGTGTGCATAAATGCACACAGGAAAGCACTCATACACACAAAAATAAAATAAATCAATCTTAAAAAACAACAACAAAAGTGTCCTAGTGCCTCACAGCCCCCAACAGGGCTCTCAGCTTCCCTTCATTTTAGTGGCAATTATATTTTCATACCATTTCAAGACAACACCCAAAGTTCTCTTCCTGTTGCCTCCACTTTGGGCTTCTTACTCTGCATCAAGCCTGCTTCCCTGAGCTCCTGGGTTGAGCATAGTGGAGGACAGAGGTATGTCAGTATGTCACCAACTTTTCTGGGCTGCCAGAAGGCCACTCGGCCTCTGATCGCTCCACACACACACACACCCCACTCTCTCAACCCGCCTTCTACGTAACACTTAACTATATCTCAGGCCCCCAGCTCTACTTAAACAGACACCTCAGGCAGACACTGCACCTACCGACAACAGAGAAAACTGAAGGTGGCAGAGGAAACCTGCTCACAGCTGCCGTGATGTCTTCATCCAACACGAGAACAGTCCAGAGGCTCAGACTCTGAATGCTCTTTGGTGGAACTGTCTGGGCAGGATTGGGGGTACGGCCTTGGCAGACGTATGTCGCTGGGGGTGGACTTTGAGGTTTCAAAAGCCCACACCATTCCCAGCTGGCTCTCCCTGCCTTGTGGCTGTGTCTGAGATGTGAGTTCTCAGCCACCGCTTCGGAGCCTTGCCCACCCGCCTGCTGCCCACCTTCCTACTGTGATGGCCACGCCCCCCTCAAACTGTAAGCCTCAAATACACTTCCTTCTCGAAGTTGTCTTGATCAGGATGTCTTACCACAGCAACAGAAAAGTAACTAAGACACCCACCTACAAGAGCAGCCAGGCCCCTGCCTGACCCTGCCTTGGCTCCCAGGGAGGGGCTCTTCCTACCTCTCCCAGGTACACACTTGCCTACCTGCTTTAGGGCCCCACCCCTCAGCCCCTGTGCAGGAACTGACACTCCAGGTTTCCTCTCTACTGAACCACTCTCTCCCCCGACAGCCTACTTCTAAATGCCCTCAGGACTCTTCTACCTTAAAACAAAAATCTCACCTGATGGCTCCCTCCAGCCTCCACATCCATCCATCCACCCACTGGCTAGAGAGCTACCATGAGAGTAGCTGTGGTGCTAGGTGATGTGAGCAGCCGTGAGTGCTGGGTGATGTGAGTAGCCATGAGTGCTAGGTGATGTGAGCAGCCGTGAGTGCTAGGTGATGTGAGTAGCCATGAGTGCTAGGTGATGTGAGTAGCTGTGAGTGCGAGGTGATGTGAGTAGCTGTGAGTGCGAGGTGAGGGGCTCAGTTCCTCAGTAAAAACAAACAACGTGTACACTGACCAGCCATGGTAATGCCTGTCTTTAATTCTAACATTTGGGAGGCAGAGACAGGAGGATCTCTGAGTTCTAAACCAGGCCTGTCTCCATAGCGAGTTCCAGTACAGCCAGAGCTCTGTAGCGAGACCTTGTATGCTGTATGCTGTAACAAAACACTACCACCTGGGTAACTTACAAACAAGGTGAATTTATTTCTCATGATTCTGGATGCTGGGAGTCTAAGATCCAGTGTCAGTAGACATGGTGTCGGGTGAGGACACTGGTTCACAGGTGGCACCTTCCTGTCGCCTCCTCACATGATGGAAGGGAAAATGGTCTCCCTGGGGTCTCTTAACACTATCTCACTGGGAGTCAGGTTTTAACATACACATTTGGGGGTACACTCAGAATGCAGCACTGGACAATACTGGTCAGGCCTGACTGACCACTGTGATGCAGCCTCATGGGAAGCTGCCACCCCATACAGGCCTGAAGCGCCACAGGCTCTGACGGGAGCTCCTGACCTGTAGCTCCCACTGGCTGTGACCATTCATTCACACTGCCTGACCCTGAGGATGGGGTTGAAGGACCTGATTCTCGAATCTTAGCCACTTTGTCTTTTTATGTGACTGTCCCAAGCCTGCAGCTACCTAGAGGCCTCAGCTCACAGCATAGAGAAGACTGTCATCTCAGAGATTACGTGAATTTCTGGAGTTATACGACAGAAAAAGGGTGACTAAATGTTTCACAGGACCATGGCAGGTTACAGTCATAGTCTTCTCAGACAGCCACAGTTTGGTTATATAACCGGGGCTGTTGTTACCATCTTCCATGTAGCAAACTTTAAGGGGAAACATGACATTATTTCCCTTTGTTGACATGGACTAGTCATCCACAAGCAAACGACTTACATCCAACCCTGTGCTATGATGTCATGTCAGCGCTCCCCAAATCCTCACCCTCTAGACAGTGGTGCTAGAACGTGGGGCCTGAGACACGCAGGACACGGGAACGGAACCTTTGGCATAGGATTAGTTTCCTTTCCAAAGAGGTCCAGGGAACTCTCACACCTCTTCCACTGAAAGTGGAACGGTACATCCATGGCCCTCAGTAGACACAGATTCTGCTGTGACTATGATCTTGGGACAGCCATCCCCTAGAATGGTGAAAAATAAATGTCTGTGGTTTCTAAGCCACCCAGTCTTTGACTTCTGGTCAAGGTCCAGGAACACACAGCTCATGGCAGATACCTGTTAGGATTTAATTCACACAGGTCTCAGCCTTGTGGTGCTTACATGAACCGGGGGACAGGCAGTCAACGGGAGAACAGATGACAGACACAAACAGGAGAGTAGTTAGGAACAGGACTGGTCTCTCTGAAGATGTTTGAGTGCTGACCCCACTTGAAGAGCCAGGTGGGGGCATTCCAGAAAAAAGATCTTGCCAAAGACTGCCAAGTTGTACAGGTAGGAAAAGCCTCAGCCAAGGGAGCCGAGATATCTGAAGCACAGTGAGTCCTGGCAGGTGGAGAAGGAGGCTGGGCCCAGGCCAATGCAGGCCTGAAGAGCTAATCTGGGTTTAACTCTAGGAGCCACAGTGGTAGGAGAGCAGGATGGCGTTCTGTGAGGCCTGGTCAGGCCTTTCACTCTAGGAAGCCCTCCTAGACACCTCCTCAGGAGGGCCCAGAACCCTAGCTTCTAGTCAACCCTGGGCCTCAAGCCCACCAGCAGCAGGATGGAGTAGCTTAAACCCCAGCATGCCCAGATACCCTTGTCTCACTCAGCCCCTGGACAGGCACGGAACCATCCATTTAGAGGACCTACTCCATCCTGCTGCACAGGCTCACCGTGACTCAGGACTCCCTCATCCCTGCTAAGCCTGGGCACCCACAATCTGAGACCATCCTGGACTCTACACACAAACCTGCTGGTCCTCAGCATCTTCTAAGCATCCTTCAACTTCCGCCGCCCCATCCCCAGGGCCTGTGTTCTCCCCACACACCCTGCAGAACAAGCCGTGGGCCAGGCCATGCCCCTCCCTGGAGACACCTACTACTTTCAAGGCCACCAGGGCACTGCACTCCGGTTCCTCATCACTGTCACACCTGTCACCCTTGGAGTCACGATTGTCTTCTCATCTCTCAAGTCTTGATCCAGTGGCTTCACTACTGAACAAGCAACCCTTGCGAATTCTGAATTTTTAATTTCTCCTCCAATGACCCAAGCTTCTCTCTTAGCTAGGCCATCCTGGCTGCTCTTCCAGAGCAAAACACTTATACATATAAAGCAAAAAATCTTTAAAAAAAGAAAAGAAAAGTACTGAATCAACACAGCTGAGATCTCCCTCAAGAACAGGCTCATACTTTCAGCCTCTACTACTCTGGAAGGTTCTGGAACTTGAGATGGTAAGGCCTAGTTGGCAGAAGTCACTCAGGGATGGTCCCTATGAGGGTTGTATCCTTCTTGACTTCTGCCTCTCCTTCCTGGGGCTGTGACGTGAGTGCCCTCTGCCATATATCCCTGCTACCAAGAACTGAACCGTCCACCATGACAGACTACAGCCTTTAAAAACGTTGAACCACAAGGTATCTTCCCTCGCCTTACACAGTTCCTGTCAGGTACTTCGGTCAGCGATAGAAAAATGACCAATACAGTAGCTCACCCCTCACAGCAAAGCTACCATCCCCACAGCCTAGGAGACGCAATGGGATCCAGAACCCCACTTCTGCCTGCCAGCCTTTGTCTCCTACACTTGTCCCCCTTTCCCTCTGTCCCAGTCACCGAGGTTTCCTCACTGGCCTAGCACACACAGGCCACTGTTCTTAGGCTCTGCACCCTAACAGGGAGGCTGACTACCCTATGCAATATGGGGACCTTAAGCTTCTCTGCCCACTTTACCTTTCCAGCCAAAGTGACACAAAAAGGCTCGTCTTCCACCAAGCGCGGCGGCATCACAGACCTGCCCTTAACACTTCCAAGGGGAATAATGGGAGGCTCATCTCAGCACCCGGAGAGGCACAGGGAGTTTGTCAACCCTTACTGGCCTCACAGAAAGCCATCTGAGCACATTTCTGGAAGCAAACGTGGAGAACTGGAAGTCAAGCTGCTGACGAGCCCTGGGCTTGTGGAGTGTGTGAGGTGACTTACTTGGAGCAGAAGCAATCTTCATCCTGAGAGTACGGGAAGGGAATTAGGCCGACAAGGAACTAGAATCTGCGAGCCTGTGAGAACAATCCATCTTCCAGATATTCCCAAGCAACTTCAGGAACAGTGTGTGTGCACTGGGCTTTCCAGGGAAGGGCTGATTCTTATTTTGTAGTCAAAGAAACCTTGCCTGAGGCCAGTTCATCAGCTGCTTGGGTCAGGTTTCCTCTGCTCCCCAGAGATGGTCTCTCAGGCTTCAGCCAGGGCCTGCTCAGATTGAAGTTCCCTCCATCTCAGACTTCTGGGCCTCTGGGTTTTCTTTTGCACTATGGTATTTGCTGATGTTTAGCCAAAGAATCAGAAATGGGTATTCATTTCCACAGAGGAGAGGGCCGCAAGGCCCACGGAGTTCCATTTTTCAAGGGATAAATTAGTGAGTCTTAATGTGCAAGTCTTCAATGACCCAAAGAACACCCAAGAGCCATGTTGAAGGCCAATACGGAAGATGTTTGTACTGAATGCTTGTTTGCTACCCGTTCCCTTGTTTGAGATGTAGATTTTGTGCACCAGAGGCCTCTGTTGGTCACTATTAACTCACTGATAGTGCCAACTACGTGGTAACTTGAGGATCTGCTGCAGTGAATAATCACTTCACACTTACAGCCTATCACCTCCAGCCCCTTGACCTTTGATCAATTTCTTCTCTACACACTTTTTTTTCTGTCAGCTTCAACAAGATCACTTCCTTGTGCCCACAGTTTAGAAGAGCACTGACACCATCCCTGCAGTGGAGACCTTTCCTATGTGCAGTGTCTCAACAGCAACCATTGACCACCTGCTACTCAACACTTAAAGTTGGGCTGTCCAGCTAAGAAAATGCATTTTAATTTTTAACGTCTCAATTTAAATGGCTACCTGTGGTTATGGTTACAGCACAGTAACCAGTGAAGCAGTAAAGAGTGAAGCATGGGGAAGAGAGGGGGATCTGTGACTGGTATGTAAAGTGAATAAAAAAATTCTTAATAAAAAAAAAAAGAGCGAAGCATGAAACAGTTGTTACTACCAAGCAACTCGGATAAGCCAAAGAACTGCCGTTTCTGATGTTACTATGTATAGGCTTTTGTATTGCAATTACAATCCAGATTTCAGTTCTCAGGCGAACCTCTGTATTTCCTGGCTAGCCAGGGCTACACAGTGAGACCTTGTCTCAAAAAGAAGAGAACACCACAATATAGATTTCGCTTGTCTTAACACAGACTCGCTCATAGTCCTGCCAACAAGGAAGGAAGTCGAAAACGAAAAAGGAACAAACAAAAGCTCTTCATGCAATACAACTCAAGTCCAAGGGCTCCACGTCTGTGCCAGCGCACGCCACGATGTGCTAGCAAACAAAACACAAAGCAGTTCCTGTTTGCCTATTTTAAACTCTCGTGGAGGAAGCGAGCCTTTATCAAGTTTCATGTCTGGGTCACATGCAAGCACAAGGGTTCTGTTAATAATAATAATAATAATAATAATAATAATAATAATAATAAAAAAAAAGCATGCCTTGCTAAGGCGGGCTGTCTTCACAGGCAACGTTTAGCACGGCGTAGCTTCACGTCCGTGCTCGCCTCCCCAGTCTCTGGCCCAGGTGCCGGCCCTGATCTCATTCATTACAACTTCAGAGATAAAATAGGGCTAAGCTGAGACCTGGAATCCCTCGGTTGGCAACCGGCAGCCCGGCCCCCGAGGCCCGTGCCCCAGAACTCAGTGCAGGGGCAGCGACACACGGTTGCGGGTCCGGAGAAAGACCAGAGCGAAGCGGTGGGACCGGGCGGGCAGCCCCGGGAGCTCGGCGGCGACCCCCGGGCGGTTCGCAGCCCTCCTCCCTCGCTCCCTCGCTCCCGCCGTCGCCGCGGCCGGGGACGTACCTGCGACGTCAGGCCTTGCTCCTCGTCGTCCTCCCCGCTCAGGACGCGCCGCAACTTCTCCATGGCCCTGTCCTCGGGCCGCCCCGCGGGCCACTAAGTGCTCGGCTGCCCTGCACGCCCACCCGGAAGCCCGGAACCCGCACTTTCACGCGCTAGCCGGAAATCCGGGCTTCCGCTTCCTTCAAGCATGCGCGCCTCCTCGCGCTTTATACGGCTGGGGGCGGGGTGGGGGGGAGGTAATTGTGGTCCGGAGTACGTCACTTCCGGCGCATCCACCCCGGCCCACCGAGGGCTCGTGGTCGCGGGTGGGTGTTGCTTCCTTCTCCTCCTGGCTGATTCTCCAGAAGGGGCTGAGAGTCAGGACGACATGTCTGTCCTGCGTGGTGCCGAGAAACAGAGTGTCCGGTGGCGTGCCTCGCCTGCCCCGATTGCTTTGGTTTGAAGATGTGGTAATGAAATGTTTGACTCCACTAACAGCCTCCTCCTTAAAATCGGATCAGGTAAAATAAAAGTACGAAAACCCATCCTTTTGCCCTTTGAAAAGTCATAAAAATGATAACGATTGTACAACAAAATCGTCCTTGAGTATGTTTACACGTTTTCCTTTTGAAGTATAGTAACGCTTCTATATTAAAAACAAAACAAGACAAAACTGCTGTCTGCCTTCCAAAGACAGATGGAAGTGCCAGCAGTCACAGTGCAGTTGAAACCCCGATTTCAGGGAGTCAGTATGTTCTTTAAAATAATTGGTGGCGGGTCATGAACACTGGTGATGTGTAAGTGTGTGGGAATGTCACAGTGAAAACCATTAATTTGTACAAATGATAGGTGTTAATTATAATAAGGATAAACAGCTGGGTCCTAGAATATGTCACAGAGGTGAGAAAGCCACTTAGCAACCCAGTTTTGCCTGAAAATTTACCCTTTAGTGTTCTGATTTAATGTATATGTGCCCGCCCCCCCTTTCTGTCATTTTTTAAAAAAATTATGTACGTTTGTTTTACCTCCCGGTATGGCTGTGTGTTACATTCATGCACTGCCTTTAGAGGCCATAGAGAAGAAAGTGTCAGGATCCCCTGGAACTGGAGTTAGGGAAGGCTGTGAGCTTCCATGTGGATGCTAAGAAACAGAGAACCTCTGGACTGCTGAGCCATCTCTCCAGTCCATCTGTGAGTCTTTTTTTTTTTTTTTTTTTGGTTTTTTGAGACAGGGTTCCTCTGTAGCTTTGTGCCTTTCCTGGATCTCGCTCTGCAGACCAGGCTGGCCTCAAACTCACAAAGATCCTCCTGCCTCTGCCTCCTGAGTGCTGGGATTAAAGGCGTGTGCTACCACCACCCAGCCCATCTGTGATTCTTTTTTTTTTTTTTTTTTTAAGATTTATTTATTTATTAAGTATACAGTGTTCTGCCTGCTTGTATCCCTGCAGGCCAAACGAGTGCACTAGTTCTCATTACAGATGGTTGTGAGCCACCATGTGGTTGGTGGAAATTGAACTCGGGACCTCTGGAAGAACAACCAGTGCTCTTAACCTCTGAGCCATCTCTCCAGCCCCCCCATCTGTGATTCTTAAGACTGAGAAGTTCACATATGCACAAAATCTTAATGTAGAGTAGAGATCAGACAAGACACGTATCTTTAAGTGTATGTTGCCTAGCAAATTGAATGATATGGAATAAAAAGTAAATACTGAAAACAAAGAGTTATGTGAAGAAGGCTTTATTGTTTCTGGTACCCAAAAGCCAAACCTGTCTTCTGAACAGTGGTACGTGAAATGTATTAGATCCACAGAGTGGGTAATAAAATGAGTAAGAGTGTAGACTCTGGGGAGAAGCTGCCGAGTTAGGAACATACACACGCACACGTAACTGTAGAGTTCTTGACAAGTCATCATAAACCTTGGCTTCAAAAGTGAAAATAAGCCAGGTGTAGGGGAGCAGGCCTTTAATGCAGCACTTGGGAGGCAGAGACAGGCAGATCTCTAGGAGTTCGAGCCCGGCCTGGTCTGGTGAGTTCCAGGACAGCCAGAGCCAGATAGTGAGATCCTCTCAAAAAAAAAAAAAAAAAGAAAAGAAAAGAAAAAGAAAGAAGAGAAAAGAAAAAAAGAAACAACCCCCCCCACACACACAAAGAAGGTAAAAATAATGTTCATTCCTCCCTCGTAGGGCTGTTAGTGGGACTAATGGGAAGACACTAAAATCATCCTCCTCACTTACAGGTTCTGGGTTGGTTAATGCTCCACACCAGTCGATCTTTGTAGCACTTTCCAGATCATTCAAGAACAGGGTCAGAGTGGTGAGCATTTTAGGATACCTAGCATCCTAGCTGAGATCCAGTGGGTGAGGCTGCCTATTTAAGTACATATTGTAAACAGAATTCCCTTCTAGGCCGTTTGGTGCCCCACTATTCACGTTATTGTACTTTTTTTGTTGGTGGTGGTGATTTCACCATTTGATGGGCCAGGGACCCTCTGTCCTCCCGAGGCCTCCTAAGCACAGGCTTTGATGCACCTTGTCAGGAAGACGAGAGACCTGTGGCAGGCATGAGTGCTGTAGCTGTGCATTCAACCTTAACAGTCAACACAACACCAAGAAAGCAAGGTTACATCATGAGCAGCCGACCATGTGAGACCAGAGTTTCTCACAGACCCAACTGACTCTGCTCAAGAACAGCAGCTCGGCATTTCCCAATGCGGTGTCTGTGGTGACTTTCCTGGACATAAAGGACCAAAAAGCAAGATCTGTGTCTGGAAACATAACAGGGCTGGCACTCACCCACTGCTGAACCAATGTTGGTGTTTATCACCGTGGTACTAGTTCATCACATACACATCCTGCTCTGGGGCCCTGGAGTGAATTGCCCGGGAAACATCAGCTTCCATTCTCCTTCCTTATTTTTCTGTCCCTAAACACAGGGTTTTCCAGGGGCAGCGAAATCCTTGCTTTCCAAGCCCAAGACAGCCCAGGTGCAAAATAAGGTTCCGAGTGGAGAGAGGCTGGACCCCCTGGGAAAACAAGGCCTACCTAGGCACTGAGATAAGCTCCTGGCTGTTCAGCCAGTTTTGGTGGTATACACCTTTAGTTCCAGCATTTGGAGAGGGAGAGACAGGTCCTGTGAGTTCAAGGTCAGCCCCAGCTACACAGAAAGATCCTATCTTTTAAAAAAAGGAAAGAAGGGCGGAACTACCTAGGCACGAAAAGACATGGGACCCCATGTGCCACCAAGGTAATGGCATCATCTGGAAAGACTCCACACTGTACGATGTAATGTGACATTCCAAAAAGGTCAAACTAGGCACTGGTTTCTGAGATGGGGGTGTGTGTGTGGATGAGCCAGAGGAACACAGAGGTCTCCCGGGACAATGGAACTGCTTCTGGGCACTCTAATGATGGACACATGGCAATATGCATTTGTTCCAGTCGGCATCATGTGCAGCACCAAATGTGACTCTGTTAATAGACAGTGAACTATAACAGAAACATGCAAGTTGGCTCACCAGGAGTAGAATACCCACCATCATAATTAGGGTGAGGCTATTGGGGGGAAGACAGATGGGAGGGGAAGTATGTGAGGCCCTTCTGTATCCTGCCTGTTAATGGCTTCAAACTACTCAAGAAGATGGAGCTGTTTCTATGAAATAGTGATCCCCTCTCTCAGCTGGGACCACCACTACAACCAAGCTAACAATTGGGCCTCAGGGCCCTGGGGATGGGGGGTCGGGGGCACTCCAGGAGAGATCAGCTGTGGAAGAGGGCTGACGTGAGAGGAGCTGGCACACTGGGGTGGAAGGACAAAGTACCCGGCTTTTGTTGGCACTAAGAGAACAAGGGTGAGTGAGAGAGGAACACGGGAAGAATCAGGCTGCTGAGGGAGCCGTGGAGACGTGTTTCGGGTTCTGAACCATGCCCTCCGTGAGAGGCACGGGGAGCCACAGCTCAGAGCTTAGCATAGAAGTAGCTTTGCTTTCTGGGACGCTCGCTTCAGCTCAGGCACGGAGGGTAAGTCCTGGACCCAGAAATGGCTGCTCTGTGGCCTGTCAGATGCCGGCGGAGACCAGAGGAGGGCCACAGAAGCTCTGGTGAGAGCATCCTGCAGAAGGCAGAAACAAGCGGATTCTGCACACGGAGCTGGGCACTTGGGCCCTGTGGGGTGGGGTGGTGATGAGGGTACAGAGGGAAGGGTAGGGCTTGTGTCAGATGAGCCAAGGGTTTGCCCTTGCACGCAGCATCCACACACAGACGGTGTGACAGGAATTCTGGCAAGAGGCCTGGAAGTGAAGGACCTCCCAAGAGGCCGTGGGTGCAGAGAAGGGGCCTTTGGGGTTCGGACACAAAAATGAGAACAAGGGTGAGAGAGGAGCAAGAAGGATGTGACCAGTGACCCGGCCTGGTGAGGCAAAGGGCTGGGTCCTGTTTCTTTCAGTAGGTCTGGTTTCCAGAGGCCAGTGAGACCTGGAAAAGTACAGTTGAGATTTGACATGACTCTAAGGCAGCAGTTGTTAGTTCTACTTCAGGGTGCCTGCGGACCATCGCTCTGCAGCCAGAAGCCCTGGCAGTTGCTTGTGGGTGGTGCCGAGTGCCTGAGCTGAGCTTCCCTCCATGTTTTCTGAGCACAGGAGCTGTTGAAGAACAAGTGTGGTCGGCTCTTATAGAAAATACCGGCTCTTGTGCTTTGCTGATGCAGGACAACCCAAATGAGGCACCATGGTGACGTGTGGGTGTACCTGTGGCCTTTACAGTTTCCATACCTCAAAACCCACCACAAGAGAAAATGCCTTCCCCAAACCCTGTCTCCAGACAGCCAGCAGGAAGCACCCAGTGCCTCCGTGACAAACTGCTCCTTTCTTTCCCGTTCTGATGGCAGCTGTGGTGGCAGCTGCGGCAATCACAGCCACGCTGTGCCTTGTGGCCAATGCCCTTCTATGAATGTCCAGTTGAGGCCTGCATGAAACTCTTTTTCTAGTCCTTGAAAACAAATTCATCTTCATTAGTTGATTCCTTAAACTATTAAGACAACTACCAAGTTTTGGGTGTGGCTTGCTTAAGAGCAAAAGTAAGTTTATTCCTGTCATATCCTGGATTCTGTGGTTATAGTCACATTGTAATCAGTTCATGGAAATGTGATCAGCATTACACGGTTGGATTAAAGTGCCCCAGGGAAATGGCAACAGCCAGTGTGTCAGCCAGGGTGTAATTTGACCTCATTAGAAGTAAGAGAATCGTAGGCTGGGTGTGTCTCAGTTGACAGAACGCTTCCCTAGTGTGTACTAGGCCCTGGGTTCAATCTCTAGCGCTGCACAGGGACACATGCCTATGATCCCAGCACTCAGCACATGCAGACAGGAGGATTAGAAGTTCGAGGTCATCCTTGGCTTAATGTAGTGAGTTCAAGGCCAGCCTGAGATCCAGGATCACACACACAACAATAAAAAGAATAACATTGCCGGGCGGTGGTGGCGCACGCCTTTAATCCCAGCACTCGGGAGGCAGAGGCAGGCGGATCTCTGTGAGTTCGAGGCCAGCCTGGACTACCAAGTGAGTTCCAGGAAAGGCGCAAAGCTACACAGAGAAACCCTGTCTCGAAAAACCAAAAAAAAAAAAAAAAAGAATAACAGTGGGGCTGGAGAGATGGCTCGGGGTTAAGAGCACTGGCTGCTCTTCCGAAAGACCTGGGTTCAATTCCCAGCACCCACAGGGCAGTTCACAACTGTCTGTAACTCCAGTTCCAGGAGATCTGACATCCTCACACAGACATACAGGCAGGCAACCCCCCCCCCCCCGGCCAGTGTGTGTGTGTGTGTGTGTGTGTGTGTGTGTGTGTGTGTGTGTGTAAAAGAATAATGGTCTTGTCTTTCAGAGATCAATTGGTTAACATGTACTTGTGTATGCAGCACTGGATTCAGAAAAGAAAACGATGTCATTGCTCTTCAAGAGTTTATTGACTGACTTTGAAGATCTGATGAAAGATGAACAAAATCAAGCCTGCCTCTGCATACAACACCCCACCCTTGCCAGCGGCCTGCGACCACCAACTAACCCCGAGCCTGGCTGGAAATGCAGCCCCAGGTCCTGCCAGCCCACTGGGTCCTAACCTCAGCGAAGGACCCAGGACTCCAGCTGGAGCTCCAGGTGTTCACAGAGAGACTGAGGGAGGGGGACTACAGGCTCTTTTTATTCCAGGCAGTCTCAGAAGGTACTCGAACAAGGACATGGCTGCCAAGTTTCAGAGACTCGCCTGCACCCTTCTGATTTCCCTTCCTCTCCCCACGCCTCTTCCTCCGAGAAAATCCTTACTTCGGGGCTCTTGCTGACCTCTCCTTTACTACCCAGGCAGAAGAAGCTATGACAGACCCTACTTACAGCCGAGGCATGGTAGCATCCCTCCTACAGCAGAATGGGAGGTGGGCACAGGGGAGCCCTTGGAAGCTCACAGGCTAACCAGCATGAGATAGGCAGTGGTGAGCACTAGGAGACCCTTCTCACGTAAGGTGGAAGGTGAGATCCAGCACCCACATACACACAGTGACATGTATGTGCGCACACGTGTAAAGGAAACCATCTGAACTAGCGGCAGGTGAACGTCACGTTCCTCTTAATATGAGGTGGTTTGTGGTAACTGAAAGCCAGGATGAACCGGGATCTGTGCACAGTTTCCCAGACTGCCTGCCCGGAGATCCCCTGCAGCTTCTGTATACAACTGGTCTGTTTCCCAAGCTCTCCCTAGGACAGCACAGTGTGGGCACAGAAGTCATCTTCCCACAGCCTGCCTGGTACCTTCACCGTATACCATGTCATAAGTCACTTTTTTTTTTTTTTTTTTTTTTTTGGTTTTTCGAGACAGGGTTTCTCTGTGTGTGTAGCTTTGGGCCTTTCCTGGAACTCACTTGGTAGCCCAGGCTGGCCTCGAGCTCACAGAGATCCGCCTGGCTCTGCCTCCCGAGTGCTGGGATTAAAGGCGTGGGCCACCACCGCCCAGCATAAGTCACCTTTTTTTTTTTTAAAGATTTATTTATTTATTATGTATACACTATTCTACCTACATGCATGTTTGCAGGCCAGAAGAGGGCACCAGATCTCATTACGGATGGTTGTGAGCCACCATGTGGTTGCTGGGAATTGAACTCAGGACCTCTGGAAGAGCAGCCAGTGCTCTTAACTGCTGAGCCACCTCTCCAGCCCAAGTCACCCTTTTTGTATTATTTCCTAGATGTAAGTTTGGATATAATTTTTGCAGCGAGCTAAAGCCGTGGACCCTTGCCTGGCACTTCCTCCTCAAGAGGGAACGCACTCTTGAGGACAGGCCCCTCCATTTCAGGTGACATCTTTCCCACTGTGTTTTTCTCTTACTGTCTTCCTACACTCCAGTAGTCCTGTGATGTAGGTGTTCCACAAATATTTTTTATGTGCATGAACAAGCAAAGAATTGTAACCCCAAAAGTTTACTGAAATTATCTTGTCTCCCTCATTCTTTTTTTTAAAAATATTTTTATTTTATAATTAATTTAATTTTACCTATCATCCATGGATTCCCCTGTCCTCCCTCCTCCCACCTCACCCTCATTTTTTTGAACAAGCTAAAGGCCCAAGGACTTTGCTACTGACATTCTCCAAATCCTGTAGCTGGCTAGGAGCCTAGCACAAGACCCTCAGATTAACCAGCCCTTCGTAACCAAAGCCTTTTCTTCACGGACTTGGGTGGGGGGTGGCTGAGGACAAGACCCAAAGCCTCCTCCCACCACCCACAGGTCTCACTGCACATGCTGATGGGGACGAAGGGCACGGAGCAGCCCTCCCTTAACCATTAAGAACATTCGAGGCCACTTGTGAATCACCTGCTGAGGAATTGACTGAAAGCAAAAATCAAGGTCCTCTGCTAGTCCATCTTTGCTCTTGTCTTATTGTCTTGAACCTACTTAAGCCTAAGAGTTGAGATTGACAAAGGTGAGGCTTTTGTCCCAGGCTGTCATGTTCACAGGGAGGACATTGTAGAAGGAGACTGTTTTTGAAGATTTTATGTTCTTTACCACAACTGTCTCAGTAAACAATGTTCTGTTGGCCACCACCTCAGAGTTCAAATTTTGTGATGCCACAAGGTGGCACAATTGCTACAATAGCTGCAGGCTTTATTGACACGTGTTTTATGGCAAACAAAATATTTAATTGATTGTGGGGCTCAGTAGTAGACCTCCATCTAGCATGAGCAAAGTCCTGGGTTCAATCCTGAGAACTCTAAAAAGTCTTGAAAGATTTAGGGCTGAGGATGCTGGAAGAGTATTTGCCTGACGTGTGAAGCTGTGTGCTCCAGTCCAAGTACGACAAAAAGAAAAGCCTCATATACACATACATATGAGGATATAGATACACACACACACACGATTACTAAGCCAGAGAAGTCAACTAATCTATTCCTGCCTCCATCCCTCTCTTCTCTCTCCTCTCTCTCCATCTCCATTGCTTTGTTTGTCCACGGCCTTGCAGGTCTGCTCATGGCCTGGTGTACAGGTGTCCATGTAAACAGAGGGAACAGAGTGTCCGGGGTACCATACCTAGCCTGGAGAGACGTCCTGTGCCCCGGGATCGCCTGGAAGAATGGATTCTTGTTAACTCCAGCCAGGCAGGAAATGCAGGTTCTGCTGCTGCTCAGCAACTTGAGCTAAGAACCAGGCGAAAAGAGGCAAACACGTTAGCCAGTGTGACTTTGACAAAGTCAGAACTTCTTACCTTGGATGAGTGCTCTGCCCCTGAAACTTCATGAAATTAAAACTGGAAACCAGCTGGATGTGGTGGCGCACGCCTTTAATCCCAGCACTCCAGAGGCTGAGGTAGGTGGATCTCTGTGAGTTCAAGGCCAGCCTGGTCTACAGAGTGAGTCCCAGGACAGCCAGGGATATGTAAAGAGGCTGCCTCAAAAACTAAATAAAAATAAAACTGGAAACTAATTTATAACATTGCTTAGGGACAAGGAAAGTAGATTGTGGTCATAAAGAGCTGGGTTCAACTTTGAGCAGACGACACCATGTGACCATATAGAGGACCTCAGACACAGAATTCTAGCTCCCTGCACCTTGAGCTCTTGATCTGCAAAGGAGAAACATTAGGGGCAAGTCAGTTCCCAGAATATTTGATGTCATGATTTTGTTTGTTTGTTTTGTTTTTTATTTATTTATTATTTTTTATTTATTTTTTTTTTTCGAGACAGGGTTTCTCTGTGTAGCTTTGTGACTTTCCTGGAATTCACTTGGTAGCCCAGGCTGTCCTCGAACTCACAGAGATCCACCTGCCTCTGCCTCCTGAGTTTTGTCGGGGGGGGGGGGGGGGTATTGTTGTTGGTTTTTTTTTTGTTTGGTTTGTTTTTTGTTTTTTTATTTTTGTTTTTGTTGTTGTTCTTGGTTTTGAGACAGGGTTTTTCTGTGTAGTTTTGGTGCCTGTCCTGGATCTCGCTCTGTAGACCAGGCTGGCCTCAAACTCAGAGATCCACCAAGCTCTGCCTCCCAAGTGCTGGGATTAAAGGCGTGCAACACCACTGCCCGGCGATGTTGTCATTTTTTGATTATTTGTCTTTGTCCCTTATGGGGTATCCCTTCAAAATCATTTTAGAATTGCAGAACCAGTGGTGTTTGCTTATAGCTTTCCTTAACTTCCTGAACAGGTAGTCGTAGCTCGCCTTAGCAAATAACAATGGTAAACACCAGGAAGGTAACAGAAACACAAGTATTGGGTAATCCACAGACCTCATATCTCCCAGATCCCACTGAGACCCACCCCCACACTGCCCTTAGTTATCATGTCGCCTTGGTGCCCTCCGTCTGTGGTAGAGCCATGGCCAGTTCTTCCACAGACTCTCTCCATGCCTCCTGGGGTGCTGGACAAATGTTGTTTCTCACACTTCTACCATCAATAGATGATTCTTGGTCATACTATTTCTGTAGTGTCTGCCTAATGGTAGTGTTATTTATATTGTTTATTATGCATTTATTCTTTGGGATTCTGTAATGAAGAACTGTTCCTTCTACTCCTTGTATTAACTCAACTATTCACTTACTCATTTGTATGACTGTTAACTCGTGGGTATTTATTTTATCCAATGGGTGAGTAGTACTTGCTATCCCAATTCTATTTTATTTTTGCTCAGAATGTCTTCACAAGTACCTTGGGTTCTGTGTTAGTTTTTGACAAAACGCTCAAGATAAAAACTTAAAAGGAAGATGTTTGTTGGCTGGTGATTTTAGGTCTGGTCTGACTGGGTGGTCTTGCTTCTTTGGGCTTGCGGCAGCAAAAGAACATAAGGTGGGAAGCACATGATGGAGCAAAAGCTGCTCACCTCCTGGCAGCTGACGAGGAGTTTGGGAGAAGAAAACGTCAAGATCTCAGCACTTTCAAGGGTTTGCTACCAATGACTTTACTTCCTTCCAACAGACCCTACCCATTAATGGTTGCACCATCTCCTAACAGTGCCACAAGCTGGTGACCAAGCCTTTGGGACATGTAGTGGGACATTTGACCTGGAAGTACTACCCCTAGTGAGGCTTCTGGTAACTGCCACACCTACCTATGACCTGCCCCTGGGGTGGGGCCAAGACAAGGGCCCTTCAGACCCCGCTCTCTTGGTTCCTGGTGATCCTGGATGCTGGATGGTAGACCAAGCAGAGTCTTCCAGAGAACACCGCTGGACTGCACCTTACCTTTCCCAGATACTGTAACCAACCCCTTTACTGACTGTAAGTTACCCCAAAATAAACCTTTTTAACTTTGTGGAGTTGCCTTGGAAATTCCCCACATTAGACATGGTCTTTGGAGAACATTGCAGATCCAAACCATATGGGGGCCTCTTCAGGCTCACTGTAGTGTTCTCTTCCCACTGGCTTCCTCATCATCTCAGTGCTTTATGAATCTCTGTCACCAAATGCTGTTCATTTTGCATCCCTCCCTGCCCTGAATTCAGTTCTTTTCTGACAAACCCTATGGAAATTCGTGTGCTCGCACATGCTCATGGAGGCCAGAAGAGAAGGCACTGGATTTCCTGGAGCTGGAGTTACAGATAGTTATGAGCCAGCACCTCCCCTCCCCTCCATGGGTCCAGGGAACTGAACTGGGTTCCCTGCGAGAGCAGCAAGTGCTCTTTGCTACTGAGCCGTCATCTCTCCAGTCCCCGGAACTAGACCTTGTAAACTCACAAGCCCCAGTCAACTCCAGATGATCCTGTAGCTATTGCTGCCCAGGTCCCCGATGCTCGGCAGGCCTACTGTGCAGTCTTTCAAGGAAGGCTGCTGTGACTGGCACACATACTCTCATCACATCCCCTTCCGACTACAAAGGCAAGTTGTTCCACTTGCTTTGTGAGCCCACTGGAAACACTCTCCTGCGCTGCCCCTGATGTTGCAGAACTGGTCCCCATGAGAAGTTCCTCTTGAGTATGTTTTCTTGCCTACTTCCGACCTCTCCCCTTGGTAGAGTAGGCTGATCCAATGAAAAGAGGGAGAGGATATCACACAGAGCAGCAGAGACAGCGAACAGCGATGTCCCCAGGGCAGCTAAGTTACAGAGTGGCCGGTGCATCCATGATAGCAGCAGAAGGCTGTGAAGAGCTGAAGACAAGACACTGCAGCCATGGCTGCTAGAAGAGTTTGTTCCAAGGAGCTTTTGGGGGGGGGGGGGCAAAGGTCTCAGGCGTCCTAGATCATAGAGCCATGCCACCAGCTGCCACCAAGGGGCTAGGACCCCAGCACCCTGAGAGCCACTAGAGAACGGAGGATTTAGCACAAATTGTGAAACCGAGTAAACAAAAGTACATACCAGAATGGGATGAAGATCAATATGAACCTGTGACTAACTATTAGAAGGTCCCTTTGGGGACGGGGAATAGCTCAATGGTTAGTGCTTATCTTCAAGTCAGAGCCTCAGAACCCATGCTAGAAAGCCTATGGTGCCATATACTTATAATTCCTGTGCTAGAGAGAGAGAGAGAGAGAGACAGAGACAGACAGACAGACAGACAGACACACACACACACACACACACAGAGCTTGCTAGTCAGTGAGCCTAGCCTTCTGAGGAACAACACTGGCTGTTGTCCCCTACACCTCCACATGTGCACGTCCCCACAGAAGTCCTTTTGGGCTCTATCTACTGGTACATAAGAAGCAGAGCACCTCTGTTGCATGAGTGTGTCGTCTGGTTTTAACACCATCCCTCATAACCAGAGTTCCCTGGCAGTGTCTACATGTCAGGAACTGGGGACGAATAGGAGTCAGGAGGAATCTTGTACCAGAAAACATGGAAGCTTTCAGAAATCAATGCGTTTATGTCGAAAGGTTATCTTTTAAGGTATTCCCAGAGGCTAAAGACATGGCACGAGAGTGCTCCCCAACCCTGGCCGCACCCCTTCACAAAATAATGCTAATAAGTCTAATAGTTTGTGGGAGCCCACAGAAGTTACTCAGGGTCCAAGAATCTGAGCTTGCTTTACCCAGCAGGGCTGCATAAGGAGATGATTTGACCACAGGCATGGTTACCAGGTGTTTGGAAGGGTCTGCACTTGGCTGTATGGTGTGCTTTGATCTTGCAAGGGGGAGGTCTTTTGCCTCTCCCCTTGGCATTGTTATAAAAAGCCCTTTTCAATAAAGGATGAGGCTGTTGGTATTGATCCAGGTCCTCCTGAAGCTATCCTGTGTTTCTGTCTTTCTTCTTGTCAGCTAGGTCTCTCTTTCTTTCTGATATTTTCTTATCCCTCTCTCCTCCTCCTAAGAATCCTAGAAAAGGTGGGAAAGGTAGGAGCTGGACTCCCAGAGTCTTCCACAATAGTTAACGGAAACATATTAAATCTACACACGTTTGTGAGTCTGTGCCATGATTAAAACATAAAGATATGTTTAATCTTTAATCTCAGTTCTGGGGGAGGAGGGGGGAAGAGGCTGACAGATCTTTGAGAGCTTGAAGCCAACCTGCATTAGAAGCCCACCACAAAGCCACTCCCTTTTCAGTGGTGGCCGAAGGCTGTCATGTCTCAGATGGATGGTCCTCTCAGAGCACCAGAGAATGAGCAGCTCTGCCAGGGGACTGAAGAACAGTGAGGTTTGGTGCCTGTAGGCCATGGAATAGGTGGGTAAACTGAGGTAAGGTGATTGTGAGCTGCCTAGGTTTTCATAACGAAAGGGTCAAAAGAGCCAATCCAGTATTGTTACAGCCACCCAAACCAAGGCAACATTCAGTGAGTCCCCTCTTCCAACAGCCCTTAGGGTAAAACCAGCTCTGTGATTTCTAACCTTGATGGCTCCTCTCCATAGGCCTCTAGTCTGTGATGCCCTGTCCCCAAGATACTAACCTGCCCAGGCTGGTCACGCCTACTCACCTTCACTTGTGACGCTGCAGTCTAGGTGTCTACCAAATGTCTTCTTAGCAATCGGATGCACTGTCACTGTCCCCAGGCATCATGTCATTGTGTTCACGCCCTCATACTGTCTGTAAACGCTTCACACTCATCTAGACAACGCCTGAGAAATCCCAGGTACAATGGAAAGTCAAAAAGTCTGCCCTGAGCTTCTGAATGACAGCTGCTTCCTGAGTAAGGCGTGGAAGGGGCAGAAGAAACTGAGCGCTGTGACCTAAAGCCAGCCGAGGTCAGAGAATTATGAAACAAAAGGCCATTGATTTCTCCAGAACAGGCAGCCATGCGGTTCACCCCTGGGGCGGACTCCCACTGTGTGGGCTAGAGATTCTTGGTTATACAGGAAGATTTCACAATTGTCACCTCTGCCCCAGAACTCACGACGAGAAAATTGCTACTGGAGGTGAGACCAAGGTGGCACGAGAGTTTTGACAACTGAATTAATATCCTCTTAGATGCTAGTCGCAGCTGAGTCTATTTTGCTATTGGAAATGAAAAATACTTGTAGCCCTTATTTTTAAGAGTCATGGGATAATGTACTTCGTGATTTAAAAAGTTTGTTTATAAGGCAAAGGCAGGCAGATCTGAGTTCAAGGCCAGCCTGGTCTAGAGTGAGTTCCAAAACAGCCAGGGCTACACGGAGAAACCCTGTCTCGAAAAACCAAAAAAGAAAAGTTCGTTTAGTTGGACTTTTAATCAGTTTTAAGTCAGCCCAGCTGTTTGCAGTTTTATCCTGCAGCCTTTCCATGAATGCCCAGCCTCTCACAACAGTGTTTTATCTGCCTGTTCTGACACACACCACATTGCTGGGGCCACAAGCTGTACTGGAAAGGTCGGAAATCACATCCTCTCCGATCAACTGACCAGAAACCAATCTAATGCAGTGATAATGGGCTCCACCGAATATATATAAAAACAGGAGCCCCCAGGGCTGGTGGTCACCATTTCCAAATCTTTTTTGTTGGTTTGGTTTGGTTTTTTAGAGGCAGGATTTCTGTGTGTAGCCCGGGCTGTTCTGGAATGCACTCTTGAGAACCACGCTGGCCTCAACTCAGATCCACCTGCCTCTGCCTAACCCTCAGTGCTGGGATTAAAGGCGTGCGCCAACACAGCCTGGTCTAAATCTTTTTTTTTTTTTTTTAAATTACATCCTATATATTTATTTCATTATTTGTGGATGTACACACACACACACACACACACACACACACACACACACACACACACACACACACACTATAGCTCAAGTGTGGAAGTAGAAAACAGTTTCCAGGAATCAGTTCTTGCTACTGTGTGGGTGCCAGCAACCAAAGTCAGGTCTCCTGGCTCGACAGCAAGTACCTTCATGTGCTGAGTCTCCTCACCAGCAAAAAAATCTTTATTTCCTCATCTGGGTTTCACAAAGAAACTTTTCGTGAGAAACCTTCCCAGAACTATTGGCTTGCTTTAGGGCCCGGCTGGGTCTCATCTGCTGCTGGGTCTCTGCAGCTCTCTCTGTCTTCAGCTGGACTCTTCTTCATGGTTACCCTGGGGAGCTGGTCAGTCTTCCTGATGGAAATATGAAAAATCTTGGACTCTCTCCTCAATGTTCAAGACTATTCAGTCAGAACTTTCCCCAAATGTTGAAAGAACAAGATTCAAATCCACAGAAACTGGGTGGCTAACTCCTGGGGATCAGAGGCCAGGGAAGGCCATGGCTGTTATTCTGTAACTTCACTTTACATAATAAAGCAGAGAAACAATCCATGGCTCCCAGGGCTGGCTCTCTGGTGTCTGTTAGAAAGGGTCCCTGACAGGCGTGCACTGGACCGTTCCCAGGGGACCCCCTGGCTGTGGCTAGAGATGCAGCTTGGCAGTGGGGAGCCTAGAGTGGAGCCTCTGGCTCTGCCAGGTTATCAAGTATTTTGCAACTTCTAAGCCACCATCATCCCACCCCATCCCGCCCTCACCAAAGAACAGTCGACTTCTTCAGAAGACTGTGAGGCCTAAGAGTGAGAACAGGGACGCGGGCGTGTGCATTGTGAACAGCTGGGGGGCTGAAGGAGTCTCCAAAGGGCACCCCCTCCAGCTCTTCATTCCCTCAGGTCACATCAACAGTTCTCAGGGAGTCCCATTTTTCTTCTGAAACTACCCTTTCAGGTGTCTAGTCCTGCAGTTTCCTAACCAACACAGCAAGATACACAGTCACACTCAAATAGCAAATATTTAAATCCTTTATTGCCATTAAGTTACAGATCTCAATCTACACACTATGGAAAACACTGGAAAGTATGTGTAGACATGTGGCCAACTGAGGGATGTACTATAGTCATTAAAGAAAGATCAAGAATTTGAATAAGTGCTTATAGTTATAAAATTTTGTTCCTTAGATTTTTATTACACAAATCCCAATAGATAATATACACATTACTACAGAGGACTACAGATAAAACCATCATTCAAAATTATTAAATTAGTTGCATATTTTGAACTACTCTTGATGAAGACAAATAAATTGTAGCAGTGATAAGGCAGCAAAGAGTTGGCTTAGGAACTCCCGGCTAGTCTATAATGTTGGCATGGTAATTAAAGATAGATTCGTGTTTTCCCCTCAGCAAGACCACGTGTGCTGATGTGATCTGTGGCTTGGCAGCAGTGGCTGGGGCGCTGTCCCTTTAAGAGCTGGTCCGTGCACCGCTACGCAGACGCCTTCTTACTCATCCTGGAATCAGAGAGTTTCAATGAGAAACAAATTCTCCTGCCAGCCTCAGAGGCTCAGCGTGGTTTTAGAAGACACATTTCTGTAACACGGTTTTGTGACAATGGTACATCATCCTATTTCACACTCATTTTTGTTTTTTTAATAGAGTTTCTCACTAATTCCTCAAAACAATATATTAAAATGTGCTTACTCATAGTTGATGAGCCGTCCTCCCTGAATGAGCTGAGCTACTTCATTTGTTACATGGCAGGCAAACAGAAGCCAGTTTCGAGGCTGTACCTTGTAGGCGAATCTCATGAATGTCAAAGAATAGCAACAGAGGGCTGCAGAAACATCAAAACAGAAGAACATGAACATCTGGGGCACCAGGCTGAAGGAAACAAGGCTGGGAAGCTGTGGGAATACTCCACGGTGTCACGGGCATGTCTGCTGTTTATTACCTGAAAGTTTAGGAACATGCATCAGCAGGAACAAGTGGAATTCAGTCCTTGCCACTTTTACTGTGTGCTAGAGTTTTTTATAGCAATCCTTTGAAAGAATTGCTGCTTATACTTCCCCTTCATTTGTATGTTCAAATATTGGAGTCAAGTAAACCCTGCCAGATCAAGTTTATAATCAAATCTGTTGGCTATGAGGATGATTAGAACGACACATACTGGAACTCAGCAAACTACATCTGAAGCAAATAATTTTCACATCTCCCAAATACTTCAAATTACTCTATCTCAGAGAGAGCAGCACTCTGCGATGTCCTTATATTCTTCACGTGACCTCCTAATAGCAACCATAACGTGTGGTGAGATGTATGCAGAAGCTACATCATGTGCCACGCCCTCCTTGACCTCAGTGTGTTCTTACCAAAGGTCATCCGCCCACTGATAATCTCTGGAGACTTCTTCATGTCATTGATCGCAGCAATGGGGAGACCCCAGTTGGCAACGGGGCCCCAGAAGTGCTGCAATAGATAGAGGGGAGAGGAGGGAGTCAGGGTGCAGCCACAACACCTGCATTTCCACCCCTCCGGCAATCACAGCCCACGACAACAAGTCTGATCGCTCACCGTGTCCCTGACTCGGTTCTTCAAGGTGAGCCCAGAACTACGAAGGGCCCGGCTGTTTATCTCAGCTCTTCACTGGCTTCCACACTACAAGTCAGTGACCCCTGACTATGTAGCCAGAGAAGGGAAATGCTACAACTTCTGACAGTCCATCCTTACACAGTTTAAGCCTTGTTACAGCTACTGTCTATAGTATGTTTAAATCTATCAAAATACTTGCCCTCTAGGTTTCATTAAGTTACCTGTTAGTAAAATGCAGAGCATAAATTGGACACTTTTTCTGAAGAAAAGTTCACAGTAGGAAGGAAAGAATACTTTTTAAAGATTGATTTTTTTTTTCCAAGACAGGGTTTCTCTGTGTAGCCTTGGTTGTCCTGGACCTTACTCTGTAGACCAGGCTGGCCTCAAACTCACAAAGATCCACCTGCCTCTGGCTTGTTTTTTTTTTTTTTTTTTTTTTTTTTTTTTTTTGAGATACAGTCTCACTAAGTAGTGCTGGCCACCCTGAAACTCACTATGTAGACCATCACCAAATTCAGAGAGATCCGCCTGCTTTTGCTTGGATTAAAGGCAGGCACACTATGCTTGGCTTAAAAGATTTTCTTGAATTCTGTGTCTATGTGTTTGTGTTTGGAGGGGTATCTATAGGTCTAAGTGTAGGTGCCCTTGGAGTTGAGAAGAGGGCATCAGATACCCTGGGAACTAGTTTCAAGTAGTTGTGGGCCACCCAACGCAGGTGTTGGGAACAGAACTCAGGTTCTCTGCAAGAACAATACCTGCTCTTAACTGCTGAGCCATCACCTCCTCAGCTCAAGTAAAGAAATACTTTTCAGCCTGTACATGAAATATAAAAAGATCAAAGAACCTGAAAATCTACGGCCAGGGTCTCCCACATTAGGAAATTAAGATTGCTTGAAAATACTTTTTGAAGTAATAATAAAAAAAAAAAAGCAGATCATTCTAAAACTATCCTTATCTAAAGTAACTAAAATTAAGATGTTTAAGTTTAGTTTAGTTTAGTTTAATTTTAACATAGAAGCTATGTCTAATTTATTTTAATTTCTGAGGCAAAAATGTACTAAGTCAATGATTTTTGCCAACTGAATTAAAATTGCATAGAGTTTGAAAACACTAAATGGTGAAAACAGCCTTCACTGGACTTCCAGCTCAGGGGGGATTGTGATGAATAAAGACTGAAATATATTTCTAGACTTTGCTTTGAGTAGAGGTCATTACAATCTTAAAAACCCCTCAGGAAGTGGAAAAACAAGGGCAATACAAGAAAAATAATTTAGGACCGCATTTGGCATGCTGGGAGAATATATTGAAATGTTAACCCAACATGCTTAAATGTTAGTTCTGAGGCTCATGCTCTGAATAATTATGCTACAATTTCTATTCAGCCATCATGATAAGGACTGCCCAACTCTATAGAACATGGCTTGTTGGTTTAAGGAATCTCTGGGCTTCTGTGTTGAGCAGCTGGTCTTCACTCAGTTAAACCGCTATTATCTAAGTAAGCTGTTCACTGCTTATGTCCTCATTTTTGTATTTCAACGAGAGATTAACATTCAATTCTCCCCTACGCCCAGACCTTTGTAATGTGAGTCCTTCCTCCTTGATTACTCTGCTGACTTCTTCTCCTACCTGTCTCTTTATTAGATGTTGCTTCACCCTCAACTGTACTGCTTGCTCCATAACAATGCTGCTTTTCCTCTTTTCTTTCTCCACTTGGTCTAGTTCCATCTCTTTCCCATTAATCTCTTTCCAGCGCTCTGCACTGTATGGTTGATTTGATATTTACTTTATGATGCAGATTGTGACGTCTCTAACAAAGCCTCAAGAGTTACTCTAAGAGGGGCTTACAGCCCTGTCTACCACCAGGTGTAACCTGCCTTCTGCCCAAGGAGGAACAGACAATGAAATAGATCCGAAGCTGTGTAGATGCCTGAAAGATCCCTAGCTAATGCCTAAAGAATTTCTAGTTAAATGATGGCAACTTTAAGAAGAATAAAATTTTGATTATATGACATGGAATTCTAAAAGCTAAGAAATACAGAAGTGTAGCATTGAGCTATATATTCAATATGTAACATATTAAATATATTCCTCACAAACGCACGGGTGCTGGGTATGATGGTACACGCCTCTAAATCCCAGCACTCTGGCATCTACGGCAGGAAGATGGTGAGTTCAAGTCAACTAGCCGGGTATGGCAGTACACACATTCATAGAGGCAGGGGGTCTCTGTCAGTTTGAGGCTAGCCTGGTTTAACATATCAAACTCCAAACCAGCCAAGGCTGCTTGCTTAGTGAGACCCTGTCTCGCTAACGAAGGAAATACTTAATTAATTAATAGTAAATCAGCCTGGTCTACATGGGTCTCTGTTACCAACAAACAGACAAACACACATAAGGCAAACATCATTTCAACAAAGAAAGCTTTTTGTTGTTGTTTGTTTTGTTTCGTTTTTCGAGACAGTTTCTCTGTGAAGCAGCCTTGGCAAAGAAAACTTTTAATGCACATTTTCTATCTGGTGCAAAATTGTAATTCTCTCTTCTCTGTTCTGAAATATGTGTCTGGTCTTGGTTGCCAGAAATTGTAGTCAATTTATAGAAAAATAAGGAATTCTGTGATTAATATTTATCAGTTATATGCAAAAATGTTACTGTGCTATTTTGATTGTGGCTATAAAAAGTTCCAACAGAAACGAGCAGCATGGTGTGGGATCTGTTACATGGGAAGCAGGCCATGGAAACCACCTCGGTCTGCTTCCCCTCCTCTCCCTTCTCTTCATCAGCACCAGTTCTGAAGTGACTCGAGTTAACGAAGGAGTGCAGCCTCCTGTCTAAGCACAGGGGAGCTATGGTCCCCAGAGGCGGGGCCGCCAGCGTGCCTCACTTACAGCTCACCATCGGGCATGGCGGTCAACCGGCCACCCCAGCATGCCTGCTGTCTATCTGCTGTCTGTAACCCTACAGCACAGTCCGCAAGTGCCCAGGACACACACAGTTCCTTACCGTACTGTTTGTGGAGTCACCAGGGTCCAGACAGGAGACATGGAGGAAACAAAACAGAAGAGAAAAATCAGATGCTTCCCAACACTTCCAGCCCATTTCAGACGCACATGCATCTAAGTTTCAGTCACATCCTAGCGACACAGTTTACATTAGGGCTGGCCAGACGGCCCAGTGGGTACAGGTGCCTGCCACCAATTCTAACAACCCGAGTTTGATTCCTGGGGCCTACGTTGTAAGGAGAGAAGCGAATCCTTCACAAGTGTGCTCTGACACATGAACCTCTCCCCACATAAAATAGGTGTAAAATGATTTTTAAGGAATCATATGCAATAACAAGTGAAGTAAAATCTTCACTCTATGAAAACAAGGTTCATCTTTAGAGCTGAGCTGCCTAATAGAAATACAATGAGAATACAACCTGGGCTGTACGTGTAACTTAAATTCACCTACAAGTCCTCTGAAGTGAAAAGAACAGAGTATGGTGGTGCACGCCTGTGTTCTACATACTGTATTCTAACACTCAGGTCAGGGCAGGGAGTGCAAGTTAGAGACCATTTAATGTCACCAAGCAAGTTTGAGGCTTGAACTATATAGTGAAACCCTGGTGAGTGAGTGTGTGTGTGAGAGTGATACAAATTATTCTTAAAGTTGTCCTAGAATATAAAATTTTTTTAAATATAAACATGTCATCACTAAAATTACTAGTTAGCCATGTCACATACTTTTTTATACTCATTGTTAGAAGTCTAGTGTGATTCTACACTTAATGAACATCTCAGTTTGGACTAGCCACAGTTCAAGTGTAGGTCAGTGGCCTATGGCTTACACTGGACAGCATAGTCTTGGAAAGTGTTGAATTTTATTATTAATGAACTTTCATTATCACATAAAGTTAGTCTCATGAAAGGTCTGTACTTTTTCTTTATAACTGACGTACCTAAAGTGGTGCCTGTTGTGCAAAGTAATTATTGAATGAAAGAAGGATGAATGAATGAATAGTATTATTTTACGAATGTTAAATTTTTTATCTTTTAAAAAAGATTTTTAAGGGAGTCGATGGCACACACCTTTATCCCAGCACTCAGGAGGCAGGGCCAGGTGGATCTCTGTGAGTCTTGAGGCCAGCCTGGCCTACAAAAAGCAAGATTCAGGACAGGCACCAAAACTACATGGAGAAACCCTGTCTTGGGAAAAAAAAAAATCAAAAAAAAAATAAGAAAAAGATTTTTAAACTGAAAGTTTTGTAGGATTGGAGGAGGGATGGCTTAGTTGGGAGCATCTAACAGAGGTCCATCTTGCAGAAGACCTAGGATCACTTCCCAGCATACATGGCAGCTTACAACTATCTATCCCTCCATTCCTATGCCTTCTTGCCTCTGTGGCACTTGCATACACGTGCAGATATGCAGGCTCACAAACACACCCATTAAAAGGTCTTTAGAAACAAACACAGAATCTGAAAAGTGAGCTAGTGAGACGGCTCAGCTATTCTAGAGAGCTGAGTTTGGTTGGGCAGCAGCTCATAACCAACTGCTGGTAATTCTAATTCCAGGTGAGCTAACACCCTCTTATGGCCTCGACAAGCACCCACACATTTAGTATACACCCATACAGACCCATATTTAATAAGACAATTTAAAATAGAGTCATATTTCATGCTTTAGGCACATACAATTTGTGTTCTGTTTTAAAAATATGAAAAGCTTATTTGTGCAGGGCTACATTAGAAAAAAAGTACCTCCTCCATTATGTAACAGTACATGCTCCAGACAAAGGTGAACTTGTAAGCAACACACAAACCACAACTTGACCTTGGTGGTCTAGTGGCAAGCATGGCTACTCTCAACTATAACGTGGGGCAGTAATGTAAATCATGTGGAATATGTTTGATCTTCTCTTTGTTTGGTCATCATGTTTTGGTTGAACATGGAAAACTGTGTTTGGATTGACACAGTGAACTCCAACTGTCATGGTAGAGAAACTATATTCTCTGGGCTGGACGAGCACGTGCCACATTGACACACTAGACAAGGTCACCGGTGGTTCTGCCGCCGTAAAAACCCCGGACTCTGCCTTCTCTTCCTCTCTTGCTCTAGCCCTGGAAACCTCAGGTCTTTTACCTGACTCTGTAACTTTGCCTTTCCCAGAATATCACATAGTTGGAATCTGTCCTAGTTTGTTCTGTTGCTGTGGTGAAGACCAGAGCCAAAAGCAACTTGGAGAGGAAGAGGTTTATTTATATTATGGCCTCCAAGCCATCACGAGGGGAAGTCAGAGCAAAAACTCTGGAGGCAGGAACCGAAGCAGAAGCCCTGGAACACTGGTTACTGGCTGGCCCTCCATGGCCTGCTCAGCCTGCTTCCTTACACAGCCTGGGACCATGTGCCCAGGGGTAGCACTGCCCACAGTGGGCTGAGCCCTCCAGTCTCAATCAATAATCAAGAAAACAGCCCACAGGCCAGTCTGGTAGGGAGAATTCTTCAAATGAAGTTCCCTCTTCCCAGATGACCCCAGTTTGTGTCAAGTTAGGCCTGACTAGGGGTCCCAACAGATCAGATTTGGCTACTCATGGCACTGTTAGGAGGTGTGGCCATGTGGAGTAGGTGTGGTCTTGTTGGAGGAAGTGTGTCACTGTGGGGGTGGGTGGACTTTGGGGTCTCTTTTGCTCAAGCTTTGCTCAGTGTGACACTCAGGCCACTTCCTGTTCCATGTCTGCCTGCATGCTGCCATGCTCTCTGCCATGATGACTGAACCTATGAACTGTAAGCCACCACCTCAGTTAAATGTTTTCTTTATAAGACTTGCCGTGGTCATGGTGTCTCTTCACAGCAACAGAAACCCTAACTAAGGCACAGCTCCAAGTCCAATCAAAGGCATGGCTGTGAAGCAGGTTACTCAATATGGCCACACAGGAGGAGCAGGGGACTCTCATTCTACAAGCTACCGTCAAGGTGCTGGCAACAGCTTATAGATTATTATAGTATATAAATAATAGACTGCATTGGGGAAGGAATAAGAGCAGGGACAAGATGTATGCACAGCAAGCAGTGGTCAGCTGTGTTCTGGGTGATCTTTTTTTTCAGGTCTGGTTCTGTGTGGTCCTGCTGTGGAAAATTACAGTGTGGGAGAGGGGGGAGGGGGTGTTCAGCTCTTGCTGTGAAATAATTTCTCCACTTGACGGGGAGCTTCAGTTCCATCATTGAGTGATCTGCCTGCAAGTCTTATTGTTCCTGGAATTTTGAAAATACCTTAGCTGCCCTGATCTTGGTTGGTGTCCTCAGACTTCAGAGGGGAAGAAAGACTAGGCCACTTTAGGATGAATCAGCTTTGTATTACCAGTTTTAGACTAACACTCCTTAAATAATTAACATGTTTACTTGCAGAGCTGGGCAGGAATCTGACCTCCAATTTAAGGTAGTAGAGACGATAGATGCAAAATGAAGGCAAAGATGCTGTTCTGTGTGGACATGTTTATGTGCACATATGTGTAGGCCAGAAGACACCCTCAACTGCTACTCTTGTCAGGTGCTACCCATCTTAGCTTTTGTTTGTTTACATCGGTCTGGAGTTTGCAAAGTAAACGAGGTGTACTGGCCAGCAAACCCCAGGACTCTGCCTGCCTCCACGGCCCCAGTGCTGGAGTTACGGCGTGCCACCACTCACAGCCTCATCCTCCCTTTTGAGACAGGGTCTCATTGTGTATCCCTGGCTGGTTAGAAGTCACAGTTGATATGTAGGCCAGGCTAGCTCTGAACTTGAAGAGACCCACCTGCCTCTGTGTTAGGTTTTAGGGAGTATGCCTCCACACCTGGCTTCATGTCAGCTCTTTTAACACGTTTCTAGAGATCAAATTTGTCTTAGTTAGCACTTGTATTACTGTAATAATAAGTGATAAAACACCATGACCAAAAGGCAACTTGGGAAGGAAAGGACTTATTTCAAGTACACTTCCCGGTAATGGTCCATCATCTGAGGCAGTTAGGATAGGAACTCAAGCAAAGCCAAAACCTTTAGTAAAGGAGTAAATTAAAGGGAGGAGCCAATGCAAAAGCCATGAAGGAGTGCTGCTTATTAGTTTGTTTCCTCTGGCTTGCTCAGCCTGCTCGAATCCAGGACCACCAGCCCCATCACCAACAAGGAGCTGGGCCCTCCCGCATCAATCACTAAGAAACTGCTGTACAGGCCTGGCTACAGGCCGGTTTTATGGAGACATTTTCTCAATCAAGGTTCCCTCCTCTCAGAAGACTCTAGCTTCCATCAAGTTAACATAAAAACTAGCCAGCACAAAACTGAACTATCACCCCAGGCAAATGCTAAGCTTTAATCCTGCTTTGAGTTGCTCACCAGACATCCTTTTGCAGGCGAAGAGCTTTTGACAAAAGAAGCCTGAATCCTGATTACAGAATCTTCTACTATTTGCTGTTTTCAAGTTATTTCACTTAGTAATGTGGGCTTAAGTTCCCTTTATATCTTTTTATGATTTTGTAGCTCATTTCCTTTTGGTCCTGAACAATATTCTACTGTCTGGATGTACTATTAATCACTCACCCACTGAGAGACAACTTGTTTGATGGGCAATTACGCATAGAGCTGCTATAAATAGCCGTATGTTGGTTGCTGGGTGGAAATGAATTTTCAAGCTCTGTTTATATCAGGTGGCATGACATCAGATATATAACAGGAGCAGGTCAAGCTTTGCAGGAGAGGCTGCACTATCCTCCAGAGCGGCTGTACCATTTGTGTTCCCACCAGCAGCGAAGAGTTGCCCTGGCTCCTAAGCAGCCGCAGTGCTGCCGGTGCTGATGTGGGCGATCACAGGAGGTGTTCTGTTATTTCTTCATTGACTTAATGTGCGCTGCTTTCTATGGGAACACAGGCCGGGGAGCGGCTTTCACATGCTTACTTGCTGTCGTGGTGCCCTTATGTGGTCTGTTATGACCTTCGTCCTGCTTCAGTTCAGATATCTCAGGAACTCGGTCTAGTTCAGGTAATGGCTATGGTTCCCAATACTTTTAACACTGTTTTCTGAGACAGGGTCTCCTGTGTAGCCGAGGCTGGTTTGCCTCCACATCCTGAGTTGGCAGTTACAGGCATGAACCACCATGTCCAGCTGAAAATCTTAGTCTTAAGGAAGATGTACCCATTCTTTCTTTCATGGATCATGACTTTGGTACTGTATCTAAGTCATTGCCAACCCCAGATAATTTAGATTTTTCTCCCACATTCTATAGTTTGCACTTTATATTTAGATCTATAAAAGTAAATTGAGTAAATTTTTGTTAAAGACATAGGATGCGTCTAAATGTTTTGTTTTGTTTAATGTGGATGGCCAGTTGCTCGGTGCCATTATTTTGTCTTTGACCCTTGGCCAAAGTTCACTTGGCTGTACTTATGTGTGTTTACTTATGACCTGTCTAGTCTGTGCCATTGACCTATTTGTTTATCCCTGTGTTAGTAGCACAGGTTTGATTACTGTAGCTTTACAGTAAATTGTAAAACTGGGTAGTATCAACCTTCCAACTTTGTTCTCCCTCAGTGCTGTATTCCTTACACTGGGCCTACTCTCTCTCCATATCTTTTTTTTTTTTTTTTTTTTTTTGGTTTTTTGAGACAGGGTTTCTCTGTGTAGCTTTGAGTCTTTCCTGGAGCTCACTTGGTAGCCCAGGCTGGCCTCGAACTCACAGAGATCCGCCTGGCTCTGCCTCCCAAGTGCTGGGATTAAAGGCGTGCGCCACCACCGCCCGGCTCTCTCTCCATATCTTATCTACTAATTCATTATTATTATTTCAAACTATAGGAAGTCCAGAATCTATTTCCTGATACCACAAAATCTTTCTGTGGTAGTTTGACTGGTACTGCACTGATTCTAAGTTAAGCGGGAAGAATGGTCATCTTGAAGATCTAGAGTCTTTCCATCAATGGACTTAGAGTAGCTCCTCTCCGATACTTAGTTCTTTGATTATCTTTTAAAGTTGTTTTCTTAGATAGCTCTTACATATAATTTTGCTAGACTTTTTTTGTATCTACATCTATTTCATTTAGGGATAGGGATGTAGCTTTAGTGATGGAATGTGTGTTTAACATGCACAAGGCCCTGGATTCAATCCCCAGCACCCAAAACCAAATAAGACTCCAGCATTTGAATGTGATAATGTAGATGACATTGTATTTTAATTTCAAATTGCATTTATTAGTTGAAAGTGAATAGGAAAGCAATAGAATTTTATATATTAACATTGTACCCTAATCCTTGCTATAATCACGTGTTAGTTCCATAAAGTTTTGGTCCTTTGGGATTGTCTACATAGACAATTACATCATCTTTAAGTTTTGTTGCTTTCTTCCCAGTATGACATCTACCTTTTTTTTCATAACTGCACTAGTCAGAACTTATTTGATGTTAAAAAATAGTACTAGGGGCATCTTTGTCTTGGTTCTGATCTTCGTGAAAGTTAAGCTTCTCATTATTTGATATACATACATTTATACACAATATATAATATATATCTATTTCTTGTGGAGTCAACAACTGCCTATTATACTGTTCATTCTATACTGAGAAACACAGTAAGCACTATGAATTTAATCAGGTGCTGCTTCTATTACTCAGTTACAAGTTTGATGACACAGAATGGTAAGGACAACTACCATGGGATTTGCTTATCTCTGTCTTTCCCGTATTCTGAGCAGTGACTGGCTGGCTCAGAGTTCTTTCCTATGCTCATTTTTATTTTCCTGCGTCTGATGAGTGCTGCTGAATTCAGTCTCTTTGGGACTGATAGGTTTTCCTACATTTCTTTGAAAACACTGAGAGCAATTTAAGGAACATAGTTTACGATAAACTCATTTAAATTTTTTCATTGATTTTACATCACATGGGATGAGATTTTAAGGTTGTCTGGATTATAATTCTGTATTTTGCTAAAAATGCTCACCTATATTTCAATTATTTTCACAAAACTTTATCTATTATTTTAGTTGTAATGTAACAATTAGAACCTGTGTTAAATGATAGTAAAGACCCCTGTAAACTGGATAAACTGGACTTTCCAGTTATCAAGAGACTCATAGCTAGGTCTCAACATTTTCATCTTCATTAATTCTGAAGGTCAATAATAGAACAAGAAGTGCTAAGAAAGTCCAAAGGCAGAATGTGAGAAATAGTGTTGCAGAGAGAAGGTGGCATGGGCAGAAGGTACCAGGCTGGGTGTGGAGGTGCACACCTTTACTCTCAGCACTTAGGAGGCAGAGCAGGCAGGTCTCTGTTGGTTCAAGTTCTCCCAGGTCTACAGAGTTCCAGGCCAGCCATGGTCACATAAGGCGAGCTTGCCTCAAGCTCTACACCCACCTCCCCCAAAAGAACCTGCTCTCTTCCGAAGCTATTTCATGCATCACTCTTCCTGACGTCTTAAGCTGACAATTTTGTTTTGTCTTCACAAGTTGAGCGTTCAGAGGACTAACTGGTCTAAATATCAGTTTTCTCAAGTGGCAGGTGAAATCGGTTATTTCCACTCTAATATTCCATGTCGGAAGCATTCCCTTTATTTCCACTACAACTTCTCTCTTTTTTTCATTTAGGTAGATAATATAAACTCCTAAAGCTTTCCTGGGAATGCAGAAGTTAAAGTCAACTTAGAATAGAACACCTTATTTTATTTATTTATTTATTTATTTATTTATTTATTTATTTATTTTGGTTTTTCGAGACAGGGTTTCTCTGTATAGCTTAAAGTCAACTTAGAATAGAACACCTTATTTATTTATTTATTTATTTTGGTTTTTCGAGACAGGGTTTCTCTGTGTAGCTTTGCGCCTTTCCTGGAACTCACTTGGTAGCCCAGGCTGGACTCGAACTCACAGAGATCCGCCTGGCTCTGCCTCCCAAGTGCTGGGATTAAAGGCGTGCGCCACCACCGCCCGGCTAGAACACCTTATTAACTTGAGAATATTCACTGCCAACATCTCACGAACCTCAGAGTTGTAAGCATGCTGAATCAATCTCTCTCTCTCTCTCTCTCTCTCTCTCTCTCTCTCTGTACACAGTTACCTCTGCTCTTATATATACACTTGAAAATAAACCTCTAAAATAAATCTGTACACATGCTGATTTCCTCAGTCCTTAAAATACAAATCTTACCTCATGCTCATTCTAATTTAACCAAAAATCTAAGAGGAATGAGAGAGAACAAAAGGGCTATTTTGTTTTATCCTGTCAGTAAGGAAAATAAGGAAATAGTTTCTTAAGAAAAAAAACTTTGCAGCCAGGTGTGGTGGTGGCACACGCCTTTAATCCCAAATTTCAGGAAGCAGAGGCAGATAAATCTTGGCCTAGTCTACATCGTCCATTCTAGGACAGCCAGAGAGAGATATGTAGAGACCCTGTTTCAAAAAACAAAACAACTAAAAATAAAAATAAAACAGGGGTTGGAGAGGTGACTCAGCAGTTAAGAGTGCAACTGCTCTTACAAAAGACCTGGGTTCCATTGCCAGCACCAACGTGGCGGCTCATAACTGTCTGTAAAGCTAGTCCCGGGGATCTGATGCCTCTTCTCACCCCCATAGGTACATATACTCAGGCACACATCAAACACATAAACTGAAAAAAGAAATTGGAGGGCTGGGAGTATAACTTAGTAGTACAATCCTTGTAGGGCTTACAAAAGGCACAAGTCCCAACTTTGGGCCTCAATATTCAAAAAGAAAAAAAAGAGAACTATTAAGAAAATACTGAACTAGAAATCTAGAAAGTTCTTGATCTGGATTCTTATGAAAAACCAAGTCTGGCAAGTGGTTACTCTGGAGGTTGGAGGTGCTCAATTGAGTCTAGGCATTGAAGGCTAGTCCCAAGAAAAGAGAACCTCCTCTCCAAGAAAAAGACATCCTTATCAAGGTGAGTAAGGAGATTTAGAGACATCCAAGGTATCAAACATACAATATTACAATAAAAAATCATGGTATGTTTGTCAAGCATTGCAGCTACTAAAGCACAAAACTAATCGTCACAAAGCTAGGAGGCAGCAGGATTAGCTTGCCTAGCACCAAGCCAGGAAGCCCTGGGCTTCACACCCAGTACCACATAAACCAGGCGTGGTAGCACATGCCTGCCACTCAGCACTCCGGAGGCAGAGGCAAAAGGATCACAAATTCAAGATCAGCCTCAGCTATATAGGGAGCTGGGAGAGCAGCCTGCGTTAAATGAGACCCTGTCTCAAAAGAAGAAAAACATTGTTTTTCTAATTCTAGAAGGGCTTCAGTTCAGAAAATCTGAATAGTCAGCAGGCTGTAAACTCATGCAGATCTTTAGTTGGCAATGGATGTAAATAAAGCATGTATAAGTCATTAATAAAACACAAAGGACTGGAACCTTATTTCCAAACAGTACAGGGCCATAATTAGATTTTTCTATGTATGATTTATTCTCCCTTCCTAAAGTAAAGTCAAGTTGTTCAGTGGGTGGCATCTAGAAGAAATAACTGAGAATATATCACCATGGTAAGTTCTAAAAAGAAAAGTTATTTTTCCCCCTAGGGGAGAAAAAGCTAAAATTAAGTTTGCATTCAACATTTTACCTCTTTACCACACTATTAACTATTAAAAAGAAATGCTAAAAAGCAGACTTCCACTTACCTAGGTTTTAAAAAAAAATCACAAGAAAATAAAATTATGCTTGGAAATATTTTAAAACTGTTTCTAAGTTTTATGAAATACTTATACATAGAAGTGGGCAGCAGAAGACTAAGTGAAAATGAATCCTAGAAAGTGCCTCTTCGATCTCTCAAGGTCAAGCCCACCAGACACACCGCTGCAGGGAAAAGCCCGCTCTAGGACTGCTTGGCTGCAGCTGACAGACATTGGTCGGTCCTGCCCCGCCCCATCCCCCCTGCATGTCCTGTACCTTAAAGATGGCAAACGGAATTCTAGCTTCCCAGGACCCAGCTCCGCGCGTCCGGGAACATTCCAACACCGCTCCCGCCAAGTCCCAGGCCCGTGACGATGGGGACACGAGGAGGGAGGTGGTGGCTGTCACCCAGTGTCCCCGCGTCAACCCACGCAAGGGCACCTCGACGGCCTGCCCAGGAGCGGCGTTCGCCGGGTCACGAGCGAGCGGGAGCGGCTTCCCTCCACTCACCTCCAGTCTTCCAGCCCCAGCCGCAGGCCAGAGCTCTGTTCCCTGTCACCTGCCATTCCCTAGGTCGCCCTGCCCGGGAGCGCCATTCCCTCGGTCACCTGCCGTCCCCTTGGTCACGGGTGGAGCAGCGTCCCCTGGGTAACCTGCAGCCGCCCCCTTGCTCACGGGTGGGAGCAGCGTCCCCTCGGTCACCTGCAGCCGCCCCCTTGCTCACGGGTGGGAGCAGCGTCCCCTCGGTCACCTGCAGCCGCCCCCTTGCTCACGGGTGGGAGCAGCGTCCCCTCGGTCACCTGCAGCCGCCCCCTTGCTCACGGGTGGGAGCGGCGTCCCCTGGGTCACCTGCAGCCGCTCCCTTGCTCACGGGTGGGAGCAGCGTCCCCTGGGTCACCTGCAGCCGCCCCCTTGCTCACGGGTGGGAGCAGCGTCCCCTGGGTCACCTGCAGCCGCTCCCTTGCTCACGGGTGGGAGCAGCGTCCCCTCCGTCCCCCGGCGTCCCTTCGGTCACGGGTCGGAGCCCGGCCCGCTCGCCCGCGCGCGGCTCTCCCACCCTGGCACCGCGCCACACAGGGTTGTCCCCCGGCGGGGCGGCTGCCCACGGCCCTACCCCGACGCTCACCTCATGAGATAGTCCCGGAAATCCTTGCTCCGGACATAGTCCGCCGCTTTGCGCACCAGCGTCCCAGCCATGGCCGTGCGGTTGGTTCGCGCTGCAGCCGCCGCTCTCCGGACAGATGACACTAGCGTCGACCGGGCAGCGGCCCTCGGCCTTCTCACCCTGCGCCCGCCTCACGACACCCCGGTACGCCTTACGGCCGCCCAGCGCCCCGCCAATGAGGGCGCGCCAGGCTGGAGCGCGCGGCCGGGATTGGCTGGTGCGGCCGACACACCTCCCGCCTTGCCCTCCAGGCGGCGCGCGCCCGGCGGCGGCGGTCGTAAAAGGGCCCCGGCGGCGAGCGCGGGCTGCCGGTTGCTAGGGACTGTAAGGGTGACACGTCTCTCTGTCTGTCTGTCTGTCCCCGGGCCTGCGTGGGCCTGGCTGGGGGGTAGGGAGGGGCACGGCGGGTAGGTCGGGCTCCCCGCGTCCTGCTCCCGCCCCTTTGCCCCGCCGGCGACGGCAGAGCGAGGCAGTGAGGTCCTGCAAGCCGGCGGCAACCGGCTCGGGATGGAGTCACCGGGAGCAGAGGAGGGAGGCAGTTAAAAATAGCAGGAAGCCTCGGTCTCCAGAAGTGTGTGGCCGCTGCCCACGTGTGGAAAGTGGAGGTTACGTAAGTCCCCTCCGTGTGCACGCTGGAGGAGCGTCAGCTGGGACCTGGCGGGTGCAGGAGTGCAGAGCGAGCTGAGCTGAAGGAAAGGAAAAGGCCTGGGTACGCTTGCTGCTGTCACTACCACCTCCCCTAAACAAAGGAACGGCGCCCCGGTCTCCTCCGCTTTAAACCGGATAGCACAAAGAACTCAGCTGCCTTCGATCCTCACCCTAAAATCTCATTGTCTCAGGAGATAGGGCCGCGCCCGGCCACACCTGAGTGGACCTCCCATACGAGCTAGTTTAATGCCTGTCCCCTGATTCAGTTCAAGTGCCAGTTTTGGTTTACCAAAATCAGACTGAAGACGACGTTCTCTTCCTCTCTATAGGGAGCTGGGACTATAACACCATAGGTAGCGTTCTTGCTTGGCAAACCCTGCTGGGTTCCATCTCCAGTAAGGCACAAACCAGGCGGGATGGTGAATTTGGGAGGTGGAGGCAGTATGATCAGAAGTTCAAGGTCACTACTGCCTGAGTCCTCAGGGTGGGGAATTGGGATGAATGCTGTTAAGCAAATGGTAATCTCACTTCTGTGACTTCCCCCTTCTGCATATAGTAAATACTGAGATTTAACTTTGGTCAGTTTATCTTAACAACCTCCTGAGACTAGAGGAGACTCTATCTTCCTTACAAAAAGTACAACTTGAAGCTGGGCGTGGTGGCACATGCCTTTGATCCCAGCGCCCAGGAGGCAGGGGCAGGAGGAGGATCTGAGTTTGAGCCAGCCTGGTCTACAGAGCTAGCTCCAGGACAGCCAGGGCTACTCAGGGAAATCCTGTCTCAAAAAACAAAACAAACAAAACAAAACAAAGAAGGAGGAAGAGGAAAGAAAACAAAAAACAAAAACACAATTTGGGATTACACCCCAAAGCAACCGAAATTGAGTCATTTAGAATGCTTCTGGGGAACACGGGTTTTGGAATGCACTGGCAGAAATGGATATAGGAACATAAACCAAGCACTCAAGGGGATATATTAGTATTAACAGTGGGCATGCATTTTGACCCAGAAAGTTCCTTTCTAGAGCTGACCTTTAACAGGCTAGTTTGTGCATCTTGTTTTAGTATGAAAGCAATTCTCAAGGAGGGTTAAACATATCACAATACACTCCTTTAACAGATTATATAATATTCGGGGTAAGTTCTCTCATGTGTGGTGGCACATACCTAATTCCAGCAGGTAAGAGGTGGAGAAAGGAGTTTCAGGAGTTCAAACCTGGCCTGGGCTACAGGACACCCTGTCTCAAATAACAAAACAGTCATAAGCCAGACCTGGTGGTTCACACCTTTAGTCTTAGCACTCAGGAGGCAGAGATGGATCTCTGTGAGTTCTGAGGCAGGCCTGGTCTATATAGTGACTAGCCGAGGCTACATAGTGAAATCCATAGTGAGAAAAAAAAGAAAAGAAGAAACAGTAATTATTTATGTTCTGGTGTTAAATAATTATATTTATTTGCAAGAAAAAAAAGATAGGGAATACTGTGTAAAGTATGCTACTCATTTGTGCATAGGGATGTGTGTGCAAAGATACTGGAACAACATTGTCAGTAGCTGTTCCTAAGTGTGACTAATGGGACATGAGATGAAGAAAAAGCAATTTTATTTTTTTACTGTGTAGCCCTGACTGACCTGGAACTAATGACAATCCTGTTAACCTTCTGTTAAAAGATTTCATTGTATTCTTGGTTTGGTGGCGTGCCTCTTTAATCCCATCACTCAGGAGGCAGAGGCAGGCAGATCTCTGAGTCTGAGACCAGCCTGGCTACATAGTGAGTTCCAAGACAGCCAGAACTTTATAGTGAGACCCTATCTCATAAATAAAGGTTTCATTGTGTGGGTGACATAACGCTAACTTCTGAGTGATTTGTAGATTTAGAAACACATGTGAGAGACATAGGATGTAAAGATGGGAAATCAGTTCACAAAGGGTACAAGGGTCAGAAACCTTGTAAGGCACAGCTATAAAATTCTAGGAAGCTTTATGGTTGAGTAATGATACCTATCATGACCAAGAAAGTTCTGCAATAGTCTGTTCCTGTAGATGTCATGAACAAAGGTACCCTTTGTGGATGGAGAACAATGCTCTCAGAGTCATATAGTTATTGATTGAGGACCCAGATTACCTGAGTGGATTACCTCACTATGAGCTGGTGACCAGGGAGGCCCTCGATGTTCCAAAACTGATAAAGGTTCTTGCCACTGGTATTGGTTGCATGCCAAAACTAGATGGTAAAGCCCAGTTGCTAAAGACACCACACACTTTGGTTGTAGGACATGGAGAGATCAGGCTGGGGCTGAACTACAAGTGTCCCCTGTCTGCTGACTAGCTTTTGTAGTCCTGGAAGTTGTGCTAAAGACTACTAGAGAGAGCTACAGCCAAAGTTCTACTCAGCTGTGGACCCTGCATGCTGTACCATGAAAGTGCCAGGCAAGATATGCCATCCAGTGTATAGTGAAATGAATTTTCATGGGCACATATACAGTGTATAGTGAAATGAATTTTCTTGGGCACAACCAGCTTTCTGATTGGACTTAAGGTCCATGTCTCAGGGAAATTCATTCCTGGTGAAATTTTTGTCTGATAAGCTCAGATAAAAACATATGGCTAGCCGGGCAGTGGTGGCACACACCGTTAATCCCAGCAGAGGCAGGCAGATCTCTGTGAGTTTGAGGCCAGCCTGGGCTACAGAATGAGTTCCAGGACAGGCTCCAAAGCTACGCAGAGAAACCCTGTCTCCAAAAACCAAACCAAAACAACACAAAAAACCAACCAACCAACCAACCAACGAAACAAACAAACAAAAAACCATATGGCTGCGAGTCATAGTGTGCTGGATAGTTTTATGTCAACTTGACACAAGCTAAAGTCATTTGAGAGGAGAGAACCTCAATTGAGAAAATGTCTCCACAAGACTGGGTTGTAGGTAAGATTGTAGGATATTTTCTTAATTACTGATTGATGGGGAGGGCCCAGCCCATTGTGGGTGGTACAATCTCTGGGCTAGTGGTTCTGGGTTCTATAAGAAAACAGGTTGGGCTGGAGAGATGGCTCAGAGGTTAAGAGCACTAACTGCTCTTCCAGAGGTCCTGAGTTCAGTTCCCAGCAACCACATGGTGGCTCACAACCATCTGTAATGAGATCTGGCGCCCTCTTCTGGCCTGCAGTCATACATGCTGTATACATAATAAATAAATAAATAAATAAATAAATAAATAAATAAATAAATAAATAAATAAATAAATCTTTAAAAAAAAAAAAAGAAAAAAGAAAACAGGTTGATCAAGCCATGAGGAATAAGCCAGTAAGCAGCACCCTTGGTGGCTTCTGCATCAGCTTCTGCCTCCAGGTTCCTGCCCTGCTTGAGTTCCTGTCCTGACTTCCTTCAATGATGAACAGTGATGTGGAAGTATAAGCCAAATAAACCCTTTCCTCCCCAATGTGTTTTTGGTCATGGTGCTTCTGAATCACAGCAATAGAAATCCTAACAAGGACACATAGGATTCAATGGGGGAAGTGACTGAGATTCTTTTATCAGGTACAGGTGCAGGGCAGAGAGAATGCTGAGAGGAAGAAGGGTGGAGTCACAGGAGTCTGATGAGATGCAGGAGAACATGCCTTGCTGAAAGAAGGCACTGCCACATTGCACAGGGTAGATAAAAAATATGGGTCAATTTGAGTTGTAAGAGCTATTTAGTAACAAGCATAAGCTATAGGCCAATCATTTATAATTAAGTCTCTGTGTGATTATTTGGGCACCGGCTGGTGGGACAGAAAGTCTACCTATAGTAGCTCACTACAGAGAGCCACACTGGAGATAGTATGGGCCCCAGAGCATGTAGCTCCTGCCCAGTAGAGAGTTTGAAGAAACACTACAGAGGCCTTTGTCCTACTGTTCCATTGCTACCTCTGAAACAATATCAGGACATGTTTCCTACTCAGGGCTTCTGGACCTTGAAGCTCTTTCCATTAGCTCACACCCACGGAGAACAGTGACATGGGATGTTGAAGTAAAGGAATAGAATCAGGAAGTCCCACTCTATTAAAGATCTTGATTGGAAAGTGAACCCAGCTTTCTTGGATTCCAAAAGCCACACTTTCCACTGATGAAGAAAGAATTTCCCTTGTGTTAACACACATCTGCCTGAAGTAGGATTTGGGCAGTTCAGTCTAAAGCCTAAGAGAATGTGACAGCAAGCACACTGCTGATAATTTTCTGGAAGTTGGAAGGCCAACTCCATATGCTCTTGCATGTTTGGACAGTGTGTGGAAGGTACAAAGGCTAATGAACCCATCGCTGGCTACTTTGAGCCCAGTGTGAAGGGTGAATGTGAAGAGTCAGAAGGCAGTCTGCCTCCTGAGCCCACGGATGCTCTAAATACATACTCTGTCACTGAGCTACATCCCAACCTCAGCATCTCCATATATGTATCCAATGTTTAATGGTCTGATCAGGATCACTGGCATATCTGTCATTCAAATACTCATCGGTTCTTTATGTTGGACCCTGAGAACAAGTGTCTTGGTGCATCCCAGCACTGAGAAGGCAGAATCAGAATTCTATAAAATTGAGGTCAATCTGGTTTATATGGTGAGCTTTGGGCCAGCCAGTGCAGCGTGAAATAAAGTTTTGGTTTTTTTTTTTTTTTTTCTTTCAGAGCTGAGGACGGAACTCAGGGCCTTGCACTTGCTAGGCAAGCACTCTACCACTGAGCTAAATCCCCAACCCCTGAAATAAAGTTTTTATGGTGCACAAGTTACAGCTTGGTGCCTAGTGTATTATTTCTGTCCTTGCTATGACAAAATACCTCACATTTTGGTTCATGATTTTAGCACAGAGTGTCCATAGCAAGGGAGGCATGTAGCAGAGGCTCCTCACATGGCTGTGGACTGGAACCAAGACTAGGCTGTAAGTCAAAAGGCCTCCAAGCAGAGACTCATCTGTGACACCAAGGCCCTGCCACCTGGATGTTTTATAAATGCCCCAACACATCATCACCAGCCCTGGAGATCAGGCTTCAAACTATGATCCTATAGGAGACATTTGGACATTTCACATTCAAACCATAACACCTAGCATGTGGGCTCTGGCTTTGATCTCCAGCACACACAAAAAGAATGTTGAGGCTGGAGAGATGGCTCAGAGGTTAAGAGCACTGTCTGTTCAATTCCCTGAGTTCAATTCCCAGCAACCACATGGTGGCTCACAACCATCTATAATGAGATCTGGTGCCCTCTTCTGACCTGCAAGCGTATATGTAGGCAGAACACTGTATACATAATAAATAAATACATCTTTTTTGTAAAAAATGTTGAACTGAAAAAAAAAATAGCTTGCCAGGCTCAGTGCCACAGGCCTGTTACTACAGCGCATAAGAAGCAGACACTGAAAGACTGCAAGTTTGAGGTCAGTTTTGAGTTAAATAGGGAGTTCCAGCCCAGCTTGGTCTATACAGCAGAACCCTGTCCCACACATCTCTTCCTGTTGGGAAACTTCTAGCCTGCTCTGTTAGCCCCGGGGTCCATCCCCCACACTGTCAGTAAACTTGGGCCCCAAGCAAACAAACCCCTGAACTAAACATGAATACAAAATAATTTCTCCATCCTGTGAAATCCCTGGGCCAGTCGGACTTGTGTGTCCTGCATCTAAGCAATGTCACTCTCTCTGCTCATCTCTCATTTTTAAAATCTGGAACACTTTGTAAATTTCCATGCCTTTATAATTCAGTAGAGTTCAACCTCACACACCGGCAGGCACTGCATTGGGTGAGTCTCCTGCAACAGAGCAGGCTAGAAGTCACCAAACTGAGAGGAGGATGCTATGGGACCCTTAGAGGGATCAGGATTAGAGAGGTTTCATCTGTTTCCCAACAGGCCATTGTCAAGGTAGTGAGGTTAACTGGCCCACAGAAGAGTTGCCTGAGATAACCCTGTTTTCCTCTACGTCCTGTCTTCATGTCTCAAAAGAAAAATAACTGTGTAACGACCGGCATCCTTGTGTTGTTTCTGCTTTCTTCTATCTCCGTCACTGACCCTCTGCTCAGCCCATTAGGACACCTAACCGAGTTCAAGGAGCAAAGGGTGAAGGGCTCCAGACTAGAGAATAAAGCCACTTAAAGGGGTTGGGGATTTAGCTCAGTGGTAGAGTGCTTGCCTAGCAAGCGCAAGGCCCTGGGTTCGGTCCTCAGCTCCGAGTAAACAAACAAACAAAGCCACTTAAAGTGGGGGCGGTGAGTTGCTGGATTTGTGCCTGATGAACTGTCCCACACAAGCATTTGCCTTCCCTCTCCGTCTTCGTCCTGGGTTCTGGTTCTCACCCACAGACAGAGAAGTCACAAAAGACGGGTCTCACAGGCTGGCAGCTTTGAGGTTCCCTAATGAATAAGTGGCAGAGAGACAAGGGACTCAGAATCAGCCCCAGTCCGGTCACTGTGGAAGTGAGGGACTCATGTAGGCGTCAGTAAACACTGAAAGTCCCCACTGAAAGCTGGGACGACCAGATCATGGCAGAGTCCTAGGCTGTCATCCAAGCCACAGAGACCACTCTTAGTTCCCACATGAACACAGCCTGCGTCCTCGGGAGCTGAGTGGAAAGGGGAGCTCTTGGTCTTGTAACTATGAAGCCTGTTTGCATCAGAGAGTTCGTTAGTGTAGTTTTCTGAGGCAGCCTGCATCCAAAGCCCCTTAGCCCGAGAGCCTATCCACTCAGAACATCTCACATTTTGGAGTGGCCAGGTGAGCTTTCTGAGTTGGAGTGCCCTGGAATGCTCAGGGTTGTCCACAAGTGGAAGTCATTACAGGGCCTCACTTTCCTAATCTATAATATAGACACAGTAACTATTATGTCACACCCTGTAGGTTGAATTCTTTTTTTGTTTGTTTGTTTGTTTGTTTTGTTTTTCCAGACAGGGTTTCTCTGTGTAGCCCTGGCTGTCCTGGAACTCGCTTTGTAGCTGGCCTTGAGCTCACAGAAATCAGCCTGGCTCTGCCTCCTGAATGCTAGGATTAAAGGCGTGCACCACCATCACCTGGTTGGTTTTTGAATTAAGAAAATTCATAGGGATAACATCCATGGCAATGAGAAAATCAAGGATGGAACATGTACTTTCTATGGATTGGGACTCAAACAAAAAAAGAAAAGGAGCAATGTCTTGGTGCTGTCACAGCACACTCCATAATACCCCCCTGCCCCTTCCTTCTCCTCCAAGGAACCCCAGCCACTCTACCTGCTATCCTCCTCCTCTGGATAACAAGCTGGGTCACAGCCCTCTAGTGCCGCGAGCCTCAGCTCTCCTACCAAAGGGCAGGCACTAAAGATGGTATCCCTGCTGATCTCTGACCTCGGGAAGGTCAGGGCTGGGGCTTCTCTTGCTGTCTCTCCTGGTCCTCCTGTCTGCTTCTCTTGCACACGGCCCTGTTTCCATGCAGGGTGACCACAAAGTTCCAAGAAGCTAGATCAACAGCAAAGTGACATGCTTCTGCTTACAGAGCTTTCCATGAGGAAGCTGAGCTCCCTGGCCACAGTCAGCAAGAGCGGAGTCTGGGGCTGGAGGGGTGGCTCAGAGGTTAAGAGCACTGGCCGTTCTTCCAAAGGTCCTGAGTTCAATTTCCTAGCAACCGCATGATGGCTTATAACCATCTGTAATGTAATCTGGTGCCCTCTTCTGGCCTACAGGGATGCCGGCAGAACACTGTATGCGTAATAAATAAATAAATATTTTTTAAAAAAGAGCAGAGTCTGTGATTGCCAGAGTGCCAGGTGTTCCTCCAGTCTGATCAGCATACTGACTGGAATTCTACCAATAGCAACAGAGCAGAAAGCCATCTTTTAGGGGCCCCCAGTGGCCACACACAGGAGAATGTGAATATTGAAAGGAATATTTGCCAGGCGGTGGTGGCGCACGCCTTTAATCCCAGCACTTGGGAGGCAGAGGCAGGTGGATCTCTGTGAGTTCGAGGCCAGCCTGGTCTACAGAGTGAGATCCAGGACAGGCTCCAAAGCTACACAGAGAAACCCTGTCTCGAAAAACAAACAAACAAGCAAACAAAAAAGCAAAAAAAAAAAAAAAATATTTACTACAGATGTTGAAACACTGACATAAAATTCTATGATTTCCTGGTCCTGGAAGGGAAAAACAAGAATATAGAATGGGAGAAAATGTTTGCAGATCACCTGTCTGATAAGGGATCCATATCTAAAGCACACAAGGAACTCTTTTTTTTTTTTTTTGGTCTGGTGCTGGTCAGACCAGGGAGCTGAAAACCCACACTACAAGGAGATAGATGCCCCTGTGCACTGTCAGCAACCATTATTGAATTCCGTTTTCTTCTTTTTGCACAAAGTCCTCAAGATCTGGTATATATTTTACATACATGATTCCTTTCAGTTCAGTTACTAAATTTTAAAGATTAATTTATTCATTATGTATACAGTGGTCTGCCTGCATATATGGCTGCAGGCCAGAAGAGGGCACCAGATCTCATTACAGATGGTTGTGAGCCACCATGTGGTTGCTGGGAATTGAACTCAGGACCTTTGGAAGAGCAAGCAGTACTCTTAACCTCTGAGCCATCTCTCCAGCCCCAGATACTAAATTTTAATTGACAAAATTTGATCTGTATTTGAATTTCATAACATGGAATCTTCAAAGTATAGCCAGACTAAAAAAATTTTCCAAAACTGAACCTAGTCATAAGATCGCCTCCAATGGGTGCAGTCATATTGACAAAATGAGTTCATCTTTTTTCAGGAGAACTGATTTTCTTTGAGGCAAACATGGTAGTTTTAAAATCCTATCACTTTAAGCCAAACAGTTTTACCTACTTTCCCCTCCCCATCTCCCCGCCTTTCCTCCCGGTCCCTCCCTTCTGTCCCCACGGGGGTTTCTCTTCTTACTGCAAAGCTCAAGCTGGCCTGGAACTCACAGTCCCCAGTGTCAGCTTCCCTGGTGCTGGGATCACAGGCCTGCACCATCACATCTTGCTTGGTTCACCTCCTCTCACGGCAACTCATTTGTATTAACACGAAACCCACGGGTTATCACATAGCCAAAGGCCAGCTCTCCACTCCCGGGAGTAGTTTTAGTGTTTAATGTACACAGTGCTGTCCACCACCATTAAAGCCTGTGCTCATGTAAAGGTACATGAAGTTACTCTTACCGACTCACATCCCAGCAGCCTTAGCTGCAAAGGCATCCTCATAGCTAAGCTGGTCCTACGTGAGCTGTCACAGGATGCCCTGTACCGCATGCTCAGCTTGTCTCTGTGTAGAGGATTCAGTGAGCAAACAATGCGGCCATTGCTACCTTTAGTATCTTATACTTGTCCAACATTTTATTGCAGAGATTCTAGACTTGGAGTTAGAATAAATCCTTATAAAGCTCTACTGAGACCGTAACAGGCACCAAACCTCTTAGTACAACTGACTCCATGATGGAAATACCATTCTGGCCACAAAACTCGGCACATAGACGGTATCACTTGCCAAAATGAAAACAAAGACCTAGTCCATCAAAGTCCACAGTTCTGGGAAAGTCTCTACCTTGCTTTCTGGCTTCTGGCAAACTGTTCTTGTTAACTGAAGTCAACCCAGAACATGGTTTTTGTGCTTAAAAGCTCACCCTGAGAAAGGTTCGGTGCTACATCGAGATCCCGAACACCCAATGTTGTCGCCGATAAAGGACTTTCTATGGACTTAAACAGTCTTCTCCAGGGAATGCCCCACAACACTCATGAGCCAGCACAATGGCCACATTTCCCTATGGCTCCCAGTACAGCTGGTGGTCAGCACTGGCCTCAGAGATACTAACCCATTAGTGTGCATCCCCATCGTCCTGTTTCAGATAAGTCCAGGGCATCAATGTAGCAGGAACACCTCCATGTGGGTGGAAGCAGTCTGTCTACCTGTGGCTGACATCCTGAAATGTTCCCAAATGCCTGTACCACTGCTCCATTTGTCAGGCTGTTGTTGGCAAGGTCCACGCCTGAGACTCAGCATATGCCTGGGGTGTGGCTCTCCCTGAGTTTCCTTTATCCCCTTCAGATGTAAGTGCTGTAGTTGAGGTGTATTTGAGATCTTTGCGTCTAAATGGTGCTCCAAGCAGATGCAAAGGATCCTTCCTGTCCTCCAAAGGCACAGAGGCTTGGCTCACTCCCCTGCAGTAGCCAGAGGCTTCGGCCTCTGCCCTGCCATGTACCAGGCTGGTCTCCTCTGCAGTGTTCCCTAAGTCTGTGTTCTCTGTTTTTGTTCTGTTTGAAATGGGTGTTACACAGCACAGGCTGGCTCCCAGCTCCCATCCTCCTGTCCCCTCTTCCCAGGGGCAGGGATTATGGGCGTGCACTGCCACAACTGGGATCCTCCCATGCTCACTAGTCTTGGTGATTGGGCCTTCTTCCTCTTGCTCAGGTCTGCCTTAGCTCAATACAACGCTGAGTCCCCGTAGCAGGAAGGAAGCCACAGGGCCACCTTGGGTTCCAAGGACTCAGCCTCAGTGGGACTGGTTTCTTTTTTTTTTTTTTTTTTTTTTTTTTTTTTTTTTTTTTGGTTTTTCGAGACAGGGTTTCTCTGTGTAGCTTTGCGCCTTTCCTGGAACTCACTTGGTAGCCCAGGCTGGCCTCGAACTCACAGAGATCCGCCTGGCTCTGCCTCCCGAGTGCTGGGATTAAAGGCGTGCGCCACCACCGCCCGGCGGGACTGGTTTCTAAACGAAACAAAAGCAAGGAAACTGACGTTTGCCAGCTGGACTGTGATGTCGGAGGGTGGCTGACCCGGCCAGCTGACCCAGTGCCTGGAAGCTGAGGCTGGAGGAGCGCCGTCTACGGTGAGCCACCCACGTGAGGACGTGGCAGTCTTAGCCTGTTCTTCTCACGCAGAAAACAGATCGAAGTCTGACTGGGTTAGCTTTGCTTACCACGTGGACCACAGTGACTAGCCCTGATGGACAGAGCAGCTATCTGAAAGCTAATATTTGCTGTGTGCTCATCAGCCGTCCAAGGGGAAGCAGACAGGCAGCAGCCATATCCCAACATTCCACCAACAGAGCAAGGAGTGGAGTCAGCTGGGCCCCTGTGCTGCCCACCCTTTCCTTGTCTCCCGGGGCCCCATAGCTCCAAGAAAGTCACATGACTGACTGCATGTCACAGCCCACCTCCCAAAGCACCTAGGGCAGGATGTCACCCTCGCAAACCTTGGGGCTGCAGCTTAGCCTGAGACACCTGCCCAAGCACATGCATTTTCTCGCCACATGGCGTTAGATTTCCCAGGGACTCTGTAGGGAGTGAGACAGGAGCAGAAGGCAAGGGAGTTTTCTCTCACATTAGTTAGTCAGATCAGTCCGGTGTGACTTAGGTCCTTGTCCAATTTTGAATCTCTCCGTTCACCTTTAATTCTTTGTCTGCCCACAGGTGTCATTAGATACCAAAGGTGCTAGGTGGTGCTGCCTGATAAGATAAGGGGTCTCTAGTGCTCACACCTCCACAGCATCGCGGACGCTGAATCGGGATGGATGCATCCATCCCAGGCTCTGCTCTATGCCAGGAGGAGGATGACCAAACAGAGACTCCCGGGAGGTAGACAGGACAATTGCCATGCTTCCTTGAGACGGTGAGGTTCAATCCCTGAGGGACTCTGTGCTGAGAGGCTGGGGAAGGTCAGCTATGTAGACGGCAGAGCCCAAGGCAACAGGGCCAGGCATCCCTATCTCAGGGGGGAGGTTCTAGAAAGGCTCCAGTCAGGGATGCAGGACAGGCAAGCACAGAACTGGCTGGAAGGGGCCCTGGAACTTACAGGGAAAAGGTGCCACAAGCATCTCCATGGGCCCCCCCGGTCCCAGAGGCTACAATCAAACCCTGAGGCTGTAGAAGACACCATGTTCCCTTCAGCAAGTAACTGTTTTCTTTAAAAAATAAAATTAATGGTGCATGCTCATTGTACATGATGCTATTTCAAAAAAGACATTTTCATACAAATCTGTATTGTGTATCAGGTAGGTTCCTCCCATGGCCCCTACTCTCTCCCTTTTCTCTTTTTGAAAAACAACTTCTGGATTTTTCCCAGGTCCTAGTAGACTCTAAAAGCCTGGTCATGGGATCCAACACAGCCTGACAGTTTACAAAACTCAGCAAGCACACTTGGATTTGGATGTGCCCAGCAGGGGTGCCATGACTTGGGAGTGGATATCTTGTCATCCAGCTGGCCAGGTCCCCAAGCACAGCTACCTGGTATGGGAAATAGCCTGTGCCGGGGAAACCTGCCCACTGTACTTTGCCTGAGGCCTCAGGAGGTGAGGGTGCTCTCTGGCTAGCAAGTCTGATTTGTAGCCAGCTCTGTAGAGCGAACACCCGAAGGTGCTGAGCTACACTCTGGGCTCTCCACAGGGGGAATGGGTAGAGGCCCCTCCCTGAACTGCCTTGCCTCATAGTAAATTATTATCAGTGGCTCTGCAACACCAAGAACAGATAACTGCCCAGGTCGAGCAGGGGTAGAAACCAGGAAATCACAAGGAAAGTTTCTGCTCTTCTTTGGATCTGGAATTTCCCCAAGGGCTAATATACTAAAGGCCTTTAGTCCTTATCTTAAAGCTATGGGGAAAATAGAAGCTTTAGAACATGGGGAGGTTATTGGAGGCATGCCCTGAATGAGGGTCATGACACTCAGTTCTTCTTTCCCTCATGATCTAGCCATGAGCTTCCTGTGCCACATGAGCCCACTGTGGGAGCTATGCTACCACAAGTTCAGAGCAATGGGACCCATTATAGACTGAATTCTCTACAACTGAACCTTTCTTGTTTTTAATGATTTCTGTTATTTTGTCACAGTAACAGAAAGCTAGCACAATTCCCAAACAAGTCAAGTCATAGGTAGGAAAAGGAACATGGGGACACTAAATCAGTTGGGAATATTTGGGGGATAAGGACTATCTGTGGTAGCTGTTTGAGTTTCCTGAAGCTGCTACAACAAACTCCCACCAATGGATGGCTTAACTAGACACTGTTCTCAGAGTTGTGGGGGCTGGGCATCCATGACCAAGGTGTCAGCAGGATTATTAGTCACATTTCCACCAACCTGTTCAGAACACCTAAAGAAAACAGAGGAGGAAAGATTTATTAGCTCACGGTTCAGTCCGTCATGACAAGGAAGGCAGAGCAGAGGGGCTTATTCATGGACAAAAGAGCATGGACTGGGGTGGCTCACATCACAGCAGACCAAGAAACAGCGAGACAGCCAGATCCAGGGCTAGGCGTCACTGTCAATGGCCTGCCTTTCATGACCTACATTTGTTGTAGAACATTAAGTTGTGTTACATTTGTTTACACTGTGGAACATTTGCTCTTATAATGATGCAAAGATTTGCTGCATTCTTTGATGTTGCATTTATTTAACTCTGTGAAGCTGTGGTACTGTGCCTGTCTAAAACACCTGATGGGCTAATAAAGAGCTGAATGGCCAATAGCGAGGCAGGAGAAAGGATAGGCGGGGCTGGCAGGCAGAGAGAATAAATAGAAGGAGAAATCTGGGAGGGAAAGAAGTTTGAGGAGCAAGAGACAAAGGATCGAGAAAAGAAGGGGCCAGCCACCCAGCCACCCAGCCACCCAGCCACCCAGCCACCCAGCCACACAGCCACACAGCCACCCAGCCACCCAGCCAGCCACACAGCCACACAGCCACACAGCCACACAGCCACACAGCCACACAGCCACACAGCCACACAGCCACACAGCCAGCCACACAGCCACCCAGCCACACAGCCACACAGCCACCCAGTCACACAGCCACACAGCCACACAGCCACACAGCCAGCCACACAGCCACCCAGCCACACAGCCACCCAGCCACCCAGCCACACAGCCACCCAGCCACACAGCCACACAGCCACACAGCCAGCCACCCAGCCACCCAGCCACACAGCCACACAGCCACACAGCCACACAGCCACACAGCCACACAGCTACACAGCCACCCAGCCACCCAGCCACCCAGCCACACAGCCACCCAGCTACACAGCCACCCAGCCACACAGCCACCCAGCCACACAGCCACACAGCCACACAGTCACACAGTCACACAGCCACACAGCCACACAGTCACACAGCCACACAGCCAGCCAGCTACACAGCCACACAGCCACCCAGCCACCCAGCCACACAGTCACACAGCCACACAGTCACACAGCCACCCAGCCACACAGTCACACAGTCACACAGCCACACAGTCACACAGCCACACAGCCAGTCAGCTACACAGCCACACAGCTACACAGCCACCCAGCCACCCAGCCACCCAGCCACCCAGCCAGCCACACAGCCACACAGCCAGCCAGCTACACAGCCACCCAGCCACCCAGCCACCCAGCCACACAGCCAGCCACACAGCCACACAGCCACCCAGCCACCCAGCCACCCAGCCACACAGCCACCCAGCCACCCAGCCACACAGCCACACAGTCACACAGCCACACAGCCACACAGTCACACAGCCACACAGCCACATAGCCACACAGCCACACAGTCACACAGCCACACAGCCACCCAGCCAGCCACACAGCCACACAGCCAGCCAGCTACATAGCCACCCAGCCACCCAGCCACCCAGCCACCCAGCCACACAGCCACCCAGCCACCCAGCCACCCAGCCACACAGCCACACAGCCACATAGCCACACAGCCACACAGCCACCCAGCCACCCAGCCACACAGCTACACAGCCACCCAGCCACCCAGCCACCCAGCCACCCAGCCACCCAGCTACACAGCCACCCAGCCACATAACCACCCAGCCACCCAGCCACACAGCCACACAGTCACACAGCCACACAGCCACACAGTCACACAGCCACACAGCCAGCCAGCTACACAGCCACACAGCCACCCAGCCACCCAGCCACACAGTCACACAGCCACACAGCCACACAGCCACCCAGCCACCCAGCCACACAGCCACCCAGCCAACCAGCCACCTAGCCACACAGCCACACAGCCACACAGCCACACAGCCACCCAGCCAGCCACCCAGCCACCCAGCCACACAGCCACCCAGCCACACAGCCACACAGCCACCCAGCCACCCAGCCACACAGCCACCCAGCCACATAGCCACCCAGCCACCCAGCTACACAGCCACACAGCCACCCAGCTACACAGCTACACAGCCACACAGCCACACAGCTACACAGCCACACAGCCACACAGCCACACAGCCAGCCACACAGCCACCCAGCCACCCAGCCACCCAGCCACCTAGCCACACAGCCACACAGCCACCCAGCCACATAGCCACCCAGCCACCCAGCTACACAGCCACACAGCCACACAGCTACACAGCCACACAGCCACCCAGCCACCCAGCCAGCCACACAGCCACCCAGCCACACAGCCACCCAGCCACCCAGCCAGCCACACAGCCACACAGCCACACAGCCACACAGCCAGCCAGCCATGGAGTAGGAGTGAGAGTAAGATTTACAGAAGAAAGTAAAAAGAAAAATCCCAGAGGCAAAAGATAATTTGATAATTTAATTTAAGAAAAGCTGGCAAGAAACAAGCCAAACTAAGGCCAGACACTTATAAATAATAATAAGCCTCTGTGTATGATTTATTTGGGAGCTGGGTGGTGGATCCCCCAAAAGACCAAAGAGCAAAAGAGTAGAAAAATAACCAACAACATTTTGGCATACTAATGTAGAAAGAACAGGTTGGGCTTGCATGCAGAGAGAATAAAAAGGAGGAAGAAGAAGAGAGATCAAGGAGTGAGGGAAAAAAAAAAAGGGACCAGCCACCCAGCCAGCCACGGTATGTTGGTGAAAGCAAGATTGTAGAAGTAAGACAGGAAAAGGCCCAGAGGCGAAAGGTAGATGGGGTAATTTGAATTAAGAGGAGCTGGCTAGAAGCAAGCCAAGCTAAGGCTGGGCATTTATAAGAAATAATAAGCCTCTGTGGGGGATTTATTTGGGAGCTGGGTAGTGGGCTCCCCAAAGGAGCAAAAGCAAGCAACATTATACTTTAGCCAGGCAGGCCCCACCTCCTAAAGACTTCCAGGCCCTCCAAAGTAGCACTGCCAACTGGAAACAAAACATGGAACTGTGAAGGACTTTTCGGATTCAAACCATTAACAGCAGAAGGGTTGGTTCCTCAAGGTCCCTTTTTTTTTTAGATTCCAAATGGTGTCTTGTCTTTACAACAACTCTACACAGCCTCTCTGTATAGCTGTCACTGTGTCCAAACTTCCTTTAAAGTGATTTAAATATTTATTTGCATGCGTGCATGTGCAGGTGTGGAAGGAGAAGAGGTCACAGAGGCGCCTCCTCGGTCACTCTGCTTCCTCCCAGGAGGCAGGGTCTCATGTCATGCTCTGCTAGGCTTGACTAGCAAGCCCCAATAATTCTTCTGTCTCTGCTCCCCCGCAGAGCTGGGGTTACAGATGTGTCCCCAATACCCAACTTGGTATGTGTGTTCTGGGATCCAACTCCATCCTTATTATTGTTAGGAAGTTCTCTTACCCACAGAGTCATCTCCCCAGCCCCCAAGCCTCCCTTTAAATAAGGACACTGGTTATACCTGATTAGGGCCACCCCAAATGGCATCATCTTGAGGGCCTCCGTGAAGACCCCATCTCCAAATACAGTCACACATATTAGGTCCTGGGGCTCAGGACTTCAATAGGTGATAATCTGGAAGGAGCCAGGGACATGGTCACATCAACAGTATCTATCTAGATTTTCCTCCTGGGTCTGCTCATCAGTTCTCCCACTGAGGCACAGAGTGCTTCTCAAAGGGCAGAGTCCTTTAGGCTGAGCCTCGAGGGACATTGGTTCCTCAGAGTCACAAGGCCCCCAGGCCCGATTTCCTGCTCTCTGGAAGTGTTACAAGCTACCTATACCCTTCCATGTTTCTCTTCTGGGAACTTGCTGGAGCCATCCCTGAATCAGTAAATCCCGAACCGGAGGATTTGGTAGAGCGTGACCTCTGTGACATCTACAACAGAGGCCACAAGCCCCAAGATGAGTAAGCACTTGAAATGTGGCTGGGTAGCCATGAATCTAAAGTTTGGAATTGCATTTAAGTAACTTAAATGTCAATAACCACGGGGAGCACATGGCACCGTGTGGACCGCTGAACCCGAGTGCTGAAGCATGGATTCACACTGGGGCACCTTAGGGGGTGACTGGCCAAGGTCATGGGTGCCAGGCCAGAAGCCTGGACTTCCTCCTGGAGGATGAGAGCTGATGATCTTTCCAACACAGCACTGAGGGGTGGGCAGAGCTGTTCTAGCCGAGTGCTGAGTTGGGTATGGAACAAGTTTGAAGAGACCAGCTAGGCGTGGCTGCGGACAGCACACATGTACCAGGGTGCCAGGGTGGAGGGACCCAGGTCAGGACCTGTCAGGACCCCTCAGGGCAACAAGGTTTTCCCGTGAAGCCGTGCAGCAAGGTGTCTTGACCTCCAGCAGAGCGGGCCTGCTGTTGAGTGAGGGGCATTCCTGCTGTAGACCAAGGAGAACTGGGGAGAGGAAGCCTAAGTCTGTTCACAGATGCCAATCTGAGTGTTCTTGGCTTAGTTATTGTTCGACAAAAAGAGAGGAGAGAAGTGTATCCCTGGACTGACAGATACTACCGTGTCTTGGTCCCAAAAGGCTAGCAGAATCCAAAAGCTTTTCAGTTCCTCTAAACAAATGAGTTCCACCAATGTGTTGTCAGAAAGTCCTTAAACCAAGAAGGTTCAAGAAGCCAGAACCAAGGCACCCAAGATTCAGTATCTTAGTCCACGTGTCCTGCAAAACCAACGCCAATGTATTGTTCTGAAGAAACAATACACAAGAGGCTGTGGATTTGCCAAACTTTTGGCCAAGAGAATGAGGGAAAGCAAAGAACATGCCAGGAGCAGATAGCCAAGTGTCCAAAGCTGCCTTCGCTGAGAGCTTCTGCTTCTGAGTCCTGTCTAAGATAGGACTTAAAGAGGAACGCAAAGCCGGACTGTGGTGGCGGTGCATCCCAAGCCCCCCGAGGCAGAGGCAGGTGCGTCTCTGAGTTTGAGGCCAGCCTGGTCTACAGTGTGTATTCCAGGACAACCAGGGCTACACAGAGAAACCCTGTCTCAAAAAAGCAAAAACCAAAACCAAATGAACAACCAAAAGATCAGATCCCCGGGGAGGGGCGGGGGATTACGGAGAGCAGGGAGATGGCTCAGCAGTGAAGGCGCTTGCCAGCAAGCCGGGTGATCTGGGTGTGACCATTGAAATCCTCACGTGTCTCCCAAGGTGGAGGCGGGAGAACCAGCCAGAATCACCAAGCTGCACAGCAGCAGCAGAAGCAAGCTAGACCCTGCCTCAAAACCAGGGCTGCAGAGGGAGAACCGACTGGCCTTGCGTGTGTGCTCTGCCACACACACACACACACACACACACACACACGCACACGCACACGCACACGCACACGCACACGCACACGCACACGCACACGCACACACACACACACACAAAGAGTACATTTTTGTTTTAAGTAAAAATGTTTATTACAGGGCTTGGCAAATGCCTCTGCTCCAGTTCTCAAGAGGCTGAGTCAGGAGGATCAGTTCAAGGCTAGTTTGTGCTACACAGCTAAAGAGACCTCTGTCTCAACAAAAAACCAAGAAGCAAAACCAAGAAACAAGCCTCTCTCTTAAAGTACTTGTGGAGCAGGCATTTTAAAGGAGGCATCTAAACCTCTTACACGAAGAACAACCAGTGTTAACACCCTGGTTCCTACCAAGCCAACCACACTCTCTGATCATCTCAACACCTTCGCCTGAGCCAGGTCTATGGTGGATTTATGGTTCTCTGCTTCTCCCGGTAAAGACCATCAAGCATGGACTTTGTGTTCTCAGGGCCAGCAGTCGCCTGACCAGGCTGTAGAAGGAACCAGAAGCAAATGCAGCCTGCCTTATCCCCTGTGGGCAGACTGTCTGGTGCAGGACCCTTCTTCTGAGAGGGTTGTCCAAGGGAACCAGCTGGGAAGGCTCGAATCACCTGCAGGTCTGAGGAGGCAAGTGCTGCCTCTGTGGATGTGCACTTATCGCCCTCTCCTGGCAGATTATAAAATTGCAAACACACAGAAGTTGCTGTGAGGTATGGTTCCAGAAAGACCACCAGACAACGAAGTCCAAGAAGGGCACTTCATCCCCCTGGAAACATCAAAGCCCCATTTAGAAATTGCCTAGCCCCAGGCCAGTGAATGGAACATGGTTCTGGGACATCCTGCTCTTTGTCTCTCCACCTGCAGGCTGCAGTACTCAGACTGAGTTCCCATTACCATTTCCACAGCCAGGAAGCTTCCAACCCCAGGTCCCTCCTACTGAAATAATGAAGTAATGGGGGGGGGGGGGAGAAAGAGGAGAGGAGGAGGAAGAGGAGGAAGAGGAGGAGGAAGAAGGGGTCGATAGCTGTACCATTGGAGACCCTATAGGACCTCTCTGGTACCCTGGATTTCAAGAAGATAAGCAGCACAAGTGTATGCATCACATTGTGCACCTGTGTTGCCTGGGACTGAACCTTATACACCTGCGAGTGAAACTTTCTGTGTCCCCAGGACGACTAAGGACAGCCAGTGACCATCAGTTGCTTTCCCACAGGGTCAAGCTTGCTGCTGTAATGTAAATTATATTGGTAAGCTGTCATATGCTATTACCACTTGTTCAAAGTGGACTCTTGGGTCAAGGGGCTTCTCCTTGTTTCCTATAAGCCCTCCTGTCCTGGACCAGGCTGTCCAGGAGAAGGAACACCAGCAAGCAGCTAAGGACATTGACAACATTGAATCCTTGAGAACAGCCAGAAGGTGGACCGTTTCCAGCAAGGTTTACCACGGTACAAAAATGCCTGAAGAGGGAACGAGAAGCAGGATGCTCATCCACAGAGAGAAAGCCCCGGCGTGGGAACAACAGCCAGCCGCCTCAGCTTCCTCAGGCGATACCTGCTGGTTGCCTGTAAGTTTCTGATTTGATGATGTCATCCTTGTTTTCTCTCTCAGTTTCTGTCTCTAGTTAATTCTGGGTGTTCTTAGCACCCAGTTTGATGATGTTTTTCTGTCTATCTGTTGCTTTTCTCAATTGGGTGTTTATTCTTTTACTTTTCTTGCTCTGTGTCTCTCTCTGTCTCTGTCTGTCTGTCTGTCTCTATCTATCTATATATATATATATCAATTATATATAACAAAAATGTAACAATTACATGTAACACATAGTATATATATATAGTCACTCATTCAAAACAGGAAGCATGCATGGCTCTGGTAGCTCATTATTTGGACTGTACAGAACAGCCGCAGGTGTGGGCTTTGGTTTTCTGCATGGACTATGCAAGCAGAAGGGATCAAGAGTAGCCCTGGATTAGCAATCCTGCTTTGATAAAACAGGAAGAGGGAACACACATTCTCAGGCCTCGGGTTGCACGGTGGTCCTGTCTGAAGGCAGAGTGGGGACGCAGGGGAGGTGATAAGGCACATGCTCAGCCTGACAGTCTCCGACCACTTCACCTGTGGTTCAGGGATTTTGAGGAGCGTGTACTCATGTGCATGGACGAGGCAGCAGCATGTAGACCTCACAGAGCAGCTCAGATCTTCAAACTCTTCCTAGTTCTGGGTCCAGGTCCCAGTGGACCTCTGCAGCATTTCCCATCATCCTCTTGGAAAGCACTGCCCCAGCAGTTTTGTGGAAAAGCTATTTCTCCATTTCACGCGCTGTTGGTGTGACCGTGATCACATGTCTGAGTCATTTTGCAAACCAGGTGTTATGAACAGCAGAACAAGTTCATAGAAAAGGAAACTGAGGTGAATTGCCTTTCAGGAACTTTGTTTTGTTAAGGGAGTTTTAGGCTCATGGCTATAGGCAGCTGAAAGGAGGCTGTGACGTCAGAGAGCATTAGGAGAAACAGACACCATGTACAGATGCAGGAGGTCCTGAAGTGAAAGAGTCTCCGCATCCCTTTAGTTCCGGGATTTCAGGAGAGTTGCTGCATTGTATGATAAATGGTGCTACTGGGTCCTAAAGGGTTTTGGAAAGCCCTTCGGCACTAGGGAACAAAGAGGGTGCTTGCTTTTACCAAATTTGTTTTGCTGTAGAGTTATGTTCTATACCACAGGACTAGCCTCCACGCTAGGAGTCAGGAAGGCACGGTTAAGGACTAGATGTGACTCCAGATCGACTTGTGTTTGGGCAGTTGGGAGGGAGGCAGGTCTCCTCCAAAAAGGAGAGAGAGGGAATTCGATGGTGTGTAGAGCAAGGTCACAGCAGTCCCTAGCTGCCTTGCCAGGGACTGCAAGGGTTGTGTGGCCTGAGTTAGGGAGCTGAGCTAGAGGACCATGAGCTGACAGGAGGGGCGGGACCTAAGCCCCTGTCCAAAGCCTCTGATGCTCTCTGTCCCAGCCGGAAGGCTCACCAGGGCACACGTCTACGGCATGAGAATTTCTGTGCTGGAGTCCCAAGTTTCTCATTCTCTTCACAAGCAGCCACTCCCACAGGCTTGGGGCCCCTTATATCCTGGCACCCGCTGCTAATGTGGCCCATCCTCTGTGCTCTGCCGGCCGTTCTCCGTCAGGCAGTGTGCCCCGTCCCACGGCTGCCCCACTTCTCACTCACTGCAATACAGATGCCAGAGCCAAGAGTACATGCTGCCCACGTGCAGCCATTGGCAGAGGGTGAGAGCTGGCAGTCCACGGGCGAGGTGACATTGGCCCTGGTCTGCAGGAAAACCCTAGGGATCCACTCTTAGTTAGCTACCCTGGTCCCTGTGGCGTGAAAGCATCCAGGGTTGTCAGAGCATGGAGGAGGGGCCACCTGAGCAGCAGATGGAGAGAGATAAGAGGGCAGCAAGCCCGGAGAGAATGAGAAACTGGAAGTGAGAAACTCGGACTCCAAGCACAGACATTCTCACGCCGCAGGCAGGGCTGAAACTCTCGGTGTGACTTTATGGAGAGAGACGCTGAAAGCTGGGCTCGTGAAGAACAAGTTCGAAATCAGTCAGAGACTGATTCTGTGACGTTCAAGAAGCCCAGCAGCTTCTCAGTGTGGGTAGTCCTCCCAGGGGAGTCAGAGGCTGGGGATGCAGCTGGCGGCAGAGCGTGTGCCCTGTGCGCACCTGGCCTGGGGTTTGATACCCAGCCCTGCGACATGAGAAGGGAGACGTGAGAGTCAGGATGACGTGAGAGTCAGGATGCTGGTTTTCGAAGCACAGGGTCCCCACAGCACAGCACCAATCCCTAGGTGATATGGTTCTGCCGAGCCCTCCATGGCAGTGGGTCTATGCAGCCTTCAGGGGGCACTCAACAATGTATCCTCGACCTCATTACAGCCCATGAAGGCTGAAGGACAGGATCCCAGCAGAAGAACAATGAGTATTTTCAGTTTTATTTTATTATGATTATGACTATGATTTTTTCTTTTTTTTTGAGACACGGTTTCTCTGTGTAGTTTTGGAGCCTGTCCTGGATCTCACTCTCTAGACCAGGCTGGCCTCGAACTCACAGAGATCCACCTGCCTCCGCCTCAGAAGTGCTGGGATTAAAGGCGTAATCCACCACTGCCCAGCTATTTTTCTTTTTTATGTTATATTTTGAGATAGTCTCACTGTGTTGCCCAGGCTGACTTTGAACTACTGGGCTCAGGTGATCCTCCTGCCTCAGGCTCACAGTTGCTGGGACCACAGGCGGGTGCCGCTGTGTTCGACTCACTTATTTTTGTATTAGGTCCTGGTTTCTAGCCATGAAGGGGTCGAGTAGATAGGAGGATAAGGGTGATGAGTTAGTTGACTGTTGGAAGAGCAGGGCCAGGACCTGGTTTGTGCTCTGGATCCTCAGCTACCCAGTACCCAGCAGCATCCTCTGCTCTCCGTCCTGCCCCTGCAGGCTGGCCACCTCTGCCTGCTCTGCATTTTACCTGTTGTGTCTTCCTCAGCAATGCATTCTGCATTCCTCTGCCTTCATCAAACTTAGATGTGAAGTTTAAAAACCTAGGCCGAAGGCTGTGGGCAGCTGACAGAGGGATCCATGCCTGCGAGGCCAGCACAGGGTTTAAGGGCCTCCACTCATTTATAGGACGATGGAATCTGTCACCTAAGCATGGTCCACTTTCTTTTCTAAATATCTAATGAGAAACAAAATAATTCATAACTAAAAATAAAAACGATTTCAAAGTTATTTCAGCCTTGGAACAAAGCATTTTCCACTGAGAAAATACTAAAATTGCCCCCGGGGACACCATGTGTGCCCATTAATTTTAACCACAATCTTCACACAGCCTAGGATTATCTGGGAAGAGTGTTAGTAACTTGTTGTCTAGATGACGTTGGAGTGTGTGTGTGTGTGTGTGTGTGTGTGTGTGTGTGTGTGTAGGGAGGGAGGGAGGAGGGCTTGTCTTGTTAGTTGGGTGTGAAGACCCATCCGGAATGTGGGTGGCGGCATCTCATGGATGGGGCCCTGAACTGTATCAAAAAGGAAGAGAGCTGGCTGGACATCGGAGCAGTAAGTGGACAGGGATCCACGCGTTCATCCTTTCTCTGCTCTGGACGCTGGCTCTTATTGTCCTTCATTGACTTCCGCACGATAATGGGCTGTGACCTAGAACTGCAAACTGTAATAGACCTGTTCTTCCCAAAGTTGCTTTTGGTCAGGATGAGTCTTTTATCACAGCAACAGAAATTAAACCAGGACTCCATGAAAGCAGGTGCACATTCTGCCCTGCCCCTCCCCCCACCACACACACTTTCTTTCTTAATGGTCCTTAAAACAAAGCAAACAAAAAGACGCAGAATTCTTAAAGCTTGTGACTAAGTTTATGTTTTAATATGTGAAACAATCAGAGTAAGCTAAGGAGTTATGTTCCAGTGCTGGGCTGGGGAGACGCTTCAGCAGTGAAATACTCGCCTTGTGGGCACAAAGACCAGTTAAATGTCCAGAAACTATGTAAAAACAAACAAACAAACAAACAAACAAAAACCCGTGGTGGTGCGTGCTTTTCATCCTAGCGCTGGGGGACAGAGGTAAGTGGATCTGTGGCTCCCATGACCTGCCAGTCAAGCCTACTTACTGAGCTCAGAGAGACTGTCTTAAACAAGAAAAGAGAATGCCTGAGGAGCACACCAGAAGTAGTTCTCTGCCCTCCACACTCAAGTACACACACACACACACACACACACACACACACACACACACACACCAGTATTTTGACATTCACATCAGCAACTTCCATAAGGAGGTTTGTGTTTCCGCGTTCCCAGTTCATATTTGCCATCTGCCTATGCTGCACTCTATGGACTAGAGTCTCATGAACTTCTAATGAGGCAGACGAGACTTACCAAAACCTGATTCTACCGCTAACCGTGACTTTAGGTAAAGCTTCCTTAAGATCAGTCTCAGAGCCAGTCATAGGTCTGTAATCTTAGCTATTTGTAGAGCTGAGGCAGGAGGCTTTCAAAGTTCAAGACTGGCATGGACATCTTAGACCCGTCTCTAAACAAAAGGTATGGAAAAGTCTTGGAATACAGCACACTGGCGACACACTCGGACACACTTGCAGAGCCTTATGGGAGACCTTAGGTTCAATTCCCAATTTAGACACAGCCAATCCACTTGGTCTCAGAATCCAGCACGCTTTCCCCTGTTCAGGGGCTAACTTGAAGTTCTTGGTGGCCAGAATCCTCAGCTCCATTTCAGAACTGGAAGAAAAGCACTTTCAACTACAGACAAGCCAAGTTTACCATCCATGGGATGAATGTTAAAAACTATGCTAGTGACTGCTGAACTGCAGGTAGCATAGCCTGGAACAGGATCCCAGCTTGCCTCCTCAGGCTCCACCCACCTCGGAGGGGAAGGGAGCCACAGGAAACCACTTCCCATGTTGGTAGCATGCCAGGCAGCCCATGTCCTACTTGCTTCCTGCCCCCCAGGTTGCGGTTCCAGTTTGTGGATACTTGCCCTTGGTCGTCCCCCCCCCTCCCCACCCCCACCCCCAGCCACCTAGCGCTTGCTGAGATGATAAAAAGGAAGCAGATACAGGATCTTTGCCACTTGCCATCAGGGATGGTAAACATCTTGTTAGCGTCCTGTGAGTCACAGGAGGGCTTCTGTAGCTTTCTCAAGCTGTGTCCTTGTTTTGTGCCCTAACTGGGTCTGCGACCCCATCACGCAGTTTGTGAATATGTTCATATTCATAAGCACGACACTCTAATCCAGCATTCCCCACAGCTTGCTTCGTGGAACACCAACCCCAGGAGACAAGAGCCACCAACGTTTCTTGTCAACCACACCAGGGGAGAGCTTGGCTATTAGTGCCACCAGCCAACTGGTTCTGATCCTGCAGGAAGGCTTCGTTTAATTTCCATAGTTATTTGGGCATGGCTTTCTCTCTCTCTCTTTCTTTCACATGTAATATAGCAAGTTTCACAAAGGTTTCTGGGGGTATGTGGCTCAGGTTACATGGTAAAGGATGATGCATTGTCATTTTCGACAATCTCACTGGTCTGCCGGGACACGTAGCTTTCTGAGTACATCCGGGCACAGAGGAAACCCGGCACCTTGTTCTTTCGTTTAGCACACCACACGTCCTTCATGATCTTCGTGAAGTAGTTTCTGAACTTCTGTCCAATAAATGCGTACAGCACAGGGTTGAGGCAACAGTGAAGGAAAGCCAGGACCTCGGCCACGTTCCTGGTGTAGGCGAGGCGTATCTCACCGTGGCAGGTCCGGTTCATCTTGCCCATGTTTACTGAAGTCACGAGGAGGACGACGTTGTGAGGGATCTGGCAAACCAGGAACACGAGAACCACAGCGATCACGACGCGGATGGCTCTGTGCCTTTTAGAATTTTGGGCCTGCACCAAGGTCTTGATAATGAACAGGTAGCAGAACACCATGAACAGCAAAGGGATGAAGAAGCCGAAAAGCAGCTCGAGCCCCAGCCCCAGCAGTTTCCAGGTGATGGGCTCCAAGACAAACTTGTACTGGGGCTCGCAGACCTGTCTGCCCAGCAACTCGTATTTCTCGTTGAAGATAAATGTGGGACTTGAGATGAAGACCGATGTGACCCACACCACCAAACAGATGATCTTACTGTGTGCCAATGTTCTGGATCGTATCCGGAAAGATTTGGTTGCCTGAACGATGGCAATGTACCGGTCCATGCTGATACAGGCCAGGAGCAGCATCCCGCAGTTAAAGTTGACCGCGTAGATGCCTTTCATGAGTTTACACAGTGAGTTGTTGAAAACCCAAGTGCCAGTGGCGTGAGTGACTGCCCAGAATGGCAGAGTGAGGACAAAAAGGATGTCTGTAATGGCCATGTTCAGCAGGTAGACATCAGTCATGGACCTGGTCTTCTTGTAGAAGGCAAAGGTCATCACCACCATAATATTGCCCAGGAGGCCAAAGACACATATTAAGGAGTAGGCAATTGGCATAAATACCCTGGTGAACTCTCTGACCTCTTCCAAGGAGCATTGCAATTCGTCCATAGGCACAGAATAGAAAGTGGGGTCAGAGTAATCATCAGTCGAGGCGTAGGGCTCTGTGGAATTCATTGTCTCCTGGAAAACAATGAACACAGAATTAGTGACGGCACATTTTCAAGCGACCACATTTAGCCAAAATAAAGCAAACCCTCACTTCATGGGTGACGGTCGTTGGTGTCGGGGGGAGGTCCATACCTGGTGTAGAAGGTGAAGTGGGAAGTTCAGCCACACAAACTCACCAGCACAGACGTGAGGAGAGCAGAGGGGAAGCCATGGAGGAGAGAAGGCAGAATGTGCTCAGTCACTCCCTGTTCTGGAACATTCTATCCCACCAGAACATACTGCACTGAATGTTATTTGATGTGAAAACACCCACTTAACAGGATTTCTTGATGCTTTCTGAAGAGCCGGAGAGCAAACACTATGGGCTCTGCAGGCCCCGTGGCTCTGCCTCAGCACCTCGAGCCAGAGTTGGTGGCTTGGAAACAGCCGTAAAGAACATAGAAATGAATGGGCCTAAACAGGCTTGGTTAGCCATAGACTGTGCCTTTCCAATTTCTGAGCTTTTTGACTTAAGAAAAGTCATATCAGAAAAAAAAAATCCACAGCTTTTGAACTGTTCAAGAGTCTTCACCCAACCAGTTAACTATATACAAGAAAATCATATATATATATGTATGAACTCATGATTTGAGGACTGGAGAGGTTGCCCAGTGGTTACGAGCACTCGCTGCCTTTCTGGAGGACCTGGGCTTGATCCCAGCACTACCCATATCAGGTGCTCATAGTCAGTGTGATTCCAGTTCCAGGGGATGTGATGCCCTCTCCTGGCCCAATGCATGTGGCAGAAGCTTCCTGTGATCAATATCATGAGTAGACACAGTCCACATGGATAAAGCCATTATGATTCTACCTAACAAGAAGACTTAAAAACTGAAAGCTGGAAGGCCAGTGCGGTGGTGCATTCCTGTAACCTCAGCACTCAGAAGGCTGAGGCAGGAGGATGGTGAGTTCAAAGCCAGTCTGGGATACACAGTGAAACTATCTTGAAAAAACAAACAAACAAATATCAAAAGATAAATTATGAGAGCAGGCGGGAGGAGGAGAGAGTGGGAGGGAGAGAGGGGGTTAAAAAAACTCACGGGCGGTGGTGGCGCACACCTTTAATCCCAGCACTCGGGAGGCAGAGCCAGGCAGATCTCTGTGAGTTCGAGGCCAACCTGGTCTACAAAGCGAGTTCCAGGAAAGGTGCAAAGCTACACAGAGAAACCCTGTCTCAAAAAATAAAAATAAAAATAAAATTAAACAAACAAAACAAAAACTCACAAAGCATTTATGAACAAGATTTATATGCTGAAAATCCTAATAGCTGAGAGAAAATAAATAGTGTGTAGATTTAGGAGAGGGATGTCAAGAGCAAGGCTGAGTGGTTCTTTATTCAGATACACGCTCCACAAATTGATAGGTATCTACAACATAAACTAAGTCAAAATTCTGGAAGGTTTTCTAAATAGAGAAAGTGGCTAAGTGATTCTGATTCTACAATGAATTCAAGAGAGAATGAAGTTGGAGGATTCATGAGACCCTGTGAGACTTAGGCCACTTCAGTGTCAGGGCAGGTGACATTGATGAAGGAGAAGGAACAGGAATCCGTGGACGGACACAAAGCCCAGAAACGAACCATACCTACATTAAGTAGTCAGCCGATTTTTAAACAAGGTACCGAGGTGACTCTGCAGTGCAAAGATGCCTTGAATTAATGGCGCTGGCACTGGGCCTTATGTGAGAGAGCTGGACATCCTTTCTCCCCTCCCACAGGAAAAGTGAGCTCACATTGGTTGTAGCTCTAGATGCAAGAGCAGAGACAGAGAACATCTAGAGGAAAACACAAGAAATCTTTGTGACCCAAGGAATGGAAGAATTTTCTTACGCAAATTGTGAAAGACGTGTATTGTAAAGTAATAGTAATAAATCATGCTTAATAAGAATTAAAAACATCAGCCGGGCGGTGGTGGTGGTGGTGCATGCCTTTAATCCCAGCACTCGGGAGGCAGAGGCAGGAGGATCTCTGTAAGTTAGAGGCCAGCCTGGACTACTGAGGGAGTTCCAGGAAAGGCACAAAGCTACACAGAGAAACGCTGTCTTGAAAAACCAAAATAAATAAAAATAAAAATATTTGAAATAAAAAAGAATTAAAAACTTCTGCTCTTTGCAAAACACTTCAGAAAATGAAAAAAAAAATATTTGAATCAGAAAATAGCATTTATAAAACCGTATCTATTCACATCCAGAACATACAAGGAATCTCAGCTACTCAGTACCTGGAAGACAACAAAGTATGTGATGGTGAATCTGTACAAAGATGTTGTAGGGAAGCCAAGCCACAGCCTCCCTGAGATGCCACTTAATTCCCACAAGGACGGCCATGGAAGGTGAGGGTGTCAGCAATGACACGGAGCAGCTGCAGATGTCCTGGTTGGGCGCTGGGAATGTAAAGTCAAGCACGTGGACAAAAGTGTGTTCACCTCGTGTGACACTGGCTGTGCACTGGATTTTGCACTGGATTACACTGGCTGTGCACTGGATTACACTGGCTGTGCACTGGCTGTGCACTGGCTGTGCACTGGATGTACACTGGATGTACACTGGCTACGCACTGGATGTACATTGGCTACGCACTGGATGTACATTGGCTATGCACTGGATGTACATTGGCTATGCACTGGATGTACATTGGCTATGCACTGGATTGCACTGGCTATGTACTGGCTGCATGAACCACTAACTGGCTCCTAGCATTCACCCAGGTGGGAGGCAAAAACACTAACTGGAGTTTTTAGAGAAAGTCCTTCTCATAGCTCCAAACCGGGAAGAGCCTGAATGCCCAGGGGCACAGAGTGAATCATGGTGGGCCCACACTCGGTGGAGTGCTACTTGATGTGTGGCCCTGTGTCCATCAAAACCCCTGAACTGTCTTCTTCGATAACTGTGTGTAATTATGGCCCAGTGAAGCTGATTTTAAAATCACTGAATGTTCTTTTATGTAAACAGCCTTGCACCAAAAGTGATAGAGGTCAGGGACCAGTTACAGAAAGCGCACGGGCCGTAGGACTGAGGTGACCCTGAAGGGTGGCATCCGTACCGACTTGGGGAGAGTGGGGGCTACAGGTGGTGGGACCCTCAGAAGGAGGCGTGAAGGCCCAGGGTACTGCAGAGGCTGCCGAGGGGCGGTCTATGGGAAGAACGGCACACCCACCGGGGAGACTAAAGCAGGGCGTGGTCAGCATGGTCCCTTGGCTAGAGGGGCTCGGGCAGAGACAGGACATGGTAATGTCTCCCCATGCCCATTGTGTTGGTGGGGAAAAAATGCTGTAATTAAAGATTATGAGGGTCGGGGCTGGAGAGATGACTCAGAGGTTAAGAGCACTGACTGCTCTTCCAAAGGTCCTGAGTTCAATTCCCAGCAACCACATGGTGGCTCCCAACCATCTGTAGTGAGATCTGGTGCCCTCTTCTGGCCTGAAGGGATATGTGTGGACAGAATGCTGTATACATAATAAATAAATAAATAAATAAATAAATAAATAAATAAATAAATAAATAAATAAAATAAAATAAAGATTATGAGGGTCAGCCAACCGTACTGTACATCAGTGTCCAGCTAGACTACCCGCATAAGCAAAATATTTACCTGCACTATGATAAGTCACATGTTCTGCATTTAAGTAAATTCAGTTCAGTGGAAGTTTTAAAAGTCTTGAGGATGGGCACTGACTCACGGCATAGAACTAACATGAGCCTGAGAGTCAAGAAGGTACCAGGCAAACACAATAGCCCCAAACAATGTCATTCAGACGAATCATACAGAAAACCAGGCCAGCTCCTACTGAAGGGACGGCCGGTGTCAGTCATGGTGGTTCCTCATGGGCAGGAGGATCTGGAATGTGGCCTGCATAGTTCCCAGACCAGGCTGGAGGGCACCACTAGCAGAGGCAGACACTTGTTCAAGTGTATATTATATTCAAGAGACAGTGTCTTCATTTACATTCCTTGATTAGCATGGTGAAACAACTCCCAAGGACCTGTCTCGGGAGAATGCCGTGAGCGTGTTGGGCTAACCCTGTGAAACTCAGAATCATAATGATCTCAGCAGTGCTGGGGTTGGCAATCAGTGCTCTCAGTAAGACAATAACTGTCACGTTGACTTGAACGCCAGACACTCACGGTACCTTGAAATGAATCAGCCTGTCAAACCACGACTGTCACCACAAGAGTGATGCATATCTTTGCTAGGAAATCACACTGGACACAGATTGGCATCTGGGCCACCACAGCACGTAGGGTCCTGAGCATGATCTGCCTCATCATCTCAATCTGTCAGCAGTTAATCCTCTGGAGATGCAACCTATACATTTTCTGTTAGGAGAATTTGTGTGTGATGATAAGGACCTTGGTAAATTCTTTTCTTTTTTCTTTTTCTTTTGGGGAGGGATTGTTTGATTTTTTAAAAATTACTTATTTATTTTTGTTTTATGTACATTGGTGTTCTGCCTACCTGTATGTCTGTGTGAAGGTGTCAGATCTCCTGAAACTTTAATTACAGACAGTCATGAGCTGCCATGTGGGTGCCGAGAATTGAACCCAGGTCCTCTGGAAGAGCAGCCAGTGCTCTTAACCACTGAGCCATCTCTCCAGCCCTCATCGGTGAATTATGGGGGAGAGGTTGAGATAGGGTTTCTCTGTGTAGCCCTGGCTGTCCTGGAATTCTCTCTGTAGACCAGGCTAGCCTCAAACTCAAAGATCCCACCTGCCTCTGCCTCTCGAGTGCTGGAATTAAAGGCATGCGCCAGTACACCCGGCTCCTGCTGGTGAGTTCATTCCTGATGAAATGTTTCTGTCTGTCTGTCCTTTAAAGACATCTAGACAGTCAATCTACCAAGAGGAAAGCTTCTGGAAGGATAGGGCCTACAGCCTGTTTTTCTGTGAACCTACAAACCACAGTCAAGCTACCCACAGCAAGACACCTTCCTGCCTCATCCTCAGGCTCACACTGTTCTCTTTCACATCTGCCCACTCACGGGGTCTTATTTTGGCCTGAATAAATCACATAGAAGACCTATGTCTGTGAACTCATTTTCAATGCGGAATATGGTCATCCTAAGTCAGCAGTTCTCAACCAGGTATGTATAGAAATATTCTAAAGAACAATTGGTATTAAGAGAGTCTCTGAAACCTGCCCCAAATTGTCCTTTGGGGAAACACTTCCGGGGTCCTGTGAGGGGATGGATATGAAGACACCACCTTGCCTGCTTGACTTGAGTAAAGTGTCACTCTTCCTGTCACCCTCTGCCTGCCTTTTGTTGGACTTCCCCCCTTTCCGGGCCGCTGGGGTCTCACGTGGGACGCAGTAGGACGCCTCAGTGTGTGCCAGTACAACATCAAAATGTTAGCACCCGGAGGTCCTTCCTCACCACCAAGTGTGTCTCCGTGAAGTTCATTACGTCTTCAAAACACGAGAGGAAGCAGCTTCTCACTCCTGTTCCCCCCCACACACTCTAAAGTCATTTCCAGATGACAAGAACGCCATCGTCAGGCTGCCTACTCCACGAGGAGAAGGAAGGTGGGGCTATTGTCAGAACCTTCAAAACTTAGTAAAGGGCTTTGCCATGACGCCAGAGAAGAATTTGGAGCCCAGAACCCATGTAAACACTAGGTAGCCATGCAGCTTATCTGTAATTTCAGCCTCCTGAGGTAGAGATGGGATTCTCACAGCAAGCTGGTTAGTGAAACTAACCATACTCCAGGTTTGGTTGAGAAACCCTGCCTCAAAGATTAAGACAGAGCCCCGCAGTGGTGGTGCACACCTTTAATCCCAGCACTCGGGAGGCAGAGCCAAGCGGATCTGTGTGAGTTCGAGGCCAGCCTGGGCTACAGAGCGAGGTCCAGGACAGGCACCAAAAATACACAGAGAAACCCTGTCTTGAAAAAAAAAAAGAGTAAGTTAGAAAAGCAACTGAAGAAGATTCATGCTATTAACCTTGGTCTTGCACACACATGTGCCCACACACGTGAACACACATGTGCACATGTTCCACACACATACACATGAGAAAGAACAGGGTAAAGCTTCACAATGTAGATACAGAAAAAGTGAATGTCACCACTGAGGTATGGAGTCAGTACGAATCCAAGAACATCATGAAGGACTGGGCGGTGGTGGTATCTTTAGTCTCAGGGCTCAGGAGGCGGATCTCTGTGAGTTCGAGGCCAGCCTGGTCTACAGAGTTTAGGACAGCCAGGGCTGTTACACAGAGAAACCCTGTCCCAAACCCCCTCCCCCCACCCCAACCACCAAACAAAAGGACATCATGAAGGAATTTCAGACACCTGGTATAGCATCACCATTTGCCGACAGACAGCCGCCAGGTGGTCCGAAGCCTTCATAGTCATGGTCACAGACCGCAGATAAGGGAAGTGTGACAGACATTGCAAATCTGTGATTAAATCTGAAATTTGAAAGTAATCATGAGAAGGAACTATGGTCTGGGTGCCAGTACAGAGAGATGGATGAGCCACCAGCCGGGCAGCAGTTTGGGTGTGGTGACAATCCGTGTGGAACCTGTTTCCAGGCACACTGGGACAGACCTTGACTGGCATAGCGCCGCCCATCAGGGTCTTCACTAGAGAGTTTCTTCTCGTTCACACAATGAATAAGAACAAAGAGAGGAGGTAAATGCACTGTGTTGGAAAAGCTAGAAGATAATAAAGAGGATGACCCAGGTCCTCAAGATCAGCAAGTGCTCTTAACAACCGACCCATCTCTCCCGCCCGGCCCCGCCCCTGCACTTGCATTTATTTAAATAGTCAACAGCTCAGATGAAAAATCCAAGTTCCAAAAGAGCATAACATTGGCGTTTATTTGATAGGAGGTTCACCAAGCCTGCTGAGCGGCCCCCACCAGGCACAGCTGTCTAGCTGCTGTGACTGTCCCCGTCCACTTCAGTCACTCAGCCTTCGGAGCCAACGGTCCGACACACCGACAGCACCGTGCTCAGCGCTCCAAAGATGTCTGCTCCCTAATCTCTGGCAAAAGGGACTGTGCAGACATGATTCAGTGTGGATGAGGAGCCACACGGGGCAGATAGAGTTGAAAGTACTTGGCCCTCAAGACTCTCTCGCCCAAGGCAAGGGAAGAGATGGAGGTTTGGGAGGGAAGCATCTATCGCTGCTCATGTTGAAGGCAGCTGAGGAACCACAAGCCAAGCGGGTTCCTTGAAGAGGCTGGCAAGTGCCCTCTCTGACGGCTGTTGTAAAAATAGGAATCTGGGTCCTGCCCAGGCACTGAGGTCTGCCCACAACTAGAGGGATCAATCACAGATTCCCCCCTTTAGAGGCCCAGAAGAGAAGGTGGCACTGTGCCCACCTGCCCTGCAGCTGAGGTTGGTGTCAGATCGCTGGCTGCAGAACTGGAAGCCAGGAAGCTCAGCCATGTGAACTGCCGACTCGGTGGTGATGGTGAGACCCAGAGAGAGCTCAGCAAAAGCAACATTTGCTTAACTTTTAGCAAAAAAGCCACAGAAACCACCAGGCTCAGAATGAGGTCAGTGCCCATCTCTGCACCCGGCTCTAGCCAGTGTAACACAGTGGTTAGGGCTTGGGAGAGGGGCTTAGGGATCCTTGGTGATCGAACAAGCACAGTGAGGTGCTGTTTAGCTTCAGAAGTGGAGGGTCAGCTAGAAAGGACACCCATCGTGGCTTGGGAGATTGTGACTTGAAAGAGGGACGTCTACTCTGCCCTAAAGTCGGACTCTGCTTGGGAGTAGAGGTGACGTGAGTGCCAGGAAGAATGTCAGATGGTTCAACAACAGCACAGGTGCCCTTGGGACATGGTGACCACTGCCGCCTTGAGTGGGGGAGTTGAACGCAGGATGGATTGGACCTCTTGGGCCAGGAGCCCTCGGCTGCAGGAGATGGGTGAGCATGAGATGTAGCTACAGGTGCCGTGAGACCCAGAAGTCCTATCACAGATGCTTGCCAATAGGGTATACCCACAAGCCTAGACTGCTTGCTGCCTATGTGCCTGGAGTTCATGGGTGACCTGAGCGAGGTCTCTTGGAGACAGGAGAGTTACACAGCATCTACTATCTAGTGAGGAGTGGATGTACCAGGGGTCTTGAGAAGAGCATGTGCACACACAGTGCTTTCCATTACTCTGTGACCACACTCATTCCCAGTCAGCTGTGCCTGGGGGCTTTGGCCCTGCTCTGGGGAAAGGACTGCTTCCTCTGCCAAGTGCCCGCTGCTGGCCGTGGGCCACTGGGAAACCTGCTGCCAGGTGAGGCCCCTAGGTCCTCTGGATGTGTGCTTTCTCCCTTTCAAGTTGCAAAGGCCCAGTTTTCTAGGAATCTCACCAGAAACCTCATTCACGTGGGAAGGACATGTACTCAGCTCTTGGTGCAGCCCTAGTGATTCCTGGCTTAACTTCATCACATGGTAACTCCATCCAAGGAATCTCCATTCACCCCGTAATCTCACATATCAAAAGAAGCGGGGGGGGGGGGGGGGGTGTCTTAGCAGGCTTTTGAGATATACCTTGAGGGCCACCAAAATGGTACATGTGGCTAATGCTGAGACATTAAGTAAGACCCACAGTTGGTGTCTTACTCTCCACGATTCATAGAGAAGCCCCCACCCATGCCCTCAGTGTATCTCACTTTTTTCCCCAAGTGCCTTCTTTCCCCTAACCCCTGTGCCTGAAGTCTGTTTTAAGATAACTTTAATAAAAAGCTATTTCAGACCAGCTATGCCTGAAATTCTTTTCTGTATCAAACCCCTAAAACTTGATTTGGCATGTGTTGAGGTCCCCAAAAGATTATGGGAGCTCCTCGGGGTGCTGAGGGTGAGACATCATGGATCTGGGTCCCTGTCCCATCACCACTGACAAACCTCCTGCCCCTGGGACCTTTTCAGCCCGTGATCTCTGCAGGGTACTTTGGAAAATGCAGAGGACCTGAAAAAGGCAGGCCCAGGGGCTCCCAGGAGCCTGTCCCTGGGCCACGCCACGCCACGCCACGCCAGACTGCAGTGGCTTGTGGTCTCTGCAGCGCTGTTCTACCTGGTTTGGAAGGGGTGGTGTCACAAGTCACAGTGACACGGTGACCCCTGTTACATCACATCCAAGTGGATCCTGTCTCTCGAAACTGTGAAAACCAAGCACTCCCCAAGCTGTGCTCTGTCCCTTCACTGGCTTTAGAAGCCAGCTCCTGGTCAGCACGGCTTTGCATGGCTTTTCTCCTCTTCCAGAGGCACTGTCTCCCTCTCTCTGCTCTCTTCTCTCTTTCCTCCCAGCACCCAATCTTTCACGTCTATGGTTTGAAACCACATAGGCACACTACCACTTCCCTCATGGCCTCGGCCAACTCTGCTTCCACCTCTGGGTTCTAACATTTCAGAGGTAATTCTTTTAATCACATAGAAAAAGAAACCACTATTTTAGGGAAAATTTAATACTAGTAATGCTTTCAACACAGTATAAAACTAATCTTTTATGTACCATGATACGATCTCCTAGAGACATTTCACTGTGTGCACTGTGCCAAGGAAAGTGTTTCTGAAGGTGATACGCATCTCACTGTCATGATAGTTAGTGCCTTCGCTGGTGCCAGACAGTCAATGGTAAGCCTGGGAGAGTGGCTGCAACTGGCTTTGAGATGGGACAGAGACAGGCAGCCCCCCCCTACACACACACACACACACACACACACACACACACACACACACACACACACAGAGAGAGAGAGAGAGAGAGAGAGAGAGAGATTTTATGCATGTGCCCAGATGTGTATGTGTGTGCATGTCTGTTAAGTGTGTATGTGTGTATGTGCATATGTGTAGATGCATTGATGTCCATGTGTAGGTATGTAGGTATGGATAGTTGTGTATACATGCACGTATCTATATGCATGTGTCTATAGGCCTGCATGTGTTGTTGCTGAATGAGCATTTCTGATGGTATGTATGGGTGTGTGCATGTCTGAGTTTATGTGTGCATATACACATATATGCATGCGTGGTATATACTGTCTTAGGTGTGTATGAATGAGTGTGTATGCAGATGTTTACAGAAGAGTATGTTTGGACAAGGCGTGTGTGCGTGTGTGTGTGTGTGTGTGTGTGTGTGTGTGCAGCTGTGTGTGTGTGCAGCTGTGTGTGTGTGCAGCTGTGTGTGTATGCAGCTGTGTGTGTGCAGCTGTGTGTGTGTGCAGCTGTGTGTGTGTGCAGCTGTGTGTGTGTGCAGCTGTGTGTGTACAGCTGTGTGTGTGTACAGCTGTGTGTGTGTGCAGCTGTGTGTGTGCAGCTGTGTGTGTGTGTGTGTGCGCGCAGCTGTGTGTGTGCAGCTGTGTGTGTGTGCAGCTGTGTGTGTGTGCAGCTGTGTGTGTGCAGCTGTGTGTGTGTGCAGCTGTGTGTGTGTGCAGCTGTGTGTGTGTGCAGCTGTGTGTGTGCAGCTGTGTGTGTGTGCAGCTGTGTGTGTGTGCAGCTGTGTGTGTAGGCTGTAAATCAAGTTCCAGACACGTGCTGGGCACTGAGATCACTCCTGGAACAGACAGCATGCCAGTGTCCTAGCAGACAGCCACAGCCCACCTGGACTCGGAGCAGTGCTGAACTCCCCCATTGCCTGCCACCCAACATCTGGGTCACTTTGCCAGGCAGTTCCCACAAGACCGTCAACAATGCCTTTAGTGAAAGCTTCTTCCATCAAGCGTTCTCTCACTGCTAGGTTTAGTACGTTTTAAGTTCACAGCAATCACAGGCACGCCGGCTTCTCCCCTCTGTCGACCTCAGTGCAGCTGAAATGCTACCCAGCTTCCTTCTGCTTTTGAGCTGGTGGGTAGGAAGAACCCAGAAGGTATTTTCCAGTGATTTGCTTTCGGGTTTGGCAGCTCACTTTTATACTGTATTTTGTTGTTGTTCGCTTTGTTTTTAGAGGCCAGGTCTCACTATTTGACATATGGTGGAGCTGTACCCATAATCCTTTTTTTAATCTACTGAATTCTGGGAACACAGTCTGGTTCTATATACACAGCTGATATTTCCTTATTTCTTGGCAGGAATTAAATCTTTAAGCATTTCAAGAGTAGCTGTGATGCAGACTTTGTGTCTGTTCCGTATTTAGGGTGCTGGTCTCTACAATGCTGCACCCACAGCTTTGCATTGCCTACATCTCTTGTGGCTCTGTGTCTTAACTTAGTGCTTGGCTTCTCAAAATCTCTCTGTGTACTGAGTTAAATAAAGAATTGCATTTTTAGGGGTCCAGAGGATGACTCTGTTATTAAGAGCAAGGACTGCTCTTGCAAAAGACTAGAGTCTGTTCCCAGCACGCACGGTTGGTAGCTCCCGACCATTTGTAACTCCAACTTCAGTGGGCTCTGATACTTTTGACCTCCTTGGACATTTAGATGAATTTGTTCATATCCCCACCCAGACACACACATGTACACATAATGAAAAATAAATAATAACTCTTAAAGAGGACTGGAGAGATGGCTCAGAGGTTGAGAGCATTGGCTGCTCTTCCAGAGGTCCTGAGTTCAATTCCCAGCAACCATATGGTGGCTCACAGCCATCTGTCATGAGATCTGGTGCCCTCTTCTGGCTTGTAGACAGAACACTGTATACACAATAAAGAAATAGATTTTTAAAAAGCCTAAAGGAAAGCGTTCCGTCGCTAGGACTGGGTGCAGCTAGGGTAGTGCAGCTGCCTGGCATTCTTGGGGCCCCTGCTTCACTCCTGGCACCACAGAAACAGTAGCCTGAGCTTGGTGGCAGAGGGCTGTGAGCCTCCGTACTCAGGAGGGTGAGGCAGGAGAATGGCAAGGTCAATGCCTGGGTCATGATGTGAAGTTTAAATCAAGTTACACACCCTGGTGAGACCTTGTCTAGAATCAAAAGTAAAACTGTATCTAGGAATAAAGCTCAGTGGTAGAGTGCTTGTCTAGCATGCACAATATCCCAGATTCAATTCCTACTAACACACACACACACACACACACACACACACACACACACACACACGTACACAGAGACACACAGATACAGACATACACACAGACACATACATACAGATATACACACAGAGACATACACACAGAGACACAGACACACACAAACACACATAGGCACACACACAGACACACACACTCAGAGACACAGACACACACAAACACATACACACACACACACACACACATACACGTACACAGAGACACACAGATACAGACATACACACAGACACATACATACAGATATACACACAGAGACATACACACAGAGACACAGACACACACAAACACACATAGGCACACACACAGACACACACACTCAGAGACACAGACACACACAAACACATACACACACACACACACACACACACACACACACACACACACACACACACACTTTCTTGCTAGACTGAAGTTTCTCATATATTTCCCAAAGAAAGAAGTAGTGACCAACCATCTCCAGACCTCTGGTGTGAGGTGGAGAGAAGCAAGCCTCCCGGTGAGCCCTGCAGAAAGAGCTGCTTTCTGGAAAACATGCTCCTCTCTCCTAAACCCACAAGAACTGGTACAAAACAAAGTTGTAAGAACTTATTATGTGGAAGCTTGGTTGGCATGCCCACATCCCATAGGAAACTATCCCTTCCAGACATCTCCACCACAGGTGAGAATGTCTGAGAAGCTAAGACATGTCTGAAAAAAAATTGGGAAGGGCTGCATGCTCACCCCAGGAAATGCTGATCTCCAATGTGGATTGGCCAGCTACCCCCGCCTCAGTGGTTGTCCACGCTCCAGCCTTAGCAGTGCGAAAACCATTCTGTCACCAGATGCGACCAGCAGAGATCATTAAGAGAAGAGACGCTAGGACTGTCAGAAGAAAGTCACCGAGTCGCTACTTCCTATTTAAAAGCAACGCCTATCTGCCTGGATGCAAATGGTTAACCATGTACATCCTGTAGTCTGTAAAAGAATTATTTACCATCATCATCATCATCATCACCATCATCACCATCACCATCATCACATTGCTATCACCACTACTGTCAATCACCACCACCCTAATCTGACTTGGAGTCAGACCAGGGCAAAGTGGAGAAGAACTTGGTTTTGTGGTTTCTTAAAGAAGAGAGTCTTTGTGCTGTTTTCTAGGTGAGGTGTTGGGGTGTGAATCCACCCGGGGACAATGTGAGCATTTGCAGTGTTCCGAGTGGCTGAAGTCAGGGTCTGGAGCTTTGGTTCTGCCCTGCTCTACCCCAGAAGTCCTGCAGGCACAAGAAGGATGCTGTCCCAGACCACGGCCAGATCCACAGTAGTTCCTACCTCAAGCACTGAAGAGAATGGGAGGGCTGTGAGACGGGGTACAGAAGACAGAGACGGGGGAAAGCAGGCTTCGGGGATCCTAGCTTCCACTCCTGTGCAGTAAGACCGAAAGCGGGGATCCCTTAAGTAGTGCTCCTTACCTCCATGAGATGGCTGGTGAGGGTTACCATGACTACCCTGTCCTTAGCCAGATCCCCGGGAAGCAACAGGTGGGGACTCACTTAAGAAACTCACTTGTAGGTTGGTGCAAGTGTTTGAACTGTAGCTAGTTCCTCTGAATTGAGACACTCCCTGCGGGAGAGAGGCTCGAAAGAGTCCAAAAGTAAACAAAATTTACAAGGTTGAGGAAACTCCTTAACTGTACAAGATCCACAGGGACCCTCCCCAAGGTTATATACGCAGTGGCAATTGCTGGAGAGAGGAGACTTTGTGCCAGGAGCTCCAAGGATGCAGCTATCATTCATTGTCATCAACGCCAGGGTGGGGTTCCAGGATGCAGCTTACCTTTGAGTCACCCCCTTTCTGTGTGTGAGTGTTTTGCTCTGTGTACCGCGTGTACGTAGTGCTGGTACTCAAAGAGGTCAGAAGAAGGCGTCAGATTTCCTGGAACTGAGGCTGTGGATGTGTGTGAGCTGCCATGTGGATACTGGGAATCAAACCCGGGTCCTCTGCAAGAACAAGTGCTCCTAACCACTGAGCCATCTCTCCAGCTCCATGGCATAATGTTGGGAGAATTCCCACAGAGCCACAGCTGGTTTGGCTCCAGAGTGTTAGCACCCAGCTTTAATCTGGCTTTTGCGATCGCTGTCTTTGTTTCCCAGGTATCCTCTATGTGAATTTTGTCTGAGAGCTTTCTGAAGGTGCACAGCCAAATGCAAATTTGGTTGAGGGAGAACCCGGAACGCCGCAGGTATTTCTCAACTGAGAATTTGCATTTGGCACTGTCCCTTTGGGGAGCTTAGGTGAGGGGTGTTGGGGTACAGAGATTAACTTGCTAAAAGGTGTGTATTGGAGAACAATAAAATGGCCCTTTGCTAAACTAGAGTGGACCAGCGGTAGAGATGGATCCTCCCTGCAGCTGGGAAAGGCTAGAACATCCTTGGGGTGCCTCTGTGTCTTGATTCCATGGACCCATGTGAACCTGCACCCGCACCCGATATACAGTAGTGTAAAGAGATGTTTCTTCATGTCTCCAGTGGTTTCAATACTAGAGGAGCACTGAATCACAGTATCGTGAAGTCGTTCACACTTTGGCGGCCAGGAAGCAAGTCCCAAGAAATGCTGAATGCAACTCAGAGGAGACACAGTGGTCAACCCCGAGCAGGGCTGACTGGTCCCCATTCTCACTTCCTAGAGGGGCTGACCACATCGTCTCATAGCCCAGCCCGACTGGCTCAGGCTGGATACACTTTGTTTTGCACCTTTCTGCTCCACAGAATCCTGAACTCAGCTGGTCCCAAAACTTGAGTGTGACAGGAAAACTGAACCTGCCCTGCACCGTTCCTCCAGGGACCCGGCCGTCACAATGGGATCCTCGTCCAGCCAGCATCCTGCCAGCACCGTCCAGCTTCCCCACCAAAGTTTCCACGGCTCTGCCCCCTGCCTTTGGCTCTACATGGGACCCTGTGACCACTGCTGTCCCTGTTCTTGGGACAGACGCCTCCTTCCCGAGTCCTGCTACCCTGTTCTATGGAAGAGCCTGGGATTTCCCGTGGTTCCAAGTGGCCTGGGCCTCTTGCCTGTGGGAGGGAGGCCTGTGCTGTGGCAGTATCTTCCCATGCCTAGAACCATCACCTCCAGAAAGGAAGGAAGGAAAGCTAAAAACACCTCCTTCTGGTCTCATTCATCTCAAGCCTCCAGGGCCCCTTGGCTTCTGCTTCTTTCTGGGGTAGAAGCTGGTATGAGTACCCACCAGGGGGTTCACATCAGGGGGTTCACACTAGAGAAGTTCACTGGCCACACAGAGAAAGAAGCTGGTGTGAGTACCCACCAGGGGGTTCACTGGCCACACAGAGGAAGAAGCTGGACTTCTAAGATGCTTGGGGATACATGTGGCTGGCCTGGCCTTTCTACCCACTGCTCCTTTCTTTCTTTCTTTCTTTCTTTCTTTCTTTCTTTCTTTCTTTCTTTCTTTCTTTCTTTCTTTCTTTCTTTCTTTCTTTCTTCCTTCCTTCCTTCCTTCCTTCCTTCCTTCCTTCCTTCCTTCCTTCCTTCCTCTTTTTTTTTTTGGTTTTTCAAGACAGTTTCTCTGTGTAGCTTTGCGCCTTTCCTGGAACTCACTCTGTAGCCCAGGCTGGCCTCGAACTCACAGGGGTCCACCTGACTCTGCCTCCCAAGTGCTGGGACTAAAGGCGTGTGCCACCACTGCCCGACTTTCTCACTCCTTTCACGACCTTGCCTGTCATGAAGATGAGGAGAGTCTGACTCTGTAGCCCTGACTGTCCTGGAATTCACTGTAGACCAGGCTGGCCTTGAACTCAGAGATTTACCTCCCTCTGCCTCCTGAGTGCTGGGATTAAAGCTAGAAAGCAAATCTCTTACAGAGAACTAGCCCCAGAAATGACTCGCCTGAAAAAAAATAAAAATCAATATAACAGATTTAACCCTGTTAAGGACCAAAAAAGAATACTAAACAGAAGTCCTGCATGTTGGGCCAAAGCACTGTGGGTGAGTCACTCCAAAGGCTTCGGACTCATCTTCCTTCCCTGGAGGCAGGGATCCAGAACTGAACTTTGGAGAGGCTAGAGGGGAAAGACCCTCAGGGCCTGCTCTGACCTGCCTTCTCCACCCAGGGGAGTAAAGGGAACCACAGAATATCCTCCCTCTGCCTTCCGGGGCTCTCAGGCCACACCGGATGGCCTCCATTCAGGTGGCCACTGTTGCCTGGCCTTTGCCGTTGTTACAGAGCTCTGCTCTCCCAGACTCTGCGGGGTTTTGTGTGGTCTCTGTCCCAACATCCCTTCCACATCTCAAAGCAAAATCCAAATTATTACACGTCACCCCGAGAACACTTCAGTGCGTTTGTTTTTATCCGGGAACACCCCATGCCCAAGCCTCACCCACAGATGTGAAAAGACACCGCCTCTGCACCGACATTGTGGGGTACACAGAAAGTAAGCCCACACTTTCCAGTCTGAACGGGACACAGTCAACACGGAAGTTTCATTTAGAACAAGATCCAGAGGCAGCTGGCTAAGGTGAGGCCTCAGCCACCAGGCGCTGTTTGAGCATCCACCTTCCGGCAAGCAGAGGCGGACAGGAGTGTCACGTGAGGTTCTTGGGCGGAGGAGAACAAAGTCCGTGGGAATGCAGAGTCTTGGGCACGCCCGACCTGACTAGGCTCCTCCCAAAGCCACACACCGGTTTTGTTTTAAGCCTGCCACTCCATGGGTGAAGGAAGGAGGACATTTGTAAAGAATCAGAGGGACCAGGGGGCCCAGACACAGCTTTGCAGTTATAACTGAGTCCCATGAGGGGTTACAGGAAGCGAGGGGATTCAGAGAGAGAGAGAGAGAGAGAGAGAGAGAGAGAGAGAGAGAGAGAGAGAGAGAGAGAGAGAGAGATGCAGAGACAATGAGGCCCAGAGAGGTGACGACTGAGGCCAAAGTGTAAATCGAAGCGAGGGAGAGAAACCTAATTAGTATCCAGAAGTTCAGGTCACTGAAAAAAATCAATGCAGGGCGACTGGGGGGCAGGGGCAAGAGAGGAAAGTGGATGAGGGACATCTGCGTGGTGGAGATTCTCATGAAAACTCACTGTGTGTCTAATAGCTCATGCTCAGCAGCCAGAGAATCACCTCTTGGTATGAGTGTGCGGGAGGAAGCTGTACTCCAGGGAGGGAGTGAACACTGAAGCTGCCTACAACAGCTGGAGAGAGGTCTGAAGATTGGCCGAGACTCAAACGGGAGGATGGCTTACGGAGGCAGAAAGCACAATTCCTAAGGGGCAGCATCGACACCACCTCCCACCCTTCACGTGGTCTCCCAATCTCCCTTCCCACTTCAGCCCCAGCTGCGGAGGACAGAGATGTAGACACTGTCCAGGAAAGTCAGACAGAGACATGGGAGACAGAGAGGCAGAGACCATGGGGCATGGGGAGCAGAGCTCACGAGACCTTGGGGGACAGGGGCTTCAGAGAGCATGGAGATAGGGATTGCAGAGACCACAGAGGTTAGGCATTCAGAGACCTGGAGCTAAAGTTGCAGAGATCACGGAGCTTGGGGATGGGCACAGAGGAGACTGTAGGGGACGAAGGGAAAGAGATGATAGAGGATGAGGGATGTAGAGGCTGTGGCAGAGAGGGATCCAGAAACAGTGGGAAATGGTGATAAAGAGACCGGGAGGGAAGGAGACGAAGTGACCATGGAGAATGGACACATGGAGTCCACGGGGCAACCAAAGGCCTCACTAACCCCTGATGGACAGCTCATCCAACGGGAGTCAACCCTTAACCAATAAGAATGGTTCAACTTTTCTTGGCCACTTGGCCCTCCTGGCTCTTGTGGAAGCTGGCCTCAGAGTGACTACACCCTGTGGCTCTCCTGGGGTGTGTAAAGTTCAGTGTCAACGCCAAGCTGGAAAGGGGTCCCTGTGCCCTCACAGAGGTATTGGTAGTGAGGACTGGGATACAGGTGCTCTGTTCCTCTGCAGGTGAGGATCCACTCGGGGGAGGAGGGAGGGACACCAGGAGGTCAGACACTGTGTAGTGGGGTGGCAACCAAGGGGGAGAGTGTGACTGTCCTGGGTGTGGAGGGCAGTCCAATTCCCCATTGCACCGTGGGAAAGCATGGACCGGTTAGGGTTCCCTTCGGATGGGAAAAGGCACATCTCCTGACACCCAGAAATAGAAGGCAACCTTTCCTCCTGTCCACTGCCAGAGGGGATACAGCGCAATCAAACCTGCAGTGTTCTGAAGGGGAGGTGGATAGGCCTGGAAACGGAAGTGCTGGAGGCCAGCTGTGGGGAAGGGGCCGGCCCCTGTGAAAGGCTGCGGTGCCCACAGGGCAGGCAGGAAGCCTCCAGGGGCACCAGGAGAGTTTGGCATCCTTTCTTCTGAATACCTGTGACAACTCCACTTCTGCGGGCACGTGCCGAGAACCTGGAGAGACGTGTGCTTGCGGTCGACGTCCTGCACGGGCCCCAATCTGGTCACTCCTTTCTAACCCTGGACTCCCCCAAACCAATCAGAGTTGGTCGCTCTTTATTGAACAGGACCTTCTGATTTGATTTCGTGGAAATACCGGCACCTTTGAACATGCTCTTTGAGGTCCTGGAATTAAACTACTCTGGCGGTAGTGTCCAGCACACGGCTTTATGCTCATCCAAGTGTGTGAATGAAGGTGGACACTGACAAGCCACACCCAGAAGGTGGCTAGCAGCCCGGGGGTAAACACTTAGAACTACAATGGAGTGTTTGGGGTGGTCTAGAAACTTAGGGGCAGCTTCGTGTCTATATCTCCACTTCCGTTACGTTCCTGGATGAGACTAATCAGCCGCACAGTGAGCTGAGTGTCAGAACAGTGAGAGGCCACCCACTGCTGGAAACAGTACTTGGTCACCCGTCAGCCCCACTTAGGAAAGTTAGCTGAGCGAAAGGCCTGGGGCCTGCCCTGGTTTATCCTGACCCAGATTTAGGGCCTTCGACTCCATTCCCCTGGCTGGGAAAGGCCACACTGACTAACAGAGAAGGGCCTTGCTCGCTTCTGTGTTTGAGGGCAAAAACGTAACAGCAGCAGCCATGGCTGCGACCAAAGATTGAAGATCCCGTTGACTGAGAATTTTATACCAGTGAGGGCTACCCCGGTGGGCCTGTGAATGCATTTCCATGGTGCTGGCACCAAAGTGCAGGCAGGCCTGGAGAGGAGCAGGGACCTCTGTGCCTGCTCCTCCATCCCTACTCCCTCTCGTCCCATCAGGCCGAGTGACAGCCACTTGAGCACACTGTGACAAATCATCAGATACCCTGCTGACTCCTACAGCAGAGCTACCGGCCTAGGACCCCAGAGCCAGGTGGTGGGGAGGATGGCGAAGGTCAGTCCTTCCATCCTGAGCTCCACGGAAGAGAAGGGACTGGAAGGAAGCACAGAAGTGGCCTCAGGGGCGGCCTGCCCACACTGAATGCTTGGTTCTCTTGTCCCCGGGGCTGTGGGGAGCCGTTCTTAGCAGAGCGGCTGTTTGCCGCTGTGGTTAGTCTGCCCAGCCCTACCCTGGTCCTGGCTGGCTCTCCTGCCCCACCCACACACACCTCTGGTTTTTAAGATATAAACCGCTTCTTCCACCCCCCTTTTTTCCTTCCTTGGTTTCCCCTCTCTGCTTCGTCATCTGTAGGCTTTTTACTTCTTGTCAAATAGAAACATTTTAACAAGTAAAAGATGTGTGGTTGGCAGGCAGCAGGCATTCGCTCCTCTTGGGCGAAGTCTTCTTTACCTTTTGTTTTCTTCGAGATGAGGCTTCCCTCCCACTCGCTGGGTGACTGAGGATGACTTTCTGACCCTCCTGCCTCCATCTCCTGAGTGCCCGGATTACAGGTGTGGGCCACCATTGCCTGTCTTGTGCGGTGCTGGGGGTCAAACCCAGAGCCTCTGCCCAGTCCTTCTTTAGGTTCTGAATGCAGTTTCTTCCCGTCGTCTCTACTAAGGTCTGAACCACTCACTGGGAGCTTGCTGTATTACATGTGGCAACCGCAGTGATGGCTGTTGGTATCTACCTCCTCCTGGAGACATCTATTCCTACCTCGCTTTCAGGGACCGCTACCCATCTTGAGCATCTCACACATTTACCATGAGACTCCAAAGGAGAAAGCCAGGCTGTAACACAACACCTGATACAGCTCCTGGTCATGTTCCACTAAGATCTCATCTTCCAGCCTTGTCTCTCGCCTTCCTTGGCTTTCTGCTGAGTGGCAAATGAAGACTCTTCAAACTCACAGGCCTGGGAGTCTGACTCAGTGGCCCTGTGAGAACTGCATGGAGCTTGCGTGACTGTGTTAGTGATTTCCATCGGCCTTTGCTGGTAACTCAAGGTCTATCTGCTACATTGGTTGGCATTCCTATTCACTCTCTGCTTTTAGAAGTTCCAGGCCTGGGAAACTTCCAGACAGTCCTATTTATCAGAACTGGGTCTAAAATAAGAGTCAGTGTATTTGAAGGCACACCTGAGAGTCTCCCCTGGGAGAAGCACCCAGGCTGAGGGCAGGGGCTTGCGGTATCTATTTTGGCTATGGTCTCTTTTTCTGCTCATTTCCTCTTTTGGGGACTGACTTAGAGGATATTATTAGAGAGGAGATCTCCAGGTAAGTCAGGGCTCAGGAGGCCTAAGGCACTTAGTGGAAAACAGCCAGGGAAAGCACAGAGCTCCAGTGCCGTCGTATTCACAGCACGACAGCGTCTTTAAATGACACCCATTAACCCACAGCACCTCAAAACCCGCTGTTTGTCACTTTCACTTGGGAGTCGATGCTATCGGAAGAATGTGTTCCGACCAATTGTGGCATCCCGCATTCCCCTGAGCGGGGGCGCGGATGGTCCTCGGTGGATCTGTGCACTCCCCTTGGTGGGTTCCAGGCTCACCGGCCGCTTCCTCCACCATTCTTAGCTGTCTGTCCCCCTGTCCTGGCCCTGTTCCTCTGCCTCAACTCTTCCCTGCTCTCCAGGGTCTATTTCCTTTGCCCAGCCTCACCCAGTTTAGGTAGGGCCACCCTGCAGCCGACTCTGCTGCCCAGTGAAGCCTCGGGGGACAAAGACACTGGAGCTGGTTTGGGTTTGTGGAATCTGTATTTCCTCTCCCCTGTTATGGCATTAGAGAGGAATGCTTCTCCAAAGGTGGTCTTTGGAATCAGGTCCTATGCAAATGTTCCCATGCCTCTTTGCCAAGCACTGGCCGCCTTGTAGTAGGGCTGTAATGAGTTAAATGTTGCATTCAAGGGCTCAGCTGGGAGAGTGCTTGCCTCGTCTACACGAAGGACTGGGTTCAATCCCCAGCAGCACATAAACCTGGTGCGGTGGTGTATGCCAGTGATCTCAGCACTCAGGAGATGGTGGCATGAAGATCAAGGCTATCCTTGGCTACACAGCAAGATCAAGCCCAGCCTGGGAACTATGAGACCTTGTCTCAAAATCAACCAGGTGAGAAAATGCCATATTCTATCATCATCTTATGAGATAGAAAGGGAAGAGACCCTGACAAAATGGGTCAGACTCAGACTCCGTCCATACTGCACCCGAGGTCACGACTCCTTCTCCCCAACCCTAGACATGGTTGAAGTGACATTAAATGATAGATACTAAGCGCCTTACTCATGGTACTCAAAAGACTGCCAAAGTGAGCACCCGTCCTCTGTCTCTACAGGACCGAAGGACCCCAAGCTCATAAGCATCCCATTAACACAAGACTCGGCAATCTGGCCAAGTAGCATCCTTCTTCCCTCAGAGCCTGATCTTTACAAGGACAGCAGAAACACAGTGCTTCCCAAAGTCCAAGACGAAGCAAAACTTACCAGCAGCGTTGCCGACCCACAAACCAGCTGCTGCGGGTTTTTTCTTCAATTTCAGATTTCTTAGACCTTTGCTTCCTCTCACAGGTGTGGAGGCCCCGGCCCCAGTCACAGCGGATTGAAAGTGATGACTTCAAGCCGCAGGTGGCTGGAAGGGTGTCCGTCCTTGCTGTCCTGCTCGGGGCTCGGGGCTCGGGGCTCGGCTCCTCGAGGGAGTGTGGCTGGGTCTTCACCCTCGAGGGGGTGGGTGGCGAGCTGCCTTACCACAAATGTCTGTCTTCAACACGCTGCGGACCATATGAAGGTAGCGAAGGTGGAGGCAGGAAGACACCTTATGTAACTAGGTCAATGATTTCATTGTGAGATGCAAATTTTTTTTTTGTTTCAGAATTATTAGTCTGTGGAATGCTTCTTGATTCTTGGAAATTACTTATCAGGTAGATGATTGTAAACTTCTCTGAAAAGGGGTCCTGTCCACCCACTGGACCACAGTCAGCTGCCCACATTTTTGCTCTTGAAGGAAGGAAGTCTAAAAACCTCAGCAAGTGTCTGCGAGGCTACACATCCCCCAGGACAGTCCTTGTTTGGGCCTTGGTGGAAAACACCAGTGATTTCTGGTAGGCAAGGTGGGTGACGGCAACCCAGGACTCTGGTACTCACATCTCTCCTGTCCTTGTGAGTCTTAGTAATACTATTAAAGGCCTCTAATGTTTATATGGCACAGCGCAAGGATACTTTTTTTTTTTTTTTTTTTTTTTTTGGTTTTCCGAGACAGGGTTTCTCTTGTGTAGCTTTGCGCCTTTCCTGGATCTCACTTGGTAGCCCAGGCTGGCCTCGAACTCACAGAGATCCGCCTGCCTCTGCCTCCCGAGTGCTGGGATTAAAGGCGTGCGCCACCACCGCCCGGCAGCGCAAGGATACTTTGCATTTACTCCTGACAAATATTTTTTGCAAGATCGATGGTATCACCCCCATTCTCAGGTGTGAAAAAGCCAGCTCACAAAGGTGTTGAGTCATTTGGAGCTGTGGATTCAGTTAATAAGTCTCAGAGTGCTGGGGCCTTCTTACACAGACCACATTCTTCTATTTCATCAGCACTCATAGTGGGCCGGCTCTGTGTGGGAACCATGTTCCGGGAGTAGCAGAGAAAGCAGGCAATCAGCCGGGCGGTGGTGGCACATGCCTTTAATCCCAGCACTCGGGAGGCAGAGCCAGGCAGATCTCTGTGAGTACAAGGCCAGTCTGGTCTACAAAGCGAGTTCTAGGAAAGACCCAGAGCTGCACAGAGAAACCCTGTCTCGAAAAACCAAAAAAAAAAAAAAAAAAGCAGGGAGTCAAACAGGTGAATCCTTGACCTTGAAGGATTTACATGCTCGTCATGGGCTGGCAAACACTGTGAAATCAAGTGAGCACAGTCTGGCAGCCTTTACTGTGAGGTAGCCAGCCAACGGACCCTCTTGCACACAGGAACCATGTGTGAGAGGGAAGCCAAGGAGGAAGAAAGAGGTGGTTTTCAGAATGCGGTATCCAACACTGCAAGAGAAGTCTGGCCGAGGAGCTCAGAGCGATGTCAGAAAGCTGGACCAGCGGGCTCGGGGCTCTGGACACCTCCCACCTCCGCACTGATGCATCCATCAACTATCCTCCCTACAAAGGGACTAGGGGTCCACACTCCAAATTCACAGACAGCTGGAGAAGACTTTCAGCTCTTCTCATTATTTTGGCTTGCTTAAGTTTCTATCACCAGGGATATTTCATCATCTAAATACATGGAAATGAACTGAACTGGCCACAGAGTAACCACCCCCTACCCCCCCACACACACCCAGGGCTTCACACTGGCCGGCACCAGTGTCTTTACTGCTGACAGGACTGCAGAGCAGAAGTCATGTTTGCCTTGAAAAGATCCCTATGGCTCAGAGGAGGGAACAAATGATGCAATGTAAGATCGGCCTGGGTTCTAGAAGAGTCCAAATCCCACCTCTGGAACTAATTCCTCATCACAGAGAAAGCTGAGCTTATCCACTTCTGGTTTTGGCTCAACTATCCGATGGCCTTATTCCCATTGGCTTGTGGAGAGCCTGATAAGATGGCAGCTTTGAGTGGCCCACGCACAAGATACAACTTTCCTGAGTCTTTTAGGTTCTAGTACACACAGCTTGGCTCTGAGGCTCAATGACAAGCTACCCTGGGCTCCAAGTACCTTCAGTCTGCAGGGTCCTGTATGCTGCCTCTCAAAGGACCCACTCGGGAAATCAGGGTCCAGTCTGTAGATGGTGGGGTCAAGCCCTTGTTGGTATTTATAGCCTCTCCACTGATGATCAACAACCGTGAGCCCGAACCTGACTAAAAGCACCTTGCTACCACATAACCATGGGGTCTTGGGGTTGCCACACCCAACACCACTTCCTCATTCATTAAAAGCAGCCTGTTTGGGCTGGCTTGGAAATATCAGTAAGTCACCCACGATAAGGCTCTTATTTCCAGCATGCTTGTCTCCAGCTCAGCTCCAGCACACAGTTTCACTGAAGTTCCTTGTGGTAATGGGCATGGCGGAAAGGCTTTGTTTGTCATGTGTGAAGCACCCCACAGGCAGGAGCTGGAAGCAGCTGGAGCACCCCATATCAGAGCATCGAAGGTAGTTCATAGGGACAGAATCAGCTAAGGTGACATGTTCCACCTGCCAAGGAAGGACCTCAGAGCAGGGTGACTATTCAGGGAGGGTGGAGAAGAGTGGGCCAGTGGATGCAGGGCATAGGAGCCCTAACATTCAGTATACCCCTTCAGGAAGCACCCCCAGCGCAGTCAATTAGACCGAAACACCTGTTCTGCGGGTGGCTAGCCGCTCACATCAGTCCCATGAAGGCCAGTGACTCAGTGCAAGACACAGGATAAGACAGTCTTGGGCTCAACAGCACAGACATCTCATCATGGAGGTTGGTTAACATTTCCGCCCAATTTGTCACACCTGAGCCCCGTGTGGTATAGTGGCTTGGGAAACCCCAGAGAACTACCCAGACTCGGGGCAATTAGATCTGTGCTCAGACTCAGAGGTAGCTTACGACTTCACGATGTTTTCTTTGCTTGTTTTTTCATGTTGCTCTCATCCAGAGTTCCACCACCTTGAACATATCTCACTTAATGAAAAACCCAGCTCACTGAAAAGAGCAGTGCCCAGCACAGTGGGATTCATCAGTCTTGTTCCACACCACACTGAGCCAGTCAGTTGCTACAGTGAGGGCTCAGAGAGGGCCGGGGTAGGCAGTGGTTTCACTAGTTGGAAACATCAGCTTCTATCTGAGCGGCTCATGGAAGCACCCAACTGTTGTGATTTTTTTAACTCTTTCAGGGGGCCCCCACCACCCAGCTCCCAAATAAATCACACACCCAGGCTTATTCTTAGCTATAAATGCCTGGACTTAGCTTGGCTTGTTTCTAGCAAAGTTTTCTTAAATTATCCTGGCTACCTTTTGCCTCTGGGCTTTTTTTTCTTACTTCTATAATCTTCCTTTCACTCTTACTCCATAGCTGGCTGCAGAGCTGACTGGCCCCTGATGTCCTCCTCCTTCTCTGGCTACTTCTTTTTTTCTTCCCAGATTCCTCCTTCTATCTATTCTCTCTCCCTGCCAGCCCTGCCTGTCCTTTCTCCTGCCTTGCTATTAGCCATTCTGTTCTTCATTAGACCATCGGGTGTTTTAGACAGGCACAGTAACGCAGCTTCACAGAGTTAAACAAACACAACATAAACATAAGTAACACACCATGAAATAATATTCTACAGCACCCCACCCTACTCACACACAGGCAAAGCAGGATAACTGTGGGCTGCAGGAATGGGTCTTTGCTTGTGAAGGCAGAGACTGACTTCTCCACAAACAGAACTGTGGGGAGTGTGAGGAGAAGCTTGGCGATACCCCGAGGCACTGCAATGGGGAGATATTTTCAACCTCATGAGTTTGGCTGACACCCGGTGAACAGGGTCTTTTTAGAGATTAAATTGAGATAAAGTCATCGGTATTGGTCCTGATCCAGTGTGACTGGTGTCCCTGTAAGAAAAAGACAGGAAGGGCAGTGGAACAGCTCAGGGGATAAAGGCAGTTGCTGGACAAACTGGACAATCTGATTTGATTCTCAGAACCCCAATGGTTCTTTCCCCGGAGGAAAGAACTGGCTCCTACAAATTTTCTGAGTGCTACAATATGCCCAGGTATGGGTGTCCCTCCTCCCCCATAAATAAATGTTAAAGGAAAAAAAAAAACAAAGAGGAGGTGGTGACTGGACAGGTGGTTCGGTCATTAAGAGCACTGGCTGTTCTTTCAGAGGACCTGGGTTCGATTCCCAGCACCCACATACTGTCTCACAACCATCTGTAACTCCAGTTCCGAGGGATCAGATGTCTTCTCCCGGCCTCCACAGGCAGCAGGTATGCACACAGTGCGCAGACATACATTCGGGTAAAACACCCACACACATAAATTAAAAACCAGCAAAAAAAGATGGTGCCGTGTTGCTGTGTCCTTACACAGCACAAGGTTCAAAGGGGCTCTCTGAGCCCCTTCAAAAGGAACTCACCCCATTCATGGGGCTCCCTCTTCTGACCACCTCCTGTGAATCACCTCCTAAGCCTTGGAGGCCAGGACTTCAATACTCAAGTTTGGGGGACACAAACATTAAAACGGTAACATTTGTGCAACCGGTCTCATAGGGCCTGAGAGTCAAGGTTTAGCTTCCCAACAGGCAAAATCCCCTGACCTACCTCCTCCCCGAGAGGCTGACCGAGGGCCAGAGGAACAGAAACTGGTCGGAGACTACAGAACTGTAGTGACACCCTGCCCCTCCTGGCTTGGAGCCAGCACACTAAGTGTGTGCATGCCAGTTGCCCAGGCACTGCTCCCGGGCAGAAAACTGGTAGGGGCCGCTGTCCTTTGCTGTAGGGATAACTCGGGACAGAGGAGGAGAAAGGCAACCCGAGCGGCTAAGACTCGGGCAACCCTGTGATGCTCCTGCTGGTACCCGAAGCTCTATGCACACATCTCCCAAGGCCACCCTACTGTCACACAATCCAGGCAATAGGGTGCCATCACCATCTGCTCAGACTGTCGTCAGGTCCCCCTTCCCAACACCTTCAGTCCCTTTAGAGGGAGCATTATCCATTCCAAATCCCTTGTCCCTCGAATAACTTTCACACACTGACATTAGTGGATGGTGTGGAAAATCCATGACATGGATGAGGACAGTGTGGTGCCTACAGTTTGAATGTGTTCTGTAAACATCCGTGTGTCAGAAAATTAAAACCCATGGTCTTAGGCTAATGTATTTAGAGGTGGAGCCTTTGGGGACCAATGGGAAGGGAACCCGCCCCATCCACACGTCACAACAAGGTGGGGACCATGGCATTGCAATTCACATTTGATTGATGAGAAAACAGCAAACTCAAAAAAATGAACTGTTTGTCCTTGAAACCCACCTCCCCCAAGTTAGAATTTGTGCAGCACACAAATCCTCCTTCTGGGGAAATACAAAAGTGGTTTTTTCATTGTCATAAGCTTATAGGTTAAATGCTTCTTTTAGCAGCTTTTGAGAAAGCTTGCCACTGGTGAGGATATTCGAAGGAGCCAAGAAGACCCACAGCCCGGAATCCATGGGCAGTTCTGGCATGGCGGAAGGGGAGATACTATATTCCCATTGGGTGTCCTTCACTGCTCAGTGGCAGGGAGGAACTTGGTGAACGGTCTTATTGCCTTCTTCAGTTCACTGGTGCTATTTCTACGTAGGAGAGTGAATTTTCAAGCAGATGCTGAAGATGGTCCCCTCACTCCCCCAAGCCACTGAGATGCTTATCTATCCAGGCAGCTTGCCTTCCAACCTCAGCCATCTTGTGCGGCATTCCTAGGACTACGGCACAGGAGTATGCTGCCAAGGGCTATGGTGGTCTGTGCTGAAGATCACACTCTACAGAGCAACCCTTCTGGGTGCCCCCTAGGAACTGGCATAAATTCCCACTCTCTCTCCCTTTCCAGTTCCAAAATGTAGCTGAGCTTCCCTGAACTAGCCAGTGAGCCTTGCTGGACCGCACTCTTATGTAGAGTTAAACTTCCCTGATTCCCTTTCATGGCTGCCTGCCTCCCTGCATCCCTGCACCCCTGCCTCCCTGCCTCCCTGCATCCCTGCCTCCCTGCCTCCCTGCTTCCCTGCATCCCTGCATCCCTGCCTCCCTGCCTCCCTGCATCCCTGCATCCCTGCTTCCCTGCATCCCTGCATCCCTGCATCCCTTCCCAGTAAGGCTCTTGCTCTCCATTGCCAGGAGCTGCTTCTAGGCAACCTCTAACCAAGACAAAACTTAGGAGACCTGTGAACACTGTTTCATCCTGGAGCAACCATGCCTTTTTATTCTTTGGATACATACATTTAAAAATGCATACAAAAAGGATTTACACTGAAAGTTTGCTTTGATTTTCTGGAATGAGCTGCTCTTGGCAGTCTAATTCTTTCCCGCGTGCTAGGGAAATGCATAGATTTGGAAGGAACAGAGTGGTTCCAGGTTCTCCTTCTAGCGCCAGAAGAAATGGAATTGTAGGACTGGATTAATTTTTGCTAAGAACTGTCATTTACTGATGACATCAAATTGTGGAGACTGGAAAGATTCACTACATGTGAAAGATTTGGGTGCACGTGACTAACTGATGAAAATAGACTCATTGTGATTGAATTCCTGACAATGATTCTCCTTACACATATATCTCTCATTTCTTTTTCTCTACATGATGATTTCCCATAGGTCCGCTTTCTGTACCTTGATGGACATCTTTCCCCTGTTTTCCTTCTCGCCATCATGTCCTACAACCTCCAAGTAGGCGGGGCATAGAAAGCCAACTCTCTTTGGGCAGCTGGTACTTTCTAGCCTGAAGGTCATGGTCAGACTCACTGCTTGGCTGAGGCAGGCACTGAGAGTGTTGACACCCTCCACAGTCTGATCCCAGCGATCATCAGGTCCCATTGCATCCCTCGTGGAAGACATCTCCTGCCAGACACACAGGGGGCAGGGAACTCTATCTTCTCTCTCTGGTTTTCTGTCTCATTCTGACCTGTGATCTCTACACCTGTGAATGTTGTAAAGCAGGGATGGTTCTTAATGATTTCTGTAGTTTTTTTTTTTAACTCTTTGGGAGCCTGCCACCCAGATCCCAAATAAATATACTGAGACTTATTCTTACTTATGAATGTCCAGCCTTAGCTTGGCTTGTTTCTAGCCAGCTTTTCTACCTTAAATTATCCCATTTCTCTTTAACTACATTTTGCCTCTGGGCTTTTTGTCTTTCTTTATTCCATATATCTTTCTTTCCTTCTATAATCCATGGCTGGCTGTGTGGCCCCTGGCATCCTCCTTCTTTTCTTGCTCCTCCCTCTTCCCTAGATTTCTCCTCTTATTTATTCTCTCTGCTTGCCAGCCCCGCCTGTTCTTTCTCCTGCCTTGCTATTGGCTGTTCAGCTCTTTATTAGACCATCAGGTGTTTTAAACAGGCAAAGTAACACAGCTTCACAGAGTTAAACAAATGCAGCATAAAAGAATGCAACACATCTTTGCATCATTAAACAAATGTTCCACAGCATAAACAAATGTAACACATCTTAAACGAATATTCCACAACAGGTTTCACACACAATCTCTGCTCCTTCAGGGGGTGTTGCTCCCCTCCTTGCTTCTGTCAGGTGATGCACCCTGGCTTGTGTTGAATGTGATCACGTGATAAACGTTCAGGGCTGCCATTCTTCACAGCGACAATAAATGTTTTGGAGAGAGAAGTGTTGAGATGGTGAGACTGTCTCTTCCTCCTCAAACTTCCCTGTGTGGTTTCAGGAGCACTTGGATAGTTCTTGAGTTCCTGTTGGAGGCATGGAGGTTTTCGTGCTCACAGATAGGCACTAGGGAAACCTGGAGTTGAGCAAAGCACTGTTCCTTCCAGGGAAGAAATACAGGACTTGTTATCCACCCAGAAGGCTTGAGTAGATGTGTTTTCTAGCCTGGTGACCTTTGTGCTATCTGTGTGGCCAGGGACTTTTTTAGCACCAGACCTGTATCATAAATTTGTTTTGCTCAGTCAATCTACAGAACCCAGATTTACGAACTTTAAAAAAGAGTGTCCATGTAGTCACGTCTGATCTGTATTTAATTTACTTTGTCTTCAAGGAGATTTATGTATGTTTTGTTGTACATGCAGAATCGAATTAATTATCACCAGAAGAGTTTTCACCAAATTGGGCTTAAATATGCCTAAAGTAAACCATGTGGAGTTAGACTCCCAAAGTTTGAACCAACACTGGCTACTGAGTTGCACTGGGCTGAATTGCCTTCTTGCTTCCCGAGGCATATCTCTCTGCAGCCCATTGAGGCCGCAGAGACCCCTGCAGACTCCTGATCCTGCCAGCTGCACACAGTGGGTCTCCCCAGCTTTCCACGTGGGAGCTCTGCAATCTGCATCAGACACTTTGTCTTCTCCCATCTTTCAGAGGGGCTCATTGACCCTGTTTTAATCACTTTAAACCTTGTCATTTGTGGGACACTCAGTGCAAACAGACACAGGTACAAAAGGCTAAGCATGGCTTAAGCTCACCTCAAGGTCAATCTTGGGCAAAGCTAATGGTAGGTTAGAGAATCTTAGTGATCAGAACATTCAATTATTAGTGTGTGTGTGTGTGTGTGCACATAGCAAGCACCCTACTCACTGAGCCAGCTTGCTTACTCTGACTTGGGCTTTAAAATTTTCATTTTTATTAATTCTGTGCAGACATGGGCTTTTTAAAGTAGGTGCTTTACCAAAGGGGACAGCATAGACCACCACATCAAGAAACATGAAGACTGTGAAATGCTCTGACTTCCTTGTTCCTCATTTTTTGCCTGAACCAGACTAGCTTTGGAGTAGTAGGAAGGGAAGGAGGGACGAGTTACAGGGCATAGTTATTTGTTTGTTTAGTTTTGAGACAGAGACTCACTGTGTAGCTGTGGCTTGCCTAGAACTCACTGTGTAGACCAAGCTGTCATCAAACTTAGAGATCTGCCTGCTTCAGCCTCTGAGTGCTGGATTAAAGGCGTGTGCTCCCATGCCTGGCCTGTTTATTTATTTTTTATTTAAAATTTTATTTATTTATTTTGGTTTTTCAAGACAGAATTTCTTTGTGTAGCTCTGGCTGTCCTGGAACTAGCTCTCTGTAGACCAGGTTGGCCTCTAACTACAGAGATCCACCTCTTTTGCCCCACAAATGCTGGGATTAAAGCCATTAGCCACCACCACCCTGCTATTTTTATTTTTTAAATTTTTTTTTAATTGTATGTGTGTTTTACCCACATGTACTATGTGCCTGCCTGGTGCCCTGGGAAGCCAGAATAAGGTGTCTAATCCCTTGGAACTGTAGTTACAGACAGTTGTGAGCCACCACGTAGGGGCTAGGAATTGAACCCGGGTTCTCAGGAAAGGCAGTTCATGCTCTTAACCACTGAACCATCTCTCCACCCCAGGGATTTGTTTTGAAAGATGAAATTTCTGTAGACATTTGCTGTGTCAGAATGTCCTCAGATCATATGGCCAGATAGAGAGAATGACAAAACACATCTTTCAAAATCCTGATACATAACAATGACATAACAGTGTCATTGCCGTCAGACCCTGGGGACTCCAGGAGCCAGAAGGCTGGGACAGGGCAGCTGTGGTGGCACCTGTCTTTTGGGGCAGAGGTCAGCAGAGCCAGGGAAAAAGGTCTGCAGGCATAGAGGTCTGGAGGGTCTCGTCATAGATGGAAGAAGCCAACCTTAAATGTGGGAGAAAAGCCTGAGGTGGGCGCTAGCAGGCTGAAGACTGGGCTGTGAACTGGCGTGGCCAGGACCTCAGCCGGCCTTGGCCTGTGCCGCTCAAGTAATGCTCACCAGGTGCCATGGGTGTTCTGGGAGCTGGAAACTGACGGCACACAGCCCTGCCCGAGGAACCTGGCAGGCAAAAATGGAGAGAAAAATGACACAGAGAGGGGGTTCACAGCTTCAGAAAGTCTGGAGGATCAAGGGTTCCCGGACTGGGCTCCAAGAAGCTCCTGAGAGCCCTGTGTGAGCTCAGCATTAAGGGGGAGCAGGAACGTACTTCAAAGGCCATGGACAGAACATTCCAAGCCCAAAGGAACCAAGCACTGGACTGGCTGGCTTGGTGTGTCAACTTGACCCAAGTTAGGTAGTCAAAGAAGAAGGAGCCTCAGTTGAGGAAATGCCTTCATGAGATCCAACTCTAAGGCATTTTCCCAATTAATGATCAATGGGGGAGGGCCCAGTCCATGGCAGGTGGTACCATCTGGGCTGGTCTTCCTGGATTCTATAAGAAGGCAGGCTGATCAAGCCATGAGGAGCCAGCCAGTAAGCAGCACCCCTCCATGGACTCTACATCAGCTCCTGCCTCCAGGTTCCTGCTCTGTTTGAGTTCCTGTCCTGACTTCCTTTGGTGAACAGCCATATGGAAGTGTAAACTGAAAAAACCCTGTCCTCCCCCATAAAAACTCTAACTAAGAGAGGGCTTTTCTTGATAGGGCATGGGAGGGAATCACAGGGCCTGAGGGAGGGACACCTGGATGGGGTCGATGGTCACCATCAAAGCAACAGATGTTGAGATTCCCGTAGGTATAGCCAAGCCAGCAGGAAGGTCAGCCTTCTGGATGAGGCTCAAAGGAAAAAAAAATATAAAAAAGAACAAAATGAAAAGTTAAGGGGTACCAAGCCGCAGTAAACTCTCTCCTGGAATCCTCCCTTTCTTCTTTTCCTCTTCTTTCTTTATTTCTTTCCTTTGTTTGTTTATCTATTTGTTTTTATTTTATTTTTTTATTTAGAGATGGGGTCTTGTGTAGTCCAAGCTAGACAGACTCAAACTTACTATGTACCTGAGGATGATTTTGAACTTGTGATCTTCCAGCCTTGTCCTAAGTGTTCAGATTATAGACATGTGACACTGCGGGGCGTTTACCCGCCAACCCCACAGCTCCCGGAGTTTCCTTGAGTGGGAACAGCAGGAAATCTTAGATAGAAGGATTTAGAGTGTGGAGATAAATAGAAAATACAGGATAGCCTCGAGAGGGCCTGACGGACTCTGCCCCAGGGTTTTTATAGAGACGCCAAGGGGTGGAGCAAAGACCCCCCCCCCTCAGCACAGTCAAGTGCAGACCATCTCAGACACCTGCACTCAGGCCCGTGGTCCTGATCATCCCTATGCGGACCTGCTGGGTAAAGCCACAAGGAACCCGAGAACGGGCTCCCACAGGACACCCAGCTCAGAATTTTTTTTTTTTTTAAATGAATAATCAAGAGGCTTCCAGAAGTGTGGCTTCACATCTGTTTCCGGATCAGGATGGCTCTATGGAGTTGCCTGGACCACAGGTTTCCTTGAGGACTTCCTAGTCGCTCCTCATGTGGGTGAGTGTCATGAATGACTCCCACACACAGGGCCCAGGCTCCCACAGGACAACTGGGGAATGGGAGGGACTTGGAGCTAGACCCAAAGGTCCCAGGTTCCAAACAGAACAGGATGAGGAAATGCATGGGTGGGTCTGACTCAGTGCCTGGAAAGGTTTTTTTTTTTTCCATGCTGCAGACTCTGTGGGCCCACAGAAAAGGTAGGGACTCACCTTAGTGAGTCACCGAGCAACCTGCTTCCTTCCTGGGTGGCTCCAAGCCTGGGTGCAGCTGAGGCAATGGGGTCACCATAGAGCACGGTTGCCATGAGCACGTCTTGATTTTGGTGGACCACTTCAGATTCTCTTAAAACCCTCTGGGTGGAGCAGGGCAAGGGAGGCGTCGTAGTCAGTAAAGAGCCTCCCAGGTAAGCATCAGTACCTGAGTTTGGGTCCCTGACGCCCATTTAAGGAACACACAAAAGCTGTGTGCAGTGGCTTGCATCTGTAACCCTAGCACTGGGGGCTTGGAATGAGCACAGAGTCAGACGAATCCTGGGAGCTCAGAGGCCACCAGCCAAGATGATTGATAAGTTACAGGTTCAGTGAGAGACTGTCTCAAAATATAAGGTGGAGCAACTGAGGAAAACACTGGGCATCAACCTCTGGCCTCTACGTTTGCATGCATGTGTGCATATACATGCACACACACATACTCACACACTCACACACATGCATGCATATACACATACACACGCATGCACATATACACATGCATGCACACATACATGCATGCACATACACATACACATGCATGCTGTGGGATGTTCTGTAGGTCCTGTGGGAGCCCATTCTCAGGTTCTTTGTGGCGTTACCCAGCAGGTCCGTATAGAGGATGATTAGGACCATGGGCCTGAGTGCAGGTGTTTGAGATGGTCTGCACTTGGCTGTGCTGGGGGATGGTCTGTATGTCAAGTTGCTCTGATTGGTTAATAAATAAAACCTGATTGGCCGTGGCTAGGCAGGATAAAAGGACAGAAAGGCAGAAGGAGATGCTGCAGCCGCCGCAATGACCAGAGAGGCTGCAGCCGCCGCCATGACCAGAGAGGCTGCAGCGCTGCCATGACCAGCAGCATGTGAAGACGCCAGTAAGCCACCAGCCACATGGCAAGGTATAGACTTATGGAAATGGATCAATTTAAGATAAAAGCACAGTTAGCAAGATAAGGACAGTTAGCAGGAAGCCTGCCACGGCCATGTGGTTTGAAAGCAATATAAAGTGTCTGTGTTTACTTGGTTGGGTCTGAGCGGCTGTGGGACTGGCGGGTGACAGAGATTTGTCCGGACTGTGGGCGAGGCGGAAAAAATTCAAGCTACACATGCATGCACATACTACATACACATGCATGCACACACACACTCACACACATGTGCGCACACACATGCATGCACATACACATACACACGCATGCACATACTCACATACATATGCATGCACACACACTCACACATGCATGCACACACTCTCACACACATGCATGCACACACACTCACATACACATACATGCACACACACACACACACACACACACACACACACGCACGCACGCACTCACGAATGCACGCACGCGCACACACACACATGTGCTTCCTGGGCAGAATGGTAGCTCTCATTAGGGAGAGTCTTGGCTGTCTGAAATGGCTTGTGCTGGTTGGAAGCTCTCATTCACACCTCACTCATGGTTGTGGGGAGGCCGGGAGCCTAGAGCTCAATCAGAGCACATGTCAGGCCAAACTGGACTCGTGTGGCCTGCGATAGGAAGAGCTGTGAAGCCACATTCACAAAACACAGGGACCTGGACCCTTTACATCTGCCACCAGTGCCCTCCACCCACTGGGGAGGGCAGTAGATGTGGGGAGCAAGAGTCCCACCAACACTCTCTCTCTCTCTCTCTCTCTCTCTCTCTCTCTCTCTCTCTCTCATTTTGGTTTTTTGAGACAGGGTCTCTCTGTGTAGCTTTGGAGCCTGTCCTGAATCTCACTCTCTAGACCAGGCTGGCCTTGAACTCACAGAGATCCGCCCGCCTCTGCCTCCGGAGTACTGGGATTAAAGGTGTGCATCACCACCGCTCCGGCTCCAATTTCTTTCCTGATCAGACAATAAATTGGCCCTTTCTGCCAGACCCAGCCCATGGACTAGCACGGATGTATGTTGCCTCAGAGCTTGGTCTGAAATGAGCACACTCAGTCTCCAAACTAGAAAGGTGGGGGCATGGTGGTGGCTGTGTTGAGGTTGTACAGAGCGGTTGTGGTGAAGAACACAGCCTGCTCTCACTTCCCCTTGTGTGTCTAAGGGTTGCATACCAGGAACCAAGCTGAGCCTGGGGCAAACCCAGCGGAAGGGTAGTTCTTTAGTATAATGGCTTCACGCAAGGGAGAGGGGTCCAGCAAATGGATCTGGTCCCAGTATCTCAAATCCAGCTGACATGGGAGAGCTAAAACTGAAAGTGCTTAGGCAGGACACAAGGACAAGGGTCCCCCAGTTCTCCTCCGCCTGCCCCACCCGGGGTGGGGGGGCTGTGATCACTCTGTCTGTGGGATGCATAACTTCACATTCACAGACATGGGTTACAGAGAGCTTTAATGAGAGGTATGGGGCTGGAGGGGTATCAGGCAGGGTTTGACCAGCATGTGTCAGGCCTTGGATTCCATTCCCAGCACCACACACACATCTAGTCAGAGCCACAGCAGCGTATCTAAACGGCAACCTCAAGTTTCTAGGTGCTTTGCAAAGCTGTGCTTCCGTATGGAAAAGTACACAGTGTCTAAATAGCCCGAGATCACATGAGACGCTGATGCAGACTGGAAGTGAAACAGTCTGTGGGGTGCTACTCCATGCAGGTCACAAAGTCCTCCCTGCTGTGTGACCACAAGCCTACCAGACTGCAGTGTGTGTGCCCTCGGTTCCAGCAGACCCACTGTGCGGGTGCCGCTAAGTGTGAGGGTGCCGCTGCGTGTCTCCTTTACCGTAAAACAAACCATTAAGAGAACCAGGACTACCAGTCAGCCCACAAGATGTCGGGCTTGTGTGGAAAGACCAGCACTGAATTACGCCTATTTCCTCCCACATCAAGATACCCACCAAACTCCAGGAATTCCCTGGACTTAGCATGATGGACTGAAAGCACACAGCGGGGCACCCCAAGACAGAAGCCGTCCTTAGATGCTGAGTGGCGTCTGACCGATCAGCAGAGGCCTTAGAACAGACAGCAGCTGTCAGAAGAAAGGCAAAAGTTGTTCGCAGAGGCCAGTGTGGGAAGCCAGCTGTCCCCCAGAGCCGCCTTCTGCCGGACTTTGAGTTTGCAAAAATCTTCATCACTTGGGGAGAGGCAGGAAATTCTGCCCCAATGCTGGGTTACTTCTTGAGGGTCCTTTATTAGTTCCTGAAGCCCACCGAGGAACTAGGGCATAAGCAAGAGGGAGTGGAGAGGTCCCAGGACCCAGGGACCTTGTGGAAGTTAGGTGAGCTTCAGGTGTCCCGCAGGGACTGGTCAGGAACTCCTGTCCCCGGCAGGAATCCCTTGGGAGTGGTCTAATGGTAAGCATGCATGCCTCTCGAGTCAGCTGGAAATGCTGGGGTAGGAGGTGTCTGTGGAAAGTCCCTCTGGGTATCACTAGTGGCTCCTCTATGGTGCCTGTTCTCTGTGACCCAGAGCAGAGACAATGTAAAATAGCCTGACTTCCATCCCTGCCTCCTGTCCACACAGTCAAGCTGGGGGATGGACTGGCGTCTCCATGTCTCCATATCTATGCCTCTGTTGGCAGGACAGGCCCCCAGGGTCACAGTCCCAGGGATCTAAGGGAGTGTGGGAGAGTGGGTATGGGCAGGGCAGGAAACAGTGACCATCTGCCGGTCTGGGCAGAAGACCAACCAGGGTGGACTAAACGTTAAGCTCACTGGTTCTTCAGGAGAAAAGAGTACTGAGCAACAGTACCTGGCTACTTTCTTTCTTTTCTTTTCTTTCTTTCTTTCTTTCTTTCTTTCTTTCTTTCTTTCTTTCTTTCTTTCTTTCTTTCTTTCTTCCTTTCTTCCTTTCTTCCTTTCTTCCTTTCTTCCTTTCTTCCTTTCTTCCTTTCTTCCTTTCTTCCTTTCTTCCTTTCTTCCTTCCTTCCTTCCTTCCTTCCTTCTTTCCTTTCTTTCTTTCTTTCTCTCTTTCCTTCCTTCCTTCTCTCTCTCTCTCTCTCTCTCTCTCTCTCTCTCTCTCTCTCTTGCTTATGTACACAGAAGAGGGCACCAGATCTCATTACAGATAGTTGTGAGCCACCATGTGGGTGCTGGGAATTGAACTCAGAAACTTTGGAAGAACAAGCAGTGCTCTTAACCTCTGAGCCACCTCTCCAGCGCCCTGCCTATTTCTAAAGGGTAAGTACCCCATTAAGGACAATCTTGGGCACTCAGCACAACATCACTGTGAGGAGACTCATCATCTGATGGCTGCATTCAAGACCACAGTATAGAGACTGAAGACCCGTGTGTGGAAGAATCCATGTTCAGAGAGCACGCTCTTTAGTCTGCCACTGACATGAGATTCTCGGACAAGATCAGTGACAAGGTCAGACAGCAAGTGCAAATAGATCAGCTGTTACTTCGAGTGGGAGGGAGAGGCGCAGGGTCTGTGAGACGGGAGGGGACACAGGGACAGGAAGGTGCAGGGTCTGAGATGGTAGGACATGGGGACAGGAAGGTGCAGGGTCTGTGAGATGATAGGACATGGGGACAGGAAGGTGCAGGGTCTGAGATGGTAGGACATGGGGACAGGAAGGTGCAGGGTCTGAGATGGTAGGACATGGGGACAGGAAGGTGCAGGGTCTAAGATGGTAGGACATGGGGACAGGAAGGTGCAGGGTCTGTGAGATGGTAGGACATGGGGACAGGAAGGTGCAGGGATCTCTGAGGATGGTAGGTTGGGGGCGGGGCCAGGATACAGATACTCTATGTCTTGATTGTTTGGGTTCTGAAATGGTCCTGAAGTGAATGCATTTAGCGGGATGTAAATTATGTCAGGAAATCTGATATTAAAATGTAAGGCTCCCCTCTCCCAAGCCTTGCCAGTGAAGGGAGTGAGGCTGAGTTTGGCTCTGAGGCTGGGGAGGGGTGAGAGCTTTGGACTATAGATCTGCTGTGAGGCCTCCATCAGGAAGGCTGCAGAGAGTCTGGTCAAGTGGCTCCACTGTCTTCTTACCTTCCAGCCCTAAATGCCACCACTTAGGGCCCAGGCTGGCAGCTCTTTGTCAGAAAAGCATGAGAACCTGTCAGAGTCCCCAAAAAAGTGCCCACACCAGGAATCTCTCACAGGGAAGGAGGGCAGACATTGGAAATCAGAGGACTAAGATGCTAACTGCATTTGCAGTACCCGTGAAAGCATCACTCCAACCTTGGCTGTCACAGCATATTCTAAAAGGCCTCCATGCATCCATGGTGGTGTCAGCTTGAATCCATAGCTAACTACACTTCCCAAAAGTCATTTCTGAGGGTCCAGATAGCCATGCATTATGGGGAGACACCACCGTCTAACGGCACTCCCAGCTGCATGTGCAGTCTAGATCTTCTCTGGTACTCCATATACCCATGACCCACCCTGAGAACTCAAAAGAATTCCCGAAGCCTGAAACCAAACTCACTGCTCCCTCCCCAAGTGAGTTCTGGAAGGTGAGGTGTGCCTGGCTCAGCAGTAGGTGACTCTTGACTGTCTAGAAAGACACCTCAGAGTCACCCTTGAAGTCTTGGCTTTACGTCAGTTGCAGCAGCAGATCCTCCAAGCTTCCACTCAAGATTTTAACGCAAACGCTCCATAAGCCCAGGACCTTCTCTCTCCCTTCTACACCAGCCATCTAGACACGGTCCTCGCCTGCCAAGTGCACGCTCTGCTCCAACCCTGTCCTCCATAGTCAGTCTACACTCCTCAGAGAAGGGAGGTGAGTGGTTTAGTGGTATTTGGATCATGTGTACGTTTTGCCTTGGGGCCACCCTGATGCCTCAGAATGGAACCCTGCAGGATCACCAGGATTCATAGGGTTCACAGGGGAATGGCCATGCTCATAGCTCCACGTCCCGGAAGTTTCTTCCCTCCCTGTTGTTTTTAACCAGTCGTCCTGGCAACCATGCTACCCCTTGGGTGTGCTTAGCCCCCCAGACATGCGGCTGGCTCCTCCCCTCCCTTGGCCGTTTCTGATTGCCCTTCTGGCGAGAGCTTGTGTTCCCAGAGATTCCTCTGTAGCCTTTGTTCCACCTCAGATCTGTCTGAACGAGTGAGGTCCAGCCCAGAAGGACCAGGGCCTGTCTTGTTCCCCGCTGTCTCTCTCTTGTTTGGGGCTGGGCCAAGCAAGTAACAGGCACTGTTGGATCTGTTCAGCTTGAAAGAATAAGGGAAGCCGTGGTTGACGTGAAAAACTAGAGTGTGGGTTTTCATGACGCTTATCTCATTTCTGCAGCAATCTGTAGACCCGATCTTGTGTCAATCTTGAGTCGATGCAGAGATAGGGAAGGCAGCATCAACCTGAGGCAAACAAATTTTGTGATTTGTCATCCTCAAAGGGAAAGAGGTTTTGATTTGAAAAAGAAATGCCATAGATGGTCTTTTTGTTTGTTTGTTTGTTTGTTGTTTTTCGAGACAGGGTTTCTCTGGGTAGCTTTGGTGCCTGTCCTGGATCTCGTTCTGTTGGAGACCAGGCTGGCCTTGAACTCACAGAGATCTGCCTGGTTCTGCCTCCTGGGTGCTGGGATTAAAGGTGCGCACCCCAGCCACCCGGCCACAGAAGGTCTTTATACATAAGCAGTAGAGTTTCCAAGTGGAGGCAACTTCCTTCTTAACCTCTCCTTGCTGGAGACCCAGCTCATTTGCCACCATACTAAGGACCCTGTAGGCACAGCAAGTATCTTGTTAAACACAGCTTCTAAGCTTGGCAAAATCCAGAAGGCCATTCCAGCCCTTAGATATAGCTGAGAATATTAGTGGGTCATGTCCTAGTGGGTCGTGTATCAGTTTACAATTCCTTTGAAAGTGGACCCCTCTCTCTCTCTCTCTCTCTCTCTTACTACACTCATGTGGTACAGAATTAGTTACTTTTCTCATTTCTGTGACTAAACACGAGCAACTTGATAAGAAGCCACTTGAAAGAAGAAGGGCTAATTTGGAGTGACGGATTGAAGGTTCATCGTAGAGGGGAAGATGTAACGACAGGTGTGGCCCACAGCTGTGTCAGGGTGACCTTGTTCACATCTCAAATCTGGAAGCAGAGAGTGGCAAATCCTGTTGTTCGCTTTGCTGTCTCATGTTTCCCTTTTTATTTGGCCTCTGACCCCAGCACGTGGATAGAGTCACTGACATTCAGAGTGAGTCTTCTCTCTTCAGTTAAAGTTCTCTGGAAACCCAGCAGTCTCTCCTAGGCAAGTCCAAATGTAGGCAAGATGAGCCATCACGGGCACAAACTTAAGAAGCAGAACTAGATGCAAAATGGAGGCCTAAGAGATGAGATGCAGGGGTGGGGGGTTGTTTGGGTGAGGGACACAAGATCCACGGGGTGTTCACTGGAATGAAAGGAGAGAGCTCTAACACTGAGGCATAGACCAGCATGGGAATCTTATCTCTATGATGTATTGACTTCTTTGAGCCTCTGTTTTTCTCTTCTGGGATATGAACGAATGTGGCTACTTTAAAAGCACAAATTAGACACCTACCAGATAAAAAGAATCAGAGGAGGGGCTGGAGAGATGGCTCAGGGGTTAGGAGCACTGGCTGCTCTTCCAGAGGACCTGGGTTCAATTCCCAGCACCCACATGGCAGCTGACAACTGTCTTTAATTCCAGTTCCAGGAGATCCGACATCCTCACACCAATGTGCATAAAATAAAGTTAAATAAATTATTTTAAAAAAAGAATCAGAGGAGAAGCAGGACAGCTCATGTCTAAGTCATATTAAAGTATTGATACCACAGACCAGAGTTTTTATGGATCTAACTTGTCAGAAATATTGCTAAATGATCCCACTAAACAGCTACAGTTCTGGCCATTCCAGACTGTACTGCTAACGTGACAACATTTTCGGGGAGCCATCTCTTTAGAAAGTTGATGGGGGAAAAAATGTGAAATTCAGACATAAGGTGTGTAAGCATGTCTCCATGAACTTTACACTATGCCCAACCCAAAGAATCCCCTAAGAAGAAGATGTGGGTATGGGGGACCAGAAAAGGAAGGAAAGAACAGAACTGCTCCAAGAGGCAAAGCGGCCGAGACAGCAGACCTCAGAGTTCTAGTTTGGTTGTGTGGCGTTGCTGGGGGAGAGGGAAGGAGATGAGTCCATTCGTTGCCTTCATCTGAGTTTCTCCAGGGAGTCGGTACCTACGGCGTCTACGCAGAGACTCCACGCTCCCCTCCCCCAACGTCTTCTGTGTATTCAGTGAACAAGATTAACACCAGGGCCTTCCTTGTCTGGGGCAAGAATTGCCTCCCGACCACTGCTGCTGCTGAGGGCCACTTTCTACTCAGTGTGACGAAATGGAGAATGTAAGACATGTGGGCGGAAGTGCAGCCTGGGTTCCTCAAAAGATTGCTCATCTGTGGCTGAAGAGAGCAGAGGGTCTCACACTGACCGATGAGGCTTTCTCACCGTAACCCAAAGGGACCCTACAGCTCCCGTTCTCTCCACAGAAGACCCTACACTCCCATTGTACCCACGGGAACTCCACAGTTCCCATTCTGTCCACAGAGGACCCTAGAGTTCCTATTCCACTGACTGAAGACCACTCCAAAGGCTGGTGTGGCCCCGGGACACTAGAGTTCCCAGAAATCCCTGCTTCTTCATGAGGACCACACCTATAAAACAGAAGCGGGGGTCCTAGGTTTCAGCTAAGGCTGCACAGTCTCAAGGCCTAACTAGCCCAACTACTTCTTGAATCTGGCCTGTCAGAGGCACCTCATCTTGTACCCAGTGAAAGTGGTGTCTCTTATTTGGAGAAGGCAGCAATCACTCACAAGTGTGGGGCCATGAATCTCCTCTTTTTTATTCTCCAGCAGTCATTGAAATTGAGGTCAACCTCCTCCTGTTAGCAAAGCCCTCGACAGTGGAGGCTGCTCTTCCAAACAGGGGCTTCACCTGGAAGTCCACACCTTAGACCTCCCACCAGTGGGAGTGGGACCCAGAAGGTTCAGGATGCTTAATTTTTAAACAAGCTTTCCCACATGATTCTGATGTTAGCTCAATTTAAGGTTTTTTTTCCCCCCTTCTTAAAATTTAAGTCTCAGTTTGACCATTGGCCTACTTATACACAATTAATGTATACTATATTTAAGATGCTGGAAGCTTGGGCTGGAGAGATGGCTCAGTGGTTAAGAGCACTGGCTGCTCTTCCAGGGGTCCTGAGTTCAATTCCAGCACCCATATGGTGGCTCACAACCATCTGAAATGAGATCTGGTGCCCTCTTCTGGCCTGCAGGCAAACACAGAACACTGTATACATAATAAAAATAAATAAATCTTTCAAAAAAAGAAAAAAAAGATGTTGGAAGCTCACCGATATCTCCAACAGATCTAAAGCAACCACTTACTGCCTAAAAGCATAGATCACACCCTAGCAGTTCTCATTTCCAGTTCTTCCCTCCCGTGGCTTTTTTCAGACCTCCCTCCTCAGAACTTCTGTGCGATTATTTTCATGTTTACTTCTGTAAGCTATAAACTTCATTAAAATTTTAACTTCAAGCAATTATTTTTAAAGAATTAATCGTAAGAAAAAACAATTTTGGTACGCATTTTGTTTTTACTATTTCCAAAGCTTTTCATATTTTTGTACATCTACATCTTCATCTGGTGTGATCTTCCTAAAGTCTAAAGACAAGAACTTCACACTTCTTGCAGTGTGCCTGCCGGCAGTGAGTTACACTGTAGTTTGCTCTGTTTTCTGTTTGTCTGAAAGGATGATCTGAAAAGTGTGTTGTTTCGCTTTCCACTTTGAAAATACACTTGGAGTAGATACACAACTCCAGATGAACAGTTTATTTTTTTCTTTCTATAATTTATTATTTGAAAGATGTGTTTGCGTGCCTATATGTGATTGTGTGCATGTAAGTCCCGGTGTCCTTAGAGTTCAGTAGGGGAGCTTGGGTCCTCAGGAGCTGAGGTTACAGGCAGGTGTGAGTGTCCCTTCTAAGAGTCCTGGGAATGGAACTCCAGTCCTTTCCAAGGACATAAAGGTTCTTAGCTGCTGAGCCACGCCTCTAGCCCTTCCTCCTGTGCTTGAAGATGAATATTTGAATGCTTGTCTTCCTGGGTGTTTGTCTGTTTTCCATCTCTGATGCGTCCTGTGTTTTCTCTTTACCTTTGAGTTTTATGACGTGTCTAGCTTTTCTGGTGTGGTGGTTTTGTCCGGGTTGTACACATCTTTGCTAATCTTGCTGTCTTGACTTCCATTGTAACTGTCTTAGTTACTCTCTCAACATTTCTTCCGTCCTGTTCTTTCTCCTCTTCTGGGGCTCTGACTGTGGGTCTGTTTGATCCTTGCCACAGTCCTTGGATGCTCTACTGTGTGAGCCACCATGTGAGTGCTGGGAATTGAACTCAGGACCTGTGGATGGGCAGCTAGTGCTCTTAACCCTGGCTGTCTCACCAGCCCTTCCTCTACTGTGTGAAGGTTCCTTCATTCTCATTTACTTCATGTGTCATTTTATATGGCTTCTGTTGACCGGCCTTCAAGTTCATCTTTCTTCACAGAAGTGTCCACTGGTGAGTGTGCCAAGGAATTCTTTGTACCTATTTTTTAATTTTTATAAACCTTATTATGAAAAATCATTGCAAATAAATAAAAACATCACAAACCAAAATTAACCAGACTCAAAATCTGCACAACTCAGTGAACTTCTTTTTTTTTTTTTTTTTTTTTTGGTTTTTCGAGACAGGGTTTCTCTGTGTAGCTTTGCGCCTTTCCTGGAACTCACTTGGTAGCCCAGGCTGGCCTCGAACTCACAGAGATCCGCCTGGCTCTGCCTCCCGAGTGCTGGGATTAAAGGCGTGCGCCACCACCGCCCGGCTCTCAGTGAACTTCTATACAGTTAGAAATGACATTCAGAACAGGAACATTAAATTTTACACTTTCAGTATTGAATATATTTTATGTACTTATTCACCACCAACACCAAAATTCCACAACAGAATTAGAAAGGCAATTGGCTTTATATACCTTTTCATAAATCATGTCTATCACCTAAAAAGAAATCAAATTCCTTTTCTCTAGCATCATATTTTAATATACATTTCTCTTTGTGGTGTAATATCTCTACCTCTGCCTGAATTTCCAGTCTGTTCATGTATGCTATCAACATTTTTCCTAGATATTTTAACATATAGAATAAATGTTTTATACATTAGAATGTGTATCACATATAATTAGTATATATTATAGGTTACTTTAAACTCTATCATATAGTTCCAACATCTGGGGCAAATCTAAGTCTGAGGCTGGGGACGGCTTTATGCTCTGGCTTTCTTCAGTGAGCGAGTGTGACCTGGAAGCACAGCCAGATAAGCCCTTCCCTCCCCTAACTTGCTTTTGGTCATGGTGTTCGTCACAGCAACAGAAGGAAACTCAAACCCTTTTACGATGAATTTGTTTCTGATTGGCTTTGCTTTGCTTTCTTCACTATCATTTTTTAGAAATTATATGTAAAAATGTATTCGTTAACCATAACAAAAATACCCAGGGCAAATCAACCTTCAATGGGAAAAGCTTTGATTTAGCCTATGGTTTCGGCAGCTTCCGTTCAGGGCTGATTGGATGTAATGCCTCAGGCCTGTAGTGAACCAGTTCTATGTGGTGGGAGTGTAAGGCAGGGAAGAGCAAGAGGAAAAAGGAGAAGAGAGATTCAAGCCCCCACGGTGACCTAAAAGGATTCCACCATGTCTCAGCTCCTAAAGGTTCCGCCAGCTCCCGTTGGTGCCACTCAGGGGCCAATCTCATGGGCCTGTGGGGACTATTTCAGGTCCAAACCACAGCCTTAGACAAGTACCTTCACAATTACAGTTTATGATTTGTGGATGAATGGAGAGCTAAGTGGCTGTCTGCGTCGTCAGGAGTGGAGTTAGATCTGGGGTTGTCAGTCACACCTTCCTCCCACCAGTCTTTCTAGCCCCCTGGGGAGAGAAGGCTTCAGTTCATGCTGGACTGAACGGCAGGGGTTCCCCTCCTACCCACTCTGCCTTCTTCCCTCGGCTGTTCTAGGTTCTCTTGCACCAGACATCAGCTCTCTGCTGGTTCTGCACTTTCCCAGACCTGGCTGCTGCTGCTGCTTGTCCTGTTACTCCCTGATAAGCTCATGGCGTCGGAAGGAGCCATTTCTGCTGTCCCACATCTTTCACAAACCTCGGAGGACTCTTCTATGGCATGCTCACATCTCCTTCCTGTGCCCATCTTGGGTGGGAGAAAGTGTCCCTCCGAAGCTGTCTGTCAGCAGCAGAGTCCGAATTCCTCTTCTCTCAGCAAAGGGCAACATTTATAGCTGTCCCCTGGGGCCACTGGTCACCACCCACAAACAAGCCTGTGCAGCTGAAGAGGCGGAGTTCTAGGTTCTTGCACCTCCTCAAACTCTCTTGCCACCCCTGGGGACCATTCATTGAAAACAGTGTCAGTGAGAGTTGTTTCGGGTCCGAGGCCCCTCACTGGGAGCAGAGGCAACCCAGGTTTGGCTTCTAATGAGTCTTTGCATGTTGTGGAATAATCTTTTTGTACACTATGAAGATTTGTCCCTCATTTTGGTTTAATAAAGAGCTGAATGGCCAATAGCTAGGCAGCATTTCCATGCACAGAGGATGCTGGGGAGAAGGAAGGCAGAGTCGTCTGCCAGGTATGCGGAGCAAGCAGCATGAGCTTTATAAAGTAAAGGTAATGGAGCCACATAAAAGAATGTAGATTAAAAGACATGGACTCTAGCCGGGCGGTGGTGGCGCATGCCTTTAATCCCAGCACTCGGGAGGCAGAGCCAGGTGGATCTCTGTGAGTTCAAGGCCAGCTTGGGCTACAGAGTGAGTTTCAGGAAAGGCGCAAAGCTACACAGAGAAACCCTGTCTCAAAATCAAACAAACAAACAAAAAGACATGGACTCATTTAAGTTATAAGAACTAGTCAGAAACAAGCCTAAGCTATCAGCTGATCTTTTATAATAAATAAAAAATCTTTGTGTGGTGACTTGGGAGCTGGCAGGTGGGACAGAAAAATCTGCCTACATTCATGTCTTGGTTGCTGTGTTCCCATCCATGTTCAGCAGGCATCTGCTCTCCTTGGTGCTGTCAAATCTGGAACCAGTTGGACATCCCAGCCCCACGGCAGGCTCTCCTCTCCCTCCCCAACCCCCCGTGGTCCCTCTGGTATTCTAAGATTCTGATGTCTTTGCTCTCTCTCACCCCATGCTCTGGAGGGGGTGGTGCAGGAGAAGTTATAGGGTTGCAGACCACCCCCTTTCTTGTTAGGAGGAGCAAGGCTGTTTTGCTACTTCCTACAGAGTAAGAGAAAGCAGAAGCCTGGGTTTATAGTTAATCCTGAGCATATGTGGGCTTCCAGGTTTCCAATGTGGCCCTTCATGTAAACTACTTCCATCATGTGGATCTGCCTCTTTTCCCTCATTTGAGGTGGCAAGATCACCAAGAGGGTGGAAGCGACAACTGACCATGCTAAAGTTTAAGGGAGTCAGCACAGGCTGTGGGGTGGACAGAGTGGGCACATGGGGGAGGTCTGAGAACAGGAAACACTGGAAAGGAGTCCAGAGAACAGGGAACGCCCTGTAGATGCTAAGATCACAGTGAGGGCAGAGACATTGAGTCCAGGTGTGTCCTCGAGGAGCTGGGAGCTGGAGGCATGTTCTTAGGGCATAAGGACCAGAGGACCTGGTTTGAATGGGACAGAGCTTTATGTGTCTCCCAGGAAGTTTGGGGCACTAGGACTCTGTGCCCAGCCTCCTGGCAAAGCCTTCGGTGCAGGGCGGCATTGAGCTATCTTCTCGCCCATGGGGAACTTTAGCTGGGGTCATGAGAATCAAAGTGGAGAGGCAATGAAGGCCACGTTCCCTCCCACATCAGGCTAGATCAGGAAGCCACACTGCTCTCAGGTAGCACACAGAGACTCCCCTAAAGGCCACTCAGCCTGGGGACCCGAAACTGAGACACCTGTAAGGGGCCCCCTGGAACGAGTGGGGCTTCCCCAGAGGCAGGAGAAGTAGCGTGTTCAGAGCAGGGGACAAGCACAGAGTACACCAGGCTCCACCTGGAGCCAGGAGGAGTTGAGCATTGCTAGTGCCACAGCCCCAAGCTAACTGTCACTTGCTCTCTCCTGGGAACATGCAGAAGGTTAAATGTCCAGCCCCACAATGTTCCATTTAATATACATTTTCTAGCCCTCCCCTGATGATTGGAATCGTAAAAAATTAATTATTTGTGCATTGATGTTTTGCCTGTTATGTGTATCTGCATGAAGGTGTCAGATCCCCTGGAACTAGAGTTAGAGAGTTGTGAGCTGCTGTGTGGGTGCTGGGAATGGCACCCAGGTCCTCTGGAAGAACAGCCAGGACTCTTAACCACAGAGCCATCTCTCTACTCCCAATTGTTAGAATTTACCCTGCTAGCTACTTGGCTGACCCTGGTCATTCCCATTATCCCTGGGCCACTGGGGTTTTGGCCTGTGTATGGACCCTAGATAAGTACAGTCTCCTTCATGGGCCCAAGTCATCTGCAGCACCCAAGACACCCAGGACTCTCAGAAGGCATGGTCCTGGGAACCTGCCACATCCTGGAGAAATCTTAGGACCATGCCCTAGTACAGGAGGACTCATGCGATCTTAAACACAGGTCCACTCGAAGTCCTCATGGTGGCATTGTGGGAACACGGTCCACAGGATTCTATTGTTTTTCCCTTTCAGGTTCTGTACCAGCATTTCTGCAGCAAATGCCATGCACAAAACTCTTGCTGCCAGGACCATCACACACGGGTTCCACTACCAGGAAGAGTTTTCCCTCAACGTCAAGTTCACAGCACCCGATCTTTTTAAAAAGGTTTATTATTTGTGTGCATGTACTTATGTCTACGAAGAGTGCTGGTGCCATCAGAGGTTGAAAGAGGGCATCAAATTCCCTTGAACTAGAGTTAGAGTTGTTTGAACGAGAACCAAGCCCAGGACCTCTGGAAGAGGAGTAAGTGCTCTTAACCACTGAGCAATCTCTCCATTCCCTAAAGATTTATTTTATTGCTCTTAATTATGATTGTCTACACGTGGGTATGTGCACATGCTTGTAGGCGCCTGCAGAGGTCAGAGGCATTGGATCCCTGTGGAGCTGGAGTTATGGGTGGCTGTGAGCCACCGTGACATAGGTGCTGGGGATTGAACTTGGGTCCTCTGTGAGAGCTGTATGCTAACCACTGAGCCATCTCTTCAGCATTCCCCCAAGCCTGTCTTTGTCTGATTTGTTTTTCTTTTATTAGGAATAGAATATGCTATTCCTAAATGTCACTTTAAATTAGGCTACAAGTGATGAGTATTGTTTTGAATTTTCTGACAACTAAAAGGTATTGCCCATCTGACATTTCAGTATCATTATTTACACAACATCAGAGCTGGTCTGTGGTTGGGATAGATGATATGGAGTTTTCCTGTGGATCTAGGCTCAAGAAGCCCCCTCCTCAAGACAGGTTATGGGGACTCTCATTTCCTCTTGCCTTCTGCCTTCAGAGTCTCAAAAGGAAATTTCTCTGAACTATGGGGTGGTGGATTTCTCTGACCTGTGGGGTCAGTGGTTAAAGGCGTTTGCTAAGCAGATCTGACCCCGAGTTCAAGCCTTGGACCTATAGTGGGACGCCGTCTCTGATCTCATGTGTGCAGGGCTGTCTGTGGAACTCTGTGGGTCCACATGGAGACAGTGTGCTGCACTCACTGTGTGGGCTACTTGCTCCTTTTCCTTTAGTTAGAACACACTGATTTTACTATCTTTTAGAATGGGTTTTGGTGTCACTGAGTCTATGTTTTGTTCTAGTTTCACTGATTTTGGGGGCTCATGAACTTTACATTTCCTTTTTATAGTTTCTTAAAGCAGAAGCTTAGATTTTTTTAATTAAAATTTTTATTGAAAATATTTTTTGAAATATACTGATTACGGCTTCCCCTCCCTTTGCTGCTCCCAATTCTTCCCCAGAAACCTTTGCTCAGATTTTTTTGAACAAGCACCAAATGCCATAAATTTTCTTCCAGCACCGCTACATATTTTGATATATTTTCATCTTCTTTTCAGTTCAGATTTTATTTTCTTTGTGACAGGGTCTCACTGTGTAGCTCTGCCTGTCCTGGAACTCGTTCTGTAGACTAGCTGGCCTCAAGCTCACAGAGATCTGTCTGCCTCTGCCTTTTGAGTCCTGGGATTAGACGTTGTGAACCATCACGTCCGGCTCTCAGAATATTTCTAAGCTGTCTTGAGACTTCCTCTTTTCAGAATGGACTGTGGAGGTGCACTGTTTAATTCTCAGATGCTGAGAGATTTTTAAATAATACCCCAATCTTACTTTCTGGGTAATGTTTTCCTGGCACGCTTTCTCCATCTCTTTTTCTTTGTAAACATGTTATAATTTGTATGTCATATAACTCATTCATGTGAAGTGTGTGATTTGGTGGCTTTTAGGACATTCAAGAAAGCATTTTAGAATCTTTTCATTGTCTTTATGCTCACTTTCTGCCCCTCCGTCCTCAGCCCTGGGCCTGCTTCTCCCACTATAGAAATCATGTAATACGTAGAACTTGTGGATGACTTCTTCACTTAGTGTTTCTAAGCTTCAAGTTGTAGACTATGACAGAGCTTATTCATCCATCCATCCATCCATCCATCCATCCATCCATCCATCCATCCATCCATCCATCCATCCATCCAGGCTGCTGCCACCTGGACTATAAACATTCCTGGTCAAATTGTGTGTTTCCACTTGGCATGAGAATGCAATTACAGGTAGGTTTGTCTGCTCTTACAGTCACTCCTGGTTCAGTCACCTGAGGAAGGACTCAGCCAGTTCCTCACTGCTCTACTTCACACTCCCACCAGCAGTGTCTAAGGGTCTGCTGCCCATGTTCTTACCAGCACTTACCCGACTTCCCCACTCTGGCCATCCCAGGGAATCGGAAATGATGTCTCACTGTGGTGTGTACTTACATTCCCTGGTGACTCACGATATCCATCCATCTCCCCATGCACCTACTGGCCATTTGTCTATTTTCTGTGGGTAAATCTATTCAGATCTTTACTCATAATTAGGATACCTTGCTATTATTTTTATCATTATTGAGTTACAAGAGCTCTTTATATATTATAGATCTGTGCCATTTGATTTGCCAAGTTTTTCTTATTCTGGACATTGTCTTCACCTTCTTGACAATGTCCATCAGAGAAATGCATGACATTTGTGGTGCTGCTTATTTGGAGACAAATTCTTACTCTGTAGCCCAGGCTGGCCTTGAACTCACAGTAATCCCTCTGCCTTAGTTTTCCAAGTGCTGGGATTATAGATCCGCCATGTCTACCTACATTTACAAGTTTATTTTACTTTATTCCCTATTTTATTTTAGTCCTTGGACTTTGGGTAATTTGTCTAAGAATGTTTTTTTGTTTTTTGTTTTTTTTTGCCAAACACAAAGTTGTGAAGATTTATATTCATGATTTCTTGTTAAGTAGTTTAGTTTTGGTTTTCAAGGCTGTGACTCATTTTAATTTTTTTACATTTATTATTTATTTATCCATTTGTGTATTGTGTGTGGGTGGGATGGCCTGCATGCCACAGCATGCACATGGGTGCCAGAGGGTGATGTCCACAGCCAGTTCTCCTGCTCTGTGGCTTCTGGGGCTGAATTAAATTTTCAGTCCTGGTAGCAGCTGTCTTTCCTGCCAAAGCATCTTGCCATTCCTAATCCATTTTAAGTTAATTTTTTGTATAAAATGTGAGCTGAATATAATTCTTTTCCAGGTGTCTACTCATTTAATCTAGCTCAGTGGTTCTAAACCTGTGGGTCATGACCCTTAGGGGTCGCATATCAGATATCCTACATATCAGATATTTGTTACAATTCGTAATAGTAGCAAAATTAGAGTTATGAAGTAGCAACAAAAATTTTATGGTTGGGGGTCACCACAATATGAGGAACTGTATTAAAGGGTTGCAGCTTTAGGAAGGTTGAGAACCACTGATCTGGCATCATGATATGACAAGATTCTGCAGTACATGGCCTTGGTACACTAACAAAATCCATCTGGCTGTGGGTGTCTTGATTTACTTCTCCGCTCTCAATTCCACTTTGATCTGTATTTCTCTCTTTGTGTCAGTGCCACTATTTTTTTTAATTTACATTGCATTATGGGAGATTTAAAACTCAGAAAGTGATGGCTATGACTAAATCTGATCACATGGTCTTAGGCCTTTGGAACTGGCTTGTGAGAAGAATTTGGGAGTGTGTGGAAGCTGGAGCTAGTGAAGCCCTAAAATGTTGTGAGCAGAGCATTCTGGGCCATCTGGTGTGATCCTGAAAGGCCAGAATGAAATAATGCAGAAGTAATGAGTGGGTTCCTGGGGCTTCAGAGGGGAACAGGAGTCCATTGGGACGGGGCAGGGGTCACATTCCGGCGTGTCTTACCATGGCAATCTCAGTGAGGCTGAATTCAAAAGTAATGAACTAATTTGGTAGAAGAGATTTCAAAACTTAGTTTAATAAAATTTAGTTTCATCACATACTTTCTTTTTCTCTAGGCAAAAGTAATTCTATGTGATAGAGAATTCCCAATGCTGTCCACTGAGTATGCCACTTAAGGGGCGTTTTTCCTGCACCACTGGCCTGGATCATGGAATAAAGAGTCCATTAATTCTTTTAACAGCAAAAGAAATGTTAGATTCCTAGCATAGTTATTGTATTTTGGTAAACAAGAACTTTTGCCAAAATAGGAAGAGCTGGAAAATGTCATTTTTGGTGATGGCGACCCCCATATCCACACACATTCATGCTTATGATCTTATTCTCCTACAGTGTGTTACCCATTCAAGTAACTCAGAAAACCAAATCCATCTAACATGGAGCGTTCTCCATAAACTTGGATGCATCATTCTGTTTATCAGCTTTTCTTCCCTGTGACAGAATACCAGCTGTAACAACTTGAGGGGAAGAAAAGGTTATTTGGGCTTATAGGCTTAAAGGTGAGGCTGGGCATCATGGTGGTGAGTGTGTCATAGGTGAAGCTGCTCACATTTGGAGGACAGGAAGCAACTAGCAAAGGGCTAGTGTCTCAGTAGCCCCTTGAAGGATACACCCTCAATGACCCAACTTCCCCCCAACAGGCCCCGTTTTTCTCAGACGTTTCTTCTGACGTTTCTGCTCCCTCTCAGCGCCGCCATCAGCTGCAAATCAAGCCTGTAATACATGAGATGCTGGAAGATACTTAAGATGCTAATCCTTTTGTACACTGTAAAGATTTGTCGCTTATAAAAATCTGATTGGCTGATAGGATTTTCGGGGCAGAGAGAATACTGGGAGGAAGAAGCGTGGAGTCTGAGGGTCACGAGCAGATGCAGAGAGAAGCAAGATGGGCATGAGAAAAGGTACCAAGCCACATGGCAAAGCATAAATAAGAAATATGGGTTAATTTAAAGTTAAGAGTTAGTAACAAGGCTGAGCTATCAGCTGAGCATTTACATTAAGTTTCTGAGAGATTGTGAGTGGCTGCTGGCACAGGAAAACTCTGCCTACACATTAGTTATCTTGGCACTTACATGGCTTACAGACTCCGTTAGAAGCATGAGCTATCCACCACTGCCCCGAGAGCCATGTGAGGAGTGAACCACACAGTTCTCTCAGCACGTCTGTCAATGGCTAACTTTTCTGGTTGTTGTTTGCCGTTAGGACTGCACAGAAAAGATGTTTCTAGAAGATGCCCAGATGGAGCCTTTCCAGTACCAAAGGCATAAAGAAATGGCTAAAGAAACTGATTCAAAGAATGTCCTGGTACACATGAAGCCTGACATTCTCATTCTGATAAAATGAAACATTATGTAAGCTAAAATATAAGTAAAAAATTCAGGAATTGAGCACACTAGAACTCTGTTTCTCTCAGATCAAAACCAGATCAGTGAGTCAGTTTTCAAGTGAGGGAATTTGCTCCACAGTTTCAAGACCTGAGTGCTTTCCCACTGTGGCTACGCCAGGCTGCAGAGCCCTGAGGTAACTCAAAGGCCATAAGCTAAGTAGTCACTGACAGATGGCAGCCTCTGAAACTTAGTGGTTTCCATTAACACCTAAAGTATTAATTGATGACTGACATTGTAGAGGGTGGCCTTGAATTCACAAAAGAAGATAAACTATTATGGAACAATTTATTAAACAATTGAATTGCATCCTGAGCATATTGTCAATATTAAAGTTGGCAAATCTTCCATTTAAAGAGGGAATTGAGTTGGTAAGAGCATCCATCCTTGAGTGGCCCTATTAGGCAAGGCTATGGGTCAAGTCAGGACTGGGGGATGAGGACTCACTCAGTGCACCGCTATTGTGTGACAGGACTCACTCAGCAGGTACATTACTTCTAAAACCACACAGGTCAAACCACAGTGGAAACTTTGGCTGATCTGGAGAATAACAGCAAGATAATCTTCTGCACGCCTTCCTACTTGGGCACCGATCTAACGTGGCCTATATTTCTGCTCTGTGTGTGTACCCACGTATGCGTGTGTGATTGTGTATGTGTGGGAGGGCACATGCATGCTGTGGTACACAGGGCGAGCGCAGAGGCAGCTTTTGGTTCTCTTCCACAATGGGCTCTAGGGACCAGACTGAGGTCATCAAGCTTTTACCTGCTGGGCCCCTCTCACCCACGCTCCAGGTCACTTTCTGAGACAGAAGCTCCCATTAAATCTGGAATCTGTCCTTTTGGGGGCAGACTGGACCAATCAGGAAGCTCACGGGATACTGTCTCTGCCTCCCTGGTACCGGTGTTACAGATGCTCACTGCCACACTGAGAATCCAATTCCATGCTTGTCCCCCCCGCCCCACACATCCCCAGCCTCCTCTCCCACCTGCTCTTGCCCCAGCAGTCTCTGCCCAGGTCCATATCCACAGCCCTCCCTTCCCCCTCTTCATCCATAGGCAGTACAGTGAGCCAGATGAGCATTTACTTGGTTATTCAAAACTGCTCCGTTAAATACTATTTTCATCTGTAGGTCTTTCTTTTCATTTGCCTATTTATTTATTTTGGTGGACTAGGGCTCGAACCCAGGACCTAGCCAGGCAAATGTTTTACCACTAAACTATAGCCATAGCCTAAACAAGTTAATTTCTCCAATCTTTCAGAGTCCTCAGTGGAATTCAGCACATTCAGTGGAAATTTTTTTTTTAAAGAAGCTACTGTTTCTTAGGGCTCACTGCCAAATATTTTTGTAAACCCATGGTGATTTTTGTTTTTCTTTTTCAAAGAAGTGAAAAATCCCTTTTGATAAGCCGCCCCCAGGGCCCCGTGATTTGAAAGTGTGTGCAGGGTGGCTGACCTAGTTCGGGATCTTATGTCGGTGATCTTGCTTAGACGCCACAGAGCAAACAAAACCATGAAGCTGTTTTTGAACACTCTTTGAAGGTGAGCTTTGAGGACATCTAGTTCTTTTCACTGACTTTGAACACAGCTTTCCCAGATCTCGGAGGCCAGCCTGATTTCTCATCGCATCCTAAGCACCAGAGATTGATGGCTCCTCTGGCTTGTTCCCTTGGCGAATTCTAAGATCCACTGGTTTCTCTGTGAAGTCTCACTGTCCTTCACCAAGCATTGCCTGAACTGGCATCCTGCTGCCCATGGCCCCAGCTGAGGCCCGAGAGCTGATGCACAGCACCAACTAGTCATTTCCCAAGCTCTAGGAGTTCAAGCAGTCATTCGGGGAGAAGTCATGTCGTGGGGGGAAAGCGCCACTTTCCTGGTTTCACAGTCTGTGGGACCCCAAGAGCTAGGGGTGCAACAGCTCTGAGGAAGGGCTGGGGTCTAAACCTACTAGCCACAGGCTGTGGAGGGCACAGTAGGACCCAGACACTGACTGACTGCAGACAGTGGTCAGTCCTATCTCCCTGAGTACGCATTCATTTGACATCTGTAATTAGCAGTTTTACTCAGGGGACGGACACACACGGACACACACACACACACACACACACACACAGAGTCTGATTATTTGACCCACGCCTCACTTTAACATCTATTTTGATTAATATTTAAGGCTTCAGATGAAGTTGGAGACAGATACATGAATGTGATAAGGAAGTGGGGAACAGGGGGAACAGTCGTGAACTCACTGGCACAGGACTTTCTCACAGGACACTGATAGCAAGACAATGAATACATGGGACTTCATGAAACTGAAAAGCTTCTGCATGCCCAAGGACACCACCATTCAGACAAAGTGGCCTGCTACAAAATAGGAAAAGACCTTTACCAATTACATATCCGATAGAGGGTTAATACCTAAAATACATACAAACTAAAGATAAAAAAGCTGGTCATCAAGAAAACAAATAACCAAATTAAAAAACAGGGATATAAAACTAAACAGAGTTCTCAAAAGGTGAAACACAAATGCCTGAGAAGCACTTAAGAAGTGTTCAACATCCTTAGTCATCCAAGCAAGGCAAATCAAAACCGCTTCGAGATTTCATCTTACACCAGTCAGAATGACCAAGATCAATAAAACAAATGATAGCTCATGCTGGCAAGGATGTGGGAAAAGAAGAACACTCTTCCAGTAATGGTGGGAGTGAAAACTTGTTAATCATTATGGAAATCAATGTGGCGGCTCCTCAGGAAGCTGGGGATAGATCTACCTCAAGAGCCAGCTGTACCACTATGGGCATGTATACACTCAAAGGGCTCTGCATCCTACTGCGGAGACACTTGCTCATCATCCATGTTCACTGCTGCTCTATTCATAAAGGCCAGAAGCTGGAAACAGCTGTTCAACAGATGAATATGTAATGAAAACGTGCTACATTTACACAATGAAATATTCAGCTGTTATAAATCATGTAATTCTCAGGTGAGTAAATGAAGCTACAAAAAAAAAAAATCATACTGAGTAGGGAAAAAAGACCCCCAAAGATGGTATGTCTTCTCTTATACGTGGATGTTAGCTTCTAAGCTGTCAATGGGCACGCTACAATCCATATACCAAAGAGGTTAGAGCAAGGGTACAGACCAAGGGAGTTCTCCCAAGGAAGGAGAAACAGAACACACAGCTAGAGACAGGGGTCGGGGAGAGTGGGAGGATTAAACTGAGAGGGGGAGGGGAAGGGAGTAGGAAAGGGAATGCAGGGGACGCCTAACACCAAGGGCCTGTTGAGGGTCACATGAAAACCAACTAGAGTACATGCTTCTCAAATGTACACATGTTAATCGAAATGGAGTCACCCAATAACAGTGGAGACCAAGCCCCAACTTCTGCCACCAAGTGAAACTCCCGGTGCGGGGAATGGGTTACTTCTAGCTGAATCTTTGACCAGAAGGGCCCCACGGAAATCCCCAACAGCTGAGGCTATTGGTTGTCCTCCACAAACTGAGGGTGAGGCCCTGTTCCTGAAGACAACATTCTCACTGAGCACAGAGAAGCTGAGCTGGTGCCTGACTATAACCTCCCCTACCAACTAGTACCCATAGTACTGGAAGGTTCTCTGTAAGCCACCAGAGGAGAAAGGTTAAACACCAACCCAAACTATAAACCCTTCCATCTGCAGTGGTGAGCTGCTTGGATTGCCAGTCCAGCAGTGTCACAACACGTGGGCGGAACCACCCACTCTCTAACTGGACGTAAGGCCCTCCTAGGAGACGGAACCCATGCCTGACACTGCTTGGGTAACCAGAAACTGAGACCAGATAAGCCACGGACCTAGGGCAAAACCAAATACTGTAGTTCTACTAAAGGAACACAGCGACAAAATGACTCCTAATGACATTCCGCTCCACCTAGAGGTCAGTGTCCCACTCAGCCATCAACAGAGAAGCTCCCTCCTGCAGTAGATGAGAGCTATACAGAGACCGACAGCTGGACAATGTGCAGAGTGACAGACCTTAGAATGCTCAGTCCTAAACGGGATGTCTTCATCAAACCCTTTCCTTCAGAGCTCAGGGAAACATATGGAAGAGAAGGAGGAAAGATTGTTAGACCCAGAGGGGATGGAAGACACCAAGGAAACAGTGTCTTCCACACACAGCAGGACCGACACATCAGACACTCAGAGACTGTGGCAGCATGCACAGGGCTTGCACAGGCTCAAGCCAGATGTGGTCCCAGTGCTGAGAGGGGGAGTGGACATGAGCTCCCATCCCTAACCCAGAAGCTGTCTCCAACTGACCACGGCTTGCAAAGGAAAAGTTAGTTTCTACAATGGCGTCTCACTGAGTATGCACACCACACTAAGGGCAGGCCCCATGCCTGGCAGCCGATGGCCAATACAAAATGAACTCAATGGTGTTTTTGTACTTTTTTGCCTCATTGCTTTGTTAAAGCTTTTTTTTTTTCAGCCTTACTGATATTTTGTTTATATGGCATGATTTCATATGCTTATATATTGTTTTCATGGGGTTGTGTGTGTGTGTCTGTGTTTCTCATACTTTTTTTTTTTTTTGCCTGTTTTCTAAAGAGAAAGAAGGTGTGGTGTTGGATGGATTGGTGGTGGTGGTTGGAGATGGCTGAGAAGGACATGGGTGGAGATGAGGGTGGGGAACAGTGATCAGAATATATTGTATGAAAAACATTTATTTAAAAAAAAAAATTGGGCTGGAGAGATGGCTCACGAGATAAAGTGCTTGCTCTATAAACCTGACAACCTGATTTTGATTCCCAGGACCTGTGGTGGAAGGAGAGGACTGACTTCCGCCTGATCACCATGGCAATACACCCCAGGAAATAAATGAAAAAAATTAAAGCTTGGTGCACTTAGCAGCCTAGCTGCCCAGGCCTTAGCCTGGGGGAATTCTGTTGAACTAAATCTCTATCGTTCTAATGAAACTTGAGATTCAAAGGCTAGGGTGAAAACCTGTGAGCTTAGCAAGTTAGAGTAGCAACCGGCTAACTTTCTCTCTCTGCTGGCATCCGAAGTTCCTCTCCTTCCACTCTGCCCAAGTGAAAAAAACCATGCTATGCTCCTCCCCCTACTTCCTGTCAGCTGGTTGCTAACCCCGCCTCTCTGAGCTCAAGCTAATTTTATTTAGCTTATTACTATCTAATTTTATTTAGTTAATGCAAATGCAACACATCTTTACATAGTGAAACAAATGCAGCAGGATAAACAATCTTTGCCTAGTTAAATAAATATTCCACCCCAGCTTAGCATATCCGCATTACTGACTTTCTAAAGAATGGCTGGAGAGATGGCTCAGTGGAGAAAGTCATGCAAATGTGAGGACCTGAGTTCAGATCCCCAGTGTCCATCTGTCATCCCAGCGTTCCTATAGTGAGGTCTGAAGTGGAGACAGGATACACAGGGACGTGAGGGCCAGTCACCCACCCCAGTACAAACGACAGTGAACAAGAGACTGTCTCAAGCAAGGTGGAAGGTGAAGGTCGGTATCTGAGGATGACCTCTGACCTCTACACTTGTGCTCTGGCATGCTACACCAGCACTCACACATGAACATGCATGTGCATACAAAGACAACCACAAAAGTAGTGGTTCTGAGGTAATGGGAGGGTCAGTGAAACCATTTTAACATTCTTTTGCTGTTACTCATCTTTATTACCTAACAGCCTCTCCTCCATAGATAAGAGAAGGAAACAATGTTCCTCAAGCTTTGAAAGAATTCCATCCCGAAAGTCACTACCCACCAGTGGGCTAATGGATGCACTGGAGGTGAGGCTGGGGACCGCCTCTGGAGGTGAGTGAGGCTGGGGACCACCTCTGGAGGTGGGTGAGGCTGGGGACCGCCTCTGGAGGTGAGTGAGGCTGGGGACCACCTCTGGAGGTGGGTGAGGCTGGGGACCACCTCTGGAGGTGGGTGAGGCTGGGGACCGCCTCTGGAGGTGGGTGAGGCTGGGGACCACCTCTGGAGGTGAGGCTGGGGACCGCCTCCGGAGGTGAGTGAGGCTGGGAACCACCTCCAGAGGTGAGTGAGGCTGGGGACCACCTCCAGAGGTGAGTGAGGCTGGGGACCACCTCCAGAGGTGAGTGAGGCTGGGGACCACCTCCGGAGGTGAGGCTGGGGACCGCCCACTCTCTCCTGCTGCTACAGTGCCGTGCAGAACATGCCAGCCATCCTCAGAATCTGCTTCCTGTATACTGTCATGGTGAAGGGCGTCCTTAAATGCTCAGACAGCTATCAAAGTTTTCTTCCCTAAATCGTTTAAATCTAACTGAACAAACTTAGGCCATTTGTGAGAAACCACAGTAAGTGGCATGCCATGGGACACATGTTCAGGAGAGAGGGGAGCCTGGCACTGAGTGAGGAAGGGGTGTCCTCTCAGAAACAGGGTTGGCTAGGAAAATCAGGAGGGGGTCTCCTTCTCCACAGAGGTGCACTGTGGGAGCTCAGATCGCACTGAGGCTAGACGAGGAGTCCTCTTCACTCCATATGATCTTCCTTCCTTCTCTCCCTCCCTCCCTCCGAGCTGCCCTGGCTCACTTCTTAACCTCAGGCACTTTAAACAGTTACAGAAAGCAGCAGTCCCAGCAGATGCTGGGCTAGTTACAGGGCGGGCAGGAGCAGAGACATCTGCCAGAGGTCAGACCAAGAGGACTGGAGAACCGAGACGTGGGCTGTAGGCCCAGGAGCAGCCACTGAGGAGGTAACGCTCAAAGATAAGTTAATGATTTGGGGAATTACATTGGAAAGTAAGAAAATATTCGCCAAGTACAAATAAAAACAAAGAAACAGATCTGAGCCTTATAAAAAAGATATTCAAGTTGCACACATAAATTCAATATAACCATTCCATCCAAAACACTAAGAATAACCACACCAAATGAACCAACTCCATGGCATCTACAGGAGACGGTCTAAAATTCAAAGACATATCGAGGTTGAAAGGAAATGATACCCCACGCCAACAGGGCCAGGACAAGAATGGCTGCACTGTCACCAGAGAAGATGGACTTTAAATACAGTAACTAGTCAGGCAGGGTGGCAGAAGCCTGTAGCCCCAGCATTGACTTGGGGGCCACAAATATGAGGCCAGCCTGGTCTACACTGTGAACCCCAGGTTTTAAAGACCGCTTCTAACAGTGGGACCCTGGGAACGCTGGACTGGATGACTGGCCCAATAACACTGTCAGTACTGTGGACCCCAGGTTTTACAGACCGCTTCTAACAGTGGGACCCTGGGAACACTGGACTGTGTGACTGGCCCCATAACTGTCAGTGGGCCATGCACAAGGACGCTTTCTCTGTCGCCCCACTTTTTGTGTCTCCGCGACCCCCATACTCCTCACTAGGGACAATTTCCCTGTAGTGGCCCTCTGCATGTCAATCATAGATCACATAATCCAAGAGCAGCTTTCTGGTAGCTTCTTTCTGGCCTGTCTCCACGCACAGCCTCCCACCATCATCTCAGCCAAGCTTCTTCATACGGTGTGGCCGGCAGCACTGGTCTGCACCGATGTCTCAGTCACCATCACTCCGCTGCAGACTGAGTTAACTGGGAAGCTGAGTTTCAGGCACTGGGGTGGGCAGGGGCGCTAGGTCTTCAGGACTCACAGAGAGCATCCGATGGAGGCTGGTGACTGTCTTCACACCTGAACACACAGGTGGTTGGAGGGGTACCATCCAGGGCGAGCCCACTCTTGGGTGACACGGCCATTAGAATTTGGCAAGCTCATGGCAGAAAACTGGCTCCAACCTGAGCTTTGAAGTGGGGGAAGGCTGGCAGTGCCAAGTTGAACATGAGATGGGGAGGGTCCTGCAGACAGAAGACGGCAGTGTAGCCAGCCCAGGCAATGCCACAGTACCTCAACGGCATGCAAGGTCCAGGAACCAGTGCAGCTGGATGGGGAGGCAGGAGCTGTCCTTCCTATCAAAGCGCAGACCCTAGGCCAGAAAGACCAAAGCCTCAGACCACAGTAGAGGGGAGAAGAAGGGAGGAGGGGAAATACTCGCCAGCGATCCTCATCTCCAACGGCACGGTGAGCAGGAGCTGTACGTGGTAAAGGAAACTGCAAGTTGCTTACATATGCTGCAGTGAGAACTGAGGCTGGGGGCAGAGGAAAAGCAAGGGTTAAAATGGCAAAGGCTAGGGCACTAAGGAAGATGGACATGGTTGCCTGTAGCCAGGTATGAGATAACCATATTTCTGGGCCGGTGAGGTTGAGCTAACCGTAAGTCCTTACTTCTGAAGCAACCAAGTAATGGAACGAACAGCGAGACTCTCGCCTCGGAGAATACCCCGTAGACAAGGGGCTAAACGCGGGGCGATCCAGGGAGGCTGCAGCTACATCCCGGAGCTGGGAGTCCAGCTACAGGCAGGTCCCGCGAACGTGCGAACGAGGGGAGCAGTCGTAAGCAATGCCTGCAAGGTGGATGACGGCAAAGCTGGCAAGGGCTGACAGCAGCAGCCAGCTGAGGTCCGCAGTCAACAAGGCACAGAGTGAAGACGGAGAAAGGGGCATCAGCCACCCCAGCTGGGTGGGCAGTGCAGACAGGGCACGATCATGGCTCTGCTGGGTCAGAGGGACAGACACGGAGCATGCTGGACCTCCACTAGCTTGGTCCAATGACCCGGAGTAACCAGTCTCACAGTTATTACCTCAGCTTTTGTCCAGTTTCTGCCACGGTCCTATAAAAGCCCCCCCGACAAGGACGAAAAGCCCCAAGGACAAGGACTTTTCCTCCTGGAAAGCCCTCCCACTCGGGAGCGTTTCTCTCACTTTGACGCAGCGCCTTCTCACCCCCTCCCCTGCGGGAACCATAGGACCAGGCAACACAACACAGATGCTTCTTTGAGGCACTGAAAAATTAAACAGGAAACTCGTTGAGTGTGTAAGAGGCCAAACCAAGCTCCCAACTGAGATGCCAGAAACTAAGATTATATTGGGTATCCTATCCACTTACATTCGTACCAGCATGGACTCAGTCAGCTACAAGGACCTTCCCCTTCTTGGTTCCTGTTTCTTAGGAAGTTGGGCAGGTCTACAGGAATAAACCTCAGTTCACACAGCCGCCATGAAAGCAGGCAGACACGGACAGCACAACCTTCTAGAAGCTGTCATCTTTGGAAGTACATCTGCCCGGCAGGACTACAGTCTAACTTCTGTTGATGTGTTGATTTGACGCTGCTCAGCCTCACAGGCCCAGATTCATGTAGTTCCGGTAGCAAGAATTTCTAAGCTCTAAGCTATACCCACAAGCCATCTTCCTGGGAACCATTGCCTCCTCTGCGGGATCCTACCCAGGGGCATTCTGCTCTCCACCTAGCAACTGTTTTCCATGTCACTGCCTCAGTGTTGACCAGTTACAGGGAGTTCTCTGGCCAAGTTTCTCAACTATTCTTGTCATCTTGGGCTTTTTGTAAATAGAACTGTTTGAATTCATCTAAGTTCACAAGTAAGGTCATGGTGTCTTGTCAATCCACCTTCCAGCTCTCAATCCTAGCCCAATGATTTAAAATCCAAATTCACTTGAGAGCCAGCCCCAATGGTAGACATCTGCAGTCCCAAACACTTAAGAGAATGAATGGGAGGATGGTTTGAGCCCATGTAAAGGAAAATAAACAAACAAAAACAAAACCCCTACAGCTATGGCAAGATGGCTCAGCAGTTAAGAGCTCTTCCTGAGGACCTGGGTTCAAATCCCAGTATCTACATGGTGGCTCATAACCATCTTTAACTCTGACCCAGGGGATCCAATGCCATCTTCTGGCTTCTGTGGGCACTATATACATCTGGTACACAGACATATATGCAGGCAAAATACCCATATGCATAAAATAAAAATAAAAAAAATTAATTCATCTTCTTTAACAACATGTTTTAGGTAGAAAAAAAAGTCATCTTAAATCTAACTAGCTTGATAGATTTGACTTCATCTGCCCTGTACTTCATCTCTCTACTTCTACCTCCCTAGAACAGGGGCCTAGCAGCATGGCCTATTAATGTGCACAGGCAAAGAACCATGGGGACCACTTCCTAGTCCAGTGCCCAAAGCTGGGGCTGGGCACCTCCCTCTAGGAGAGCCCTGGAGATGCTCTGCTTCTGCCTTGTGCCAGCAGGGGGACCAGGGCTACGAGAGAGGGCTTCTCAATGTGAGGGCAATGACCACCTGGGCTTCAGTCCATCTGAGCTTTTAGAGTCAGACCTGCACTTAACAACCCCCCAGCAGACTCTAAGCTGGCAGGAACAGTGTCCCAAACTGTAGCATGGAACTTAGGAGGAGCTGCCTGGCCACTAAACAGCCCCTGCCTTCTGCAGTGCCTAGACAAATCCTTTTTAAAAACCTGTTTATGAAGTATATGTTAGGGTCCAAGTGCTATTTCAGGTAAACTAGTTTTTAGAGAAGTTCTTGCTCCTCTGGAGCTTTCCGACAACACACAAGGACACGGACCACTCCTGAGTGTGAGTGCTAGGTGGCTCCCTCCTAATCCAAACACTCCCTTCTGTAGGGAGAAGGCTAAGGAGGACCAGGAGACTTGTAGACTCAGGAAGTTTAGAAAGCTACCAGGCTGGTGCAGCTCCCCTCCCCAAGGTTAGACATGCGGACACAGTTGCCAGGGAGACTCTGCAGCAGAACTGCTCCAAGTTGATTGGGAAGCTCCAAGGATGCTGGAAAAAGCAGTCACGAGTGCTGGTGTGAGCCCCTGCCAATAGCCCCAATAAACTCCTTAGTTCACCGGAGTAGACTGGATAGCTTCTTTGGTCTGTTGTTGGTATCCCAGCTAGGGTAAATGACATTGTTCACATCTCCCATAACAATGAGAGAGAAATAAAACACAAGGATCAAAATCAACACAGTGTCCTCTGAAATCAGCCTTGTGTGGCTCTGCAGAAGCCATTTCAGACAGGAGGTGAGTACAAGCAGCCTGAGCAGGGTGGGGTGACTGGCTGCACAGCCTGCAGTCTGAGGTGGCCAGAGCAGAGGGAGGCAGGAGCCAGGAGAACCTCTGTACCGTGAGCCACCGCTGCTGCGGCATGAGGGCGAGAGTCGCTCGTCAAAACACAAAGTCCACTGTAAACACGGGTTACCACTGGCCAGCATTTTAATTCATTCTAAACCAAAGAACCCTTACTATACGCAGAACCTGTCATTTCACATGTTTACCGGGTTAACAATAGCTAAACAAGGAACACTTGGAAACAACTTCCTCCTTGTTAAATTTCACATTAGTCAGAATCATTCAGTACCTTTATGTAGAGCTGACCACAAAGCTGCACTTCGGCTTTTTCTCTCCACCCTCTCAAGAATTACCAAAAGGCCAGTCACTGGGTGATAGAAAGTGACAGACTTCACACTTGACTGTTGGAAAGTCTTCCTCAAATACAAAAAGCCACATCCTGCCACGCTCAGGTCAGTTCACTCTCTTGGAGTCGCCCACCCAATGTTAAAAGCACACTTGTGATCCAGACTCCAGAGGCCCACCAGCTCCAGCACTTTCCAGGACTGAAGAGAGGGCACAGGGTAATGGAGTTTCTAACTGGCAGACAGTGTCGTCGTCGTCTTCTAAGAGGAAAGCGGGGAAAACAGACAGCGCCATGTCAGGGCAGACTGAGGACAGAAATACACAGGGGCTTCCAGGCCGCCCGGCCCCTTTCTGTCCTACTTCCTCTTCATGTCTGCAGTTCAGTTTCACTTAAGTTTTCAAAAGCCAGGTTCTGCTGCCAGAGCCTGAATCTTCTCTACATTTCATTTCCTCTGCACTTACAGCCTGATGTCATTGTTCTATTAGCAATTATGGAATGGAAAGTGGTACTGATACAAACCACAGTTTCTGCTCACTCACTCAACATGGATGGATGATTTCTAATTTCTCTTTTTATTAATAAAGGTAACTTTTAACAGTCATAATGGAAATAAAATGTACCAAAGTTTCACAACTCCTAAATTTGACTTAGTGGTATGACTGTGCCTGCATAGGGCTGAGTTTCCTACTTGCACATTTAAACTATTTTAGCATTACAAATGTCAGTGGCCTATATCCCTGCAGTACTACATACAACAGCATAAATTAAATCTGCCAGAAATTCTATTATTGGCTCTATTTTAAAGGACTACAATGCAATTATATACAGTATACAAAGTTTGTCAAACTGAATATACATGGTCTTAGGCCATTACTACTATTTCATTCCAATTTGGATTTAAATATAATCAACTTACAGATCTGAAATAAAAGCACTGCTTAATGGTTTCAGATGCATTTTGGTATTGAATGTTTCAAGGCATCTCTAGAAATAATAAATTAAGACTGTAATGAAGTAATCTGTGTCTACAGCTGCTGACAGACAGCAGGATAAAATGTGACTTAAACGTTAACTGTTATCGACAAGTCTATGAATGAAGAGTCCTGACCACTTCTAGTTTAAAACAAGCAAAACTAATAGCACAGAGTACTTTAATATAACCTTAATGGTCTAACAAGCCTTCCAAATGGAAGGAAATACAAAATAAAGTTCAGACATCCAATTTAACTTGTACTGATACACTTTAGCATCACAGATATATCAGGTCAGCTCACCAACTCTGGGCTAACCCACCTAATAGACACCAAGTGAGTAAGCTTTCGGTGGCTAACGAAGGTTTCACAGATCTCTGCAGCAACCAGAGACATACAGTGACACACACTACTACGGCTGTACTGATCCCTCGTCATGCTCTGTAACACTGACATTTCAGGAGTTCCCTTGCTATAATGAGCTGGAATTCAGAAAATTTCCTTGGTGATATACATCAAACCAAATTAAGAATATTAACCTCCTAGACATGGGCTCATATAGGAAGTATTTTGTTTACTAAACTGAAAAGTTAACTTTAAAAAATATCTGCAGTCTTTTTGAAATGCAAGGCACCAGCAGGAGCATACATTCCAGCAAGAGTGACTGACTGGGACCATGGAGCCGACAAGTCCTTTCTCTTCTGTTGATCAGAATACTTCCTTTTCCTGTCTATGCAACGTCTTCCAGATAATCGGCAACATCGCTGAGCTGGGAAACAGTCAGGTCTTGTGTGAGGTCATCGAGCTTTGTTGTCCAAAAGAAAGAAAAGAATCAGTATAAACAAAGTCTGAATCCATGTGTAAAAGTATATTGTTTATAATTCATTTATCTTCTGTAACCTGTTTCAAGGGCCAACCCTGGACTAGAGCTGGCTAACAGGAGAAAGGGGACACCGAGTGAAAACAAGGTTCCTCTCCAGACTCTGTGGCCCTCACTCTCTTAGATCTGTTCATTTGGCCCTTTACATCGTCTCATTGTGCCATTCTTTGGATACAAGGAAATATTAGAGATAAAATCATTTTAAATAGATACCCTCCCTCCCTCCCTCTTGGTCAAACAGTAGTCTTGGTATACAACTATCTGTACTAAGACAATTACTGGGAACCTTAATTAAAGCCATTACATTTCTTTTTTTGCCAGGGGTAAGCGGGTTTTTTTCCTTAAGTTGGTTTTGCTCCCTTTGTTTTTTGTTTTTTTTTTTTTGTTTTGTTTTTTGAGACAGGGTTTCTCTGTGTAGCTTTGCGCCTTTCCTGGAACTCACTTTGTAGACCAGGCTGGCCTCGAACTCACGGAGATCCACCTGCCTCTGCCTCCCGAGTGCTGGGATTAAAGGCGTGTGTCACCATCGCCCTGCCCAAGTCATTACATTTTAAAAGAAGAAACTCAGAAAAGCCCAAACACTGAGACAATGGGTAAGACTGATACTTTGGATCTGTATTTACTCTCACCATTATTAAATAATGAACTCATTAAGGTATGCATTTTATTTGCAAAACAACTGAATGCATTATTAACGCTGATTTTAGACTAGAGGCAAGAGTGAGGAAAAACTGGATAAAAAGTGATCTTTCAGAATCTACAGTAGAGAGCAGTTAGCTGAGGGGTTTTCAGTTTTGATTTAAAGCAACAAAGACCACACAAATGGGGTTGTGCTGCTGTTTCTGTTTTACACCGTGCTGCCGGTGTGTAGCAGTGCTGCTGGGTTTTGTATGGTTTGTACCAATGATCAGTTAATCGACTCCTTTCTATTTCATGTGTATTTTGATCACGCTGGCTGCAAACAATGTCAATTTGATTTCTCCCTTCTCATTTGGATGCTTCCTCTTTCTCTTGCCTGATTGTTTTGGCTAGGATCTCCTGCACTGTGTTAAATCAAAGCACTGAAAGTGTTGAAGATTGTGAGAAGTTGAAAAGTGGTAGATGCTCTTCACAATTCTCTCTCCCTTCCCCCCTCTCGGCTAGTGCTACCTACAAGTACTGCAAGTGCTCACTGATGAGCAACCCCTTATCTGTTTTGACATCTGTGATTACCAAGAAGCTGAGTTAGCAGCTGACCTCCATCATGAATTCCATCACAAATGCTAAACGAACAGTCCTCAGTAGTTTTTAATAAGAGCTCACATTGTCTGCCTCTTATGGATGACAAACAGTGAAAAGGTGGGAGAAAGGCCCACCTTTTCACTGTATTTGCTTACACACTGGGCAGTGATCAGAGAGTATTGTCACTCAAGTAGTAAGACTTCCACCTTAAAAGAAACTGAGATGAAGCTGGGCATAGTGGCACACATCTTTAGTCCCAGCAATCGGGAGGCAGAGGCAGGCAACCTCTGAGTTTGAAGCCAGCCTGGTCTCCAGAGTGAGTTCCAGGATAGCCAGAGACCCTCTCTCAAAAAACCAACAAACACCAACAAAAACACCCACAAAAAGAAACTAGGATGACAGATTCATGTTTACCTAAGACAACTAGCATCTGAAAAGCGGAGGGAAGCAGGAGTCCTGGGCTACATACTGAGTTCAAGACCAGCCTGGGACTTAAACAAGGACCCTATCTCAAAAAAATCAAAGCCAGAAAACAAAGAAACCTAACACATTAGAAATGACACAACCCAGATTTTGCTTCCACACTTTAAACTACAACCTCTCTTAAGAGCTGCTTCCTCGTGTGATAATCTGAAGCCAGCCTACATCCACCTCCCTTGGAAGGCGGCAGCCATCTTCTAACTATGCTCACAGAATGAAGGCAGACCCACCCTGGCTGTGAACAAGAGAGAGGCCACAGCTCATCTCTCCTCTCTGCGTGAACAGCTGCAGGTGGACTTTGCTGGATTTCTGGCTTTGAACCTCAAGCCAAAGCCTTCTGCTGTGCTGCCTCCCACAATTCTGTCTCGGCCTTGCCTGGCTAGCCTGAGATGATCGATGCCCCATAGATACCACCTCACTTCTAACCTAAGAAAGACAGTCCTGATCCCCATGACCACCCTTCACCCAGGCCTGTCAGAGTGCAAATACCAATAAATGACAGCTGTGAGTCCCCCATATCCTTAGTTTTCTCCAGACTTAGAATAGGTAACTGGCATGAACTTTTTGCAATTTTCAATCATTTTTTTTTTTTACTAGTCATAAATTTACTAAGCCTCATAGCAAATCAACAAATGGACAGATGCACCCACAGAATGTGCTAGCTAGCACCTTACTTTATCACTGGTGTTGACATCATCTACTCCCACGGAAAGGTCTTCTTCGATTTCTTCACCGATACTTAACTCACTTTTTTCTGAGCGATGGCTAGCACTAATTATGAGAGGGGGAAAATGAAAAAGAAGTCTGAAGAATAACTACCACTGCTCAAATTTTCAGAGATTTTAATCCTACAAGTAACATATAACATTGAACGTAATTTCATATATACCATCTAGAAAAACTTATAAGGCAACAGTGGCAATCACACAGATCGCCACATGCATTCTTAACTCCAAAACACAGGACAATAAATTATTGTAATAAACAGACAGAAATTCTAATCAGAAGAAAACTGTCAAAATTCTCAGGCATTTAAAATTAAATTTTCTAATCATATCTATAACAAATATTATTTTCTTTAGTGGGCAATTCATATAAGTTACCTCCAACAAAATGTTAAGTAATACCACATCGAAGAAGGCAGTTTTTGAAAGGTCAAAACCACAAAGACAAAGGACATGAGAAAAATCAGGATAAACTACTGACTTGGTTTCATGACAGGTCAACCCCTGATATCATTTCTTTATCTTATTCTTTCCAACTCTCCCAATACAATATACATATTCATCTATATTCTAATGTAAGAAGTCATCACTCCAAAACATAATTTTGGATGAACATGAACAAGAGACTCAAGTACAAAGTAAACTCTAATGAAATTTTGCCATACCTGTATTCAGAAAGTATTTAAAAGATTTACATATTCACCTCAAGGTTTTTCTTACCTATTAAAATCATCAACATAGTCTTCATCTTCTCCAGTTCCTGGTAATCAGTTTAAGAAAAGAAATATGTTATTACACACTTACAGAAAAATATTTGTTTTAAATAAGTGTGTCTCCTGCCAAAACAAAACATTGAATGATATTATTTCATAAAAACATAAGTACCAAAACAATGTTTAAAATTCTTTTAGATTTACTTATTTTTATATGCACAAATATTTGGCCTGCATGTACAGTATGTATGTGTACCACGTGTGCCTGGTGCCCAGGGAGAAGAGTCTTGGGATCCTTGGAACCGGATGTCACGGATGGTGGTGAGCCACCCTGTGGGCACTGTAAAATGGACCTGGTTCCCTGCAAGAGCAACACACACCCCTAACCACAGAGCCACCTCTGGAGTAGTTTTACCACATAAAATGACTATTCAAGTGATTATACCACACGCTAAAAAGTGAACACCCTGTTTGTGCGCTGGGTTCAGGAAGGTGGCCTACTCAGGGCAGCTCACCATGATGTGCCCTGTGACCTACTGAAGCAGAGCTGGGGAGGCAGCGGAACGGCAGAGCATTTGCTTAGCACATTCATGGACCTGGGCTCTCTCCTCATCAACACACAACGAGAAGAAGGGACACACAACAGCAAGGCACCATCAGCTTCCGTGACTTTCAACTCAACAGCTTGTTCAAAAAGTCAGAAACAATCAGGTGTGAAGAAGTGACAGAGCATGTGGGCCCATCACCGGAAGGGGCCCTTGGTGCCCTTCCATGGGCATGTCCAAGTACCATCAGCATCTGTATTCCTCAGAATACCGACACTCTTGCCATGCACATTACAGTAAAAACCAAGCTCAAATGACTGTGCTGGGCCACTGAACAAGACTACTCATTTCTATTGAATCTGGTGAAGTCCCATACCCACGCTGTACAACCTACGGGGTGCCCTCAGCCAGCAGAGGGTGAAATGAAGCAGTGGCCTGCCCTCTGTTCTCTCCAACAGCTTGCAGTCAGAACTGTCTTCCCCAAAGGGGAATCCTCTGCAGTTTCACCTTATCAGCAGAGCAGGGAACCCACACTTTGATCAGAGAACAGGAGCAAGGAAAAGGGGAAGCCCAAAGGCTTGGCACCAGGTGAACCACCACAAAGTGAAACCATGTCAGAATGAAGGGGCAGAGCAGAACCTGAGGTGTCATGGCCAAGAAGGGGGCAAACACCCCAGGTGCAAGGATAAAGAGCCCCCCCTGCAGGTGTGATCACACCTAATGGGGAAGAAGCAGGGAAGGAAGAAGAGTTGACCACCTAGCCAGCCAGCCAGCAACCAGGAGGCACAAAGGGCCGGACTACTGGCAACTCAGCAGTTACCAGGATTCCAGGGCACTCTATGGAACAGGAATGCAGGCAGCTCAGGGAACATCTATTCTGCTAATGGGGAAGAAAGTGACACAAACAGCAAACTAGCATTTTAGGCAACCCCTTCCATGTATGTCGACATGTTTAAATCCTATTTAGTCTTCCAAGTACGGTTCATGTTACTGGACCCAATAACAGAGAAGAAAAGCACAGTTTATGCCAGGTCAGGGCCACAGCTGGGCTCTTCATGTAAACCTATCCATTTTTCCCCTGGGTCCTGTGCACTATATTGAGGGTGTCTGGTTAGAAACGAGAGGATAGTCTCTGCACTGTCCAGGACATGCCCACGTTCACAAAGTGCACAGGGTATATGGTACTTTCTCCCCAGCCCGCCTGAGAAGCAGCGCTCTCAGAACAGAGCAATTAGCACCCATCGCATCCATGAAGAGGACAGGAGACAGCCGAGAGCCCGGCCGCACCACACCCTTTGCGTCAGTGAGAGGAAGGGTCACCAGGTCCTCCTGCGGCAGCTGTCTGCAGCGTGCCCAGACACCGACTCTCTTAGCCCACAGGAACCTGCTGAACTGCATCCGCTCCAAATACCACAACAGCTCGAGGCTGTCCTCTCACAGGTCTAAGCCTTGCACCAGACTGACTCCCTGGGGTCTGTCGCTGCACCAGCCTCACCCATTCTCACTGAACCCTTCTTCGATACACAGCTCTGACTTGATCACCAGGTCTTGCCATAGCCTCCTCTGGTCTTCCACCAAAGCCCAGGCCAGAGCATTCCCTTACTACAGTCGGAACACAAAAGACAAAGGACAGTCCAGCTTGTTGCTACAGCCATCCCCCGGCACAGGGGTGAACTCTGGACGCATGCCAACTCCCCAACACCTGCTGAATGACAGCAGGAAGGCTCTCCATGTAGACTTTAATCTGGAGATGATTTCAACAATCACACTAGAACTGAAATCTAGTTACCTAGTCCAAGTGATCCAATTTTTTCACCGACCAATTTCAGATCCTTCAGGACTGTGCTTCCTCTTTTACCTGTAGGCAGGAAAAAGTACTTGCATGAAAGGAATTCATAACACTATTCTCTAAGCCACGCCAAGCTTTCTCTCAGGTGGGCTATCTATAGCCCTAGGAGTATAAAAAACCCTAGAGTAAAATTATAAATTGTAATCAATAGAGGCTAGAATCATGTACTACCATTCTCTGGCTATTTTTTTATTGGCAAAAAGCAAAGGATTCATGTGTTACAGAGAGAAACCAATTATACTATTCTTTATTAGAACATAATCACCAAAATAAAACGTATATAAAACCCAGTACTGTGAACTCCAAGTGGATCTACTTCTGAGACCTGCTGGTTAAACACTGGCTGACTGTGACAGAGTGATGTCCAAACACACTCTTGAAAGCCTTGGCCATGTTGTCCCGGGGTGGGGAGGATAAGATGGGGTGGGATGCCACAGTGCAGGAAGCTGGCTATCACCCGGCTTGCTAGCAACCTCTCCTCTGTGCCACACCAGACAGAAGCCTCGGATGGCAGAGTGACTATGATGATCACTCTATCACAGAACTTCTTTAAAAAATCAAGTTATTCCAAGAACTCACGAGACATGACTTACAAGTCAACAATGTTCTGTCTTGGGATGGGACAGCACCTAACACTCATCCTAGGTTGGCAATACTATAATCCAAACTCCACTGGGGCCGCCTAACCTACCAGCCATCCCAGACCAGCAGTACGCTGCAGAGCATGAGTTACCTTCCTTAGTGATCAGGTGGCTGCCCAGCATGTTGATAAAACACAGAGGGACATGCATACTGCAGCCAGAGAAAAATCAAATCTAAAATTTGAAGTACTGTGTATCACTTCTGTATAAATTTTAAAAATGTATATGTATACCTATCAATGTCTAAACCAGCTAAAAAGTCGGCTTCCTAAAAACACTTTGATAGCCTAGCAAAGGATCACAAAATGGTGGAGAAGAGTGACATTAAGAAATGAAAATAGCAAAATATTGTCTACCTTATCAAAATTAGGATTTTCTAAAAAAAAAAAAAAAAAGAACCCATGGTAATCATATCACATATTTTCTTTCTTTCTTTTTTTTTTTTTCTTTTTGTCAACCTAACACAAACTGGTCATCTAGGAAGACTAAACAATCACTGAGGAGCTGCTTCTGCAAGATGGGCCTGCAGCATAAGCCTGCGGGGCATTTTCTTCATTAAGGATTGATGTAGCAGGGCCCAGGTCACTGTGGGCGGTGCCACCCCTGGGCAGGTGGGCCGAGGTCATATCAGAGAGCAAGCTGAGTAACCTGGGGAGTAAGCCAGTAAGCAATGCTCCACCGTGTCCTCTGTTTCAGTTCCTGCCCTGACTCCCCTTCAAGAAGAACTACAACTGTCAGCTGAAATAATCCTTTCTTCCTCCACTTACTTCGGGTGATGGTATTTTATCACAGCAATGGACACCACACTTACTTAGAAACAAAAACAACAAAACTCTGGAGTATTCAAGTACTTACTCTCAGTATCTGTTAAAGAAGGGGCTCCTGCCAGGGAGCTGAGGCCACTCCTTAAGGGGGGTCTGTCAGAGACTGAGGCCAGACTTCCCACTTGCTTCCTAGGCTCACTTCTCCTAACGGGAAGAAACAAGTGACAATGAAATGTTAATTCCAGACCTTGTCACTACAGTCTTTTATTCTGTAAACATAAAAAAGCAATTTAGAGACATTTTAGATGCGTGTAATGGTTGGGAATGAACACGATTTTACAGACTGAAATCACAAAGCATACCTACAGGGCAGTGCAGACTGCAGATCAATCTGGTGACAAACGCACGATAAGTTTGTCAGTGAAGCTCCAGCTCCCTAAGTTTACAGCCATTTGCTATCTCTCAAGCCAAGTTGACTTTCAACACCTGTACTACCGAGGACTTCTTCAGAAGCCTCCTCCATCTCCCCAAAACACAAAAGACAGTACAAGAATCAACAAATAAACACTACCTCTCAAATGCACACGCTGTTCCGGAAGCTGCAGAGCCCTCCCTCTAACCTGAGGAACTGTTTAGTCACAGCTTCACCCATTCCAGTCAGCCGGCTCCTGACTTCCCAGACACTGCCATCAGGGCCTGCACTGGCCATCCTCTCCAATCTCCTGACAACTCCTCCCTGGAGTCCACCACAGGGCAGCACTCCAGGAATGCTGTTACCTCATTCTAACCCGCTGTGCCCTGATGCTAACATGCAGCTCCCATCACATGGTGAGTACTTGATATAGGCTTATCTGGTAAAAATGGCTTATACCCAGTACCTTCAATAATCCTGGCATTATTTTAAAATATATTAGGTTTTACTGGTACAAAATCAGATTTATGGATTCAATAATTATATAGTTGTTAGCAGATCATTAGGTGTAACACAAATCTTAAAAGGTCGTATTAATGAAAACAAACCCAGGGCCAGGTATTGGGGTGAACACTGGAAGATCAGAGAAGCAGAACAGGTCACAGCCACCTCACATCGCCAATTCCTCAGCTGATCCTGTTTCCTCAGACTAGAAGCTTCTGAGTCCTCATCCAAATGGATCTCAGCTGAACTGTGCTGCTCCAAAGCCTGAAAGCTTAACCAGATCTAGTTCCTGGTTTTCACACCTTATATACCTTTCTGCTTTCTGCCATCATTCCCTGGGATTAAAGACATGAGTCACCATGCCTGGCTGTTTCCAGTGTGGCTTTGAACTCACAGAGATCCAGATGGATCTCTGCCTCTGGAATGCTAGGATTAAAGGCGTGTGCTACCACTGCCTAACCTCTATGTTTAATATTATGGCTGTTCTGTTCTCTGACCCCCAGATAAGTTTATTGGGGTGCACAACATATCAACCACAATTAGGTTTAAAATATAAAATGAAAGCATTTAGGAATTTTGTTTTTAAATCATAAGTCAGATGATCCAAAGAAGTCTACTTACCAACCGTAAGTTTTTTCTGGCTTAGGAATGGGATCATCAAAGAAAGAATCTCCTTCTGCATCATCTTCGTCTGGACAGAGAGCACTTTTGTCTTTGGCATCTAAAGTGCTGCTGCTCAAGAAGGATGCAATTCTTGTCTCATGGGCACTCGGGGCCAGCGAGTGCAGGCTGCTCTTGCTCCTTGGCTCTGACAAGGAGATACTGGGCTCGCTTTGACTGGTCTCACTGCTGGTCTTCTAAGAAAGAGGAAGGGAGACGTCTCTGTGGTGATAAAACTTCTAAGGTATCTTAAACAACAGTCAACACAGGGGTGTGTCTGTGTGTGTGTGTGTCTGTCTGTGTCTGTGTCTGTGTCTCTCTGTGTGTGTGTGTGTGTGTGTGTGCCTGTGTCTGGCCTTTCAACAGCAGGAGCTGCAGTGTAATCCTATGCTTTCCCACTTTATCCCCAGGCTTCCTGACATAGGCAACTTTCAAATGGCAAAATGTTAAAGAAGATCATTACACCATTTCTTTCCTTCTTTTCTAAATGAAAATGTCTTTACCATGCCTATCCCACTTAGCAAGTTTCTCATTTATAAGTAGCTTTCCCTTGTCATCCTATGTGTATGTCACTGTTGCATAAAATATCTTTATACATTTTCAATCGGAAACCAGGAGAGAGCACTAAGTTAATTAGACCATGTCACTAAAATAAACTAAATTATACTATTCATCAGAAGAGAGAGCAGCTTTCTACCCAGCACCAATGAAAGGTGAAAGACACAGCCTTCGAATGCTCACATTTCCAACAAGCAGATGCTGGACAAAACAATTACCTGAATTCAGGCTTGCTGGGCTACTTACTAGCCTGCACCTCATGTTCACGAGGAGGCACATAAATCCTTTATGTATCTTTAAACTCCTCCTGAGGAAGCACTTCTATCCCCACTCCATAGTAAGGTTAGCGTGAACTATCAGTGTTTGGGTTACTCTGACACCACAGCATAATTCTAGTCTATACCTGGCCCCCCTGCCCCTTTTTTTTCTCTGTGTAAGCTGTCCTAGAACTCACTCTGTATACCAGGCTGGTCTCAAACTCAGATATCCACCTGCCTCTGCCTCCCAAGTGCTGGGGAGTAATATCGCAATAGACCCCTGTGATGCTCCAGAAAAAGCACTCATCTGAAATAAATCTGGAAAGTGCCTGTCCTGGGTCATTAACTGTGTGATCTTAGGGAATGTTTTCAGACATGAATTTTGTCAAGAATTAAATGAGGCCAGTTACAAACAGGCTGGGACAGAGCTCATTAGCAGCAAGGCAAGGAGCTGGGCCATACAGAAATAGAGCAGACTAACACACAAGGCTCTGAGCCAGAGCTGTTCTATTTGTCCGCACGCAGAGAGCATAGCATGTCTTAGGATGCACACTTATGTTTTTAGACTTGAGGCCTTGGTTAGTTGCCAGAGGCAAGGCATATATTATGTAAGTTTTAGGAACTTAGATGGGGCTACACAGTCTATGGGCTATCAATAGTGATAAACTAATGATCATGAAGAGATATCTAGAAAATAAATTAAGCTATCTTTTTTAACAATATAGGAAACTCTCAAGGAAGTACATAAAAAATTCCCTTATAACTTTCTTCAAGTTTTCCTGGTACTGTGAAATACAGAAGTATAATATATTTAAATACACCTAAATTAGATTCACATCAGTTTCAATTTCTGATTTGAAAATGTTTTAATAACCGAGTTTTTCAAAGACCCTGCAAATAAATTCCTGAGGCTTATGATATTTATTCACTCTCGCCTTAGAAAGGTAAACAGGGCCGAGGCAGAGTGAGTCAAACACAAAGTAACATCACAGGTCAGTGATTACAGGACATGCTCTCCTCCTGGAGTTCAAATCACCAGCTCCAGTCCACACACAGATGACAGGACACTGAAGAGCTTGGTGATTAATGCTTGTCCATGATTACTGTTTTACTGACATTCTTACTAGTGATGCAAGGCACAGTTTTAGGAAGATGAGTTTCATGGAGAAGGACATGGTATGACAGCACATTTTTAAAATAACAATATTTGTTTTATTCTAAACATCAGTTCTATCTATGAAGTGAAAACAAACTTTCAAAATAGCTCTGCAACTGTGCTCAAAACCAATTCCTAAACCACACAGAAGTACATCAACAAAGACAAACAAATAATGCCAGAGCCTGTGTGAGTAAGGAGGCAGAGACTACAAGAGTGATCCATCTGGGAGGCAGAGGACATCCCCAGGTTTGCCTCCCACCAAAGGAGGCCAAGAAGATACCTTTCCTTCCATTCTGCCTTCAGACTAGGGACAGGCCATGTCTCAAGCTCCCAGTACATACCATGGCATAGAAGCTGAGAAAACCACAGCTGTTATAGTATAACACTTAGCCTTTGTCATTTTATAAAAATGAAGGGACTTACTGAACAGCACTGCATCAGCCATTCCCTGCGATGGAGCTCAGGATTAACAAACTGTATGGTAAATTATGATAAAAAATTTTTCAAAATTTTAGTATAGATTAATTTTTCCAGTAAAACACATAATTAAAACTTCAATCATTTAAAAAATTAATAGAAAATGAGCATCAGAGAAAGGTTTCACAATGAAAAATACTATTTGTCTAGTAGCCAAAAATTGAATTATTGCTACAATGTCTTTAGGAACTGAAAAGGGGCTTAGGTGTGGCTCAAATTAACAGGACTTGTCAGCACAAAGGCCTCAATTCTCAGCACTGAGGGAGAAAAAGGATAATATAATTTGTGTTTCCAAAATAAAAGCTTAATGTGCACTGTTCATAAAAGACAAAATATTCCATTTTACAAACATCTTCAAGCATCTGCCTGCAGTATTTCTTTGCCCACCCAGGCTCTATCACTCTCACCTCCTCCTCTACTCTGTCAAAGGCAGCTTTTGATTCATGACTTAAGAAGTTCATGTTGAGCACTTATTTATTTTATTTGCTATTCCTAAATATTAAAAAAATTTACTATTAAAATGGGCACTATCCTTACAAAGTTTAATTTGCTCCCTAAAGACTAGAACTCTAGACCACCACAACCAATCTTTAAACCTCTGGTATTCCTAGAGAAGCGCTCTCTGCACCGACAGCCAGCAGCCATCTGAGTCTTCCACACACCCAGCAGAGCCATGGCCTTGAAGCTGTCACAAGACAGGTGGCTGGCCCCTGCATGGGTGTCAACCTTGTTCCCTCAGGCCTCATGTCCCTAGCAGCTCCCAGAAGCTCAAGAGATAGGGATCACTGGGCTGGGTAAGTAACTGCCAGTTTCCAGCTACCTACCTACCATTCACCCAGCATCATGTTGGGGAATGAATACGGAGAAAGATAACACTCAGTATAGAAGATCCTGAGGTGACAGCCACAGACTCAAACATAGCCTGAAAGACACATACAATGATTGTGACCAATGTCCAAAATCAACATAGAGTTGAATATATTCAAGAATTCTGAAAATAACGACTTATTAAGGATGGAAAGCGAAGTGCCTCACTATTCATTAGCCTGGAAACTAATGAAGGATAACTTCTCATATAACATTAGTGGCACAATACAAGGCACTTCATTCTAGAACTGGAGGTGCTTCCGCAGGAAAGTGACTACTCAGCAAACCTGAGGCCTTCAAGTCCGCCCCCGCCCCAGTGCTGCCAGAAAGTAAACAAAACCGTTGATCTTGGTTTGCATTTACAATCAGATGGTAAAGACCCCGGGAGCAAAGCTTCTGCAGAAGTCGGCTGTAATTACTAATTAGTTATTAATAATTATCTGCTGAGTTTCTGAGACAGGGTCTCACTATATAGTCCAGACTGACACAGAACTCACCACATAAGCCCAGACTGGCTTTGGATCATCAATTCTCCTGTCTCTGCTTTCAAGTGCTGGGAAACAGGCACACACCACTACACCAAGCTGTTCTAGTTTTTTACATTATTTTTTAAGAGACTTTTTGTTAATTCTTTTGAGAATTTCATATAATGTATTTTGAACACATTCACCCCTCCTCCCATGCAAATGAGTTTCCTTCTCCCCCACCGCCTGCATCCAGTCCAGTCTATGTTGTCCAACTAGTCTTGGGAGCAGGGATTCCTCATCTTAATCTCTCAGACAACTGAGAAATGATTTGGCGAGACAACAAAGATACAATCACAGGTGCTGCTTTGGAGATGTGAGTAGATGGCTCCAAGCCCCCCTTTATGCCCAGTGAGATGTCTCAGCAGGCAAGCACCTGACCCAAGCCTGGCATCTCGAGCTCTATGCCCAGGATCCACGGGATGGAAGTGCCCAGTCTGAAACTGTTCTCTGACCTCACGTGTGCTTGGTACACGTTCAACTACACAAATACACATCATATAGTTAAATGCAAAAGAAAATCTAGTTTGCTGTGGGTGATTGATTGATAAAGTGCTGACTGGCCAATAGCCAGGCAGGAAGTATAGGTGGGACAAGGAGAGAGGAGAATTCTGGGAAGTGGAAGGTTGAGTCAGGAGACCTCCCAGCTGCCGCTGCCATGAGAAGCAAGATGTAAGGTACCAGTAAGCCACAAGCCACGTGGCAACTTATAGATTAATAGAAATGGGTTAATTTAAGATATAAGAACTAGATAACAAGAAGCCTGAGCCATTAGGCCTCACAGTTTAAATAATATAATCCTCTGTGTGTTTATTTGGGTCTGAGTGGCTGCGGGTCTGAGTGGGACTGGAGAAAACTCCAGCTACATTAGTTCATTAAATAACTCTTCATTAAATTTTTATCCTCTGTATTCTGAATCTATTCATTCTATTGTTTCTTTTTTTTTTTTTTTGAGACAGGGTTTCTCTGTGTAGTTTTGCACCTTTCCTGAACTCACTTTGGAGACCAAGCTGGCCTCGAACTCACAGAGATCTGCCTGGCTCTGCCTCCTGAGTGCTGGGATTAAAGGCGTGCGCCACCACCGCCCGGCATTCTATTGTTTCTTAACAACAAAACCAAAACCTTTTTACTGAAGTTATTGCTTGGAAACCTTACACATATCAGTTATGCATGCACACATACAAGCACACAATTTGTTGGTTTGAGACAGGTTTCAGTACTGTAGCCCTGGCTGGCCTCAGACTTGCAGCAATCACTGGCTTCTGTCTCCAGAGTGCTGAGATTACAGAGTGCACAGCCACACTGAGATTATACATGGAGAATTCAGAAGTGTACTCCCAGGATTAACAAGGGCTTTGGGCCTCTGAATCAACAGCTGCCTACAGCCTGTCTCAGAGTTCCAGAGCTCAATGGGAAGTACCCTGGACTTCCTTGTCTTTGCTCAAGAGCCCTGAAACACACACACAGCATGCACACTTCATGTCTGTGGATCACACGGATGAGGCTCCTGCAGCTGCACACACTTGGGAAATGTCACTCACCTGCCACAGCAATGGCCCCCACTGGCATTCTGGTAGGCGTAACCCCAACCACTACATGCAACTAGGTATCTTGATTGTGCTGTTAAGAATGTTCTGGAAATTGAAAACTTAATTGCATGCAGAGGGCAAAGCAGAGAGGCAGAGGAAGGGGAGTGAAGGGCTTAGCTATCTAAGGCTGGAAAGAGGCAACACTGAGATCCACACTGGCGACAAAAGCAATTCAGAAATAAGGTCAGAGAAGAAAAGGGAAAGGATATCCAAGTGACTGGGAAAGACACTCTGGACTCAAGATACGACTATACAGCAATAATGAAACAGATGGAACTAGACTAGTCTGCTATGAGGCATGGGCCCATCAGAGTCTCAATTCCCCTCAAGTCAGAGAGCACTTGAAGGCTAACGTCTGGCCCCACCACAGCCATGTCACATATACACAGAGTGAAACCACGTCTCTTAGTATGCGCTGGTTTTATATACTAATTTACTCGAAATGTTTTAAGTTAGAGACCTAAGAACTAGTAAGGTTATAGAAACTCAATACTATGAAACATGCATTTAACTTAAAAATTCCAAAAGACCAAGTCAATGAATCTTAACAACACAAACCACAGGTTAACACACTTATATAGTCTCAAGGTGTCCCACCTCTCCAGATAGACTGTGAGTTCCAACAAAGTCACTTTCACTATGCAAATGTTCCCAAGCACTTACTGGACAATGGGACATCTTTTCACTGAATGCTGCATGAAGACAGTGAACAGAAAGAGGGCTCTGCCTCTGAAATCACCACAACTAAAAAGCCAGTCAACAGAGAAATCTAAGTTGTTTTTGTTTTTAAAGCCTCTGTTTTAACTTAGGCAACGTCTGTGCATCTGACTCCCTCAGAGACCTGACAATGACTCCCGGTGGGTGCCGTATTCTGAAGGAACGTGTCTTACCTAGCTGAGACTGCACGTTACTCTACGCCAGTGTGCTTCCCACACTCCTGCGCCTTGTTTCCTGCTCTCATTACTGAGGACCAAACTCAGTGTGTGCTGGTCCAGCGCTTGACCACTCACTGGTACCCCAGGCTATTCACTGACTAGTTTTAGACAAGACTGCACTCAACTGTCCCGGCTGCCTTGAACTGCAGTCCCTCTTCACCCTCTCAAGTAGCTTAGGTGACAGGCCTGTGCCACTAGGTCTGGCTCTCATGGTCGGCTAACAGATGACAGTAATGCTTAAAAAGAAAGCTTAGAACCCAGGCCAGCAGGAGGCCCCCAGGAGTCTGAGGCTGGCTCAGCACAGGCGGCTTTTCTCTTCTGCTCTCATGCATGTTACCTGGTCACCAGACTTCCGCCCGCTTGTCTTCTTCTTACCTTGTCCTTTATACCTTGGTATCTGAGCATGAGAATAAAATGACATTTTACCATAAAATATAAATCTCTAAAAATAAACTAACTCATTACCAAACTAATAGAGATTCCTATTAGACAGTATTCCTCTCCCACACCTGCTGCTTTGGAAAGCCTTCATAACTTTCTGGCATGTCCCAAGTTTTAACCAGTTTCCAACAGGTTCCTGGTCAGCCACAGGCACTGGCTATCCATCACCTGTCAGCTTCCTACTGTGTGTGCAGTCCGGTCCTTTCACACCACATGTGGGTTCCGTTCTACACTGACCTGGAGTGAATTCTAAGCAGCTTGCTGAGGGCTTGTCTAGCTTGATTTGACCTTCCTCAGGAGCACACAACACTGGTTCCTAAATGCTGACTCTAATCCTTGGCTCAACTTCCCAGTGTCCCTCACACTTACACTTTCACTCTGTGGGCTCACAGGTGGATGAGGGCTCATGGGGGGCTGGCAAGGAGAAGGGGAGAACTTTAGGTATATAATGGAGTTGTATTCTAAGTGACAAAGCAGGGGTGTATTTTTTAAACAGACCCCAGCCCGGCCAGCTAGCAAGGATCTTAGGTATTTCCTAAGGGGCTACTCCAACCCCAGCTCACACAGAGACTACATGAGAAAGAAACGAAAGGTGGCCGACATGTGCTGTCCCTAGTCCAGGAGACACAAGCCTCTCTCTACACTAGCCTATGGGACTGTTCTGCAAGAATTTACACAACATTCCTTAAGACTTAAAACACTCAGGAGGATCATCACAGCTCTAGAGCATGCAGTAACAGATTTTATTACGGTTTTTCTTGAGGATATACTTTACATGGAATGTCAGTACCACTTCTAAAAATACTTTATGAGGAAGTGGATTTCCAAGCAGCTCAATGCTTCAAGTATTGATAAGTATTTTCAGAATATTAGTTTCTTTTTCTAACATCAGACATTATCGTGGAAAAGACGTTTCTTCCACAGGCTCTTTTTTCATCATTTAAAGGAATTTGTAAAATTGACTCATGACTTGCTCCGTCATCAGGGTTATAGCTTCCCATAAGCACCAGGAAAAGACAAACCTCTTTAAATACTCCTTATCTGAAAAGGTCTGGCCTTCTCAGGGGGAGCCACACTAGCAGAATAACCTCTCTGGCTTGAAATATAAAATATCTTCGGCTTTTGAAGTTTACAAATGAACAGATAAACAAGCCATAAGTAACAGCAGTGCCCTGTGCCTAGACACTTAGCAATGAAGTACTTGGCAGTATAAAGTATAAACACATGCTCCAAAGGTCACCTGATCTAAGATGCCAGTCTGATCTATAAAATTCATGTCCCACCCTGAACCCACATGAAACCTTGTGCTTGGATGGACTCCACACCATCTTTCTGTCCCTATGGAAGAGTCACAGAGTGCAGTGCTGACCTTGGATGAACTACAGAGCTACACCTACCCACCCTCCTAAAAAAAACCGGTTATGTAAATCCCAACCCCTAAGGTAATGATAGTATTAAGTGGGGCCTTTGGGGAGTAATTAATCAAGAGAGTGGAGCACCTGTGTATAGTTTATTGTGCTCCCCTTCCCTATCCCACTACATAAAGATATGGAAAAGGTACCAGGACCTAGGCCCACACCAGACACCAGGCCTGCCAGTACCTCAATCTGTGAGAAATCAATGTCTGCTGTTCATAAGCCATGCAGTCTGTGGTACTCTATGACAGCAACCTAGGTGGACTACGATAGGACCCCAAACCATTATTTCACAGGGCCAACTAGAACCAATCAGGACGTACTCTATCCAGCCACAGAGACCATCACTTTTTCATTAAATCTTCTATTATGAAAAATATTCAAGTGTTCAACTCCACATTTTTCTTCTTCATATAGTATTCCTGAAATCAGGTCTTATCTTTAACACACACACACACACACACACACACACACACACACACAACCGTAGTACACTTTCCTATAAATCTTGTCAACACAGTTCACTAATATTTAAATACCACCATGATTCCAAATCAACTATAATCTTTTATATTCTGAGAGCCCATGCTCTCCAGCTCGGAGTTTATGCAAAGTAAGGAAAGCCTTCTTATTAATGCAACATAAAAATAATCCAACTATCAATGTCCTCTGAGATACAAAATTCAAGACATTACCAATGACACAAAAGAAGCAACTTAAAAAAAAAAATCACCTACTTAATCAAGAGGGAAATGACCTTTAAGAAACTTTGAAATGACTTGTCACAAAAGAACATTCACAGGTAACAGGTAAGAACAAAGAACAGGGCCCCAGGTGTCTGCCACAGCGCCTGCTTCTCTGTCCAGCGCAGACTCACCTTACTCGGGGTGGAATTCCCACTTGTTTTTCCTTCAGGGGACTTTGACGGAGGATGTCCATCTGACAGATCCAAAGCACCCTAAAAATTACATTTTAAACTGAAACTAAAACATGATTATGCCAATGATGCTTCAATATTATTTTAGCATTTAAGAACACTATGTTGACATTTCTTCACAAACACCTATACTAGATTTTCCTTTAATTTGAATACACATATCCCACCCAGATTCAAGTTACCTGCAAATAATTTCCCTTAGCCACCTTGAACTGGCCACCCAGTCTACACTGTGGGGCCCAGTCCATCTTTCCATCATGACTTCCTGGAGACCCATCTCCCCTCCTTTCTCAATTAACATTAATGACTCCGTGATTCTCAAAGGTTGGTTTCTCCTTCCCTTCTTGGGTTTGCTTCCCTGTTTCATTTTATGTCAAACCAAAAAAGTCCAATTACTCATGAGAAGCAACCCAGGGAGAATGAGGAGTCCTCTGACCCACGTGCAGACCAGCCTTCCACACCGCGTTAACAGTAACAACACTAGCCGCGAGTGCGATGCTGCCCACACTCAGCGCCGTTCCTACTTTCCCACTGCCTCATTTCATAAACACCGTCAACAGCTGGTCAGTGAGGCGCGATCGTTTGTTCCAGTCCGTCCTGAACAGAACATTCTGAGGACCCACAGCAACACAGGTACACAGGTATACCTGCATACTGTAATTTTCACTGAAATACTTAGCTGCCATCTCAGTTCGTTTCATTTTAAGGAGCAGCTTCTTTCTATGCAAACCTCAATTCATTACACATGTACTAATCTCCACGACTTAACTAAGTTGCCAATTACTAAATAAGCTAGAGAAGGGTAGCACAGGATACTCACTTCTCCACTGGTAGGTCCTTTTTCTTTCTGTTGACAGCGTCTAATCACTTCTAATAATAAGGGTCCACCCACAGTACCTTCTGCTTCAATGATACCTAAATCTCGGGCTAAGTTCTCCCGACCTTCAAGACCTTGAAACTAGAAAAGAAGTAAGATTTAGGGGCAGAAAATGTAGCGAAGCAGTCAGGCATGGAAGGGAGTACTTGAGGACCTGAAAGCATCTCTACGTTCAGAGGCTAACTGTGGTGAGCGACTTCTGGCTGTTTTATAAAGAACATCTACACGCACGGCCTCTCCTGACAGCTGCAGGGCAGCATCTTAGCAGGATCAACTCTACAGTAGCATTCCTTTCTTAGCAGCTTCAAGTTACACAAGCAACTCAGATGGCTTGTAGAAACACAATCTAACACACACACACAACAACTAAGTGTGAGCAACTGTGAGACGTCATTAATTTTCAGAGACTTCAGACAGATGTAAAACCATGTTTCTTACTGTGCTAGTTTCAGGATGGAAAACAGCCAAGGTGAAATCAAGGTTAAAAAACTGAAGAAATTCTGCCACGAGACTAGCCACTAAACGACCTGTAAAGACCAAGAGAAAGACTTGTGAGCAAAGCCTGAAGAACCCCAATTTTCCTAGTGACCTGAAGCATGCTAGGGGAGAATGAAGTGTCTAAGTTCTTTAAAATCACATATTTCTTCTCTGAATAAATCACTTAAGTACAAAAATCCCAATCTTCCCTTTTTTTTTCCTTTAGAATCAATCTGCAAGTGTAAGACAACACAGTATTTCAAAAACAGATTTCAGTGTCTCACTTTCTAGACTAGGCCAGACATGGTGGTATACTCCTATGTAAAGTCAGCCTCAGGCAGGAAGATCACTGAGGGTCAGAGGCCAGCATGGACCACAGAGGTAGACTTATTCTCCCAAATATTGACAGGATTTTAAAATTCAGAGGCAGATAAACACAAGAATAACATCTTACCATCTTTTGTATTTAAAAATTTTTTCAAGCTCTCATTGACCAAAGGAGTTTTGTTCTGTTAAAAAATAAAAGAAATATTTTAAGTGTTATATGTTTATCCTAAAACAACTAAAAAGCATACATTAAAGTTCTCTTTTTCCCATAGCCAGAGTTGATTATTAGTAAGTGAGCAAATTAAGTGGAAAGTACACCGTTCAGAGTGGAGGGTAGACAGACCAAGCCAAGTACAACAGCTACATTTATTTATTGTGGCAAAGCTATAAAGAATATATACATTGCCATTCATAAAAATCATGGTTTTATGAACTCCATTTCACAACTGTTTACTTAGCATAGGACTTGCTTTGTGCTATTTAATAACTTTTCAAGTTAATGAAACCAAACTATACTCGGAGACATTTATCTTCAACTTTTTAAACCATTTTTTTACACTGCTGGGGATTGGACTCAAGACCTTGCACATGACAGGCAAGCACTCTACACTTGGCTATACCACCAGCCCTTCAACATTTTATAATTTAAGTGCTTCGAAATAGTTTATCTACAAATATTTGTGTGGTATTATTTTAACTCTGTATTTCAAGTACATGAAATTTGAAATTTATCATCTTAGATATCTACCATTTGCAACATATACATTTGTAATTCCAAATTAATCAGGAGTATATGACATGACTTTGTGTGGCCATAGGCCAACTTATTTTTTGGATTACAGATCTGAACAAACGTAGTAAAAAACACTTCTTACAAATCGAGCCTGAGGTGACTATTCAGAGTGAGGCTAATGTAGGTAACACATGATGGGCTTCCTTAAGCAGACTCACATCTTGCTGATGGCAGTACAAATACTTTGGAAAATAGTTTGAGGCTGTTTGTTTTAAGGTTAACATTGTCCTCAGCATGTGAGCTAGTTGTTCTATTCTCAAGTATTTTCTCAAGATAAATCCCAGATCCCAGCGAAGATCTGGACATGACCATTCACACCAGCCTCATCTACAAGGGAAAAGCAGGAACAACCCAAAGATGGCATCAAAGGGTAGATGATTAAGCAAGTTATGAATATCCACTCAGTGACTAGTGGAATGACCCAGAATTCCTGAAATCGGGATTAAATACAGGAGTACAACATACACTACTGTATTATGCTGAATAAAAGCTCTCGGATCCCATGTGTGTTCTACATTTCCATTATGTGGTTTTGAAAATGATTATGATGTTAAGGCAGCTCACAAAGAAATAAGGAAAATTTGAAGGATTGTAGGTATATTCTCTTCTTGGCTGTGCAGTTCACATCCTGTAAATGCTAAGTTTATCACACCTGACATTTTAAAGTGTGAGTTTACAGAAACAATTATACCTTGTTAAAATGAAAGAAAGAGAAAAACCACAGAAGTACATGGTCTAGAGAATTTATGACACTTATTAACTGAACTAGTCAAAGAAAATGGAAGAGCAAAATCAGGTATGTACTACCAATGGGCAACCCAGGAACAGTGAAGAGAGACTTGAAATGAGGGGCACGAACGAAGAGTGAAGAGTGTAAGTACCACCCTGGAAAAGCTGTAAGCAAGCCCAAGAAAGGCAGGCAGCAGAGGACCCTCCCACTGCCAGGAGACAATGGGTGAGGGTGGGACAGGTCTGGAGAACTGGGAATGTCAGTCTCCAAGGCACACTGGTCTGACTCAGGAGGGAAGGGAGCTATGTAAGGAAACAAGGATGAAGTTACCAGTGGAGTCAGGGTGACCGTGGGGAGGCTGCCGAGTAAGTACTGTACAGAGACAGCACACCAACCCTGAAGTGGGATGAGCAGGAATGGGGTCTCACCAAAGAAACTGAGTGGACAAAAGAAAGACAGAATCGGAAAAGGCTCCCAAATGCCAAAGATTTCCAAAAAGGAAAGCGAAATCAATGTCAGATGCTGCAATGATCAAGTAACGGTGAGAACTAACGTACACTCAACTGGAGGAGCCTTCTCGACTACAGCAAGAGAAACTCCTGGGGTATAGCAGTAGTATACTTAAATTTTAATGGAGTAAGGGATACCTGGCAATAAACAACAACATGAGACATATTCTTCCAAAGAATATGTTAAAAGAAGTAGGAAAAAAAAAACAAGTAAAAGAGAACTATTTTAAGAGCAATTAAACATTTTTATACTCAAAAGAGCCAGGAGAAAAGAAGTCAAAGACCCAGTGATTAACTAAGGAGATGAGAATACATGGAGGACTAAATCAGACAATATATTTGGCAAGATGGAGCCTTTTCTCCTAGAGCAGGACAGACGGGTTCATGTACAGACATGGGTCACCTTTCCCTAAACTGACAGGTTGGGGACAGCAGCCAAGGACAGTTAGGACCTAGTCACTTCTATTCTTCCCAGAGGAAGGACAGGTAAGAAAGCTAAGTGAAGGCGACCAGATGGGCGCACTACGTCCCCGCTCAAGTCAGCATCCACCACTCTGTGACTTCAGGGGTCACGTGGTTAAGTGACTTTTCTTTGGCAATGCTTATGCAGAAACGGTAGGAGATAGTTTGCTGGGATCAAACGATCATCACCGTGTAACTAGAGAGCAAAGAAATATGGGTTTCTGAGGTGTGGACAATGGGATCTAGCCTAGCTGAGGACACACAGAAAAGATGGTGCAGAGACAAAGATCAAGAAGCAGGAGGCTGAGGAAGTTAAAGAGTAGATTCGCAGTCCACAAACGTGGAAGGATGGGAGGGCATGGACTCAGGGTGGTTGCTGGGTCTTGGGGTAAACAGAAAAGCCAAGTTACCATTTAAACACACGGGTTTTCCTGGATTTTTTTTTTTTGAGACTAAGTTCAGAGATGCTTTTAAAATAATTGATCAGATTTTTTAACCCACCAGTCAGAATCTGGAGGAAAGGTTGCATTCTACACTCCTTACCACCAAGACATTCAGAGCGTACTACAGAGTAACCCTGCAGGTATCTGGAACGCTATCAGGCAACTCCTGTGACTGAGATCTGGCTACGGGCCTGTCAGAATTACTTTAAGGCCGCTCTCCAACGTGCAAAAATGATATAGAAAACGAACCATGGTGCAGAAATACAACCCGTAACCGTTCAGAATCCCAGTTAAGTCACCCCGCGGTTTCGAAAGGGCTTGAAATCTATTAGAAATCAGGCGTTAAGAAGGACGGTCCTATCAAGGTCTGGGGGTGGGGATCTCTTACCTCTACCTTTTCTTGTTCTTCGAGCGCTAAAAACACAGCCGCTCTGAGTTCAGCCTGCAAAAGAAACACACACGCACACACGCACACGCACACGCACACACAATTCAAGTCAGTTCCGCACGGACCTGCCATCTGAATGACAGGGGCCGGCTCGAGGCGGCCCGCCCGCAGGTGCAGCGTGGGGCGGTCACGGGCCGCTCGGCGGGCGCTCGGCCCCACACCAGGCCTATGATCCGGATCCCGATCTCGGGCCCCACGGCCGCGCGCCCCGCCCACGCCGCCCCCGGCGCCCCGCCCCGCCCCGCCGTAGCCCCCCGCGCCCGGGGAAGGAAGCCGCCGCGAGGCCCCGGGCAAGCCGCCCCGGCCAGGCCGCAGCCCGGCCTCCCGCCGCACCTTGATACGGTTCAGGACGCCGCTGTTCTCCAGCGTCTGCACCAGCAGGTCCCGCAGCTCCGTGTCCTCCTCGGCCACCACCGCCGAGGCCGCCGCCGCCGTCGCCGTCGCCGCCGCCATCTTCGTTCTCCAAGACAACCACCCAAGCCGCGCTAACGGCCAGCGGCGGGCGCGGAAGCCGCAAGGGCGCGCGAGCGCGCAGTCGCAACCCCGCCCCTCGCGCCGCGGGGGGCAAGACCTAGGGGGTGGAGCCTCCCAGGCATCGTGAGGTAGGGGGCGAGGCCTCCGGGTTTCATGACGCCAGGGGCGGGGCCTATTGAAGGCGGGGCCTCCGACTCCGGGGGCCGCCTATGGGCGGTGCCACGGGGGGCGGGGCGGGAGGGGCGGGTCCTGATTTTGGCGACGCCCCCGGTGGCATAGTAACAGACTTGTATTAGAAGAAGCGTCATTAAACTGCACTGAATTTCCCCGTTCCGGCGAGAGGAAAGAGTCCACCGAGGCTAACCCTACTGGCCCAAACTTTTAACTTCGAGGGCGGTGGTGGAGCAAGGGCTCTGGGTGGGAGGACCGAGGCGAGCCTCGGGGCGGGGCGGAGACTCCTGGTGGGCGGGGCAAACTGCGGGGCGGGGCCTGCCTGGGACGCTTCACCTAAGAGTGAACAGCGTGTACGTGTTCTGCATTTTGTCTCTGTGAGCGTGCACACACTCATGAGTCCGTTTTGCCGGGCGGCAGGGTGTGCTGTCTCTGGTACCTTTGGCTCTGGTGAGTTCTTTTGGAAGAGCAATTGGCCATGCTTCGGGGTAGATGGGAAGCTTTGGAACTTGACAGAGATTCGGGACCGGTCGGTAATAATTTGGGTTCATTCCCAACCAGGCAGGTGGCCTGTGCATTATGAATGCAGATTTACATAAGTATAAAGTTAAACCCCTCCTACGTAGCTTTTCAGTTTATGGGAGAGAGTTGTGTTTGTTTTCCTGAATCTTCCGAGAAAGGAATCATTGAGAGGTTAGTTTTAAAAACTGGCCTTAAGGAGAACAGTTAGAGGATAGAAGGACATGGGTAAGAGGGGGCAAAATGAAGGGACTCGGACCAGCTTGAGCATGGCGAGCATGGCTCTGGCAGGCTTCCTCTGCCTTGCTAAAAACCGTCAGATGACATTCCTAAAGCTAGCCACCAAGGTCTGTTCCCTTACTTGGCCATTTCCTCCTCCTGAGGTTGACTACTAACGTGCAGCTATCAGAGTATTGAAGTCCAGAAATCAAAAGCCCCCTTTGGCTCCCTTAATTAACATGCCCAATTAAAATGAAACACCTCATCCTAACACCGGGGTTCTCCTTTTGTCTTTTAAACTAACATCTTCCTATGGGCCTGTCTCCTGTCTATCCAGAGGCAGTTCTTTGTCCCTCTGGGACAAATACCCGCCCCCTTTCCCTTCCCAGCTTCCCTGTCATCTATCTCCTGTCTTTGTCCCTTACCTCTGTCCTCTGTCCCTCCGGGGTAACTAAATCTTTGTGTTGAGACTCGTTCTTGGGGTCCTGGGCTGATACAGATCCTTTTCACAAAGAGTGCTTCCATGCTGGCATCTGATTACAATTTGGGCACATGACAAAAATGGGGTTAATAGATCTGGACAAACTGAGAGGCATCCCTGGAGTGTGCAAACTTCAAGCTAAGGAAAGATGAAGAGGAGAGTGCTCCGGGCAAGGAAGAAGCCTGTCCGTGTGGTCCATGAGCCGTGAAAGCAGCAATGGTGTGGTTGGCAGAAGGACAGAGGACTCAGGGAGGAGCTGGGAGGAGCTGGTCCGATGCAGATAGTGACATGCCAGTTTGGAGAACAGAGGGCTTGAGGCATCAGCTGATGTCTAGGTTTGGATATTCAGGAAGGTTTGAAATGCATTTAATCAGCACTTTTAAACCGAGTGCCTGCTTAGTTCTACACTCTAAATTAAGTGGCTTGGAGTGGCTGTTTCCCACAGCCAGGCAGCCATCAGTCCTGGAACTCCGATAACAACCTTTACAGCAGTGTGACACCTTGGAGTGAGCCGTTGTGGGGAGGACAGGAGAAAGTGCAGCTAGAGGGCAGGAGACTGGGGGTGCTCAAGACTCTGAAACTGTAACCTGTATCCAGTGTGATTACATTTGAAGATGGGACCTGCACAGACTAGTAAAGGTTGGGTGAGGTCATAATCAGTGGGCCAATGTCCCGAACTCTCCCAACCCCGAGATCCACAAAAAGGGCTTTTAGCGGGAACTGAAGAGGCCGACAGACCATCTTGAACTTCCTCCAGAATACTAAGATCAGTTTCTGTTGTTGTACACACAGGTCTGTGGTATTTTGTTATGGCAGGTTGAGCTGCCAAAGCCAGATGGCTTCCCCGAGGAGGTGATGCTGAACAGCTGTTGTGCTGGGCGGCTTGCTGGTGAGTGAGGAAGAAAGGGCACTCCAGACAGAAGGAACTAGCCAGAGTGCAGAGTCAGGACCCAAAGGCAAGATTACTCTGTACAGGGGAGTAGCAAGATGCCCATGTATGTACACACACACACACACACACACACACACACACACACACCTGCACAAGTGCTTGGGTCTGCAGGGTGAGTTGGAAGCTGGAGACCTAGGAAAACTGTCGCTGAGCCAGCAGGCTCAACACCCTGGGAAGTTGTTTGAATCTGAGCCTGAAGCACCCCACCCCCACCCCATGCCCCAGTGTAAAGGCCAAAAGCAGGAAAGACCCTCTTATTGGCGAGAATAAGTCCTTCAAAAATTAGAGGTTGGAGAGACGGCTCAGCAGTTAAAAGCATGTGCTGCTGTTGCAGAGGGCTCAAGTTTGGCTCCCAGCACCTACATTGGGCAGCTCATAAATGCCTGTAACTCCAGTTTTGAAGGATCTGATGCCTCTGGCCTACTTGGGTGCCTACAAGTATGCCCACACCCACTCTCTCACACACACAGAGACAAAAATAAACCTTTTAAAAAATTAACATAAGGACCGGAAAGATGGCTTGGTGTTAAGAGTACTATTTGCTTTCCCAGAGGATCTGTGTTCAATTTTCAGAACCCACATGGCAACTGACTACCAGTCCCAGAGGGTCCAACGCCCTCTTCTGGCCACTACGGGCACTGCACACATATGGTGCACATACATACATGTAGGCAAAATGCCCATACACATAAAATAAAAATAAAATCTTCCCTGAAATGTAAGAAAGCAAGTTTTAAAGTGAGAAAATGCCACCCAATTAGAGAAAGCACTATGCTTTACTTAGGCTACCAAAATTTAAACTGCCTCCCAGACTGGATGCCCATGGCCCAGTCAAGTTAACAACTAAAACTAGCCAGTGTAAGGCTGGGCTTCGTGGTGCCCGTCCTGTGATCTGGTGGAGATTAGGAGAAATAGGAGATCAATCTTATCCTCGGTTACATACAGATCTGAGGCCAATCTGGAGTACATAAGACTTGTCTCTGAAACAACTCAATATATTGAAAAAGCCACATGTAACTATAAGAACAATCAGGATCAAGCAGGGGAAAGTGCCTTCTCAGCCCCCACTTGAATTCTCTTGGACCAGAATATGTTGTTTCTTTACTACCAAGAATGTGTCTGAAAGCAAGATTGTCTTTCAGTCTGGACACAGGAGTACTAGCACTTTCTCATTAGAAAGGTCTGGGGAGGACCAGGCCGGTAGAGAACCATGTTCTCTGTGGCCTGTGAGGCTCCATGAATGTTTACAGATTGTGTGGGTGATGCAGCCTGCTGGGGAAAGAGGTGGCCTCCACTCTTCCCCTGTTAGAATATTCATCAGAGTGTACTGAAATTGCTCAGTTCATTATCTGCACAAAGATTTGCCACTAGGTTGTGGATAGTGGTTAAAGTTTAGCGTGGGCTTTGTGGCCACGTTGTATGGGTTTCAACACGCTGTCAAGTTGTATTGACTACAGCAAGTTACCTGGCCTCTGTGCCTCTGTTCCCCATATGTGTATGCATAGAGATGTGTGTTTTGTTATTGGTAAATAGCATTCAATGTCTGAAACAGAGACAATAAACTATTAAAAATTATTCATTGTTTGAGCATTCAGCTCCACTTCATTTTCTTTGAAAATCTCTGATGCTGTGAGCAGATTTCATGGTTTTGTTTTCTTACTAGCTTCATGCCCTGGAGAAGATAAGTGGTTTGCCCATCACACACAGCCAAGATGAACTCATCTGGAGTCTCTCTCATCCTAGCCTCCTCCTGAAGGACCTCGGGGTTCACTTTTACACATGAACTTAGTGGAGAACCTTTCAGCCACAGAAGTACTTTGATTAAATAAAATTAGATAATAATAAAATCATTATTTTATTATTTATTGTGAAATAGGGCACATAAAAGCTGAATAAAGGAAATGTGGAATGAAAGACAAGTGGGCCTTCCCAAGACCAGTTCATACCCATCACCACCAGGGGGCAGTGTACAGCAGAACAAGAAGAGGGCTTTTCCATTATGTTCTTATTACCTGCTCAAAGATGTGGTAACTGGAGTATGCCACACCTTCTGATCCCCTCAAATGCCACCCCTCCTCCACAAGACCCACTTTGGCATACGGACTATTTTGAGCTGAAGGCAATTTAGTAGAAGCAGGTATGTATTTTTAAAACGCTCTCTGCCTGCCTGCCTGCCTGCCTGCCTGCAGGATGTGCATTTACAAAGGGATCTACTTGTCTCCCTGCCAGGCAAAAGGAAAGCCAGTAACCTACCTATGCAGCCTGGGAGGTACTGAGGGATCAAACTCCACTCGCCAGCCCCTCCCACCACTAGGTCTCTGGTGTGCACCTGCCCATGTTTCCTGCCCTGGGACGGAGCTTTGGTCCAATGTGCCATCACTTTCCTAGGATGTGAAGGCTCAACTTCTCCGTTAGTCGCCCTCCCGACAGTGCCTCTGGGCACTACACGGCACGTGGGGTGTGCTTTTGTCTGCTTTTCCCGTAACCTCTTGGCCAGACACTGACGTGGGTGGAGGGAAAGCGCCTCTCCTACAATGCAGAGGTGTGCAGCCAGTGTTATCAGTGAAGTTCACGCCTGCCCTTAAGTTAGATTTTTTTTTCTGTGCTGTGCGAAGAACCCAGGGCCTCCCACATATGTGCTCCATGGCTGAGCTAAAGCTCCAGCGTGCTTAAATGTGAACAACAGGAAACGGCTTTTGAGTGTTTTGTTATTTACTTCTGCATTTTACTTCACACTGCCTAGCTCTTTTTATAAACTTAATTATCTTGTTGCTAAGTGCATGTCTATGCTAAATTGATTGGTTCAAAAGTTGTCACCATGGTAACGGAGCAATACCTGGCACATTCGAGCCTGGGAAGGCACGTTCTCAGTGCTGCATGGCTGTGGCTGAAGACTCACAGTTTTCAAAACTACTTCGGATTATCACTAACCCGCCATTTTAATCCATTACTTCAGTGTATTCCACATTTATGCTTAAGAGTCTGGCCAGATCCTAAGACACAGTGCTGAGATAAACAGATTAAATGGGTGTTAATATCATTTGATTTACTTTTAACTTTTTAATGATTTTTTGTTCTCATTCTGGGGCTAGAACTGAGGACTTTGAAGTCTGTGTGCTAAGCACACACTAAATCTGACATAGACCCCCCCCCAGTCACCTGCCAGTAGTATTTTAATAAAAAAAAATCTATGTAATTTTATTCCAAATATTGTGTGTTTGTATGTGGGGGCTGGGGAGATGGCTCCTGTCACTTATAGTCATGAGAACCTGAGTGTGATTCCACACACAGCTAGGGGAGGAGATAGGTGTGAGTGTTCCCAGCACTGGAGGGAGGGAGGAAGGAGGGAGGGAGGGAGGGAGGAGGGAGGGAGGGAGGTCTGGGACAAGACACTTGACGTTCCTTGGTCAGCCAGTATAGGCAGCTGGCTAACTCCAGGTTCAGTAAGACACTGGACTGGCCTCTACTGGGTGTGCCTCCCCGTGGGAGGCCTTGCCTTCTTGTGGGGGAGAGTGGGGGATGGGTTGGGAGGGGAAGGCTGGGGGGCAGGAGGAGGGAAGAGGGGGATCTTTGGTGTGTAAAATGAATGGAAAATTTTTTTTAGTTAAAAAAAAAAAGAAGACACTGTGACTCAAAAAGTGGGGGCTGGAGAGTTGGATCTGTGGTTAAGAGAACTCTGTTCTTTCAGGGGACCTGGGTTCAATTCCCAACAGCGACATAGTGGCTCACAACCATCTGTAACTTGAGTCCAGGTGACGTGATACCCTGTTCTGACCTTTGAAGGCATCGGATACACAGGTGGCACACAGACATACATACAGGCAAAACACTCATAAACTAATAAAATAAACCAATCTTTAAAAAAAACAAGGTGGAGAAGAGCACCCAACATTGACCTCTGGCCTCCCAACATGAACATGTACATGCTATACACACACACACACACACACCTACATGCCATCAAAAATGTCAGAGCATTGTAAAAGAATATTGTGAGTTAACTCTTTGTTTAAAAAGGAGAACAAAGAGAATTGATTTTGGACCCAGTGTCACAGGTCTGAGCCCAGTTGCTTAGAAGTGTGAGGCAGAGCCGGGCGGTGGTGGCGCACGCCTTTAATCCCAGCACTCGGGAGGCAGAGCCAGGCGGATCTCTGTGAGTTCGAGGCCAGCCTGGGCTACCAAGTGAGCTCCAGGAAAGGCGCAAAGCTACGCAGAAAAACCCTGTCTCGAAAAACCAAAAAAAAAAAAAAGAAGTGTGAGGCAGGAGGATTGGAAGATGAAGGCCTGTGTGGGAGACAGAAGGGGTTCAAGGCCTGTCTGGGCCGTTTGGTACGGCCCTGCCTCAAAATAAGAGTAAAAAGAGAGCTGGGGTGTAATTCAGAATGCCTGCCTAGTGCTGCACAGATTCTAAGTTCAGTCCCCTGAATGGGGGTCAGGGGTGGGGGTGGGGTGGGGGGTGGGGGAGAGAGAGAGAGAGAGAGAGAGAGAGAGAGAGAGAGAGAGAGAGAGAGAGAGAGAGAGAAGGCTTTCCTCATTCAATTTATACTAGTGAGTCTTCAAATAGATCACCAGGAGAAATTTCAATTCATAGAAAATTTTTTTTGACAAATAATGACAAGCCAGGGGGTTACGCACACCTATAATCTCAGTTACTCATGAGGTTGAGGCAGGAAGATTATGAATGTGAGGCAAGCCTTGGTTACCTGGTGAGTCCTAGACTAGGCTATCTTGAGCTATGAAATAGGACTCATTCTCAAAGAGGGGGAGGGGTATTTGGAGGGAGCTGAAGAGACATGGTTAACAGCACATGTTCTTGCAGAAGCCCCACGCTTGGTTCCCAGCACCCATGTTAAGTGGTGCACAACCACTCGTGACTTAGTTCCAGAGGGCTGTGATAGCTCTGGCCTTCATGGGCACCTGCAGCCATGTGCGCAGACACACACACACACACACACACACACACATAAACCTCCATGGGCACCTGCAGCCATGTGCGCAGACACACACACACACACACACACACACACACACACACACACACACTAATAAAACCTCCATGGGCACCTGCAGCCATGTGCATACACACACACACACACACACACACACTACTAAAACCTCCATGGGCACCTGCACCCATGTGTGCAGACACACACACACACACACACACACACACACACACACACACACACACTACTAAAACCTCCATGGGCACCTGCACTCATGTGCGCAGACACAGACAATAATAAAAGTCTTTTTTAAAAGGAACCCACAGAATTAAAATATTACTGTTTCCCAACCATTCAAGGGCTGGTCATTAAACTCCAAAGACCATAACAACACACATGTACACATACTCATTTTGAGGAAGGAGAGACTAACACCTATGATATAGCCGAATCACAAAAACCTGCACCTTAAGTCTTCGTCTGGCTACAAATGTATATGAAATGCAGAAGAATCACATTGTAATCTCCACTGGGGAAAAGCAAGGACGGAAGCCTTGACTAAGGGAACTCTTTAGGAAGTCTCAAGGTGAGGAGAAGAGGTATGGGAAGCTACAGTTTAAAATGGGCTTAAAAGACATTAAAAAACAGTGAGACTGTAGTGTTGAAGGATGCCAATTTGATAATAAAACTACAAAGAGATAAACGGCTGCCATACAAGTCAGGACAGTTTTTTGTTTTTTTCTAAAGGTGCTAGCTGTAGAGGGACGGGAGGATTGTACGGGGTACGTATCTGTAAAGATCCAGGAGCGCTGTCAAGGGTCCAGCACCTCACACTGAAGGTGAATAAAAAAATGAATCACAGCAGAACAGGACACAGCACAGAAGGCCACTCTATTCGACGTTAGACCCACCACCGTGCTGTGGCCTCGAGAGAATGACAACATACACTTTCCAAACCAAGCTAGAGGGAAGTGGAACCAAAAACCAAGAAGTGAACCTGCACAGTGGAGAAAATAAACTTGAGCTACCGGGGCCACAGGACGGGGCTCGAGAGAAGACCACAGCTGCTTTCGTCTTTATGGGCACAGCTCTGCGGCTGGAGTCAAGTTTGCCGATGATGAACTCTGGGAAGCGGGCAGGCGCTAGCCTTCGGTACTCTTAAAGCAAAATCCACTCTCTCCTGACAACGCACCATTAGCTGAAAAAGTAGATAAGTAGAAAAGAGTCGGAAAAGGGGGACTGGAGAGACGGCATACGGCGTCTCAGCGCCAGCGGCCTGCACTGGAGGCCTGTCTCCTAGTGTCCTCAGCCACACCTCAAATTCTACCTGGTTATGTCATAAGCCCATCTAAGGGAATACCTTCCAGGCAGCCTGTAGGAACGTAGAGGTGACAGAGTCCCGGCCAGTCCACACAGAACCAGTCCCCACAGGTGGGGAACATCTGCATCTGACCCTATAGGTTCAGCCCCACCGTGACAATCCCACTAGGCAACGCTTTTTCCGTGTCCTTACAATGCTCCTGAATACTTACTGGAAAGAAACAGAGACTTAAAAAGAACCATACATGGATGTGTATAGTGACTTTATTTAGTATAGTCAACCCTGGAAACCATCCAAATGCAGAGAAGAAATAAACCACTGTGATATTTTTACAATGCAACAGTAGTCATTGATAAAAAGGAAGGAGCAACAGACAGGTAAGGCACGGGTGGATTTCACAGACAGTGCTGAGCAGGAGATGCCACACACAAAAATGTGCACACTTTTGGTTTCGTATTTGTGAATTTTTCAATAATGGGCAAAACTCATTTGCTGGAAGTCAGAGCGTTGGTGCTCTGTGAGATGGGACAGGAGTTAACTGAGGACGGGGGCACTCTTGGGGCTGAGAGGAAAGGTTCTGTATCTTGATAGGGGCAGGCTTTCCTGGATGTAAACATCTGGTAAATGTTAAAGTAGAAACTGGTGAGGCGGCTGGTCAGGGCTTGCTGTGCAAGTGAGTGACCTGCATTCAATCCATGAAACCATATCAAGGAGCAAGAGAACGGACCACCCAGAGTTGACCTTTGACCTCCTCTTGTACCCCCCCCCAATCCCCACACCAATAATAACAAATAAGATGTAAAAACGACACAAATGGGCGGTGCTGAAATGTATTCCTCAGTCAAATGTCTATGCTACACACAGAAGACAGACGGCAACTGTTTCGGTGGACTGGTGGACTACAAAGGTGGGTACATTTACAAGCTGCAGGATAACAAATACAATTATGATTAAAATTTAGTTCTCAACCAGTGGGTCTCGACCCCTGGGGGTTCGAACAACTCACAGGGGTCACCTAAGACCATTGGAAAACACAGATCATTACATTGTGATCCATAACAGTAGCAAAATTACAGTTATAAAAATAATCTTATGGTTGGGGACGGTTTACCACAACATGAGGAACTGTATTAAAGGGTCGCAGCGTTAGGAAGGTCGAGAACCCCTGATTCAATCAAGAATCAAATCTCAGGAGCAGGATTTTCCAGAGAGACCAGGAGAAACCTTGACCTTGAATAGGAAATTATCGTGAAACACTTAAGAAGGCTTCCCAGAATGGCAATAAGGTGTCTGTGGGATTCAAAGGTAATTTTTTTTTTGTTTTTTTTTTTTTTTGTTTTTTTCAGGACAGGGTTTCTCTGTGTAGCTTTGCGCCTTTCCTGGAACTCACTTGGTAGCCCAGGCTGGCCTCGAACTCACAAAGATCCGCCTGCCTCTGCCTCCCGAGTGCTGGGATTAAAGGCGTGCGCCACCACCGCCTGGCTCAAAGGTCATTTTTTTATGAAATGAATCTTATGTCGTTTAAGATTTGTTTATTTTACGTGTGAGGGTTTGCCTTCTTCAGGTAGGCCTGGTAACTACCAGTCTATGTGCAGTGCTGGAGGAGGCCAGCAGAGGGCGCCAGATCCTTGGAACTGGTGTCACAGATGGTCGATGGTCGTGAACTGTGTACTGGGAACCAAACCCAGACGCTCTGCAAGAGCAGCCAGTGTTCTTAACCATTGAGCCGCCCTCTCCAGCCCCCAGCAGTGAATTTCAAATATAACCACTCCTGTAACTTTCATATATTTGTGGATCGAGGAAGTTGGGCTGGGGCGCTGACTCAGCAGCTGAGAATACTTGCTGCTCTTGCAGAGGACGCAAGTTCAATTCCCAGCACCCACATGGTGGCTCACAACCATTCATAACTCTAGTCCCAGGATATCTAATGCTCTCTTCCAGGCATGCACATGGCATACAGACATACGTGCAGGCAAAACACTAATGCACATAAAATAAATAAATTTAGAAAAAATATATAACCACTCAAAACTTTCATATATCTGTGGATAAAGAAAGTTAAGTGTTGTGAATTGAAGTAAAGCAGGGAGAGAGAGAGAGAGAGAGAGAGAGAGAGAGAGAGAGAGAGAGAGAGAGAGAGAGAGAGAGAGAGAGAGAGAGAGAGAGTTACTTACATGTTATAGAGTCTATGGAGAGGTGAGAAGGGACAGGGACATTTCTTGGGAGAAATTCTACAAGACTGACTGACAGGCTGGGACTTCTGTGGTTGTGGAGTTTGCTGGTCCAAAGCCAAATTTTCTGGGGCCACCTTTAGCCCACCCATAGCCAGTCAACTGCCCGCCCCTGTGTTTTGCCTCACTCCATCCTTGTGACGAGCAGGCAAATCCCAAAGGCTTAGAATGTCCTCAGATAACATGAGGTCTGTAATACAGATTTCCTGCTTTGCTGAGACCCACCTGCCTAATGTTTACATCAATGGATTTGAAAAGTACTTTGATGTATGATTTTGTTGTTGTTGTTGTATTACTGAAAACTTCAAGAAACTATTACTGCACGAGAAGATGGTATTTGGGGTAGTCTGAATCCCAGTTCCCAGGTATGACTGTGTATGTCCGGTTCCAGAATAAACAGTCTCTTATTTCCTTTGAGGTAATCTCTATATTTTTTTTTCCATCAACACCATTATGGTTTAGATCTGAAATGTTCCCCCACAGGCTCGTTTCCAGCTTTGGGGTGCTGAGTAACCTTCATGAAGTGAGGCGTGCTTGGCTGAAGCAGGTCCATTGAGCCAGGGGCTATGAAGGTCACCGTCAGCTGCTGCTTCCTACTACTTCCTGTTTCCCTGTCTGCCATGGTGTGGATAGACACCCCCATACTGTACCACTGCCAGATGGATTAAACAGCCCCCCCCCCCCGCCTTTCCTATGACAGTGGGCTCGGAACTCTTCAGAACTGGGAGTGTAAATAAATATCTTTCTTTCATTCTGTCAGGTTCAGAGCTACAGCAATAAAATATAACAAACATGGTGTCTGAAAAGAGTCAGAAGGCTGGTGGGATGGTTCAGTGGGTAGGGGCATTTGCCACCAAGGCAGACAACCTGAGTTTGACCCCTAGAACCTACGTGGTGGGCAATTGGGAGTAATTGAATGGTCTGTTGCAGCTATTTTTAATTAGTGTTTTTAAAATGTTCTCAGTTTTTAATTTGCAATAATGTAGATGTGGACACATGGAATAGCTTAGCAAACTGGGACTCATTGGCCTGGGCAATGCAATGCCCTTTTCCTAATAATACACCTAGCAACCTATTAGCAACCCAGGACCCCCACCGGCTTCAAGCTGCATGTACCCCGCTCCAAACAATGGGATTAGTTTCTCCTCCTCTTAATGGCCATCGATTTTATACAGTCATTTTCCAGTTATGTCAGGCCCAAGGGTAGGCAGGGTGGGGAGCTGAACTAGTCTGAACCGGTTTGAGTGCATGTGCAATAAAGCAAACTGTGGCCTCTGAGTGAGTTTCTAGGGAGAATTCCCTACTTATCATCTTGTACGTCTGTATAATTCGACATGTATATGATTAAAATCAGACGCTTTGTGGGAATGCACAGTAAGCTAAGGCTTAAGCAGTACAAGCCTGTCAATAAATTAGAGAACCGTCTATGATATGCTCCTTAGCAATCAGACTCCCTCTCTTGAACCCTATAAAGACTCTCAAGATAACTGGAGTCCATGAGTACCCTCGCTCATGTGGCCTGTTGTCACTTTAAAAATAAAAAGATTTATTTATTTGTATATGCATTGGTGTCTTGCCTGCATGTATGTCTGTGTGAGGGTGCCGGGTCCCCTGGAACTGGAGTGACAGTTGTGAGCTGCCATGTGGGTGCTGGGAATTGAACTCAGGTCCTCTGGAAGCACATCCTCTGCTCTTAGCTGCTGACCCCCTGCGCCAGCCTGCCCACTGTCACTCTTGACGGGATATTTCTTTCTCATCTGCACTCTGCTTGGCATGAAGTGTTCTTGCCACTTTGCAATCTTGAATTTGCTTAAAGCTTTACTTCAGTCTTGAAGAAGACATCAAGAACCTGCAGACATGTGCCCCATACCCTGACCACCATTACCATAGACGTCCTTAAATACAAAGGCAGGAAACATAGGTTTTTGGGGTATAAAGGGTGCTTGGGACCTAGTGCTTTAAGGACCACTGTCACAAAGAATATGTTAACTCTTGCCAGGTGATGTTCCAGGATAGTGTTGTTTTTCAGTCTTTTGGGGGCCTGCCACCCAGCTCCCAAATAAATCACATGGAGTCTTATTATTTCTTATAAATGTCCAGCCCTTGCTTGGCTTATTTCTAGTCAGCTTTCCTTATCTTAGCTTATCCCGTCTATCTTTTGCCTCTGGGTTTTTCCTGTCCTCTTACTTCTGCCATGGCTGGCTGTGTAGCTGGGTGGCTGGCCCTTGAGTCCTCTTCCTTCTCTGGCTTCCTCTTTTTCTTCCCAGATTTCTCCCTCTATGTATTCTCTCTGCCTGCCAGCCCCACCTATCCTTTCTCTTGCCTCACTATTGGCCGTTCAGCTCTTTATTAGACCATCAGGTGCTTTAGACAGGCACAGTAACACAGCTTCACAGAGTTAAACAAATGCAACATAAACAAAAGTAACACACGTTAAAATAATATTCCACAACACCAGGATGATGGTGGGAGGACATGAATAGCCCCTCTGGGCTACTGCTAAGTATTCAATTACACTGTTTAAAAACATGTTTGCTGGAGCTACTATACTATGAAGAAATGCTACCAATGCCCTGGGGCTCTGGGCTGTTGCCGGCACACCATGCTTAGAGGTGTCTGCTTTGACACACCCCAAGCCTCATCACTTTCTGCCTCAGTGAGGGGGCACAGACACTTGATTTTCTAGACACAGGTATCTTAGGAAAACTGAACAAGATAATGAAATCAAGTCTGTGCTGACCCAGGAATTGCTGTATTGCTTTTCTCTTAGCGTTATGGTTGGACATCTGTGGACAGAGTGTTTTGGACTGAGTGGCTGGAGGAAGAACGAAACAATAAGTGAGTAAGCCCACGTGTGTCACCACATGCCTCTCCAAGTCACGGGACAGTGACAGCGTGCAAGATCACGAACAGGAGGAAGCAGGTGGGACGACAGTGTCACTGGCAGCTGCTTTGAGAGCGGCTGGTGTTGTAACAGGGACACCCAGCGGTCCCCAGGAAAGCAGGCTTCCAGTGTTACAGCGTACACACACGCACGGCTGACTGCATCTTGAAGTGTTTTCACACTGTGTTCTGTGGCTGCTGAGGTAGCGTAGCCTCCTCTCTCTTCCCCCAGCAACGATTTTCACACTCCCCCCACCCCTACACATCACTTTGAAGTCTGTCCCGACCTACATGCGAGAAGGTTGATATTAACGATGCACCAGGCGGCCCCCGCCTCCGCCAGGCTTCTAAAGCACTGATGAAAGCAAATTACGATGGGATGGGATCGTGTTGGCTTTAAATTAGCCGAGACCAGCTGAGTGTCGCCACCTCAATCTGGTCCAGGGAGGCTTTTCTGTGGTTTAACCGGCGTTCTAAAACAGAGTCTGCCCCAGGGACCGGGGAAAATTACTTTAATGACTAGTTATATTTTGAAGATGGAGCAGGGTGCCATTTAGACAAAACAGAATCCCCTTGTTAACCTGTGGCCAAATGCTTGTGAGACATTAAAGGGAAGTGGGAGAGCCCAGGTGAGAGAGGCCCTCGGCCGAAGTGTGATCTCCAAATCTCGTCACTGTGAACTCATGGTGGGTTTTCTTTAACACAGAAGCCAGCAGGGCCGTCTCCCACCTCTATCTTCCAAGCAGGGCTCCAAAGGATGAGCCTAGTGGCAAGAGGTCCACCCTGACTGTGGTTGCTACACACAGAATTCCAAAGCCCAGCTCCCTTGACAGAAGGAGCTTGGTTGGAGTGACAGCATGGTAGCCGTGGCTGTGGAACTGGAGGCTAAAAGGCTCACGTTGCAAATGACCAAAAAGTGTCACAAAACCTGAAGCTACAGCCCCAAACAACAGCAGAAAAGGCAGAACAGCGCCAGACTTCACAGCTGCTTGAGGCTGTGCTACGCGGCCGCTGTATCCCACGGGGCGGTGGCATGCGTGTGTGTGCGTGTGTGTGTGTGTGTGTGTGTGTGTGTGTGTGTGTGTGTCCATGCCTGGCTACTTCTTTTGGTGTAATGCTGATGGGGACTTCAGGTTACTTGGCTAACCTGAGGAGCAGCTGACACAGAGCAGGAGGTGAAATGAAGACCACCCTCCGCTCACACAGTTTTGGAATTCAGAACTATTCCCATGCATGCCCCAAGGTGATCAATGAGGATCTTCCTTCCTTCCTTCCTTCCTTCCTTCCTTCCTTCCTTCCTTCCTTCCTTCCTCCCTCCCTCCCTCCCTCCCTCCCTCCCTCCCTCCCTCCCTTCCTCCCTCGCTCCCTCCCTCCCTCCCTCTCTCCCCCTTTCTTCCTTCTTTTCTTCCCCCCACTCCCTCCTTCCTTCCTTCCTTTCTTTCTATTGTATGTTCACATACTTTTACATATATGGATCTTTCTATCTGTCACAGTTATTCTTTCGTTGTTGTTTTGCTTTGTTTTATTGAGACAGTGTTTCTGTAACTTAAGTTTTTCCTGTGTCCCACTCGGTCTGCAGCCGCTCAGACCCAAGTAAACACACAGAAGCTTATATTAATTAAAACTTCTCAGCCATTAGCTCAGGCCTACGACTGACTAGTTCTTACTCTTAAACTCAGCCCATTTCTATTAATCTACATGTCACCACGTGTTCTGTGACTTTACCTGTGTGCCATTACAGTGGGCTCACATCTACTGACTCAGGCTTCCTGTTCCCAGAACTCTCCCTGTCTCTTTGTCCTGCCTACGCTTCCTGCCTGGGTACTGGCCAACCAGCGTTTTATTTATCAACCAATCAGAGCTACACATATTCACAGCATACAAAACATTCCACAGCACAGAGTTTCTCTGTGTAGCCCTGGCTGTCCTGGAACTCACTCTGTCCACCAGGCTGGCCTCGAACTCACAGAGATAGATCCACCTGCCTCTGCCTCCCAGGTGGGATTAAAGGCGCCGCCACGACCTGACACAGCTAATCTTTTTGTACTGAACTAAACAGTCCATTCTGGCTATAAGCACCATTTGAAATTAGCTTCCCAGGTTCTGCCTTGGCCCATGGCGTTTGGGGCTTCCTAGCTCTCAGGCGACAGCCTGTCTCCCTCCTCTGCTGGCTCCTCTGCTGCCCCCAAAGACGAGGCTTCTCTAAGAGGTCCTGGCTCCTTTTAGTGAAGATGTGTACTCAGATGCTCTTGTCTTAAGAGAGTTTATGGCCCTGAGGTGCTCATTATCCCTGGAGTTTTAATTAACTTAAAATTCCTTTATTAGTTTACCTTATCGTTATTTTTTAAACCTTTTTTTGTACATTTGTTCATTTGTTTCTATGTGTATGTGTGTGCAGGTGTGTGTGGGCGCACGTGTGCCACGGCCTGCCCATGAGGGTGAGGGCAGCTCCAGGGAGTCAGTTCTCAAACTCGAGTTTGCTGGGCTCGGCAGCTGGCACCTTTCCCTCTGAGCCACCTGGCGTCTCCAGTTGTCATTCTTGTCGTGCTTTTATGCATCAGACATCCCCACCGTTCCTGTCATTACTTATCTGCTCTATGTATTTGGATTCCCAGTAACAATACTATGCAATCATTAACAAAATGGAAAACGAAAACAGTCTAGGATTGCTTTTACATTTTTTTGTTGTTGTTGTTTTAGTTTTAGTTTTGGTTTTCCTGGTGAAATATCCCACTATGACACGTGGCAACTTCCCACATCTTAATTCCGCGCTGCCCTTCTACTTTGTTTTTGTTTTGTTTTGTTTTTGTTGTTGTTATTAGGGGTTGCCATTTTAAGAATCAAATTTTGCTTCATAATTACAAAGAATGTAAACACCGTGCCAAGATCAAGTCTACAAAACAATCACAAAGAAATGTGTCTCCCATCCCATTTGTCTGTTCCTCCATTGACAATCTTTTCCTCCAGTTGCCATAGTGATGCAACAAGTTACCCCCAAAGCTTAGTGGCATGCACAAGCATTGAGTATGTTCATACATTCTGTGGGGTGCCAAGTTAGACAAGGCTTCGCAGCAGGCAAGAACAGGGTACAGCTCAACAATATGGGATTCTACTTGGCTTTGTCTCTGCAGCCTGAGAACCTGACCTGCATGTTCAAGACCTGAACAAGGCATCTAAGAACCTGTGGTGACCTCGGTCCCCTATTTGCATTGAACTGCATGCACATGCCTCTTTGAACAGTGGAGATAATGGACAGAAGAAACAATGGATTTCTTCTCATGACCACCCTCAAACTTAGACTCTATTCTGTCGCATTCCAGTTATGTCCAGGTTTGAAGGTGTGAGGGCTGATCTGACCTCTAGCTTTGGGAACACGTACAATAAAGCAAACTGTCTTCGGAGTGAACCTGTAGGGAGAATCCCCTATTACTACCTCATGCCTGTGCATAGTTGGATACATGTATTCTTAAAATCAGACGCATCATAGGAAGGGACATGCGTGGTAAAGGTTATATAACTTAAAAGCCTGTCAATCAAAACAGACGACCACCCTTGCTTTGCCCCTTAGTAGCCAAACCCGCTCTTCTGAACCCCAATTGGGGCCCTTGATGACTTTCACTCATGTGACCTACTGTCAATCTTGACGGCGTTTCTTCGACCTGTACTATTACTTTGCTTAGGCTAAAGTTTCTTTGCTACTTTGCAAAATGTGTGAGCTTTTGTTTCTTTGAATAAGATGCCAAGAGCCCGGAGACACATGGTCCAAACACTGACCACCACTAACAATATGACAGGAATGTTTGTTTTGTTTTTGTTTTTGTTTTTCGAGACAGGGTTTCTCTGTGTAGCTTTGCGCCTTTCCTGGAACTCACTTGGTAGCCCAGGCAAGCCTTGAACTCACAGAGATCCACCTGCCTCTGCCTCCCGAGTGCTGGGATTAAAGGCGTGTGCCACCAACGCCCGGCTTGACAGGAATGTTATAGTATGTACCTAAAATGCATCCAAAAGATCTTGGTTGCCAGCCAATGGGATTTCTGATTGGATCCTGGGAACTCTGAGCTCATCAATGGCTTATTCATCGGGGAGCTTTCTAACTGATTGGAAGGTGATGGCAACTCTATTTTAGGCAGCTGGGTGTGTCCTCTTGGGGCCTAGATCTGAAGCCCACCCTCTCCCACCCTCACACTCCCGTTTCTATCAGCATGCCCTTCCAACATGATGTTCTGCCTCACCACAGAACAGCAGAACAAAGTGACCCTGGCCTGATACATCTTAAACCTTGACCTCAAATAAACATTTCCTCCTTTTAATTGTTTCAGATAATTTATCACAGTGATAGAAATGTAACATCTGGGCGACTTAACTGCTGCTTCCTGATGTTTCTGTTGTTGAAAACACCCTACTACAGACTAAGGAAGTTAAGAAGAGGGGAGGTCTATTTGTCTCACTTGGAGGCTGAAAGCCCACACATTGTTGCTGGCTCTGGTGACTGACAGTTCTCTGGTGATTGACAGTTATCTTGTTGATAGCATCCCAAGGTGGGGCAGTACCAACTTTGAGACAGGGGCCATCTTGTGTTGTATCCTCTAATATCTCTCTCTCTTTCTAAAGCCACAGATACAAGTGGGAGGTTCTGCCTGTGACCTTGTTCAATCTTAATTGACCCCCATAAGCCCACCCCTACAATCCAGGGCTGGATCTCTAGTCTGTGAATACCTCACAGTGGAGGTCAAATTTCAACAAGTGTCTGAGGGGCAAACATTCAGATTCACAGCTGGGAGTGTCAGAGACTGAGTGCTAGAACAGTGGGGGTCCCTTTAGGTAGGTCAGACTTTAGTGGGGATCTTGATAAAGGTCATCTGTACATGCTCAGCTTTTACTTTTCAGGGAGGGTCCCAAGACAGAGGAAACCAAGTAGAGGCTGCAGTACCTCTGGAGGTGCAGGACATGGCTTTTGGGTGCTCACCCCACCCCCCACATTCATGTTGAGTCTGCTAGGGCTGGCTTATTTCCCTCAAGATGAGGCTTTAAAAAGCTCAAGTAAACAGCCTTTCATAATACCCGCGTAGGAGTGTTTATAGGTGCACGTGGGTGTCTGTACACGTGACTGTGTGTGAGTAAGCTCATTTTCTTCTCTCTCTCTCTCTTTTTTTTTTCCAGAGTAAATATCTTTTGTAAAACAAGTCAGAAATATACAGATAATAGGTTTTTAGGGTAAAATTTTGCAGATGACGTTTTGGTCAGAGGTGCAAAGCTCGACTGTGGAATATTAAAGGACAGAGATAACACACTTCACATGACAGAGCATCAGGGTGTTTGCTTTAATTTGCTTCTTTCTTGTGGCTCTAGTTATCTCTGTGACGTCTACAAGAAAAAAAATGGCATTTCAAGAAACACCTGAGAAGACTCTTCCATTCTCTCCTGTCCCCATTTTGTCAAATCGTAACTCAGAACACAGCAATTCTATAAAATGTGCCCCACAATGGCCAGCCTGATGGCAAGGTGCCTCAAGAAGAGAAACGGCAGAACCAACCAGAGCTGGCCTTTCTCAAGACGCAGACCACAAAGGAGTTTTAAAATAAGATTCCCCACAGATCGGCAAAGCTCTTCCGAATCCACAACTGATGGGATAAGAAGGAACTTACACAAGTCTACAATCAAGTCCAAGGCAGTTTCCACCAGGAAGCCTTGATTTGCCTGTCCCAACTACAAGGTCCCCTGCCTCTGTCCTAGGAAATGAAAACGACCATGGGATCTCCCGGAGGATTGGGTGTAATGGCGCCTGACACCATTGCTGACACTTTCTGTCTAAACCACGTGGCAGGTACTCAGACTGTGGCTTTCCTGTTCTCAAATGTGCAAAGGAGGCTGGAAAGAAGCCGGTTAACTTGCCTGGTTCACAGTGCTCGTCCCTGGGAAAATCTGAACGGAAGCCCAGGTTCTTCCTATTAACAGGACATGCCCTCAGCTCTAAAGCCTGTCTCTCTCTCCTCACGCAGTCCAGGTGCTCGGGCCTCAGACCAAGAGCTCTGGTGTTTGCCCTTCTTGTTTGAAGGGGCCTAATCTTACACACCTTGACCCTTGCCCAGCCTTGCCATTGGAAATCATCCAGCAGTGTACGCTTTGAACGCAACCGGCTTGCTCCCTCTTTGTTCTGGCTGGTGGCTGCCCCTGCCCGCCACATTCCCAGGGTCTGATTTCCTGAGAATATCCAAGTATCAGGGTATGTGGTGTTTTAAAAGTTTGCTTTCTGACACACTTGGCACCTTAGATTGCTGTACAGTGCTCAGCTAGTTGCTGACAACTGACACCTTCGTACTCATGGATGCTGCTCACTCTAGCCAGTTGTAAATCAGGTCCAGGCTAGTCCTGTACTTCCAGTCTCTCTTTGGACTGTTCTGACCAAAAGAATTCCACTGGATGATGAAGCATCAGAACAATGTGTTTGGGCCATCAAAAACATAACTCTGCCATTTGGGGCTTTTTTTTTTTTTTTTTTTGTATTTTTTCCCCAGGCTGGGTCCAGATCAAAATAAACAAAACATCAAAACAACAACAACAACAACAACAACAACAACAACAAAACAATAACAACAAAAACCCTTAAGCTATAGATGCATGTGGGAAGGAAACGAGGCAGTTCATTACTGCAGTATAATCTAACAAAAACTGCCATGGGAATCCAAATCTAGGTGTTAAAACTGGGGGGTTACAGGGTTGGGGATTTAGCTCAGTGGTAGAGCACTTGCCTAGCAAGCACAAGGCCCTGGGTTCGATCCTCAGCTTAAAAAAAAAAAAAAAAAAAAAAAGCATGTATCAAAAACGGCCGGGCGTGGTGGCGCACGCCTTTAATCCCAGCACTTGGGAGGCAGAGGCAGGCGGATCTCTGTGAGTTCGAGGCCAGCCAGGGCTACCAAGTGAGCTCCAGGAAAGGCACAAAGCTACACAGAGAAACCCTGTCTCGAAAAAACCAAAAAAAAAAAAAAAAAAAAAAAAAAAAAAAAAAAAAAAAAAAAAAAAACTGGGGGGTTACTAAAAGGTCATGCCATGAAAGCACGTTGGTTTCTGGGGTCTAAATAGATTTAAGGACATCTGCTCATGGACATGACTATCACTGCCTGCTCCCCACTTCTTCCAAGGACCGGAAGCTACACATGCAAACTCCACCCCTTAGACCTCATCATTTGTCCCCCTCACACTGTGTTATGGGAGCCAATAAGATCGCCCCCCAGATTCTCCACCTCCCTGATGCCTGGCCTCCTGGTAAGGCAGTCAGCCCCTCTCCCTTTCCTATTGCAAACATTTCTCTGGTCATCACGCTGCATGGGGCTGTTTAGGATCCTGCTGGACACTTATTCCAGGTTCACATGCAGCCTTTGGGAGGTTGAGAACTTACACACCTTGGAGGCTCCTTTTTTAAAAACCAGAATGAGCTGGGGCCTTACATTTAATCCAGCAGAGGCAGGCAGATCTCTGTGAGCTTGAGACCAGTCTGGTCTGCATAGTAGATTCCAGGTCAGCCATAGCTCCATACTGAGACTCTGTCTCAAAAACAACCCGCCCACTCAGGGACACAAAACTATAATCATAAAACGAAGTACAGGGACTTGAAGGCTCCATGCGAGTGAGAGGGGAGGGGAAGCAGGAGCCCGGTGCTCTGGTCAGGTCACTTGCGGAGGGAAGTGAGAATAGGTGGTATGTGAATCTCAGGGGATGAGAGACCTGTGCTGAGATGAAGGAAGTAGATGGGCGGCTCCTTCCAAATGATGTTACAAAACCAAACCCCTCACTCCTTGGGTCCTGAACAATGGCTTACTGCAAGCACCGTCTCCTTCCCCAGTGACCTAAATAAAAGGCAGTTTTATGTGTTATTGTATTGTGTGCCGGGTGGCACACGCCTTTAATCCCAGCACTCAGAGGCAGAGCCTCTGTGAGTTCAAGGCCAGCCTGGGCTACCAAGTGAGTTCCAGGAAAGGCGCAAAGCTACACAGAGAAACCCTGTCTCCAAACAAACAAACAAAAACAAAACAAAATAAAACAAAACAAAACAAAAGAAAAGGCAGGCCAAGGCCAGATGCTGTGCCTGTGAATTCCCGCTCCTCACCAAGTCCAAAGGAACAAATCCCCCATTACCCACGCCATGGCTAAGCTCTGCACTCCCAGGCAGAGGAGGTTGGCTCACCCTCTCTAAGAGCTTGGTCCCCGGTACAGTGCTAGTGCCACACTCCAACACTTTGTACTTTGCCAGGAGACTCTCATAAACGATACATCATCCCTCCCATGATTGCGGGGAGTGGATCCCCTGCTACAACCCTCCCTAATAACGCCTGGCCTTAGGAAGTGCCAAAGCAGGCTTCTCTGAGATGTTTAAACAGACAGGGCTGAGGTTGAAGTAGGATTTTGGGTATTGGGGTTTGTGTGTGTGTGTGTGTGTGTGTGTGTGTGTGTGTGTTTTCTTTAAATAGCTATTTTTATCCACGAGAGAGAAAACAGAACTGTGGGTGTGCCTGCATTATCTAGACTTGGGTGTCCAACCTTTTAACAGTGTGACACAATGTATTTATTATCCACAATGCTTATCCAGGGGAATCATGAAATTGTTTTTAAAAAATTGCAAAAAAAAAGAAAAAAAGAAACCCCCCAAAACTCTCATGTTTGAAGTCAGCTTCTGATTTTGTGTGGAGCCACATTGTGCCTATCCTTGGCGGTGTGCTGCCCACGGGTGCGGAACTGGACACTCCTGGCAAAGAATTAAACAAGGCAGAGACGAGGAACAGAAGGGGTATGTTGGTTGGCCCTCCCCATCCAGACGCAGCAGGGCTTTCCCGCGCCCCCAGTAGCAATGGGGGGGAAGGGGGACAAAATGGCATGGGTGCTGCTTCAGTCTGGCGGGAATGGCAGACAGTAACCTGAATCATTAGCTATCTTAACTTTATAAACAGTGGTGCTATTCCCATAAGGTCCAGGCCTGGAGAGCAGCATTACAGGTCCACGTGTCCAGCCCACCACCCATGGCCCCTCGCGCGTTCCCCTCCTCGTGGGCCCGGTGTGCCTGGGGCTGGAGGCTTGCATGCACGCACGCACGTTCCTAAAGCAATGGAGCCTCAGGTGCGGGAGTTAGGGGTGAGGGTGGGGGTGCGGAGGTTGGGGGAGTGGGAGTGTAGAGCGCGTGGCTTTGTGGGAGCCGGAGCGTGGGGTGCGTGTCTGTCGTGGCCGAACCGGTTGAGACCTGTTCTCTTTAAGGGGGTCACACGGCACAGGGGTCGTGCCAGTCCGGAGGCGTCCGGAGCTGCAAGCAGCTTGGGGACTTTCCGGGCTGGGCCCTTGGGGGGCGTGTCCGCCTGGGGCCGCGGGGCGTGGCTGGGCCCTTGGGGGGCGTGTCCGCCTGGGGCTGCGGGGCGTGGCTGGGCCCCTTGGGGGGCGTGTCCGCCTGGGGCTGCGGGGCGTGGCTGGGCCCTTGGGGGGCGTGTCCGTCTGGGGCTGCGGGGCGTGGCTGGGCCCTTGGGGGGCGTGTCCACCTGGGGCCGCGGGGCGTGACTGGACCCCTGGGGGCGTGTCTGGACCCCTGGGGGCGTGTCCGCCTGGGCGGCGGGGCGTGGCTTTGGGGGTTACCGGGCGGTGCTCGCCCGACGGGCGGAAGCCGGGCTGGAGCGGCCGCCGCCGTCAGTCGGGCTGTCGAGCCGGCGCGCGCGCGGAGGCTGCTGGGAGGCTGCGGAGCCCTGGGCGGCGCGATGGCACCGGCGGCGGCGGCTCGCGGCGCGCTCCCGGGCCGGCTCCCCGTGCTGGCTTGGGGCCTGGCGCTGTGGTGCCTGTGCGGGGCGGGCCCGCTGTGGAGGTGAGCGCCGGCGCGGTGCAGAGCCGGCCGGCAGGGCTGCAGGCTGGTGGCTAGACAAGAAGGAACGGTGGTGCCCTTCTTCCTCTTTCTGAAGCCTTCCAGCTGGGGGCTGCCCCCGCCCCCGCCCCCGCGCGCTCTCACGCGCCCCTTAGCTCTCTCTGGGACGGACACACGGGCGGGCGAGCTCTTGGTAATCTGTCTGCTTGCTTCAGCCCTGCCAGGTTAATCCCCGGACACATTTTGACTTTCCCCCACTCTTCTGCGTTAGCAGTTGAGCAGTAGAAGTTTTTCTGTGTGTACACCGCTGGAGCGGAAAAGGGAGGGCTTAGTTGCTCGCGCGAAGTACCGTGTTCCCAGAGAGTTACTGAAAACCAGCTGCAAGTGTTTGTTTTTAATATTTATCTAAAGTAGGGCCCCTTCATCGGTGCGGGGCGTGGTTGCGGTGTGTATAGGGTGTGTGTGTGTGTGTGCGTGCAGGCAAAAGTTAGTCCCTATCTAAGAGTGTGGTCTTGGAGCCCCGCTCCTCGGAGACCTGCCCCGCGCAGCACAGTTGGTACCTGTGAGCAGCTAAGATAATAGAAAATAGAAAAGTACTTGGCGCAGTGAGGGTTAGCTGCAGACCTTAGACTGTAGTGCTCAGTTCTCCTTTAACCAGCCTCATGGATGCAGCTGATAGAATGGTTAGGCAGAGGGTTAAGGTAAGCCCCAAGGCCAGGAGAATCCCTTGTATTGGGTGAGTCTCCCTTAGCTTCCCAGTGACGTCCTCCTGGAGTATTGGAGTACTGCGAACTCTTATTAAACAGATGTACCTTCTTGTCTGATTTACAGATAGAGGTAGTTGGGTTGAGTTTTATTCTAAGCCTGCTGTCTTACCTCCCCAGCTCAGTGTGACCCTTTGCAAACAAAGTTTCTGTACTGGGCATGGCCAGAGCTTTAACTTTCAGTGTGTTCCGTCTCTTCTGTGGAGAAGGCTTTCATCATCCGTGTAGGCTTTTATGGCATTTGTCAGGATCCCAGGAGAACTACTGTAATTCTGTCCAGGGGCATACCACCGGTGACCTAATGCGTCCCAGTCGGTCCCATATCTTGAAAACTCCCTCATTGTTGCTTCAACTCTGCCTCCAACACGTGGACCCCTGGGGACAACCACACTACAGCTCCACAGTCCCCCTGGGAAGTCTCTGGCTTGGGAGAGCCTCCATTCACAGGCCTGGTGATATAAACAGTTTGGTCCAGGTAATGTGACAAGGCATAGAACACATACCATGCCCTAGATAACATGTAACAAGGCTGCTTCCCCCGTTAGGCTGTGGCTAACGCACATGACCGGGGATCATGCCCAGGCCAGGCTCTAGGTAACATATCCATAGTGGTCTCTGAGGTAGCACCCCGTCGAATATGATATTGACAGTACTTTTGTGCTATTTCAGGTCATGTTTTGCCACATGGATTGAGGGGGGTGGTGGTGGAGGTGGTGGTGGAGGAGGTGGTGGTGGTGGTGGTGGAGGTGGTGATGGAGGTGGTGGAGGAGGAGGTGGTGGTGGTGGTGGAGGAGGAGGTGGTGGTGGTGGTGGTGGAGGAGGTGGTGGAGGTGGTGGTGTAAAGTTTTAGAGCCTCGGTAGTTCACAAAGACGCTAAGGGATTATGAGTCTGTATTCGTATAAACTACCTGAGCATCCTGAAAAGGACAGCTTATTGCTCAGTTACTTTCCATCAGCAGGCCTTCCTGACTATACCCCTGGCCCACCTGTCCTCTTCCATTGTGTGTATGGTCTCCCTTACTCACAAGTATACATGTTCTTAGAGTGTTCTCTGCCTTCCTATGTGGTATGTACCTCAGGAGGTAGGGGACTGTGTTCCTGGTAGGATGTCTAGTCCCGTAGACTCTCTGTGCTGAAGGAGTGGTTGATGGGATGGATGAGCTTCTGCCACTTTAAAACATCCTTGAAAAACGTGTTTGTCTTTTCACAGAGGCAGCCACGAGTGGAAAAAACTAATTCTGACCCAGCACTGGCCCCCAACAGTCTGCAAGGTGAGCGAGCACTGTTTGGACTGGCTCTTTTGATCCAGTAAACCTGTGTGAGTTGCTTTGTATGCACAAGTGTCCACCTTGTATGTCAGGGGTATTATTAAATCTGCAGTGGCTGTAGTGTGGCTGGACCTCCTGACAGGTGACGTGCATGTGTTGGATTGGGGGTGGTGGTGGCTTAGAACACTGGAAGTGCGCTCCCTCTCAGTACTGGAGCTGGAAGCCGGAAACGAGGCCAGTAGGACTAGTTCTTCTTGGGATCCTGTGTCCCCTCCTCTTGCCCAGCTCCTACTAGAGGTGACAGGTCTTGGTGTCCTAGACTTACCCATGCCCTGCTCTAATGCCTGCCTTCTTCACGTGGCGTGTTAAGTTACTTTTCTTGTTGCCGTGATGAGATGCCATGACCGAGGGAACTTGTAGAAGCAAGAGGTTTTTTTTTTGAACTTACAGTTTCAGAGGGTTGGAGTCCATGACCGTCATGGAGGGGAGCATGGTGGCCAGGCGGCCGGCGGGCGCTGTGCAGAAGCAGTAGCTGAGTGAGAGTGAGTGAGAGAGAGAGACCGGGAATGGCGTGGGCTTTCGAAACTTCAAAGCTCACCTCTAGCAGTAAACCTCCTTCAGTAAAGCCCTTACCTGAGCCTTCCCAAAGAGTCAAAGGGTGAGGCAAAGACCACTCCCTGCTAGATACAACCAGCTGGGGACTATGGGAGCCAGTCTCATTCAAACTACTACACACAGCACCCCCGTCTCTCAGGAGAACACTAATTCGAATTAGGGCCAGCCTGACCTAGTAGGGCCTCATCTTATGTGGGAGTCTGTGAGAGTCCGGCTCTGGCCTGCTCCCACCTATGGAGGGTTCTTAGGTGGAGGAGAGAGGAATGAGAAAACATGAGGTAGAAAGATAGATCTAGACGACGAGGAGACACTAGAAAGCTTCGCAGGGGCCTGGGTCAATACCCAATGGCCCAGAGCTTTATTCAAAAGGGCCTTTTTATAATATGCCAAGGGGAGAGGCAAAAGACCTCCCCCTTGCAAGATCAAAGCACACTATACAGCCAAGTGTAGCTGTGGGGGACCTGTCCCCACCTTTTACCCCCAGGGTACTCTTAAGGAGTGAGGGATAAGAGATTTAGATAGAAATATGGAGGGGAGAGAGTAAACACAGGATAGCCTCGGGAGGGCCTGGCTCCTTATCCACCTGCCCGGAACTTTATTCAAAAGGGCTTTTTATAACAATGCCATGGGGTGAGGCAAAAGCCCTCCCCCTTGCTAGATACAGCCAAGTGTAGACCCTTCCGAACATCTGGTACCCAGGCCCGTGGTCCAGTCATCCTCTCATGCAGCCCTGTTGGCAAAGCAAGCGCAGCTCTCACTAGGAAACCTCTGTGGGCTCCCACATGTAGCCCCTTCCACACACCTGGTAAACACGCCCTTGGCAAAAGCATCTCCTTACGTCGCCCTGCTGGGTAAAGCCAGCTCAGACTCTCTGACCCTGAGTGATTGTAGCTCCCACAATCTTACTTTGATTATATCGATAAAGACCCTATTTCCAAATGAGGTTATGTTCACAAATAGGCAGTTTTGGACAGAGTTATATATCTTTTGGGGGACATGGTTCTGCTTTCAATAGGCCTGCACTGATTTCTTCCCTATGTGCTACTGAGGTCTTGTGTCTTTTCAGGCTGTCAGTACTGAGGCTCTTCTGTCCGAGTGCCGCCAGCTGGGGGTCTTGGGCTGGCTCATCCTTGTGGGTGGCTTATAAAGCTGATCCTGGAGTTTTGTGTGAAATCCAGAGTGTTTTGTCATATTGCTGACTGGGCATCAGTCTTGTTGATAGTTTTTCTGAAAGCCTGTTTGAGTTTAAAATTTGGGGACTCTTAATTCTTCAGCATGCACAACGTATCCAGCGGCTTTGATGTAGTTTCATCATCTCTTGCTAGGCTGAGAGCATTCTTGCTTCTTGTCTCTCCTTGAGCACGGAATAGTACTCGAGGGTTTTCTTCTTCATTCCCCGTCTTAATTTCCCGTTGACAATGAGGTGACATTTCAGTTGTCTTTGCCAAGTCACACGCTTGACCTGGAAGCTTAGAGCAGTGCTCTTACCACACCAGTGTGGTTCCCTGGCTCTGGTGTGGGGGTTGGAGTGGGAAAGTGTGAAAGGGAGCTGTAGGACGGGGGTGGGGGGGTGGGTGGGGGGTAGGAGGGTGTTTAGGTGGCTAGGACCTCATTGACTCTTCTCCGAGCAGGGGTGGCTAGACACCGTGGCTCCTGTTGCAGGGCCCATGTGAAAAGAAAGCTCTGCTCCAGGCCAGCACTAGAGGAGTTGCCCTGGAGGCCCAGGACTGGTCGGGCCTGTCTGAGGACGCATGGGTGTGCTGTTCCCTGGCAGGGCTGCGAATGTGGGTGGAAGTGCCTTCCTGCCTTAGCTTTAGGAATTCAAAAAGGAAATCAGTCACTAGAAAGTTGTCATTGTTGAGCAGTGTATTTCAAACCGTGGCCCACCGTGATGAGAAGGCTCTGGCCGGAGTGTGCTGTCTCTAGCAGCGGGTGCTGCCTCTGGTCTCCCCGCTCCCCCAGTGTGATAGACAGACGTGAAGTAGGCTGAGACACACTTGTCATGAACTCAAGAGGCACCGTGAGACCTAAGCGTTTGCTGACTGCGGACAAAAGCTGCCTCTTGTCTGAGTTACCGTCCTAAAAGCAGGTAGAGGCCTGACCGTGGAGCTCTGCAGAGGCCTTTCAGCACTGGTATGGCCCCTCAGTCACTGTGTACCTGCAGGAAATGAGCTTTCCTTAAGGGTGGAATTGGGGGACTGGCTGAGGCTTAGTATATGGCCTGTTGCCCCAGCCTCTAGACATTCAGTAGCAGGCAGCTCTCACTAGTGACCTGTCACGTGAATGAACTGGACTCTTTAGACTGCCCATAGAAAGAGTCTGCGTGATGGGGAGGTGTCTGGAGAAGAGGCGCACGATGTCCGTCTGTAGTAACTGAGTCCCAAGTGTTACATTTACCTGATTACTGTGTGTGTGTGTCTGTGTGTGTGTGTGTGTGTGTGTGTATCCGTGTGTATCCCAAGTTCTGTTCTGTTTCATCCAATCTGATAGCCCAAGTATATTTATTTCTATTATCATTTATTGTGGAAAAATTTCATCTTAGCCCACTTGGAGGGCCCTAAAAAGGTTTTTATCTTACTGAGATTTTTATCTCTGATTTTATCTTTATGATTGAAGTCAAGGATACACTCCTATTTTCACTCCATTACACTTGGCTTCAAGTGTTCAGTACTTACTACTTTCCTGGTGTGTTTGGGTCTGGTTCCAGAGCAGGCTTGAGAGTCTCAGAGAATCAGGTTGTCTTACACATTTGCCTCTGGTAAGTAGATTGTTCATAGGCAAATTCACATATCCATATCTGTGAATGTACAAAAAGGGCAAAACTAGCCACCTGATTCTCTGTCTGCTCAGTTGCCTGAGGACTGACCTAGCATGCCCAGCCCTGAAATTTCCTCATGAGTGTGATGCTTAGAACGGACTTACACAATTCTAACACCGTATTTACCTTCTAATGATGTACCTATGTCTGGTTGATGTACGTTAAAAGAAAATGGAGTTGATAAATATTTAAACAACCAACCACTTTCCTTATCTGTTTTTTCTCTAGGAAGTTAACAGCTGCCGAGACACTCTGGATTATTGGACAATTCATGGACTATGGCAAGCATCTGATGCAGTAAAACCTAAAGAAGTAGTTGGGAAAGCTAGCTTGAGTCCAGTCACCATGATTAGACATGTCACTCTTGTTAGAAGTTTATTCAGTTGACCAGATTCATATATATGTTTTCATACTTTTGTGTGCGTATGAATGTTTTATCTGCATGTATGTCCATGCACCACGTGTGTACCCGGTGCTTGCAGAGGCCAGAAGTGGGCATTGCCCCTGGCATTGGAGTTACAGGCAGTTGTGCACCACCATGCAGGTGCTGGGAATTGAACACAAGTTCTCTGGAAGAGCAGCCAGTGCTCTTTTTTTTTTTTTTTTTTTTTCCGAGACAGGGTTTCTCTGTGTAGCTTTGCGCCTTTCCTGGAACTCACTTTGTAGACCAGGCTGGCCTCGAACTCACAGAGATCCGCCTGCCTCTGCCTCCCGAGTGCTGGGATTAAAGGCGTGTGCCACCACTGCCCGGCACAGCCAGTGCTCTTAAGCACTGAGCATCTCTCCAGCTCCCCTTATCAAAGGTAAATAAGGATCTTAGGCCCTTTCTTACTTTGTTCTTGGGACCTATTACAAATAAATATTTAAAACTAAGATGTTAGATCCGTAGATAAATACAGATAATCTGTTTCACACACTTTAGGAGCGCCAGCTTCTCCACCATGTCTGCATTCTCTTTAGTAGTTCTTTACCTGTGCATACACTTGTGGTATTGAAGTGTTTGCCACCTTCAGAGTGGATGGGGCCCATACACCTCAGAACCCTCTGCGAGGAAAGAGCTGAGACTGGACTCCGTCCAGAGCTGTTTCCTACGTTTCCTCTACTGGCAATCCAGCCTGTTTGTTTCAAGCTGGACGTGTCTGACTCGTTTGCTCCTTTTTTTTCTGAACAAAGTCAGACTGACCCGCTGCTCAGAACCATCTTTGCTGACTGGCTGGGGTGGAGGGAGGCGTTCCTGACTAGCATCTGTCTTTCATATGCAGATTTTAAGGGAAATGCTTTCTAGTGTCATGTCAAGGCTTCCTAACCAAGGCTAATCTTTCTTCTTTTTCTTAAAATTTGGATTTCAAGGCCTGACAAAGCAGAAGATTGCAACCAATCCTGGCACTTTAACTTAAATGAGATTCAGGTATTGATCTTTTTATTGTACTTCTATTGCAAATAGAATGTTGAACTAAATGAACTTTTTCTTCAAAAGTGTACCTTCACAGTCATGTTTAAAATTACAGGCTACAGAGTGAGTTCCAGGAAAGGTGCAAAGCTACACAGAGAAACCTTGTCTCAAAAACACCAAAAAAAAAAAAAAAAAAATTACAGGGTCAGGAAGGAATTCCCTAGAACTGAGGCCCTGGGTCTGTTCAGTAATTACTGCTATCTACCACAACCCCAAAAAGTCAAAAAGGAAAACCAAAACCAAAACCACTTTTTCCTCCCTGTCCTCAGTCTGAGTGGGTGTTGAAGCAAGCTCAGGGGGCGGCAGATCCTATGTGGAGCTAGTCCTTAGCCCTGGGCCTCCGGGTCACAGTGGGCCCTGGGTCTGTGTGGTGAGAGACAGCTGTGAGCTGGAGAGCAGGCACCTGGTACCCAGGCTGGTCGTTCTGGCCACCGATGGCACGAGTTTCTAAGCAGGAACTCGGAGCAAGGGGGAAATGGTAGGCCTCTTCAGTATCAAAGGTCCTGATACAGAGCGGCTCATGGGGTCCTAGGTCAGGACTAAGTTGTGAGCTCATGAGATTTGAACGGAAGTGCCCCTGAGATCCTCGTGGCATATTGAACCTACCCCTACATGCTCAACTCTCCTTAGGGGGCACCGACAGTTCCTGTGTTTGGTCACATGTCACGGTGCCTGGGGTGTGGCAGGCCCGACAGGTGAATTCAGAGAGCCGCAGGTTTTGTTGTTGGGGGATGGGAAGAGCTGTCCTTTGCCCAGTGTCTGAACATGCACACGCTCCAGCTGTCATCTGAGTCGTCACCGGGTGCTCACCGTGCTGTCCGAAGATTTGGGGCCAGTGATGGAGGAGAACTGCACAGACAACTTCAGGCTTCCCTTGTTTCTCCAGAATCCAGATGCCAAGTCTGTCTGTCAGGCCAGGTCCCCCAGGAAACGTGTTGAGGTGAAAGTAGCTAATGAGGCCGACTGTAGCTGACTACCGATAGTAGCCGACTGTAACTTATTAAAAGTACATTTTGGGGGTTCGGCTGGAGAGGTGGCTCAATGCTTAAGAGCACTGGCTTTTTTTTTCCCCCGAGACAGGGTTTCTGTGTGTAGCTTTGTGCCTTTCCTGGAACTCACTTGGTAGTCCAGGCTGGCCTCGAACTCACAGAGATCCGTCTGCCTCTGCCTCCCGAGTGCTGGGATTAAAGGCATGTGCCACCACCGCCCGGCAGCTTTTCTTACAGAGGACCCAGGTTCAATTCCCAGCACCCACATGGCCGTTCACTCCTGTCTGTAACTCCAGTTCTAGGGCTTCCTGACATCCTCACACAGACACACATGTAGGAAAGACACCGATAGACATAAAATAAAAATGAATTATATATTTTTTTTAAAAGTTCAATTTTCTTAAAACCAAGTTTACTCAGTTTCTGTAGAGATTGTAAAAAGGTGCCAGTAGCCACTATATTGCAAGTCATGACATTGAAGTACCAGGCAAAGTTTTCAGTTAGCAACGTTGAACCTTGGGTAAACTGCATTGGAAGTGATGCTGTTGCTGCATAAAGCTTGAACCCAGCCTTGAAAAGGTGATGGGAAAGAGACCAGTGAAAATGAGGCCAGGAGAAAGGGGGTGGGGTAGAGTACTTTCAGTGAGTTACCATTCCCCGAAGGAAGGGCGATCCAGAGCAGCAGGGTTGAGCTGCCCTCTGTGTTGCGGGTCCAGCAGGTCTGTAGTAGCCATGCCCTACAGTGTCTCTTCCAGAAAGTCCTGGTTTTCTTGTGTAGCCTTAGTGTCCAGTGTGGTGTGTCTCCAACAGGAAAGTGCCCTAGTTTGGCTGTAAGTTACATCATCACCCTGGGCTCTCCCCAGAGGTCTCACAGGTGTATGTGTGTGTGTGTGCGCGCGTGCGCGCGCGTGTGCGTGTGTGTGTGTGTGTGTGTGTGTGTGTGTGTGAAGCCAGCCTGAGGGAAGTGGCAGGTGAGGGCACATGAAAGGGACAGCAGACAGGAGGCAGGCAGGGCTGTGCTTACATGGGCAGGGAGGCTGACCGGCGGGATCTTGACATGTGGGGAGCAGGGGAAAGCCAGGTTATCCTTTTCATGTTCCTTCATCTGCATCCTTTACACTGAGTTCTTTGTCTGATGGTTGTGTAGACCCTGAAAAAATGAGCTTGAGCCCTTTGGGCCTGGAGTTACTGCCTGCCAGGTTAAGAGGGTATATATGGGCTGCCTTACTCAAAAGCTCCTCTGGAAGTCAGGGTCTTACGTTTGTTTGTTGCACAGTCCTTTGTTTTAGAGCTGTTTTCTAATTACAGGAAAACAGTGCAGAGTTCACACTGAGTGTCCCCCATGGTCACTGTCCGTCCACACTCCGATTTTCACAACTGAGCCTGTATTGATACCGTATTGTTAACTGAAGCACACAGCCTACATTAGAGTGCATATCTTGTGTTGTAGTTTTATGGGTCTTGACAACTCAGGGAAGTACCCAGGGGAGAGGTGCCACTGCCTAAAGTCCCGTGTTCACTTGTCCCCACCTTCTCTTGTCATTCCTGATATCCAAGGTCACCATGGGTCTCCTTGTGTCTCAAGATCTGCCCTTTTCCAGAACGTCTTGTGGTTGGTGTTGCACAGTACATGGCTCTGTTCCAGACTGCTGCCTTCACGCGTGGCAGTGCATTTAAAGTTCCTCACGTGTTTCTGGGGTTCAGAGGCCATTTCTTTCTTCATCATTCTCTTATGTTATTTTATTGTTTTTTTTTTTTTTTTTTTTTTTCAAGACAGGGGTTCTCTGTGAAGCCCTGGCTATTCTCGAACTCACAGAGATCCGCCTGCCTCTGCCTCCTGAGTGCTGGGATCCAAGCCATGCACCACCGATGCTCGGCCTTAGTGTTCTCTTTTAAGAGCTTGTGTTCTCACATGCAGCTCTTTAATGTGCAGAACAAGCACAGAATCATTGGCTCGGTTAAATGACCAGAGATTGAGTGCTTTTGTTTAGTATGTGAGTTTGTTAGGTCTTGGGTAAACTTTTTGTTTAAATCACATGTAGGACCTTTTGCTAGACATGAAGATCTACTGGCCCGATGTGATTCACCCGTCTTCTAATCGCAGCCGATTCTGGTAAGTCTGAGTTTCTGTTGGCCGTATGCATTTTTAGCACAGGTGTGAAGAATTTCTAAGGGTGTTCTGGATGGCAGCTTGTGGGAGGCACAGAGAACAGGTAAGACCCTGTCTCCAGAGGCTGAGCACTGCTTTTTGTCAAGAAATGACTCTGGTATGTAGCTTTGAATGCCTTTCTCCAGTGGGTTAAAAATGAGGTCAGGTGGAATTTATGTTAGGAGCTTGTTTTCTAATCTATTGTTATTTTATCCATTGCTTCATTTAAAAAGTCCAGTCTCCCAAAATTTAACAAATCAAATGCTTGCATATTTAAAAATCAATCCAAATTAGACACTCAGAGAGAGAGAGAGAAAAAATGAGAGAATGCCTTAAAGGTAGTGATCTCATGGTGACCTGGTTAGAGACAAGGTGAGAGTCTCACAGGGACAGTCTTCCTCCAGGTCAGCAGGAGCTGAACCTGGAATTAACCCAGTTGTTTGAAAAGTATTGTTTTTTTTTTAAAAGAAGATAAAATCGATTCAACTGAAGGTAATTTTTTTCTACATCTTTTTCCAATGTGAAAATTATTCATATTACTGCTAATAATATCTTTCCAGATATCTTAATTTAGACTAGAAATATTTCTGTGTAGAATTTTTAGAGGAATAAAAAGCTTAAGTTTGGTAAAATGCTTTAAAGCAGCAGAATGTAAATGATACCCCTTCCTGGATCATAGTGTTGAGTACGACTTTTTCTTGAGTGCGTGCTATTTTAGGATTCATGAACCATAATGTGTAGGTAAACAGAACACTCAGTGAAGCTTGGGTGATGAATAGCTTACTAGATCGGATCTCGGTTGTCCCACACACTGGATGCTTTCCCGCTGAGCTAGACTCCCAGTATTGTTGTTAATTCTGAGAAAGCGGCTCATTAAGTTGCTCAGGGTAGCCTTGAACTCACTTTGCAGCCCAGGCAAGCTTGAACTTTCAACTTAGTTTTTGAATTGAATTGAGTGGAAAGTCCTCACTTCAGACTTGAGGAGAATCCTTTATTAGAGGCTGACAGGGAATGGGCTCAGGTGGCCGTGGTGACAAGCCACCCTGCCTCCTCTTTGTTCCTTGGGTAGAGTCATGCCTGGGTTGTGCCCCTCTCTGGAACTCCCTGGCTCACGCATTGGCTCTGCAGAGGACCACACACTGTTGTGCGGTGTGGCAGGTGTCACAAGAGTGACATTTCCTTCTTTCTCAGTTAATTGGTTATTATTTGAGTATATTGGGGCTTTTGTTTGTTTGGTTGTTTGTTTTGGTTTTGGTTTTGTTTGTTTTTTCCAAGGCAGGGTTTCTCTGTATAACAATCCTAGCTGTCCTAGAACTCACAGAGATCCTCCTGCCTCTGCCTCCTGAGTGCTGGGATTAAAGGTGTGCGCCACCACACCTGGAGTACGTTGTGATTGTAGAGATGCCATGGAAGTGTTTGTGTTGGGAAGCAGGACAGGAGTGAGCAGTGCTCTCTGGAGAGGGTTGGATGTTGCTGGGGTCTGGGTCTTCTGTGACAGGCTCAGTGCATGTGACAGCTCGTTCTAGAGCACTCATCTGAGCATTCTCACGGTGAATCTCACAGGAAACATGAATGGGATAAGCACGGCACTTGTGCTGCGCAGCTGGATGCCCTCAATTCCGAGAAGAAGTACTTTGGGAAGAGCCTGGACCTGTACAAGCAGCTTGACCTCAACAGGTGTGTACACGTCTCACTGCAGGCTTTCTGTCATTGACCTGAGGCCAGGCTACTGGGAATGAGTGTGCAACACTCCTGCTAATAACCTGTGTGTTATGGTCCCTGAAAGTGGTGTGGTGGGCTCATTCCTGGGCAGTAATTGAGCCCCTGAAATGTTTGACCATTCTGGATTAAGACCATAGAGTGCACAGACTTAGGCTGCCTCCTGGTGTTGACTTGTCATTAATGAGTCAGCCCCTAGGAAGTGAAGACTGACAGGCATGCTATAACCTCTGAAAAAGTTGCTGCCTTAAGATCATTTCCGTAGAGACAATAGATCTTTATATCGGTTGTAGCGCTCCTTGGACAAGTGTGAGGTGGAGGAAAAGGGTCCTTTAAGCCCTAGAATGAGCCAAATCCATGTAGATTTTTATGGCCTGTCCTGACCTCAGTTCTGGACTTGGGGAATATATTGTCACCATACCAAGGTAGTGAATATGTAAGGCAAACATGGTCTGCAAGGCTAGTGGTCTGGCCTGACCCTTTTCATCTAGACATTTCTGTTGTGCCAAGTGTATTAAGTGCTTCTTATTTGTTTATTGTTTGAACTTGTTATGTGTTTATTAGTTTCGTGTGTGTGTGTGTGTGTGTGTGTGTGTGTGTGTGTGTGTGTGTAGATGCTTCTCTTCGTCCACCTTCACACGGTGGGCTCTGGGGATTGAACCCAGGCTGTTGGTTTTGTGTAGCAAGTGCTTTCACCTGCGGAGCCGTCCTGCTGGCTCTTGAGTGTTTCTCATTGTGACTGAGCGTCATAAGCCAGTGAAGTCTGAGAAGGGTGAGGAGGGCATCAGTGGGGAGCTCAGCCTGCAGTGGGCTGAGTGTAGACAGCCTCCAAAATGTGTGACTGAAGTCTTCGTCCTCAGGCAGGTGGTCCAGGAGTGTGGCGCTCTCAGGAGTGCAGTTAGTTCTCTTACCCCAGACCCTGGAGAGCTAGAGAGCTTGGTAGCCCCGCACCCCCATGTAAGGACAGGGAAATGCAGGCTGTGAGGAACGAGAGATCACCAGACAGCAGAGCTTTGATCTTCAGGTTCCCCGGCTTCTAGACATGTGGGGAATAGACGTCTGCCGAAAAGGAAGGCTTTTACGGTGTCTGCACACACTGCTTTCATTTGTACAGCTTGTTCTAGTCAGAGCAGTTCTCCTTCAGATGGGAATAACCCGAGATCCTTTGCTCATCAATCATCTTTAAGGTTCATGAATTAAATCTGCTCACAAGATCAATAAACCTCTGTTGGTTCTCTGCACACATGCTTTGCCGCTAACACAGAAAGACTCATGATGGTGTGTCGCCGTCTCGCACAGATAGTTTTCTGTGTCATTGTGATCAAAACACAGCTGGGATTTGAATCAGTTTATCTGGCAGTGGGAGAGGAGGGGCAGGTGCCTCTGGAGAGATGAAATATCCAAAGAATGCCCTGGAACGCCTGGAAGCCACCAGCCAGCAAAGCACAGGGTTGAGAGGCCTTGCGACCCTTTCTGACATAAGTTGTGCAATTTGGTTATAAGACCTCTTTAGATCTTATCCCAATGATACAAAAATCATGGTTGGTCAGTGCTCAGATTTTGGAAGTTCCTTTTGTCTTGTAAAAATTTGTGTTATTAAAAAAAGAAAAAGGTGGATGGTGGTGTGCACCTTTAATCCCAGCACTCAAGAGGCAGAGCCAGGCGGATCTCTCTGAGTTTGAGCCTGGTCTACAGAGTGAGTTCCAGGGCAGCCAAGGCTACACAGAGAAACCCTGTCTCAAAAAAAATTATTATTATTATTATTTTTGCATTATTAGGCTGGGTATGGTGGCACATGCCTTTGATTCCAGCACTCTACTCTGGAGGCAGAGGCAGGTGGATCTCTGTAAGGATGAGCCCAGCTTGCTCTGCATAGCAAGTTCCAGGCTGACCAGGGCTACACAGTGAGACCCTGTCTCAAAACAAAACATCCACATATCTGCATTATTAAGTACATATCCTAGGAGTTGCATACCAGTGACGGTAACAGACCCCCAGCATCGTGAGTTGTGTGTATAGTTTATTTAACCTGTGGGGTTTTCTGAGAACACACTATCTCTTGCAGTAAGGATAACACCTTTGGAAACCCTGACGCCAAAAGTGTAGGTTTTCCAGAAACCTGCTGGGCACTAAGAAGCCACTATGAGGAATCCCTGCAGGAAGGTCCATCGTGTACTTCTGGAGCACAGGCAGGTGGCTGTTAAAGAGAAGCTGCCATTCCAGAAAGGCTGACAGACAGACCCACAGAGAGCTGCTGCTGCCGAGAGTGGTCCCGGCCCGGGAGCCACACACTGTGGTATGAGTTGAGGCTAACTCACCTAACCAAATAGGAAAAGAAGAATAACGATTGTCAGGAGCTGGAAATGGCCTAAGTAACTCCTCTTTGCAGCCTTTGAAGCCTGGTAGTTTCTTCTTGTCAGAGACACACACAGAGCTTTTACCCTTGACACACTGCTGTCTAGACACAGCCACTCACTGGCTGTCAGCAAGTGAGCCCAGAGGCCTGCTAACTGGAAGGCACTCCCAGGTGGGTAGTGCTTGCATAAAATGTCAAAGAACAGTTGTAGAAGAATGATTACTCTCTCCAGTTCCTCCAGGACAAATGGAGAATCCCTGTCTGCTTCATAACATAAACAAGGTATCCTAACTGTAAAGGGTGCTACACATTTCATAATGTAAAGGCAGCCAGTCGGAGAAGCTGCAGAGCCGTGGGGCAGTTCTCAGAGCATCTGCAAGTGTAGACATGGGCTAGCCCTGGGCTGTCTTCACTCAGAAGAGGACACGACACAGCGTGGCCCATCTTTCTCTTATTTCCTGGCCTCTTGCATCAGGTGGAACAGTATGTGACCACAGGTGCTGAGCAACATTTTCCAGTAATGCCATTAAAAACAGCAGTAAAACAATCTAGTCAAAAATTGTAATAACATGTTAAGCTCAGTTTATCCAAAGCACTAAAGTTATAACTTGTAATAAATATTGTTTTGAAGTTGGAATATTTTATACTTCGTAGGAGCTCAGTGTTGATCATATACTGGCAGCCAGGGCAGGCAGTGGCACACTTACATGGATTTGGGGGTGTTTCTGGGGTTTCAGGGACCTTTCCTGCTTTCCCTTGCTGCCACAGACTGATGACGAGTGATGATGAGAGAAAAAGTTGCAGTCTCAGACCCACCCCCTTGGGTCACAATCCTGAACCACCCAGGAAATTGTGGGACCACAGAGAATTCCTTTGCAGTGAGTGGTCGAGGGACTTTTACAGTGTGCCTCCAGTATTTTTGTTTGTGATGAGAAACTGATAGAATTCTAGGCTCTAAGCATTTAAATTCTTGGAAGATATGGCCAGCACAGTTCTTCAGGATAAGCCTGGAGTCGCATGAGACAGGGTAATCTATGGTGCAGAGCCCATGTGGAGAGTTGCTTGCACAGGGTATGTTGCTGTGGATGGGGTGGTGTGGAGTATACCACGGTGCAGCGTCAGGTTCTGTCCATGCCTGTGTTGGTGGTGTGTGCCAGGGCCAGAAAAGAGGGGCTGGGAGCTGCCTCTTGGCTTTCTTGTTAGTGGATTTATTGCTGGAAGTCAGAAAAGACTCCTTTAAAAGCCTCTTAATTTTCACTGTGAAATCCAATGAAAAGAACAAAGTGAATGTACTGTCATAAAGCAGCTAATTTTAATTTTTTATTTCAGCATACTGCTAAAATTTGGGATCAAGCCGTCTATCAATTACTACCAGGTAAGGCTTACTTACCTTTAGCCTTCGTCTAGAATCTAGTGTTTGTCCCTGGGGACATTCGGAAGGATCCATTCATCTTGTGAGCCCCACCTGGGTCCTAAAGTGACCCAGCACAATCTACTTGAAATGGATTTTCCTTGAAGTGTTTGTGTTTGCGTATGAATGTACACTAAAGGCTGCTTAGGCCACTGACTCTAGGCACAGATCTGTGGTTCTGCCAAGTCCTCCAGGCCTCAGCACAGGGTACATTCAATGTCATGGTGTTTGAGGGTAAACAAACTGGCTTTTTATTTTTCATGTAAACTACATGACACAGGAAATAATGTCACGTCTTATTGACTAAGAAGGACATGTACAATGTAGATGCTTTCAATTCTGGATTATCTTTTTTGTTTGTTTGTTTGCCTTAGAGGGATGTCCCTCAAAAGCTTGAAATATACCTAGGCTCACAGGAGAGTTCGAAGACTGTTGCTTTAGAGCGATTCTCTGAGGTGGTTTTGTGTTTATTGTAAGGTGTGGCTCTAAAAACAGCTCCAGAGGACCATTTGGGACAGGGATGGACACTGCAGTCACTGCAGTGTGTGGACTGTCTGTAGGACTGTGTGCTCCTTTTCCTGGGTGATGTGTAGCTCTCCCTCTGTGGACAGTAGGGAGTTGGACCCTGGCCCTGAGGAAGGAACTTTGGCTGCCAATTAAGTTAGACCCTTCTGGGCAGCCTTCTGGGCATGAGGGTTTGTAAGGCTTCCCCAAGCTCACCTGGACTCCTGCTTAAGCTGATGGGCAGCGGGAGGTGGGGTGGGGGGTTTTTACAGTTTCACCTGGCTTGATGTTCAGAGATGGTATCCATGGTGATGGGAATGACAGCCTGCTGCCGAGCTGCCTCATACACTTGGTAAGGTGGCAGGAATACCAGACAGTGACTTGGAAAACTCCTCATCTAAGAGCATCTGACGTATCTGCAGGCTTTTAGCTTTGCATCCAACATCCAAGCCTGTGTCTGCTCATGTGCTCTATGGTGCATTGGTGCTGCTGGAGCCCTGGGAGGAACTGGTGACCTGGCATTTTCCAGAAGTTGGTGGCTGGGGTGCAGTCCACAGCTTGCATGGGTCCTGAGGTCCTTGGGTGATAGGGAGCACAGATGTAGCTGGAAGGTGAGAGCAGGTCTCTGGAGACCCTGGAGTAGAGGGTGCATGGCATGGGGACCAGGGTGGTAAGAGCCATGTCATGCTGTAAGACTTAGGCAGCACTGAGAAGTTCCTAATGAACCTGTGTCTTGAACAGTGTGCTGGTTGCCTGGTGCTAGAGACCAAGGACAAAGGGAGACATGACCTCTAGGGAGGGCCAAGGTTGTGCCATGTGGTAGCTGCTAGACTTGGCTTTGCAGGGCAGGCCCTGGCCTCTGTGGGACTCAGTAAGGGGAAGGGTGATAGGTGCAACCAGACAGTGTGAATTCGAGGATCAAATGAGGCAGCAGAAGGGGATAGGAGCGTCCTGTAAAACAAGTCAAAGTCCACAGCAGAGAGGACGGCGAGACGTGGGTAGAGAAGCATCTGTTAGAGGAGCCATAGCACAGAGACTGAGGACTGCAGATGTCCTCCTGGGAGGGAAGGAGAGGGAGAGGAGCATGCTCCAGAGTGGAGCGTGATGGGGGGCAGGGGTGGTGTTGACCCTATGGTGGACAAGTTTGCAGCACACATGGTCTAATTTTGTAGTTCCCTGATAGAAGGCGGGTGCTCTGAGGGACCATTTTTTTTTTTTCCTGTGGTGGCGGCTGTGCCCCTGCAGGGAAGGGAGCTGCTGGGGTGAAGGTTTGAGGAGTTGGTAGGCCTGAGGTGAAGCTTTGGGGAATCCCAGCAGTCAGTTGGCAAGGGTAGCTTTGGGGAAGGTAGCGTAGAAGAGAGAAGCTGGGCTAGGCTGGAGACAGGGAAGAACAAGCTACTCAGTGGAGAGGAAGATGAGCAGAGAGGAAACTGTTGGGGATGTTCGGACCTCCCTGGTAGAGCCTGGTAAGTTGGTAGTGGCTTGTCCTTCAGTGATGGTTCCAGGACATCCTCAAGCTTTACTCCAGGTCCTCTATGTGGGGGGTGCTCTTTAGAAATAAAAAAAAAAAATCAGTGAGTGTGTGAGCATTCTCCTGTTGAAGTTCATTGCTAATGCTTTTATTTAATATCAGCTTGCAGATTTCAAAGATGCACTTACCAGAATCTATGGTGTGGTGCCTAAAATCCAGTGCCTTCTGCCAGAACAGGTCAGACTTGCGCTTTGTCACCTCTCTCTCCCTGGAAAAGATGATTTCATTTTTCTGGTGCTTTAGTCTCCACTGTGGAGTTTCTGGGACAGAGTTACATTTGGGCATGTAACATGTATATAGTTCTAAGTTAAGCGTTTGTAAGTTTTCAAGATTTTTTTGTTTTGCTTTGTATGTTCACTTATTTGTTAGGTTTTGTTTTTGAGACAGGGTTTCTCTATTCTATAACTGGCTGACCTGGATCTGGCTGTATAGACCAGGCTGGCCTCCACCTTACAGAGATCACCTGCCCCTCTGTGTGCCGCCACACCTGGCAGTTTCTAAGCTTTTATGTTGCCACTCTTAATCACTTTAATTGTAGCATACTGTCTAATTTCTAGACAAAATTGTATTTTTTTCCAGCTTATAAATAAAATTGAAGCTGGGCTGTGGTGGTGCACACCTTTAATCCCAGCACTTCGGGAGGCAGAGGCAGGTGGATCTTTGTAAGTTTGAGGCCGGTCTGGTCTACAGAGCGAGATCCAGGACAGGCACCAAAACTACGCAGAGAAACCCTGTCTCAAAAAACCAAAAAATAAAAATAAAAAATAAATAAAATTGAGATTCCTCTGGCTGCTGGGAACTCTCTTGACATTGACTTTGCCAGGGTCCCCATGTGAGCTTTGGTCACATTTGGGTCAGTGTGCATCTTTAGAGTCACTTGGTGAGTTTTTGTTTTTTGTCTTCCAAGCTGAAAACACCTCCTCACCACAGGCTTGCAGGCCAGCAGAGGTGAGCCATGGTGACGGTGAGGAACAGGCCTCCACCCAGGTCCCCCCTGAGCACCAGCCCTCCTCTGTCTCTGTCTCTGTCTCTGTCTCTGTCTCTGGTCTGGAGCCGCTGCTTTTGTTATTGTCAAGTGCTGAAGCGCTGTGACCCCCAGATTGGTAATAACCCATGGTTTCTGAATTCTGAGGTGTCTGCCACTGTGACCCCCAGATTGGTAATAACCCATGGTTTCTGAGTTCTGAGGTGTCTGCCACTGTGACCCCCAGATTGGTAATAACCCATGGTTTCTGAATTCTGAGGTGTCTGCCACTGTGACCCCCAGATTGGTAATAACCCATTGTTTCTGAGTTCTGAGGTGTCTGCCGCTGTGACCCCCAGATTGGTAATAACCCATGGTTTCTGAATTCTGAGGTGTCTGCCACTGTGACCCCCAGATTGGTAATAACCCATTGTTTCTGAGTTCTGAGGTGTCTGCCGTTTTCTGTTTTAGGGAGAGAAGGTGCAAACCGTTGGTCAGATAGAGTTATGCTTCACCAAGGAGGACTTCCGTTTGCGGAACTGTACTGAGCCAGGTGAGCAGCTCCCCTCCAACCAGGATGCCTGGCCGGCCATGGGCGCTTCCTCCACACACGGGATGATGGTCTGTGAAGATGGTCCAATCTTCTATCCTCCGCCTGCAAAGCCCCAACACTGATGTTCACGTTTAGGAAATATTGTATGTTCCACAAAGGAAGAACAAGTCACCAATTATTGCTTTCTAAAAATCCACCCAAAAGTTTCTTAAAATGCGTTTGGCTTTTTTCTTGCGTGTTAATGAGTTGATTTTGGTGCAGTCTAATTAGTAGGTGCTCCTGTGCTCTTCCTGCCAGCTGCCAGCAGCTGGTGTCAGGCCTAATTTCCTGTCCTGAAGTAGCTAGATTCACACGGGTAATTCACAAGAACTTGGAAGTCTTGGTACAACAATTTTTTATTTTGGTCAAGCTTAAATTATTCTGTTTCTTTTTTTTTTAAATTTAAAAAGGTTTATTATTTTGTGTGTGTGTATGATTTATGACGTGTGTATGGGGTGTGAACATACCATGGAACCCATATAGAGGTCAGATATATGTTGCTTGATCCTAACGGCTCCCTCAGGGGTGGGGCTGAGAAAGCATGGTGTCAACGGCACAGACACCGGGAGTCAGTTGAAGGCAGACAACAAACTGGTTTATTTAATAATGGGGAAGGATTTATATTCCCTCCTCCCAGCACCCAGTCTGTGTCCCAGTCTGGTGGCATTGTGTGGTCGTCCTTCATTGGCTGGGCACGTTCAGGAACTCTGACAGCGCCTGTTGCTAGGTCCTCAGGCAGACTCCAGGTGGCTCATAAGGAAGTTTATTATGCACATGCCTTGGCAACTGGTCTGAACCAATTTCCTCGACCCTATGGGCCTGTCCTATTACAAGAAGACAATTTTGGGGAATCATTTTCTCCAGCATAGGTTTGGGGGATCAAACCCAGGTCATCATGTTGCAGTGAAATAACACTCCCCAGTGAGAAATCACTCTACACTCTCAGGGAATAAGGACAAAGGACATTCTTTATAAGGACACTCTTTAATAAAGTGTGTGTCTGGTCTGGGAGCCTGGCTAGTGCCAAGAGACTGACCATGGGCAGAAATACTTGACAGTTTATATAGATGTTGGGCTGTAACATGGCGCATACATTGCCATCTGTAAACCTCCCTTAAGTCCCTGCGTGAGTTAACTTTGAGCAATTAAACATGTTTTATAGAGACAGACACTGCAAGTTTTGCCATTTTGGTGGGACAGTAGATTTACAGAGCAAGGATACTGTCATTTTACAGTGCAAGGATACAGTTATTTTTGAAATAGATTAATGTTGCTCTTTGCAAGTAATTGCTACCCAGGGTCATCTGCCTGTCTGGCAGAATTATGTTCTTCGTAAGAGGGCCAGGATTTTATAGGCAGCTGTTTTCCAGTGCCACACCCCTTTGACCTGAATGGTAGAGATGTTCTTTTGATAGCAAATAGGGCCTGATGACCTACTGTGTGCCAAGGTTGTCCTTTTTGTTTTGGGAATAGGGACTAATGGGAGGTGGCCGTCTAAGTGAACAGATCCTAGCAGAAACATAGTCTCAGTGAACCTAAACTTCAGTTGTGTCAGAGACGCAGTTTTCCTAAAGTTTCTGACAAGTGTGGCCGGTACGGCACTTATATTTGAGTTAGGTCAGAGGCAGACTCCTTTTTGTAACATGATGTTTCCAAAGCAAGTGTAGTGCTCAGTCCTTTCGACATCAGCCGTTACTCCAGTCCTGATCAGTGCAGCAAGCACTTTTCCACGGAGCCGCTGCACTGGCCCCATCCATCCTGCTTGTGTAACAGACAGTGGTGCAGGTAGAGTGGTAAAACATTTTACATTTGCTTATCCTCAGAACAACTCTTTTCAAAAACGGCATCATTAAAAACGTCTGTGTCGATCCATGTGACTGTCTCTACCAATTAAAGGCTTTCAGATTGGCTCAGAAGACTTGGTGTCTCTAGGAGACACTCCTGAAGTGCAGTGCGTTTAGCAGGATTCACCTGGTGCATGGGTTGGTAAACAGCCGTCACTGTGGGGGGGTTGCAGGACCCAGTCTCCCCCGCACAGGATGTGAATTTATACGGTTGCTCTGTGACCAGGCGTTAGCGAGGATTTGATCAGAAGCGGTCCTTCAGCTTCTCTGTGTTAGAGGAAGGGGCTGGCCTTGCTTATCTGCTGGGATAGGGATATGGCCTTGGGGCCTTGGCCTATGCTGTGCCCCACATTACCGCAGTCCCCTCTTCCTGACCTGTGCCTTTGCCCCTCCCAAGGGCATATCTGTTTCTAGTGCCCCTCACTGGTGCTTCAGAGGGTGTATTGCTCTCTGTGGGGAGGGCCCAGTCGGAAACATGGGTAAGTAAGGGGCTTGTCTCTTGTCTGGACTGACTGGCTCCTTTGGTGTCCTTTTGTGGGGGAATTGTGTGCCTTGGTCTTGTGTAGAAAAAGGTTTCTGCAGGAGGTTGTATTGTCTCTCCTCTTTACAACTGTTTTCGTGTTCTTGGAGGAGCCAGAGAGGCAGGGCTTGTAGTTTCCCCCACACTCTACCTTAGTCTGCTTCTGTTTGAAACAAGTCATCCTTCTTCAAAAGGGGCATATTTGTAATTCTAGTTGGCATATTTCTTAAGAGCAGCCTGAATTCAAATAGGCTGGCGTGATGGGAAGGTGTGGGCTGTGAAATGAAATGGGTCATGTGAAGTGCATGTGCTGCAGTCCTGTGGTCCTCCTGCAGGCTGAACACAATGCAGTCCTGCTGATAGCACAGCAGGTCTCAGCGCTGTCCTAGACCAGTGCTCCCATTTCCTGTTCCTGTTTGTGTTCTGGCCTCCTGCACAGCACCAGGTAGTAAGTTTTCCATAGCCTTGGCCAAGTCAGGTAAGTGTGGGATTTGATGAGCCAGGGGAGATGTGGAGAGACCAGTTCCAAATGCTGGTTTCCGAAGTCAGGAAACATGAGCTCACTAAAGCACCTCTGACCTCCTTGTTCTCCCTGTGAACTTGACAGGGATGTTTAGGACAGGCCCGCAGGTGGGTGGGAACCTACATTAGGGTGGATTGCACATACACTGTGAGCCTGGGACCAGTCCATCCTATGGGGTGTGGAAGGAAGGCAGCTGTTCAGGGAAGGACGGTCCTTTTGCCTGGAGCATCGGGGAAAGGAAGACCCTGAAGCTGGACCTGGAGGATGGCCAGAGTTAAAGGTAAGAAAGTAGACGCTGAAGGGAACAGACGCATGGAGATTGTCCCCCAAACTAGCTCCCACCCACAATTACACTGCCATCACCTCTTGCCTTGGTGTGTGTGTATCCTACCCAGGATACTTTGCCCAGCCCTGGAGCAGCGCCTCCCATTCAGGTAACTGCATGATGTGGGCTGAGTGATCGGAACTCGCCTTACGTCCTTCTCAGAGCTGGCATTTGATGGCTCTCCCCACCTATCAGCTGAACATCACACCCGCTCTGTTTGAAAGGGCAAAGCATCATACATGTTTGTGTCCCATTCACCAACTTAGTTCAGAGCCTCACAGTTTGTTACCTGGGCTGTTCTACAAGCTTAACCGTGTTCACACTGCAAATGCCGCTCTGGACACCTGTCCCCCAGAGGATGGGTTTTCAGCCTACAGTTCACTGCTTTCCACTGGCCCCACTGGTGCCCACCAAGGGTTATACCGGAATGCACCTTCCTGCCATGGATGGCCTGGGACACACTTGCTCCAATAACCGGGAAAATTCTCGCTGTGGCTTTAATGCCCTGACCGACTGAGACTTGAGATGAGGTCCAGCAGATCGTTTTCCCCTTGGAGTCCATGAATGAGTATTCATTTAAGATTTCTTTCAACCTCTGCATTTGCTCTGAAGTTATGTAAATATCATGTTCCTCATCATAGTCTGTATTCATTTCCTAGGAAGTCAGTGGACTCAGGTGTCCTATTTCATTCTGAGTTAAGATCCATTATTTTCATGGTTGTTCCAGTGGGAGTCCCCAGCTGGTGTCTGTGTCTGCTTCTCATGTGTTCCCAGATCCTGTCTTTCCAGGGAGACAGGCACTGTTCTTCACACACATTTATGTCTGAATTGACCTGCATATGCAGCAAACCACAAGTTCATGCCAGTTCCAATTCTGATCTATTAGCAAGAGGATTATTATGATCATTTCCCTTTCCGTCTCAGCCCCCGTTTCTCTATTAGTAAACCTGGCTCTTAGTCCCTTTGGTGTCTTTGCTTATTTGATGGATCCACTGCTTAGAGATAAGCTCCTGCTTGCCGCCTCTGCCTCACCATGTAGATGAGGATGCTCTGACTCCACACTGATTGCCTCTGCCTCACCATGTAGATGAGGATGCTCTGACTCCACACTGATTGCCTCTGCCACACCATGTAGATGAGGATGCTCTGACTCCACACTGATCGCCTCTGCCACACCATGTAGATGAGGATGCTCTGACTCCACACTGACCACCTCTGCCACACCATGTAGATGAGGATGCTCTGACTCCACACTGATCGCCTCTGCCACACCATGTAGATGAGGATGCTCTGACTCCACACTGATCGCCTCTGCCTCATCATTAGATGAGAATGCTCTGACTCCACACTGACCACCTCTGCCACACCATGTAGATGAGGATGCTCTGACTCCACACTGACCACCTCTGCCACACCATGTAGATGAGGATGCTCTGACTCCACACTGATCGCCTCTGCCTCATCATTAGATGAGAATGCTCTGACTCCACACTGACCACCTCTGCCACACCATGTAGATGAGGATGCTCTGACTCCACACTGACCACCTCTGCCACACCATGTAGATGAGGATGCTCTGACTCCACACTGAGCTGCTTTCATCCTTCACCATCCCGAGTCTCTGATACCCAGGAAAAGGAAGGAAGATGTTACCAACTTTCAATGCTTCATTTTCACAACCTGTAGAGTTTATCACGTGCATCCCCAGGAACTAAAATTCTTGCAGATGTAAAATGCAAGCAGTAGCATCAGAGAGCACGGTACATGTGTAGCAATACTAGATATGCCCTAAGAGCTCGTACTCAGCTGAACATTTGTCTCGACACCCTGCTCTAAGTTTCTGCAGAGGGATAAGTGCAGGAAGATTGCATTGGACATTTCTTTGCCCCCACGTAGATGGACTCTAGGGTGGAGTTCACATCGAGAAGCCCTGGAGGCTGAGGACTGGGGCTGTTGCCTCCCTCCTCTGCAGAGCTGAAGGAACATGACCTGTTTCTTGACCCTGTGTTTTTACCATGCTTCAATACCATCTTTTACATAACTTGTTTCTACCTTCTGCCTGCTGTTTTTAATGTTTCCCAGCCCTCTTGGACTGTGTACCTCCCTAACCCCGTGGAAAGATGGAAGCCGCTCTCCAGGCAGCCTCCGGCAGCAGAGCACAACAGAGCTCGTCAGCGGAACAGGGAGGGTTCAAGGGAAGGCCGAGCTAACAGGCAATGTTCCCTTGTCAAGAGCTGGCAGGAGAGAAACGGCCTTGAGCTGCTGGAGAGACGCTGCTGCTGTGATGACGTCTGTACTCGGAGTCTCTTAGCACAGCACAGCCACACTACTCATGTCCAAGCTCTGGGGCCTCCTCACATGTGGGTGAAGTTTGAATCTTCCATTCAGCATACTCTTCTCCAGGATGGCTCTATGGTGACCCTTCCTCTTAGACCTTCCTTATGGTAGGTGGTGGTTGCCTTTGTAGGGACCTTCCCCCATTTTTTCCAGGGTGCTCCTGAGGAGAAACAAATAAGAAATATTAGGCAGAACGATAGGCCTAGCTAATGAGAAGAAAGAAACACTGGATAGCTTCGGGAGGACCTGGGTCAATACCCAATGGCCTAGGACTTTATTCAAAAGGGCTTTTTATAAAAATGCCACAAGGTGAAACAAAAGACCTCTCCCTTGCTAGATACAGCCATGAAACAAAAGACCTACCCCTTGCTAGATACAGCCAAGTGCAGACCCTTCCAAACACCTAGTACCCAGGCCCATGGTCCAGTCATCTTCTTACGCAATCCTGCTGGTAAAGCAAGCTCAGATCTCATTACGGAAACTCTGTGGGCTCCCACATGTTCTAAGACCCCCTCCTCTTTGACTTGCTACAGACTTCTGAGGAGCAGATGGAGGAAGCCAAATTTGAGAATGATGGACAATTACTGCATGGTCAGTATCTCAGTTTGGTTGCTTGTGCGCCATGCCTTATTGTCTTCTCCCCAAACGAGAAGCCAGTAAAAGAAACACGATTCCTATATAGGTCTCTGGTGAAACTAGGTCATGTACCAGGACCCAGGCAAGACTTTGCCAAGGTGCTACCAAGTCATCACCAATCTGACCTCAGCCCCTCACCAGCTGTGCCGTGTCTTCTGTAAGCTGTTTGGTGGACCAAGAGCAGATACCAAAGCTAGTCTCCAGCCACAGTTCACGTCCCCATTTTCTCTCTGATTCCGAGACATGGTTTTATCCTTTTAAAGTTGCATGTGCTTTCTATTGGGATGGTTAAGCCGTGGACAGAAACAGAAGTTCAGGAAATCCTGAACAAATGAATGCTTCTGGATGTTCCTGTGTCAAGAAAACCCATGACAACTAATAATGCCATCAATAATAGGAATTCATAAGGGCCATTTTAAAGTTAGTGATACTAAGTTGGCATTTGTGAGTGGAAAGCAGAGAATGTGGCTGGGGGCAGCACAAAGGCCACAGGGGAGAGGGGCATTAAGAAAATGAGTACACGGAGTCTCAAATCTGCTGTGTAGGTATTAATTTATGTGTGTGAACACACATGGCATGCATGTGGAGGTCAGAGAACAGGTTTTGGGAGTCTCTCCTTTCACCATGTAGATCCTGGGGACTGAATTCGGATTGTCAGGCTTAGCAAGAGCGTTTACTCCCTGTGCTTAAGAAAAATGTCCTTGATTCTGGCCTGAAGGACGCTTGATGCTGAGAGTGATCATGAGAAACAGGGAAAAGCACCCAGAGGATGTAGAAGGATCAATTTAGACACTCGCATAAAACGATCATGCTGTACTTCCTCTCAACAACGCTGGAACACAGCAACAGGAAGGCTTCCATCTGTGTGATGCAGGGTTTTTGAGTGACAGGCCCTTTTGTGGCCTAGTAGTGCACCACCTGAAGACCTGAAATGCTGGACACTCAAGAATCATCAAAGAAAGACCGTGAGCAGTGACTCCAAGTTCTTTGTGTCTCACACCAAAGAAGATTAGAGACTCAGGCCATAGTGGTATTATGCAAAGTGAGAGCAGGCTTTATTAAGAATTATTACAGGAAAGTGGAAAACTGAGGAAAAGTGAGAGCAACTCCCAGGAGTGGGAGGGGTTTCAAGGAAGGAAAGAAGCCCTTGGATTTCCTTTGTCCAGGAGTTTTATAGGGCAGCGCTAGAAACTGGACAAATGCTGAGGCAATCCCGATTGAGATTGGTAGACTTTCTGAGCCATCATGGAGGGTGCCGATGGAAGCCCACACATTCTGAGCATGCCCCCCTGGCTCCACCAGGTGATACTTGTTTTGGTTATACATCTGTCCTTACTCATCCCTCCAGCCACCCGTCTACACTTAAACAAAGTACACCCCGTCTTGTCATTGACTGGATCTCCATCTTGTTTGGCCTTTTACTCCTAATGTCAAGTTTACATCCAACAAGGCTGGTGAGACCGCTTAGTGGATAAAGGAGTCTGTCGACAAGCCTGAGGACCCGGGTTCAAGACCTGGGCCCCTTATAGTGGAAGGAGAGCGCTGACTTCTACAAGTTGTCCTCTAAACTCCACACGTACACCCCCCCCACACACAAAACGTCCACACGTGTACACAAATAAGTAAAAGCTATAATAAAAATTTAAGATTGGCATTCAGCAAGATGCACGTCAGAGGTGTGCATCAACTTCACTTGGACTCATGTACTCATTTGTATCATGGCCTGGACAATAGTGGTGTACTTCCTCCAGCAAGGCCGTACCACTTACCTAAACAGTGCCTCCACCCGGGGACCGAGTGTTCAGCTACTTGAGCCTATGGGGGATATTTTCCATTCAGATCCGTACAAATACCTTCTCACCCTTCTGGTTTGTGCTGTTATCTACACACACCGGCCTCCAGGATCTTGCAGTGCAGCTCAGACTGGACTGGTCCTCTTGCCTCAGGCTGCCTAGTGCTGAGATTTCAAGCATGTCCCTGATCACTCTGAGTGTTTTAAAAGTTGAACTCCATCTAGGTCAACAGTTTTCAACCTGTGGGTCATGACCCCTTTGGAGTCGAATGACCCTTTTACAGGGGTCGTCTAAGACCATGGAAAATACAGATGTTTATATTACAACTTATAGTAATCAAAATTACAGTTATGAAGTAGCAACAAAAATGATTTTATGGTTAGGCATCACAACATGAGGAACTGTATTCAAGGGTTGCGGGGTTAGGAAAGTTGACAGCTGTGGGTTTAGGTAACACACGTGGCTTCTTCCCACCGTCTTGTTCAGCTGCTGAGCTGCTTGTTCAGTGGAGTTCTGTAACAACTTGGCAATTAGTCCCTCCCTAAAGGGGATTTTCGTATTCTGCAGTAAGAGTAGCTCTCATGATATAATACGTAATAACCCTTTTTATTACTCTTATAAGCAAATTTCTAGGCACTCTGAGGACATTAGGGATAAAAAGCCGAGAACTCATCTCCCCACATTAATTCTTGATGAGGAAAGAGAACAAGTGGAGGCAAAGCCCCAGGGGACAAACGGGAAGTCATGTGACACACGGAGGACATTGTCATAAAGGCCTAACAAGGCACGTGGGGTTAGGAGTCCTGGATAGATCTAGTCAGCAGACTGCTGCTCACAGCCACGCAGGCTGCACCCAAGGCAGTACTGGTGACTCCTAACATTGCAGACTTGAGCTCTCTAGTGTTGTATCTGGACAACAGCCCACTGCGGCCTTGGGAGAAGTCAGGGATGTCTTAAGAAGCAAGAACTTTGGGGAGAGGATGACCAACCATTTGCTAACAGGATAGAAAAATCAGTGTTTGTAGAATCAATAACAATATGGCCAAAAATCTTAGATTTTTTTTTCTGACTTTTAAAACATGTTTTTAATTGAAATGTGGTAGCCCACAGAGGCTATCTAGTGAGACCTTACTCAGGGTCAGAGAATCTGAGCTTGCTTTACCCAGCAAGGCTGCATAATTGGATGATTTGACCACAGGCGTGGTTACCAGGTGTCTTGAAGGGTCTACATTTGGCTGTATGGTGTGCTTTGATCTAGCAAGGGGGAGGTCTTTTTCCTCTCCCCTTGGCATTTGTATAAAAAGCCAATTGGGATAAATGCCTGGTACGACTGGGTATTGATGCAGGCCCTCCCGAAGCTGTCCTGTGTCTCTGTCTTTCTATCTTTCTACTTAATATTTCCTCACTCCTCTCTCCTCCACCCAAGAACCCCTTGAAAGGTGGGAACAGGTAGGAGCTGGTCTCCCACAGACTCCCACATTAAAATATAATTATATCACTTTCCCCCTCTCCCTTTCTTCCCCCAGCCCCTCCCAACCACCCCTCTTGAGCCTCTCCCATGCCTCCCGCCTCAGTTGATATCTGCTTCTTATTATCATTATCATCACGTGAAATGGAAAAGCAGGGAGGGGTGGCCAGCTGGGGAGGGAGTAGGTAGGTAAGTCCATACCGAAGTGTGATGACAGACAACACCAAGGTTGTTTGCTAAAGCCTCAAGGAATCATAATTTATATTTACCTAAAATTGCAATATATATTCTAAATTATAAAACTTATATATATGGAAGTTAAGCCACTTGGCCAGCAATGCTCCCCACAAGAACCACAGATTAACAAAAAACCATTAGTACCAGGCACAAGAAACCGCCTGGTTGGTCAGGGTAGTCCAAATGACTCTCAAAACAGTATCAATTATGGACATAGCTCCAAGTTGCCTCTCGGGTTGAGGGTGGGCCCTGTTGTTAAATACACTGAACTCTTCCGGACAGGAGACGTGGATGATTCAAGCTGGATCTGACCTGAAAGCGTTCTTTCCTTCAGTCTAGCTTCCACAGTTCCAGAAAATATTATATAAGCTGCCAAGGGAGGAAGCAACTGAGCAGTCCTACCCAGCTGCAGCACCTATGAACACCCACGATGATGTAATGAGATTGAGAGAGGTAGCAATTCCCTCTTTCCTATCCCAGTTGGCAATGCCCACCCACAAGGGGGCAGCAGGTGTGTGGCGCTCCTGAGAACACAGCTGCTTTGACCTGGTGAGCCGTTCTTCCCCACGGCTGCCCACGCTCCCTGACCCTGCTCTACACACCATTGCTGGGAGGCTTTGTCTCTTGTAGCTTGGCAAATGCTCCCTTTTTGGCTCTGGGTTTTTGAATTACTGGCTCCCATGCTGTGGCTTAAGTGGGAGATTGTTCTTCCTGTCTGCCCCAGAGGTAGGAGAATTCAACCACTTCTGTGGTTGGGAATCTTGAATACTTACACACACACACACACACACACACACACACACACACACACACACACACGTTCCCAAGCTTTACTGTTGCTGGTGGTAAAGGGAACTCCCTGGTTCTGTGGACTAAGCAGAAGACTCCATCTGGTCACATGACAAACGCCCTGGTTCTGTGGACTAAGCACAAGAGTCCATCTGGTCACATGACAGAAGATAAAGGAGTCCCTCTCCCTCCAGGGGTCCTGGTCCTTCTGTAACTGGGCTTTACTCACACCGCCTCTGGTGTCATGGGCTGAGATGGCTCCCACCTCTCCCTGAGTCTTGACCTTATTTGGAGTTTTCTCTTCCTTCAGCTCTTGCTCAATTGAATCTGCTTTTATTTACTTATTTTTCTTTCTTATCACCTCAGAGATTTTCCTTACGGCTACACAGCCATGTGCATTTCTGTCTTGTGAGAGGAGCCATGGGCTGGATGTCCACACTTGCACTGAGCCTGGTTCTCAAGCTGCTTATCTTGTGTCTCTGCTTAATCCATAATTGCATCCCGTTTTCTCAGAGCAGTTAGCTTAGATGACCACAGCTAAACCATGATCCACAATACAAGCACTAACAAGAATATAATTTACCCAATTTCTAATGGTTCAACTTTTGAAAATAAATTTTAGACAGATGGTTCATTAAAACATAATGGAAAATATCAAAAGTGTTACAGACACATAATAAAATCTATGCATAGTACTTAGAACTCATGTTTTAAAAGTCATTTACTCCGAATAAGGAGAAAGGTAGAAGAAGCATTCATCCTAAGCTTGCTAAAGGAAGATTTCATGCATATGTTCATGATGATTTGCCTGCCTATCTTATTTTCCATTTTTAATTATGTGTGTACGTGCGTGGGTTTGTGCACGTGAGTGCAATACCTGCAGAGGCTAGAAGAAGTGTCAGGTCCCCTGGAGTTGCAGGCAGTTGTTAGCTGTCTGACGTGGGTATTGAGACCTGAGCTTGAGTCCTCTGCAAAAGCAGTACCCACTTCAACTGCGAGGTCATCTTTCCAGCCCTGTCTACCTGTCAAATCTTACCCAGTAGAAGACACCAGGGGGGAACTGCTCTTGCCCTTTGCTGTTAGTTAAGATACTTTGTATGTAGATACGCCTTTTAATGTAGTCTTTTCAAATTCTAATTCTGCATGCTTAAGAAGTTATTCTCTAAGTCACATAGATAGTTACCTGTATTTTCTTCTTCGTTGTTGTGTTTCACACTGTAAAACTTTAACATTTACTCTGTTTGTGCATGAACAGAGGGGCAGAGGAAGCTACTGTGGCATGTCCATGGGGGTCAGAAGACAGCTTGCAGGTATTTGTTCTTGCCTTTCACTATGGACTGGATCCCAGGGATCAATCTCAGGTCATCAGGCTTGGCAGCAAACATCTTTACCTGCTCAGCTGTCTTCCGGTCCTCTCTTCACATTTTATGATAATGATTACAATCATCCCTAACTAACTTTGTGTATTTGGGAAATAAATCAGGTTTCCTTCTCTAGTATAGTTCACGTTCATAGTCATGTGCCCAAGGCTTGTAGACTTTGTATCATTGAGGCGAGGGGAAAGATGATACCAAAGAGGAAAGGTCACTGTAGATGGAGTCCCCCTGCTCACATGTGTCATGTGGCCTCTGTAGACACAATGCTGGTCACCTCCTTCCATCAGGTGCCTGTATGCCTTTCTCGTGATCATGATCAAATACTGACAAGCAACTTAGGGCTAAACAGGTTTGTTTTGGATCATAGTTTGAGGAGATGAAGTTCGTTGTGGGGGGGGAGGCTTTTTGGCCGACACCTCATTTGAACAGGAAGCCAAGAAAGGGGAATGCAAGAGTCCTTCGCCTTTCTCCTTCTCCCCCTTTACCTTTTCATTCAGCCTGGAACCCCAGTCTCTGGAATGGTGCTACCTAAGTTCAGTTAAATCCTTCTTAGTTAAACCTCCACAGCTTGCTGTCACAGACATACCCAGAGGTGTGTGTCCCAGGGAATTGTAAATCCAGTCAAAGGCCAATGAAAGCCAATCATCTCAGTGCCTCACGCTAGCCATTTCTTTCAGACATGGTTTACACACACTCTATAGGTCAAAAATAATGCATTCCCATATGTCCATTACTTCCCTTTCCTCTGGCTTTTCCACGTTCAGTTAGAAAACATTTAAGGGCTGGTGAGGTGGCTCAGCAGGTAAATCTACTTACTGTGCAAGCCTGATGATCTGAATTAGATTCCCAGAAGTCAAGGTGAAAGGGGAGAATCAATTTCTGAAAATAGTCTTCTGACATCACACCACACACACACACACCCCTTAAAAAAAGAAAAGATTTGTGCTGACAAGCGTTCAGCATGTGACGGCACAGAGAGCTTCCACTAGCTCCAACCAGCAGACATCTATTTTTACTGAGGAGGAAGTGATCTCAGCTGGCACAGCGCATCTAAAGGATGGTAACCAGCTGTGGGTCGGAAAACAGATTGACAAGAGACAAAAATGCTGTTTTCAAGGGAAATCAAGATCTGGATAAAATGAGCAAATCAGAAGGCTATTTGGCTTGTTCTAAATAGCTAAGTCTTGAGTATTTTATGTGAAAGAAGTCCAGGTCTATGGATGCACAGTGAAGTCACTGACAGAAAGTGTGAATGCTTTTGCTCTAGCAATCATAGTTCCATGTGGATCTATTTTCCAGTACAGCTGGGAAGAGGGGAGATGCTCACTTAAGCAGACATCATTTAAAGTACAGTTTGGATACTACATGCTAGGGAAGAGTTAGCCAGAATAGAAAAAACACTTTCTTCATGATTATCAAGGGTGGTCAAATTTGCTCAGCTTCACATGTGATTTTGTTATTGAAGATGCTCACTATAAGGAAAACTTAGAACAAATTAAGTTTAGCATGGTTTATTTGGACAAACAATGATTGACACATGTTCGTTTCTCAAGGTTAGTAGGATTTGGGAGGGCTACATGGAGAGAATCACAGGTTTTGTTTTGTTTGTTTGTTTCATGGATCAGAAGTGACAGACAGAAGCAGTCTGGTTGGCTACAGTTGGGCATTGTCCTTGTTGGGCAAGGTTGGGTCAGTTGGCAGCCTGCAGTTGACAGAAGTTCCACCATTATGATTGGCAGAGTCTCCCGATTTGTCACAAGAACATGTTAATTTGGTTGAGGTTTGCTCGCATGGGGATGAGGTTGAAGTTCTATGTATGGAGTCTCCTTTGGGCAAGGATGGCCTCTCCTCCAGGGAGCGACACCTACCTGTAGCACGAATCTTAAATGTTCTTACTAATAAAAACAAACCCAAGGCCAGGTATTGGGGTGAATGCTGGAAGATCAGAGAAGCAGAACAAGCCACAGCCACCTCACCTCCCCAATTCCTCAGCCGATCCTGTTTCCTCAGACTGGAAGCCTCTGAGTCCTCATCCAGAATGTATGTCAGCTGAACTGCTGCTCAAAAGCCTAAAAGCTTAACCAGCATCTAGTTCCTCATCCTCACGCCTTGTATACCTTTCTGCTTTCTGCCATCAGTTCCTGGGATTAAAGGCGTGAGTCACCATGCCTAGCTGTTTCCAGTGTGGCCTTGAACTCACAGAGATCCAGGTGGATCTCTGCCTCTGGAATGCTAGGATTAAAGGCATGTGTGCCACCATTTTCTGGTCTCTATGTCTGTCTAGTGGCTGTTCTGTTCTCTGACCCCAGATAAGTTTATTAGGGTGCACAATATTTTGAGGACCACAATACCACCACACCTACTTCACTTTGCTGCCTTGTGGGTAGGAAACTCAACTCCTGTCGGCCATTTTCCTCCCCCTCTCACCTCATACAGTAGTTTGAATGAGAAATGCCCCACTCCTTAGGTTCATGTGCTTGAATGCTTGGTCTCTAGTTGATGGCACTGTTTGGGAGCTTTAGGTGGGCGAGCCTTGCTGGAGGGAGTGCATCACAGGGCTGGCCTTGAGAGTGTACAGCCTCACCCTGCTATAGTTTGAGCTTCTACTTCACGTTTGTTGTTGAAGATGTGGTCTCTCAGCTTCTTACACCTTCTTCCATGCTTCCACCATAATGGATTCCTCCTTTGGGATTATAAATTTTTTCCTTCATAAGTCACTTCTGGTCACTGTTTTATCACTGTGACAAAAGCCTGTAGCTAGAGTTTTCCTGCTTTGCCCACAGTCAGGACAAATCTGTCACCCACCAGTCCCACAGCCGCTCAGACCCAACCAAGTAAACACAGAGAATTTTATTGCTTACAAACTGTATGGCTGTGGCAGACTTCTTGCTGTTTTTACATCTTAAATTAATCCATTTCTATAAATCTATACCTTGCCACGTGGCTTACCAGCATCTTCACATGCTGCTTGTCATGGCAGCAGCTGGTAGTGTCTCCCTCCGCCTTCCTGTTTTCTCAATTCTCCTCACTGTTAGTCCCGCCTATACTTCCTGCCTGGCTACTGGCCAATCAGTGTTTTATTTATTGACCAATCAGAGCAACAGATTTGACATACAGACCATCCCACAGCACTTCCCCTTTTCTTTTCTTTCTTTCTTTCTTTTTTTTTTTTAAAGGAAGGTTTTAACTTTTACACATCTCCAAAGCCAGCTTGGTATATTTGGGAATTTGGGCGTAGCTTCTCTTACTGCTTCCTGCTGGAGGGGGGTGCTGTATCTTATGGGGACACAAAGAAAATTTTAGGATTATGGAGTAGTTCGTGAGGGTGTATCGTCTGAGCCAGTTGCCTTTGGTTTTGGATATTGGATCATCTGGGCCTTGGTGTCATCAGAGACCTTTCAGGGGGTCTTGACTGGTCAAACCTGATGTGTCTTAATCTGGAACAAATCCATAGCCTCTGGCTTTCTGTGGAAACAAAAGCAGAGCTTCTTTTCCAAAGCAACATATCCTTACATCCAAATTTTGAAGTCAAGGTACCTTTAAAATATACATTTTGGCATAACTCAACAGCTTTTGCAATCAAATGTTTTTCTTCAGTTATGAATATCAAAGAGAACATAATCCATATTCTCTGTGTGGTAGCCATCTTTACGTGGCTTATTTTTATTTATTTATTAAATTACACTCATGATATTAACCACATTTGTGGTATTCATAGAATACATTTGCAGTATTCATTCATATATATATATATATATATATATATATATATATATATATATATATATATAATTTTAAATGTCGAATGTCATTTCTTAAAGGGGGTAGGAGGTCTTAATTACAGGCTTACAGCACAATGGGAGGACCCCGGAGGGCAGAAGTTCGCTACTGATGTTTTACAATCTTGCATCTAAGCTGTTAAGGCCCATTATTCAGGATACACAGACAAGGAACTTCCCTTAAGAATTCAGGAGGGTGGAACCTGGTAGGGAATTAGCATTGGGAGGATATCAAGGTCAAGGTCCGCAAGCAAGGCAGCAGTTACCCAAAATGGTAGCCAGGGCCCTGCAGGTTCCCCTTTTATTAAAAAATGAGCTTCTGAGTTGGGTTGCGTGGGACGTCAGCAGGTCACCTTACCCGTCATGGAGACACCTGCTCAGGCCACACAGGTGCTCTGTCTTAGGTTGGTGAGTGCCCCCCAGGAATTACCCATCTCTGAATACTCATTATCATACCGGCTCAAACGTGTGTGAGCTGCATGGTTAATTGCTGACGTGGCTTATTTTTTATATTACTTTGAACCTACTGCTTTAAACTGCAGCATTTTAAGACTGAAACAGAGCTGTGGCTGCTGGTTCTGCCCACTTCAGCTTCCCAACATGGCAGTGGTACATTTTCCACCAGTTCTGGGAGCCATCAACTCTCAGAAATAGTGGGTCTATGTTTCTATCAAAGCAGCGTGTAGCCCAGAAACCTCTTTTTTTTTTTTTGTTTTGTACCAGCAAAGGCTAAATCCACCACGCAGCTTAATGTGCCACTTGCAGATGCCTCATTCCCGACATACTGCAGGTAGAGCACACGCCAGGAACCCGTCATAGTAGCTCAAACACGCAGGCTGCTCCTAACTTGAAGGAGACAACCAGGAACTGTTTTTAGTTCCGTTTTAGAAACTTTTTACTCAGGTTTTAGGTGGAAACTCTTGCCAACACGTTGGGCGCTAAAAGCCATCATTATACCTCCTGTCACTCATCTTTCCAGGGTCTCCATGTTGCCTAGGGAGTCCTCCAACTTTCTGTGTGGTTGAGGTTGACCTTGAACTCATGCTCCCTCTGCCTACTTCCCAAGTTCTGGGGTCACAGGTGGATACACCACATCCGGTCCAGCTTCTTCCTCTTCTCCTGCCCTCCCCTCACTGTACTCCTTCTCCCCCATCCATCTCTCATCTTCTCCCCTTCTCCACTCTCCTCCTCCTCCATTCATTTTCTTTTAAATCACATTAATTGAGAGGAGGACAGGGGTCCATCTTGTCCCAGACTCCTGAGCAGCCCTAGACGGTGTCCTGCCTGTGTGATGTAGAGCAGTGGGGCCACACAGGTTGTTCTCAGACCCTGTCTCCTGCTCCAGGGCAGAGGAACCTGGCACAAGAGGCGACAGAAAATGTGAATGTCTGATGTAGAACAGCCTCAACGTTGACTCTTCCTTACAGGATCCCACAACTGTCGTCTTCATCTTCTCCTCCTTCTTCTTCTCCTCCTCCTCCTCCTCCTTCTTCTTCTTTTTGAGACAGGGTTTCTCTGTGTAGTTTTGGTGCCTGTCCTGGAACTCACTCTGTAGCCCAGGCTGGCCTTGACCTCACAGAGACCCTCCTGGCTCTGCCCTCCGAGTGTTGGGATTGAAGGCGTGCGCCACAGCTGCCTTCTCAGACACTCTCGGAGCCACCATCTGCTCTATCGGGGGTGTGGCCACAGGCCTCCCACTGGGCTGTATAGAAGGGTCCTTTGGGGCCTTAGGGAGGAACCAAAAGTATTTTTCCCCAAGATTTCCTCAGTGTAACCTTTAACTCTCTGAAAGAAGGGAAAAGTTTTTTTTTCCTTAAAGAAATCTAATTTCAGTCTTTAAATGATCCTAAAAATTCCAAGTTACATCAAACTATTCTGAAGTAACAATGTAGTCATATTACAGGGAATTAAAGAATCTGCTACAATAATTCCGTTTCCAGTATTCTCAATACTATGCTCAATATTAATCCCTCAGCATTTTTTTTTATAAACTACTTTTTCCCCCTATGACACTTAGAGAAAATAAAAAATTGATGAATTCACACTGGGAGAGTCTCTGCCAGGCCCTAACCATCGTCCCTGAAATTGATGAATTCACACTGGGAGAATCTCTGCCAGGCCCTAACCATCGTCCCTATGCCTTCTCTCCAGCACCCCCTTTTCAAACCTCCCCTTGTTTAGCAGATGTGTCCAAAGACTGAACCCGGTGTCTGCTTGACCCTGGCGAGACATCAGGAACACTCAGAGCTGCCCCAGCCAGCACTGGGTGGCAGGCACAGCTCGAGCACCTACTTTTTTGTGTGGACATTGATCATCCAAAGTGGGTAGAGAACTGTGGACTACTGTAGTCTTTGTCGTGCTCGGGATGAAGCCTCGGGCCGCTTACATGCTAGGTAGGTGCTCTCTCCCACTGAGCTCTACTCGGGAAAATTCTTGTAACCTTTATTGTCTTTAAGGAAATGCCCTCACACATGTGTGCAAACACAGAGACGCATATGAAATCTCTCATGGGCCTGGAGAGACGGTTCTGTGGGTACAAGTGTTGGACGGCTAAGTTTAACAGCTCGATTTCAGGTGACCAGGATCCACACAGAACCCAGATGCAGTGATGTAAGAGTCTGCAGTCTTAGCGCACTGCTACAGCAAAAGGGGAGGCAGAGCCGGGAGAGCCGCTAGGAGCCCACGGGAGAGCCGCTAGGCGCCCCCGGGCCAGCCTGGCTTTAGTGCTGATGGCAAACCCCATCCCAAACAAGGGGGACAGACGAGGGCTGACCCCCGCAGGCTGTCTGACTTCCGCCAGCATGCCTTGGTGTGTGCATGCCCACACCGCACGTGAGCAAGCACCCCTCCTCCCCACTGATTCTTAAGTACTTACTGAGTTCAGCCCTGCACTGGGTGCTCTAGTGAGCACTGAACGGCTTGTCCTCTAGTGCTTTATCGACACTTGTGTCAGTAAAGTAAACAGTTCACAGAGGTGAAATGAAGTTACACGCTAGTTGTCTGGCTCACGACCAGTGTGAACGCTGGGCAGACGGTTCCTCCCACACACTCTGGTGAGGATCTTGCCATTCTAGTCTGGAGGGCCTTCTGTGGTTCCCTCCACTGCCTGGACACTGCTTCAGGGATTAACATCTACCCCATGTATCCTGGCCCGCTTCTTCTGTAAAAAGACTACAATTCCTGCTTAGTGGTCCTGCCGGCAACAGCACATTCGCTGCCTGGCTGCCGTTTTCTGGTTTTGCTAATTTATTGTTCTGTGGTCGCCTCTCTGTGATCTCTCTTCACCGATGCACAGCGCTTCTGTCACCTCTCCGTGCTAAGCATTTCCCACACAGAACACTTCATGGAGAAAGAGCAAGCACAGAAACCTGTTTTCCTGCAAGGCCTTGCGTCAAGGTTGCCCCTGTTCCTAGTCTGCCGACAAGACAAGCAGGCACCGATCTTTTTTTCTTCTTTCTCTTCTCTTTTTTGAAGCCTGGTCTCATGCATTCTAGTCTGTCCTTGAACTTGCTGTGTGGTCAAAGATGACCTAAAATTTCCGGTCCTTCTGCCTTTGCCTCCTGAGTTCTGGGATTAGAGCACCACCGTGATGGGTTGATGCTTTTTGTTTTTTAAAACCAGCAGACGTGAAAGTCAAGAGCGTGAGAAACCTAGTCCGAACAATAGTGCACGATAGGACTACAAAAGCCAGAGGAAAGGGCTTCGGGTTTTAGCCATAAAAATGGTAAATATTTCAGAATAAATATGTTTAAATGGGTTTAAGTAATTTACCGAAGGCAAACCTGTATAAGGCCATAATATGGCACTCGTTAATGTGTACAAATTCCATGGTTTTATGTACCAGTCAAAAATCAAAAAGAAACAAGCATGCATGGCTAAGAGAAGGGCCAGGGTTGGACTTCTGGCACCTGTGTTTGGGTGTGGCTCAGAGGCACAGCTTACATTTCCTTCTGGAAGCTCTCCTGTCCTTGACTTCTCTCAAGCCTACTCACTTGTAGAGTCAAGTAGCAGGCCCCCCTCGAGACGTTTCCCTCCACAGGGAGGATTCTGTACCACTGACGGTGTTACTCTGTAGTCCGTGAACCTGGTAGGGTCCTCGGATGCTGTTGCCACGAGCAGATAACTTATTCCGCAGATTATTTGGAAGATTACTATAAATACCACGCTTTCAGCGATTACTCATGTTCTGAGAGCGTAACTGCTGTGCTTTGGAGAATTTACCAAGGCTCATTTGTGCTCGTGTCTAATTTTCTATTGTAAATACCAACTACAGTGAAGGTTTGTTCCAATTCACTCCGAGCCTTGTGAGTACAGAGCAGTCTCCGATTCACTCCGTACGCTCTTTAGTCAACTCCATGTGTTTGTTTCTTGCCCTCTTCAGTCAGTTTTTGTGGGGGGCTGCGAGTTTTAGCTAAGTGCCCTACGGCTGAATTGCATCCCCAGGTTCAGTTCTGCACTAATGACTGCTGAGAACTTCTTCTGTAATAAAGACACTCAGCCATTATGAAGATGCAGCAAGGATTAATAAAACATGGTGCTGTTGGTCAAACCTGGCTCATGACACTTCACTTCTCAGCTACTTTATCTCTACAGCTTCTATCAGCACCATACTGATATTTTTTAATTATTTTTTTTGCATTTCCTCATTTGGTCATAGATATATGCATAAATATTTTTATTTTAAAGAAAACTTGAATTGGTCCAGTAGAGAACACATTTTAAAATTCTACAACTCTATTCATTTTGAGTTGAAACTCTTGCGGAAGTCATGCATGCTTTCCTGCAACTCGACAGCCGGGTGTGTCTGAATGGGGTAGCATCTCTCAGCGCCGCCTCAGGGAACTGCAGAAATCCAGTCTTCCTGATGATGGCTTGTTCACATGTCCTAGCTGCATTGCTGGATGATCAGAATCCCGAAGGCTGAAATAAATGATTCGCTGGAGGATAATTGAGTAAGCCCTAGGAGTTGCTTAATGGGCATTCATTGCCAATGGCAATGCTTCAGGGAAGTGTATAGCTTTGATACTGATCTCTCCAGAACCGGTGAGGTTGGACTCCGACAGAAGGCTGGTCAGTGGTGTGGTGTGTATGTCATGAACCTGCACTAATTCCTGGAAAATATGTGTAGGCAGAAAGATGGGTGTCTTGGTAGCACGGCATCATTCCCACGTCCTTCTGTGCGCCCATGTGTGCACGTTGGTATCACTGGAAGTGCTGGCCCAGAGCTGTGCTGCTGCTTGGAGGAAGACAGCCTTTGCAGCCGGTGGAAAGACCAAGGGGTCCTATTTGGGCAACTGGGTTACCATGGTTCTTCTCACCGATGAGATGGAAGGATCAGCTGGGAAGCTGGCAAGTTCCTTCTTTAAAAATCCCCCTGAGCTTATAATTTGCTTTGCACAATAAAGAGAAGCTGTTTACTCTCTGCTCAGCCTTTAAAATTTTTTTCCTTATAATTTTCTTAGAAACAAACGTGGCTGTTCTGTAAAGTATGTCATGATGCCACTGTGCTGGGAATGAGGCTCCGACAGCATCCTGTAAGGGCTGCCTGGGTTCAGTGCCTCTGCACCTTCCTGGAGCCACCGGAGAGCGCCAGTACGTGAAGTGGGTCTCGAAGCCTCTGGAGGCTGCTCTGAGGTCTCACTGCTGCCAGCCGACAGGATGTCTCCTGTGCAAGGGAGGGCAGTGCAAGATCTTCATGTTTCTTTCTATGGAATTCTGTGGGATGGTGGTATTGCAGTATCTGCTTTATTGTTCTGTTCTCTCTAGTCCCCCAGTGGAGGCATCACTATGCTCCTGTGACACAACACCAAGGCACCAGCTTAGGAGTGTATTCTCTCACAGTGTGGAGGTCAGAAGTCCAAGATTCAAGTGTGGCAGTATGGTGGTATTCCTTGGAGGTCCCCAGGTCTCCATTAGCTTCTTGGAGAATGTGTAGTTCCTTGACCTTTGGTGGGAAGACTTCAGCTCTGTGCGGTGTTCTCCATATGCTGTTTGCATCTACTTAAAGATTCTCCTTGAAGGGTTCCAGTTATTAGGATCAGTGACCCCATTCCACCGTGGCTTCTGCATGGCCCTTTAACTCTATGTTATGAACGGATGGAGGCAGGACTTCAAGACTTTAATGATGTACTTGAGGGCACAGAAATCGGCTAATACAAGGAAGTAGCTTGCTTTTTTGTTACAATCAATTTGGTTCTAAGGTGTTTTGTTATTGTTGTGGGTTTTTTTTTTTTTTTTTAGAATTCTGTGAAACACTAGAATATGGAACTAGCAAAAGAGACCACACCACTAGAAATGAGCAATTTGTCTTATTTTTACCAAGTCCTTTGTTATCGTCAACCACAAGGTGGAATATGACGGGATAGAACATGAGTCATCTGACTCATGACTATCAAGGACAAAATGGAGGCCAAGAGTGTCTCATTATTTCAAACACCAGGTGGCTTAGATTCAGTGGAGGCTTTTTTCCTCGGCTCATGCAGCATGCTGTGGCTTCATGATGAAAGCTGAACTACGCAGGACAGCTCTAAGTGCCAGCGGTGGACCAACCACGGGCTCCGAGACCTCTCCACACTAGGGAAGAGCCTACTTCCTTAGTTATTGGAAGTCAAGGGGGTGGGCAGGCGCCCCTTCATTCCCTTCCTTTCTGTGAGCAAATAAACATGTTCTCAGACTTAAGGGGTACGAGCGCACTGGTGCTTTTATTCCCTTTGTGCTGAGGGTTTGTGGGGCTGGAGTTCTCTGCATTCGATGCCTGTTTATCATTCTCATGGTCCCCGTGATCCGGTGGCTGGGGGCTCCAGCAGCGCTTCCCATCACCTTTACTCTGAAGAGCTGGATCCACTGAAGACCGTTTTCAGCAAGGGCACTCTAGTTACGATCTCTCCTTGCAAACTGATGTCTATAAGCAAGTTTCTTGGAAACTGAATTTTTAAAGTGTCACTCTGTTGAACAAGTCATTTGAGCTTTCTTGGGATTTAGTTGAACACTCATCCAAAATAATTTGGTTCTTTATTGCAATCTTGACCCTCTTTGGTGTTGAGGTGTAATTATTTCTCCCAGAAAAGTCCCGCTCCTTCTTTTATTTGTCTATTCTGGGTAGTGAAAGCTTTATAAATGGGGCTAACATCTTCTTGGGTCCTTAATTTTCTCTTGTAACTTTCCCTTTCCACTTTTTCATTCTTAGGTCCTCAGTGATCAGTTTCCCAGTCCTCTCCTGCTCCTGTACAGCAGCCTCTCTCTGCTGTACTCCTGGGTGCCCGAATTGTTTGCTTCGAGTAACCTGCTGTAAGTTCCAAAGGCAGCCGTGGACAGTGAACTGAGCCCGGCTCCCATGCCTCACTCAGATCCCACCCTCTCTCCCACACTGTTTCTTCAGCCTTCTCTGCCTCACCTAGAAGATGGCGGGATGGGGTTCAGCTCATGGAGCAGGGACTGAGAAGAGATGGGATGCTGAATTATGAGCCATATTTGTGGCAACACCCAACACACCCTTAAGTACTCATTCTTTTGCATTTGATGACAGCAAGTTCTGGCAAGAGTTTTAACTCAGGGCCTCCTGGAAACTCGGGTTCACTCCAGTCTCTAAGGAAGCACGGCTCACCCCAAGGCCGATCTAAACTTCTTTCATCTTTGTTCCTCCCTCAAAGGGAAGGACCAATATTTCCTTTCCATCTTTCCGTATTGGCGTGTCTGTAGAATGTTCTAGAAATGGGAGGTTTTGTAAAAACACAGCAAGAAAACTATTGTGTCTCCTTCCATTGCCTGTGGGAGTTTCAGGTCTTAAGTGGTCAGATGAAATGCTTTTCACATCTTTTCAGAAGTCTTTTGTGAGTGGTTTTCCTGGCTTTATTACAGAGAAAAACCACATCATTTTGTCTGTTGTTAGCTTGTGACCTTTTACATTGTGCCTTAAATGACTTTATTATTGCAGTCAGCTTTCAGGATGCCCTCACTCTGCTCTGTCAGCCAGTTAGTGGGTGTCCAATGTAAAATGAACAACGTTGCTCTTATTCTTATCTTGAGTGGAATTAACTTTCAAGGTCCCACTGGCCTCATTTTGTAAAAAGATGAGTATGAAGTGCCTATTGTCAATGCCACCCAGCCCCCCCTGTTAATGTCAGATGAAGTATTCTGCTGCAAAATGCGAAGTGTGCCAGATTTGGGCCCCTTTCCATCCTTTAAGAAGTTGCATTTCTTGGTGATTTTATAAAGATGAAAAGGACATGATAACGTTCTGTACCAGGGAGCCATTGCCTTAGCTGTTCTCAAAGAGAAGGGCACACAGAAATGGAGATGCTTGCTCTCAGAGCAAGGCTAAACTTTGTTCGTCTTGGACACTATTTCCCAAGAGAGGAACCCAATCAATCCAGGCTCAGCGTGGAGAAATGAACACATCATCTCCCGCATGTGTTTCTTATTCCAAGGTAGAAATGGAACAGACCAAAGGCCCACCCTCAAGGAACCCTAGAACACACTCCCTCCTCGGAGAAGCTGAGTTTCTGAGCCTCAGGCAGACAAGCCAGGGCTTCTTGACTTTGATCTCACCCTTGTGTCTGTGGGTACTTTACTTCTCTTTGAGCCATGGGATTTCCTCATCTGTAAAATGGGACTGAAATACCCATGCTGGGTGGAAAAAATAAATGAGATATGTGCCCGATGCACAATGTTTGGAGTCACAGCTGTCCTCACCCCCAAACATCCTTTTCCTGCTTTCCGCAGGTCCTGCCTTAGTTCAAACTGTCAGTCTCTGCCCTCTCCTGCAGAGAGGTCGGGGATGCCTCATGTAAGGTTCCTACAGCCAGTCCTGTCCTCCTGCTTAGGGCAGAAGTGTGGTCAAAGACTGGCTTCTCAGGTACACAACCTGCCCAGCCCCTTCAGCCTGGGGGTACTCCTTCCTTCTGGATGTCGCCTGCCCGATGCCTGAACAGATCTGTTCATTGGGGACAGCGGGGAATCGCTGCACCACGCGGCTGCAGGCATCAGCACAGTCCCCAATGCGGCTTTCTGAAACCCTGATGTGGAGGGCTGCGTCTGGCCGCCAGCCTCAGCAGAACTCCTGACGGGTGGTGGTGTGGGTCCCAGGCAGTGTCGCAGAGGAGGGGAAGGGCAGAGCCTGAGCTTCCGTCCCTCCTTCTCCCTCACTGGTCCTCCGTTGCTAAGCAGTTTCTATGGCAGCAGCATCCTCAGACTCAACTTTCACCCTCATTTAGAGCCAATTAAGGTAAAATAGTGAGGGGAGGGTGCAGAGTGGCAACGTAGCTGGGAGGCAGGGAAGCACTTGGAGGCTGCAAGCAAAGCTTTACTCTGTCAGACGCACAGGCACAGTCACCCAGCCGCCGCCGCTGCAGTCAGTCTCCCTGCCTGGCTGTGCTGCAGCCTGCTGACTAGGCTGAGCCGCCGCCGCCACACTACAGACCTCAGGACCCTCCGCGGCCCAGAGGCTCATCCGGTGCGCTCTTTCCCACTCTCCACTCCAGCCTGGCCTGCGGCCCCCGCCTCTGACATCCTGTCAGCCGATCCTCCGGGGTGGCCGGCCGTTTGGTGCCTGTGTTTATTTTCTTTCTTACTACCCACACTTGATTGGAAGAAAAGGAAAGTTTAAAAAAAAAATGCCGATTGCACAGTTGCTGGAACTATGGAAGAAGATCGAGGTGGAACCCATGGAGATCGAGGTGAGTAGGGAGAGGGAAGCATGCACTTTCCCACAGTGCCCGCTGGACTGTATGTAGCAAATGGACTTTGACTCAATAGAAAAATGCACAACTGTCAAGTGACTGTTAGCACGGCAGAGATGGACGTTCTAGGTCCATGTTTCACTTGTGTGGCCACACAGACCTGCACCTTTGTGTGCCCGTGGCAGTGAGTGTGGTGTTAGCGCGCCCTGCTGCTGACAGACGCCCTTTGGCCGCTTCTTGCAGCGTGGTGGTGTGCTCTGAAGTACTCCTTTTGTCAACTAGTCGGCACCCGTTGGCTCTGCCTTCAACAAGTGGTCTAGATCATGGTCTAGATCTCCATCTGCTGCAGAGGCCAAGCAGCTCTACTAGGAGGACCAGAGCGCAGAGGCAGTGCTGTCCCGACAGTCATGGACTCGGGGAGCAATGAGAGCCTGGGAAAGGCGCCGATGTGCTGGGGCTGCCTGGGGAAGATGCGGGTGACGCGTTCTCCTCGGCATGTGGAAGCCTCCGTTGCCAGGGATTTCATTTGCTCCATTTGGGTTCCCCATGACCATCAGAGATTTTCCTGAAAGTTTTCCTAAGTTGTTAAGACTGACTGCATCTTTAGATGGACACGTACTGTGCCAAGAGCAACCGAAATGGCCAATTTTTATAATTGTTTTATAAGCTCAGGCTTAATTTGTGCCTCATCTAACCTTATGGTTATAAATTCCATGCTGACTGCTTTCACATCAGAGTGACATGGAGACTGTCACATAAATGAATCTTTAAACTGAATGATTTTGTTTTAGAAGACAGCTTATTTGGTATTTTACTTTGAAGACTTCCTAAGCAGCTAGACTCCCATAAAAATACTTGGAATAGGGCTTTCGAGGTTGCTCAGTGGGGTGAAGGTGTTTGCTGTCAGGCTTGATGACCTGAATTCCTAAACTCATGTGATAATAGTGAAGAACTGATCGCTGAAAGTTGCCCTCTGACTTCTACACACACACACACACACACACACACACACACACACACGGCTAGGGAGAGAGGCAGACAGAGAGAGGCAGAGACCAAATAAATAAATGAGTGTAGATATTTTAAGTGCTTGGAATAGGTGTTGGTATTAACAGAGTGTAGAGCCTTTCACAGATGCTGTGTGGATGCAGCCAGAGTCTGAGGATTGGTGCGAGTTGCCTTGGTGAGCGAGGATGACACTCAGCTCTGCCGCTGCTGCTGATTACTCTGCTGGTACTTGATGCTGCCTTGCAGCTGAAGACAAAGCCACTCATTCCCTAGATGACGACTCTAGTCTATATTTTTAAAAAGATATTTGATTCTTCTAAAAATTCAACTAATGAATGAACAAAAGATGAGAGCAGACATTCTCTTATTTCCTGTAGCTGACTCCGGCGTTTGTGGTCTGATGTCCATCTGCCTGGCTTCTTGAACGTAGAGCTCTTTTTGGGGAGAGCCAGACTGATGGGGAGAGGCGGGAATGGAGGAAATGTTGAGCACGGCTAGAATTCTGAGTCTGGCACTACCACCAGGACAGAGGCTTCTAAGAGCAGCTTGTGTTGACAATATTTCTGAAGTAGCCACAGGCAGACTCATAGTATTATGAAAATATGTCATCACCCAAGAAAACCTGCAAATCTAAAACCTTGAAGCAGAGTTGATCGCACCTGCACTGCTCTGCTGTCCAGCAGAGGAGAGGATTGTGAGTTTCTGTGGTCAGTCTGTCTGATACTATGAGGAGATTCAGATGGGCTAAATAGCCTTGAAAGAAGACGTTTCCTCAGGCTTTCTGGTGAGTTTTTCAGAACAGGAAACTTGTGGAGTATGCAGAGTCAGGATGGGGCATTCAATTGCTAGTAATCTGGAACTAAGGGAACCGAGAGTTGTTTCCACAGAAGGATCAAAGCTGAAATACTGAAAGCATGAAGTTTCCAGCTCTCGAGGGACATTCCATGCCCTCGAGTGTGACTTCCCTGGGTCACAGTATACCTAAGCTGACTTCATTGTCTTGTTTTGCCCGTGTTTTATGTCCTATGCTATGGAAATAACTCACAGATCAAGATGGTGGGCAGAGCTGGGAGGGACACACCTGGAGTCTGACCTCGCATGGATAGGCTTGTCTGTGGAACATGTTGACATCACTGGCTGAAGACCAGTGCTCCTGGATTCTTCTTCTAGCCTAACATGGCTACACTTGTTTTCCTCTCCCCAGTTGTTCTCATGTCCACAGGCCTAAGAAATCTAGGACTCTGAGGCCCCTCAAGTAGAATGTGGTATAGTCTTTATAGAACCAGCAATGTTCCAGCACACAGACTAGAGGAAACACATTGCCCATCTAAGGAGACTAACTGTGGTACTATGAATTGGTTTTGGATATTTTAGATGATATTTTACCCATGAATGGAGTAAGAAAACAGGGTAATTAAAAACTGGAGGTTCTAGAGAACCCCTGAACACTAGTATGAAGTGGGGGGCAGTGGTGTTCTGTGAGTTGTACTCACTGGCTAAAGGCATATATCAGAAGCAGGACTCCAGGGTGCCTGTTCTCAGCAGGGTTTCAGTGGCCACAGCCATGCTCTGGAGAGACGGTGAGCAGCACCAAGAGAGCCAGTGTGTGAAGCCATCTGTGAGGTTTAGCTGACTCATTTTAAGCTTATTTTTGCAGGAGCAAGTGTGAGCTTTCTGGGATGTCACAGTGCATTAGAGAAAGCAAAATCTTGGTTTTCAAACACTGCACATCCGCCTGGCAACTCAGAGTCAAGTTAGTGTGATTTCTAACCCAGCCTGGCTGCTGGCTTAGCAATCCTAGTGATGTCAGCAGCTAACCCAGAGCATCAGAGCCCATGAGAGCTAGAGATGGGTGGGAATGTTTCATTGAGTCCTCTCTGCATCTCAGGGCGTTAGGGGCTGTCACCTTTGTGGTGAGGAACCAGGTCATCTGAGCAGTTGTCTGTGCCACTGCATGGTGAGCAAAGATGCGGCCCCTGCCCTCCTGTTTAAACCCTGAGCTACACAGATGTTGTTCCGGCCTTTGTGAGCCCAGAATGTTCTACTGTCTATGATTTAATTAATCCTTCCAAGCTGGGCTTGGTGGCACACACCTGTAATCCCCAAACCCAGGAGGCAGAGGTGGGAAGACTGCTGTGAGACTGGATGTGTTCATATAGCAAAATTTAGGCTGCTAGCGTTTCCACAAGACACTCTCTAAAAAACAAAACCACAAAGCCCAGTTCTTCTTCCAGAGGTGACACGAGCCTGATTTGTTCCATTCAAACAGGAATGATGACAGTCTCGTCTGCTGCCTGGCTGTGTCCGCCCTCACCATGCCGATGTTGGAGCTCCGTGTGAGCTTGTCTCCTGCCTCTGGCTGGTTGAAGACTATGTAAAGGCCTCCTCTTTTGGATTGTGCTGGAAGTTATACACTTCATTGATTCAGCAGTCTGTGACTTTAGACATGAATGCTCACTGCCTGGATGTAAAACACCTGTCTCCACAGTTAGGGGACTGTTTAGGTGTGAGGGGAGCCATGATACAGACCCCACCACCTACCAAGCTAGTTACAGCTGTGCTGATTACACATAAGAAGCTACTGATGCAAATTTTGAGATACTAACCATATTAACCTGTGTCTCTGTTGTCAGACCACAGAGGAGGAACTCAGCCTGGACACAGAGCCCACCCCAGAAGATTCCACAGAAGAAGTAACTATATCTTTTGTTTTTGTTTGTTTGTTTGGGGAGAGATTGAATCTGGGAAATAGTCTAGAGAGAGATCTGGAAATCATTTTTGTGAGATATGTATCTCCCTGCAAACCTACATATGTACACGTATGCATTGTGTATTATGTTAGTATGTCCCTCAAAAGAAACAGTCTAACACAATGAGGACAAACACAAGTCAGGAGGAGTCTTGGTCTTAGGAGAGCACTGGCTGGCTGTTGACAGTTAAGGCGGGTGTGAAAAATACTGGCAGAGGCACAGGAATATAGGAAATGACTCTGCCTGCTGGGAATTATGTAACACAGCTCTCGAAAGGCTTTGTGTGTGTGCAAGCAAGCCACAGGTTCCTGGCAGGTGGGTTCGTCTGTGGGGAGGCATGGAAGAAGGGAGGCCCAAACGAGGGGACTTAAGAGGGCAATGCCACGAGGCCAGTGAGGAGCAGGACAGGAAGATGGGGCTGGAAGCAGAGGAGAGGAGCAGGGCATCTCTGGAGGCTGGTGCCCGGAGGTGGAAAGGAAACACCGGAATCAGGAAAATCACAGGCTGCTACCAGCTAGGTGTCTTCCAGTTTCTGTGCTTCAGAGGAGCCTGTTATCCAACCAGCTAGCTGGGACCTGGCTTAGACTTCAGCACAGTGACCGTGTCCCAGCTGTACTGGTGGTGACAGAGGCCAGGAAGATGTTAGACAGTAGGGGTTACATTCCAAAGCTGAGTTAACGCTGAGGCCAAAGGATTCTAGATCAGCGACTTTACATCCTACACCTAGAAGGAAGTTCTGTCGAAGGTGTCTCGGGCTGTGGAAGCCTGACAAAACCAGCGGGACTGAGCGAGCACTGTCAGCGTCCTCCGCCAGGGGCCACTGGGAACCACGGACGTTGTCATGTCCACAATTCTGTCGACTTTATCATAGTGTGGGAGAACTGGATTGGTGGGCATGGCCGGCCAGCTCACAGACTGAGAATTGCCTTTGATGCATCCTAACCTATGTGTGCCAATGCAAATGTCTACCCGGTGCCTCCGGGTCCCAGGATCGCGTGAAGCAGCCGATTGGTCAGTTAGGAAAATGTCATTAATCTGCCTCACCTTTGGCTGGCTACCTGCCCTTCTGTCTCAGAATTCTGGAGCTCAGCTCTCTCCAGAGCTTTGAAGGGATATGACTGAGTCTGGACAGAATTTCAGCTTGGCTGTGGACCTTAGCTTTCCCTGGGCAGCAGGCATAGCTCTGGACAGGGCCACAGAATCAGAGGTTAAAGAAACATGAACTAGGGGTTTTCCTGAAAAGATGTATATTTGATGGGATCCTTGCCAAGTTGTGGAGCAAAGAAGGAAGGTATACCCGTCACCAAAAGAACAGGGCCCAGGACCCATCAGACCCCGGCTACCACTTTAACACTGCCTTGCAGTGTTTTCTGGTGAAAGCTCTGCCTCCTGGGAACCTTCCCTGTAGCACAGAAGGTAAGGAGAGAGACAGCCAGCGTGGTTTAGATGACCCAGTTAGCCTGCTCTGTGCAGCGTAAGCGTGAGCTGTCTCTCTGGGATGCCACAATGCATTAGCGAAAGGAACGGAGTTGGCTTCTGGAGACACTCTGTGGCACTGCTGGTGTGGGTGTGGCAGACTGCTCGTTTTTTTGTAGCAACAAGATTGGGCCTCATGATGTGTTCGTTCATTTGAGCTGTTACAACCAAAGAACAGCGGCTCGGTGGCTCCTGAACGGCGGATCCTGTCCCGCAGTTCTGGAGGCCCGTGATCTGCCCACCCCAGCTTCTTCAGTGCGGGGATTATAGAGCCACGTGCCACCACATACTGATGCTTTGTGCTTCTTGTGGGGTCTAGATGTGGATCTAGACACACTGCAATTGAAACATCCAGCTTTTGTGCAAGTTGTTTTTGATAATGGAATATGAGGCAGTAGAAACTATTTCCTGATGGTTAACTTGACTGGATGATAGGAAGTCAGACTTTAAAAATCTGTAATAAATAAAGGAGAGCTCCAAACACAACTCAGGGGCATTTGTAGGACTGTAACGCTGACACTTAGGTGCATCCACATTGTTTGTGGGCTGAGAATTACTGGAGAAATCACTTGTTTGCTTAATGTTTCTGATAGGTGATATTGAAAAGCATCATGTAGTTTTCCACTGCCCCTGCAGATTGATGCCGTTTTGATATTCTGTATGGTTGGCTGTTTATTAGAATCATGCAATTCTTTCCCATCCTCCTTGGCCTTGAGAGAACAATCTGCAAGGTCTTCTAAAGTGAAGGAATTATGGTTCAGGTAATGTAGGGAAATTTGATGGCTACAAACTAAGGACCAAAAGTTTCACCTTTGCTAGTGAACATGTGATAATAAAAAACCATACCTGTTTGTGGAAAAAATCATCAAAAACCATAACTGCAGTTGAAGCGCCATGCTCGCCCTAGAGAGTGTTGAAGGGACATTGGAACTGCTCCATCTTGGAATGACCTTAATCAAGGTGGCTGCTTTAAATTTTTTTTGAGACAGGGTCTCACTATGTAGCCTTGGCTGACTTGGATCTCACTGTGTAGTCCAGGTGGGACTCAGATTTACAGAGACCTGCCTGCTTCTGTCTCCCAAGCACTGGGATGAAAGACATTCACTGCCACACTTGACCTGAGTTTTATTTTTAATAATATGCATGCTTGTGTGTCTGTGTGGGGTTGTTCATGTGGGTGCAGTTTCCACAGATGCCAGAAGAGGGCATCAGATCCTTTGGAGCAGGAGTTACAGGTGGTTGGGAGCCAGCCAGCCAGCCAGAGTTCTGGGAACCCAACTCTGGTTCTCTCTAAGGGATGCACTCTTACCTGCCAGACCAACTCTCCAACCCTGGGTGCCTTTTTAAAACAGAGAATTTTTCTTTCCTTTCAAAATATAGAGCATGTTGGATGTTTCATGTCTAAACATCTCCCTGTGTAATCTTTCTCTAGGTGTGTCAGGTGCCAAGGCTCTGCCCAATTTCTGGAAAAAAGAACCCCAGAGAAGTTCCAACCTAAAGAGTGAAAATAGGTCAAGAAGTCTGCTTCTGAATTTGAGAGTTAACACAACTTATTTTCCCTTCACTGTTGTTGAGGGCAAGGCTTCCTTTCTAGGTAAATTGGGCTCCGTGTAGGGAGTATGTTCTAAATTCCTAGGAGGGAAGCCGGACTCTGGTTCCATTTGGTACATACAAAGCAGGCGTCTATTATATTCTAAGCAGTAGCAGTGGACCAGCAGGTTCTCTGTGAATCATCTCCCTGAGGGTGGATTTGAGGGGCCCAGCATAGGGCAGAATGGAGGCTCAGGAGGAAGCAGAAGTGCCTGAAGTGTAACTTTGAGACTCTCCTGTTTCCTTTGGAAGGTTGTTTGTAGTGAGCAAGCTGGAAGTCATGGTGTGCAAGAGCATTAATGCAGACAGCTTAAGCAGGTCCCCATTGACTGCGTGTGTGTGTGTGTGTGTGTGTGTGTGTGTGTGTGTGTGTCCCGCCCCCACCTTCCCCCCAGGGTACTCGTGAGGTCTGAGGGATAAGAGATTTAGATAGAAATATAGGGGGGAGAGAGACAGACAGAAGCACAGGATAGCCTCGGGAGGGCCTGGATCCGAATCCACCGGCCCCTTCTGTCTCTTCTAAAGGGCTTTTTAAAGGAATGTGAAGGGGTGAAGCAAAAGACCTCCCCTAGCACAGTCAAGTGCAGACCCTTCCAAACACCTGGTAACTATGCATGTGGTCAGTCCATCCCTTATGCAGCCCTGCTGGGTAAAGCAAGCTCAGATCTCACTAGGAAACGTCTGTGGGCTCCCACCCACGTGCTTTGCCTTTCAGGGTTCATTGAGCACATTTATCAGTGGTCAAGAGGCAACTGTCACCTCCTTGTCTGGGAAACAGGTCCGGACATGGCTTGAGAGTCCTCACTGTGCACTTCACCCACCACATGACCCGCATTCAGAGACTGTGCCCTTATTCATCCATGCGGGAGACGAGGCACCAGGGCTCTGGACGGCTGTACTCCTTTACCATTGGTGCCTCCTGGGCCGCAGACAGGGAGGAGGGCCAGGTGGAGCGGTGGAGTGGGAGGAGCCAGTGTTGTTGGCACTGGGGTGGGACACTTCACTATAGCTGCCTCACACGTCTGCCAGGCACCACACCAGGCTCCTGTGCCATCTTGTCAGCTTTTGAGTCACCAAGAATCGCCAGATGTTTAGATAAGCTTTTATTTCATAGAAAAAATAAAATGTGCTTCCCCTCCCCCCCGCCCCCTCCTCCCCCCCCCCAGCTTTGATGGCAGTACAGGAAATGTCTGTGAAGTGAGTGGGTGCTGAGCCTGCCAGCCTCAGTCTGCAGGAGACAGCCACAGGGAGACTGCTGGGGCGGGGCTCTCACAGATGTCCAGTGCCATCCAGGAAGTTGAGGCAGGCAGCACCAGTTCAGAGGCCAGGGAAGATTCTGGAGCTGCACACATGGGCCCCTCTCTAGGTGTCAACAAGGTTTGTGGGCAAATCATTGATGAGCTGCCGGGCACATCTCCCTCTGACCAAGCCGTGACTAGCTCAGCGAGGAGGTGATGGGAAGGAGACAGGTCAGTGGACACCAGGGTGCCAGAGGGAGAGAGCTGTCATCATAAGGCCTGTGCAAGTCTGTGTGGAGCCAGCATGTCATCACCTTTCCTTTCTCTGGGGTGTAGAGACAGAGAGATTCCTCTCACTTTGAAGAAAAGAGGAGAAAAGAAGAGCAACTGCATTGCTTTGAATAGAAATGAGACAAGATGAATAATGAAGCTGGGGAACTAATAAAGCAATTAAGAGCGATGCAATTACAGTTTAAAGAGATAGTTAATAGCTTTGGAAGATTAATAAGACACTCTCCCAAGTCCTGCTTGTTATGTTACATAATCTGTGTAGACATCCGTGGGCTCTCCAGGGGGCAATACACATGTTCCAGAGACTGCTCCAGTCTCTCTGGGCTTGCAAGTCTCAGCTCTTTGTTCAACAGAGTTGCGTTGATACTTACATGGATCCTAGAAAAGGGTAGCACACACAGTGCTTCTTGGGAAAAGATAAATTTGGCCAAGCTACAGAGTTCCCTCCATTCAAGCTCACTGTGGACATGCATAAGTGGCAATGGCTTCTTGGAGCATGAACACTTATTGAGGCAAAAATGAGGGGTTGTATATGAATTTGTAGCCTAAAATGACAGTGCACGTGACAGTTATTTACAATAATACACAGTCGACACAGCATCTAGCTCTTGACATCCAGGACATCTGTCCCCTGGGCTGTCCTTTCTTACTTGAATGTTGTTGCTCATCTAGAATGGGCAAATGGAGGTGGTTCAGCCTGACACCCTCATCCTTCTGCTTTTATAACAGAAAGTTAAACATTGCATGGTCTCCAGAGTGGACCCAGAGGGATCACTCAGCCAGTTAGCAAAGGCTCTCCAATGGGGACACCAGCTGGAGGGTTCTGTGACAGGGGAGATCCAGGTGGAGGGTTCTGTGACAGGGGAGATCCAGATGTAGGGTTCTGTGTCAGGGGAGATCCAGATGTAGGGTTCTGTGTCAGGGGAGATCCAGATGGAGGGTTCTGTGACAGGGGAGATCCAGATGGAGGATTCTGTGACAGGGAGATCCAGATGGAGGATTCTGTGACAGGGAGATCCAGATGGAGGATTCTGTGACAGGGGAGATCCAGATGGAGGGTTCTGTGATGGGGAGATCCAGATGGAGGATTCTGTGACAGGGGAGATCCAGATGGAGGGTTCTGCGTCAGGGGAGATCCAGATGGAGGGTTCTGTGTCAGGGGAGATCCAGATGGAAGGTTCTGTGACAGGGGAGATCCAGATGGAGGGTTCTGTGATGGGGAGATCCAGATGGAGGATTCTGTAACAGAGGAGATCCAGATGGAGGGTTCTGTGACAGGGGAGATCCAGATGGAGGGTTCTGTGACAGGGGAGATCCAGATGGAGGATTCTGTGACAGAGGAGATCCAGATGGAGGGTTCTGTGATGGGGAGATCCAGATGGAGGATTCTGTAACAGAGGAGATCCAGATGGAGGGTTCTGTGTCAGGAGAGATCCAGATGGAGGATTCTGTGACCGGGGAGATCCAGATGGAGGGTTCTGTGACAGGGGAGATCCAGATGGAGGGTTCTGTGACAGGGGAGATCCAGATGGAGGGTTCTGTGACAGGGGAGATCCAGATGGAGGGTTCTGTGTCTGGGGAGATCCAGATGGAGGATTCTGTAACAGGGGAGATCCAGATGGAGGGTTCTGTGATGGGGAGATCCAGATGGAGGATTCTGTGACAGGGGAGATCCAGATGGAGGGTTCTGTGTCAGGGGAGATCCAGATGGAGGGTTCTGTGTCAGGGGAGATCCAGATGGAGGGTTCTGTGTCAGGGGAGATCCAGATGGAGGATTCTGTGATGGGGAGATCCAGATGGAGGGTTCTGTGACAGGGAGATCCAGATGGAGGATTCTGTGACAGGGGAGATCCAGATGGAGGGTTCTGCGTCAGGGGAGATCCAGATGGAGGGTTCTGTGTCAGGGGAGATCCAGATGGAAGGTTCTGTGACAGGGAGATCCAGATGGAGGATTCTGTGACAGGGGAGATCCAGATGGAGGGTTCTGTGATGGGGAGATCCAGATGGAGGGTTCTGTGACAGGGGAGATCCAGATGGAGGGTTCTGTGACAGGGAGATCCAGATGGAGGATTCTGTGACAGGGGAGATCCAGATGGAGGGTTCTCTGTCAGGGGAGATCCAGATGGAGGATTCTGTGTCAGGGGAGATCCAGATGGAGGGTTCTGTGTCAGGAGAGAACCAGATGGAGGGTTCTGTGACAGGAGATCCAGATGGAGGGTTCTGTGACAGGGGAGATCCAGATGGAGGGTTCTGTGACAGGGGAGATCCAGATGGAGGGTTCTGTGACGGGGAGATCCAGATGGAGGGTTCTGTAACAGAGGAGATCCAGATGGAGGGTTCTGTGACAGGGGAGATCCAGATGGAGGGTTCTGTGACAGGGGAGATCCAGATGGAGGATTCTGTGACAGAGGAGATCCAGATGGAGGGTTCTGTGACAGGGGAGATCCAGATGGAGGCTGTGGCATCCACAGAGAGCTGGACAAACTCATCAACACAAGCTCCAGCATGCTTCACTGCAACCCCAGTGGCAGTGTGTCACAGAATGACCCTGGGAGAAACTGCATGAAAATGCATTCTCCAGGGAACATGGGGATGGCCCTGTCAAAGCACATGTGAAAATCACTCTTTCAGCATGAAGAGGAGTTGTGAGATCTTTACTGTCCCTAGGCTTAGTATCTAGACTAGCTTGACAACAGTCCAGGTCACTGAAGCCCCTGATGAACATCATAGTGACATCCTGACTGAGGGGTGTGAGCAGTGGAATGAGAGGTCTTCCAATGTGCTCCTGAGTGACATCGCCTGGCCTCTTCTTGGGCCCTTGAAAATGGGGGAGACCTTACAGTAGCAACCCAGCCAGTGAGGGCATGTCTACATTGCTCCTTCTACCTAGATGGTGCCGGCTGTCTCTGGTTCGCTTGCACCTGATATGGAGAATAGATTATTGGTGAATGGACTGAGGACACAGGTAACAGTGGGTCAGACCCTCCTTCTGTTCAAGCCTTAGCACTGTGCTGCTGGTGACACAGAGATCTTGTGATGCACCAGTGGCCTGTGCCCCAGTCTGTCATATCTTACATCACACACAGGAGAGCTGGCTCCCAGGAGGGGTCATGTTCCTTTGAGGCCCTACATGAGCTCAGTGCCCTGTGAGCCATGCCTGTCACAGAGCTGGTCCTGGAGAGGTCCCACCTCACAGCTGAGGATTTGTACAACTCAGGCTCTGAGTCCTCACACAGGGTTCTCTCACTTTTTACCTCCTCTCTTCAAGTGATAATAATGATAATGATAATAATAATAATAATAATAATCAATCGACCTAAGTTCCTTTTTCAATATATACTTAACACTCCAGAGGAGCCTTAGCTGGGAGATACTTTCACATACTGAATTACAAGATTATTCATCCCAAATGGATAATTTGAAAAATTATGGCCAGGGAAGCCATGTGGCCATATGTTTGTGTGTGTGTGTGTGTGTGTGTGTGTGTGTGTGTGTGTGTGTGTGTGTATACATGTGGTGTATTTTCAATCAAGTAGACTTCCTTCTGTTGATAATGCTGAGCTTTGCTAAGATGCGAAGAAGCCATTAGGAAATGCAGTCTTTCCCTTGACTCGTGCTCAGCACTTGCACACACCTGCAGCTGGGTGTGGAAATGAAGTCTCTGCAATGGTGTGAATTATAACAATCTCCAAGAAATCAGCAAAGCATATTTTCCCAGAATGAGTTCAAAACACCCAAGTGCCAAGCACACACAGAAAGGCCAACCATTGCCAAATGGTTTTGTGGCCCAGTGTTCTCTCAGAGTGAGCCATGGGTGAGCCTCAGTTCCCTTGGTTACCTTCTGCTTTTTATAGATGGTTGGTCCATCATAGCATGACAGATGAGATCCAGGCCACTCGACAAACAACTCTACAATATTTCCTGAGCATTTATGTGAAACAGAGTCTGTATTAGCACACGAGAGAGAAACACCCTCTAGTTCTTTAGGGTCACAATCTGTTTGAGAACTCAGACACTTAAGTGTATAGTTCAAACTAACAGGCAAATACAACAAGAAAGTGTTTTCTAACCATCTTGGAACAGTGAAAAGTCTCCTGTATCCACAGGCACAACGCTGGATGCCATGGGATCTCCCACCTCCCAAGCCACAAGTCTGTTCCTTTTCTCCTTCAGTTCTTGCCTTCCTGTTTTACTCACTTGTGCATACTTGCACATGTACTTGCACACACATACACAGATGTGCACACACACACACACACAGATGTATACACACACACACACACACACACACACACACACACACACGTTGTAATATTGACCAACCTATCTTCTAAGTCCCCCCTTTATTCTTTCAGCAGCTGTCTACCAAGCTATGGTGTACCTGGCATGTACTCAACACCCATGATTTCCTAGTAAGCACTACACAAAAATTCTCCCAGCAGGTTTGTCCTTCAGTGTTCTCCCAAATGAATACCCCCTAAACAAGATCACCTTAGGTGACAGAGTTCTGTAGAAAGGCAAGACAAGGTGAGGCCACAGAGTGGATGTAAAGGTCCTTCCTGTGCGCTATACTGTCCCAGACTTAAATACTGAGGAGGAACCGGTCTGTAGACCTGGCAGGACACCAGCCTTCAACGCGGAAAGTTCCTGTCCCTGCTGTCAGAGGGTCCCAGGTCAACTGAAAGAGTTAAACATGTGTGCATACCATGGTGCTCTCAGAGCCTGGGCCACCTTTCCCTCAGCAATGAAGTACCCATCACTGGGTACTTTACAGAGTGATTACTGGAGCAGCAGCCCTCCCTCTTTCTGTTTAGATGAGCGGTTCTCAACCTGTGGGTGGCGACCCCTTTGGGGGTCAAAGGATCCTTTCATGGGGTCCCATATCAGATATCCTGCTACCAGATATTTACATTATGGTTCATAACAATAGCAAAATTGCAGTTATGAAGTAGTAACAAAACCAATTTTATGGTTGGGGAGTCACCACAACATGAGGAACTATATTAAAAGGTCACAGCATTAGGAAAGTTGAGAACACAGCCACGGGGCCATTAGAGGAGTCTGTTCTGGAAGCAGAGGGGCAGTGGGGGCACACTTTCAGAACCGAGGAGGAAGTGTCTCCTTTCCCAAATGGGCAGCATTGTGGTGCCATGTTTTATACTAATGTGATATGCATTAGTACTTTATTTCATTTGTGTGCACGTGTGTGTAGAGGCCAGAGATGGACTTCTTTTGTTACCCTTGACATTATTTTCTTCAGACAGTGCCGCTCACTGCACCTAGAGCTCATTGATTCAGCTAGACTGGTTGGCCAGCAAACTCTGGGGAGCTTCCTGTCCCCACCTTCTCCACACTGGCGTTATAGGCACACACCACTGCATTCAGCTGCTTACATGGGTGCTGGAAATCTGAGCTGAGGGCCTTGTGTCTGTGTTAGGAAGGTCAAAAGCACGTCACTGTAGAAGTCAGAATCCATTTGTCCTTCTCAGTGTGCCACCATGCTTCCTTAAGAAAGTCAATCACACATACGTTTTAACCCTGTTGGACGGGCATTGATCTCCTATGGGTAATTTTAGCAAATAGCGTCAGCTGCTGACTTCCTCATAAAGACCTCTAGAGACTGAGGTTCTGAGCTGTGACTCAGGCGTTGCCATGGAGGGATGTGAATTTGCAAAGGAGATTGGTGAAGGGTGAAAAACTAACTCAGAATTATGAGTTAGGAAAACCTCTGTTTATTAGTCTTTGGGAACTTTATTTTCACTTCATAGGGAAAATGGTGTTCTGATTTAGTGTAGGGTGTAGAAAGCTCTAAGTGAGCATGGCTAACAACAAGAAAGAACCAGGTGATCTAAAACGGGGTGGTGTTTCTTGAACCTGTTAAAATCCTGAAGGATGCTGTCTAGTGTGAGAATCACATGGCATGGTAACTTCAGCTATGGCCAGGATAGTGGCAGACATAGCACCATCATGGAGAATATAAAAGACCACAGCTGAGTATGGGCTCTGTACCAGCTTTGAGGCCCAGAGTTCCTAATACAGGGAGTCCCCATTGGTCTCCAGAGCTTGTCTGTAGCTCTTCTCCACTGCCCTTGACTGTGTGGACAAGGGAACAGGAGAAAGGCAGGGCCTGAAAGAGTGCCCCTCTATGGAAGAGAGGCATGAACTTCCTTCCATCTGGCTCCCAAATGTTCTCTCATATGATACAAAACCAGAATCTTTTGGGTTAGGGGGAGAAGGACCTTACTTAGAGGTTGTAGAAATTAAAGACAGCCACTCTGATAAGGTCAGGGAGACATCCCTGTTGCAGCTATGGACTCTGTATTTAGGAAAAGGTAACAGCCATTGCTCAACTACTGGATTAGGGCAAGGTGCACAGAGACTGAAGGAAGGTAGAAACCAAGTACAACCCACTGCTTAGATAGTCAGGAAAATTGGCATGCATGTCCTGAGCTGAAGAAGAGAAGACAGCTACTCCTAGGGGAAGTTGGGAGTCATCCTCTCCCAAACCTCCTCCACTAAGGCTGCCTGTGGCCTCCCTGGTGGCCCAGGTCTTCAGGACCTCCTCCGTTAGGAAAGATGGACAAGAGGACCAGGAGACTCCAGAAAACACCACCGTCATATTCCGTAGCAGGTGACATACATGCAGCAAACTTGTAAAAGCTGTACATGGGGTGAAAACACCAATAGTTCCCCAGCAAGAACAGGAGATCTGAGGTGCCCCCGGGAGGATCCAATACTGTGCCACGGAAGGCAGCTGGAACAATTTCGTGGGACTAGGACATTTAGCAAGGTTGCTGGATGTAAGGTAAATATAGGAAAGTCATTATATTTATACCAATAACAAAAATTTGAACTTAATATGTCTTAACACCCAATGACACTAAACAATAAGTTTTATAAAAATAGGTGCAAGTTTTGCAAACTGAAAGCTACAAAACACTGCTGAGGAAGAAAATAATTCTTCATACAGAATGCTCATGGACTGACAAATGGCTCAGAGGGTAAAGGCACTTTGCTGCCAAGCCTAACTATCTGAGTCTGATCCTTGATCCAGTGGTAGAAAGGAAACATTCCCATAAGTGGTCTTCTGATTTCTACATGTATATCATGGTATACACACATACACATGCACACACACAACAACAACACAACCAAGGCAATAAAAACTTGGAACCTGAAACACTGAGACTGCCAGAAGAAAACATAAGCCCTACCTATAAGATATAGGTGTAGGGAAGGACTTTCTGGATTGGACTCCACTCAGGGATTAAGGACAGTAGTTGACAAACTAAAAAGCTTTTATGCAGCCGAGTCAACTGAGTGAAACGGAAGCCTCCAGAGTGGGAGAGACTCTTTGCCAGCCACTTGTCTGACAGAAGATTACTATTCAGAATATATGAATCACTAAAAAAAAGTCAAGAAAATAAATGACCCAGTTAAAGAATGGGCTGTGGAGCCGGACTGAGAAAAGAAAGAAAAGTAGTTAAGAAATGTCTCAGGAAGTGCTGGACATCTTCACCAATCAGGAGGATGTTTGCAAGCACTTCATCCCCACCCCAGCCAGAATGGGGGCTGTGATAACGAAACAACAAGAAATGCTGGTGAGGGGAGGGGAGGAGAGCCTCAGTCACTGCTGGTGGCAGTGAGCTGGTGCAGCCACCCTGGAATCCTTTGTTTTTAAGTTCTCAAGTCAGAGTTCAGAAAACTCACATGGGAAGGCACTGCCTTTTCAAAGAGACCCAGTGGACCACAAGTCAGGACTGTAGGATTTCTTCTCATAGAATGTGTCAAGATGACTGTTGAAGTCATATGGAGGTGCGAAGGACTTAGAAGAGCCACGGTTTGGTAAAGCAAGGATATAGAGGGCAAGCCCATGACCTGAGCACGTCAAGGTCATGCACAGAGATTTAGTAATTAAGACAGTTTGCCATGGGCATGAACATAAACACATCAGCTAATGGAATGAGCAAGAAGAGACCCCTGACTTTGTGGTCAATTGATTTTGACACAGACATCAGGGTATTTCCATGGGAAAAGAATCATCTTCTCAACAAATGGTGTTTGAGCAACTGGATACTTTTTTTTTTTAAAATGACAATACAAACAGGAAAGGAAGAATTCAAAGCATCCCTATTTGCAGATGTCAAGAGACCCTAAAGGCTCCCTCAGGAAACTCCTGGAGCTAACAAACACTTTCAGCAGAGTGGTGGGTTGCAAAATTAAGATACTCAGTAGCCTCCCTATATACCAATGACAAATAGACCGAGAAAGAAATCAGGGAAACAATCCCATTCACAATAGAAAACAAAACAACAAAAGACCCAGACAGCCTCCCAAACCCACCGCATACCTAAGCCAGCCTGACCAAGGAAGTGAAAGATCTACACAGTTAGAACCGTCAAGCACTGAAGAACGTGAAGAAAGCACCGAGGAGGAGAGACTGCCCATGCACATGGATTGGTCGGGTTAACACTGTGAAAATGGCCACCCACCAAAATCAGTCTAGAGACTCAAGGCAGTCTCACGCAAATTCCAATGCAATTCTTCCCAGAAACTGAAAATAATCTTAACGTTCATGTGGAAGCACAGAAGACCGTAGGTGGCCAAAGCAATCCTGAACAATAAAAACTGTGCTGGAGGTGTTACTATTCTTAATTTCAAGTTTCTGCAAGGTCATAGTAGTAAAATAACATGGTACCGGCACATAACCAGGCGCATTGATTGGGGGTCATAATCAAGGACCAAGGTATAAGTACACTCACCCACAGCCACCTGAGTTTTTTTTTTTTTTACAAAGATGCCAAAAATATACATTAGAGAAAAGATGCCATAATAAAAGGTATTGGGAAAACTGGTTAGCTTCATATAGAAAAATAAAACTTGATTCTTCTCTCTTATCCTCCACCCAATCAATTCCAAATGGATCAAAAGTCTCAGTGTTAGACCTGAAACCTTGACACTTCTGGAGGAAAGAGTAAGGAATACACTTAAGGATAGATGCTCATACAAAGGCCTCCCGAGGAGGACTCTGATCACCCAGGAAATGGGACCAATAGCCATCAAGTGGGACTTGATGAAATTAATAAGCTTCTGCACTGCAAAGGGACCGTCAAGTGCTGAGGCCGCCTATGTACTGGACAAAAAGTTTGCCAGCCATGCGTACATCTGACAGGGGATTGATGTCTAGAATATACAAAGAACTTAAAACTGAACACCAGCAAAGCACACAACTCAGTTGAAAATTGGACTATTGAACTGTACAGAAAATTCTTGGAAGGAGAAATGCAAATCACTAAGTACTTTTAAAGTATCCTCCTTTATCCATCAAGGAAACACAAATTGAAACTACTTTGAGATTTTTAACACATTTTGGGCAGAATGGCTAAGAAAAAAAAAAAAAGACAAAAATGCTCACGTGGCCCTGGGGAATGGGGAACGCCATGCTCCGCTGGTGGGAGTGCAAGCTGGTGTGGTCACTATGGACATCAGTGTGGCAGTCCCTCAGAAAACTAGAAAGAGAGCTACTGTCGGATCCACCATATCACTTCTGGCTGTATACTCAAAGGACTCTATTTCCTGCTGCAGAGAGACCTGCGTATCCATATTAACTGATGCTCTCTTCACAGTAGCTAGGACATGGAAACAGAGTGGATGTCCATCAACTGATGCATGGATAATGAAAATATGGTAGCTATACACAGTGGAATTTGGGGGAGGGTGGGGTTGGAGAAGTAGCTTTACTTGATTTTCTTTTTGTTTGCTTTTATAATCTATTACACTTTATCAGCAAAGATATTGAACTAAATAGTAGGGAAACAATATTTAGAGTGGCAATTTAAAATGTTGTATGGAAAGGGATGGTCAGGGATCTCATGTTTATTTAGGGTTGCTGCCCTCTGCAGACAAAAGATATTTTCTCATTTGTCTACATGTTTGGCTCTGCAGCCTCCATCACAATGGACTCTTATTCAGCTGTCCAGAAAGATGCAATTTGTAGGTGAATGGATAGAATCAGAAAACATAATGAGTGATGGAATCCAGACCTAGAAGGACAAATGTTGCATGTTCTCACTCATATGTGGATCTTTAGTATCAAATCTTTAGATTTGTATGTTTGACTTTGAGTACGAGTAGAATCCAGGAGACTATAAAGGGACTATTGATTGGGAGGGGGAAAAGATTTTAAAAGAGGAAGGTAGGAGAACACAGATGATTCTTAACATCATTAATAATTTAGGAAATGCAAATTAAAAACAATGAGATTGTGTTGCATGGCTCCTGTGGCGGCTAAGACTAAAATGTTATTATTAAAAGCTGACAAAGGCAAGGTATACTAGACCCTCCTTCATGGTTGGTGAGAATACAAAATGGCACAGCTACTTTGGGAAATATTTTATAAAGGTAAATATCCACTTACCTTGAATCTAATGATTCCACTCTTAAATATTGACCTAAAATGCATGTCTACCAGATACCTCCATGTGGATATTTATAGTAGTTTTACTCAGCGTACGCGGCACACACACACACACACACACACACACACACACACACACACACACACACCAGAGTCAGCTCAAATGTTCATCAGCTGATGCAAACATAAACATTGTATTCCACCTCTACAAATGAAAGACCAAGGCAAACATACATGCAACAGGGGGGCATCTCAACAGTACCAGCTGAAGTGAAAGAAGCCAGTCCCGTCAACACAGAGTGTGCAGTCTATCAGTGAGGCCCAGGCTGCAGAAGGACACGTTGGCCGTGGAGGCACAGGAAGGACATTTCACCGTGGTCACATGGCTGCATGAGTTTGTCAAAGTTCATTGACGTGGGGCTAGGAATACAGCTCATTTGTGAAGTGCTTGCCTGGAGTGCACAAGGCCCTGGGTTTAGTCCCCAGCACTGCACCAATTGGGTGTGGTGGTCCACACCTGTACTCTTACCAATCAGGATGTAGAGGCGGGAGGAGCAGAAGTTGAAAGTCATCCTTAGCTACATAGCAAGTTGGAGGGTAGCCTAGGGTACGGGGGACTCTTATAAACACTTATTGATGGGAATTGTCTTGTAGGTATAGGAAATGAGACCTCAAAAAACATAAACTTTAGGAAGTTGTAGTTCCAAAGACTCTAACTTCCCCACAAACAATCTGCCCCGTGGTTGGGAGTATGAAATGAGGTGAGGCCATGCCAGTGACTGGCTAAATGCCGTCACCTAGTAAACACCCACTCTGATTGCTATTATGATGATTTGTGTTCTTTTAAAAAAAATCATTTATTTATATGTATACAGCATGTAAGCCAGCAGGCCAGAAGAGGACACTATATCTCATTACAAATGGTTGTGAGCCACATATGGTTGCTAAGAATTGAACTCAGGACCTTTGGAAGAGCAGCCAGTGCTCTTACCTCAGAGCAGTCTCTCCATCCCTTATTTGTGTTCTTATGGGAGGAAATGTGTGCTAAACATTTTACAAATAAAATTACTCTTACATAGAACAGCAAGCTGTTTTCAAATACATTGTCAAGATCTATTTGTAATAACACATTTTAATATGAGAATTGCAGGTAAAATTTGGTCCTTAAAGTATTGCGGATAAAGTCTTGACTCAACAATTCTCGAACACTCAGTTTGTTTCATTGTGAGGACTTGAAAACCATAAACCACATTTACAAAATATCTCAGTGATTCACAATTTCTATAAATTCGAACTGTTTCCCTTCATAGCTCATATAAATGACATTGAACATCAAAACAACAATTATCAACAAGTTGCCAGCTTTCTAGAGCTCACAGTATTTGATCCTTACATTGTGAACACTCACAGGTCGGCAACTTGTCAAGAGACGGACGTAGGAAACTGTGTCTGAAGGAGAACTTGGTTTCTCTTGACATCATGGACCCGGCACAGAACATCAATAATGTTTCTGCTTCTAAGCCACTGGACTCTAGAGATGCCATGTGTGTGTGTTCAGGGGCAGCAGGTAATGAACCAGGGAGAAGTGTGTGGGGTTCCAAGTCTGGACCCTAGGCTTCTCCAGATAAGAAACTCTGGCTTGGCCTCTGGCATCTGTTGCCTCAGGTAAATCCAGCACTGTAGCTGGGATCCCTGCTTGGCTCTGCCAAAAGCTGCTAGATCCTGCAGCTTCCCATAATCACACTGTTAGTTTCTCCTCATCTCTCTTACAGTATCTCTACTATAACCTGAGACAGTATCAGGACAGAGCTGGAGATGCAGCTTGGTAGCAGAATGCTTGCCTTAAAAGGTCCTGTTTCCACCAATGACAGTCAATGCTGGAGAGGATGTGGAGCAAAGGGAACACTCCTCCACTGTTGGTGGGAATGTAAGCTTGTACAACCACTGTGGAAATCAGTATGGCAGTTTCTCAGAAAATTAGGAATCGAACTACCCCAAGACCCAGCCATCCCACTCTTGGGCATATACCCAAGGAATGCTGATTCATACCATAAAGATACATGCTCAGCTATGTTCATAGCAGCACTATTTGTAATAGCCAGAACCTGGAAACAACCTAGATGCCTGTCAACGGAAGAATGAATGAAAAAAATGTGGTACATATACACAATGGAGTACTACTCAGCAGAGAAAAACAATGAAAGCATGAAATTTGCAGGCAAATGGATAGAACTAGAAAAAATCATCCTGAGTGAGGTAACCCAAACCTATAAAGACAGTCATGGTATGTACTCACTCATAAGTGGATTCTAGATATAAAATAAAGAACAATCAGACCACAATCCATAGAACCATGGAGGCTATATATATATATATATATATAGCATGGAGGTCCCTAGGATGACTGTGGCTTATAATAAATTTCGGTTTTACTCAAAAAAAAAAAAAAGCTCTTTCTCAAAAACCTGCATGATTAATAAAGTAATGATGGCTAGTCCCCCCCCCCCCCAAAAAAAGGTCCTGTTTCCATCACTAGTGCTGGCACACACACACACACACACACACACACACACACACACACACGAGAGAGAGAGAGAGAGAGAGAGAGAGAGAGAGAGAGAGAGAGAGAGAGAGACAGAGAGAGACAGAGAGAGAGCGAGACAGAGAGAGAGACAGACATACACAGAGAGACAGAGAGAGCATGAGAGAGAGAGAGAGAGAGAGAGAGAGAGAGAGAGAGAGAGAGAGAGAGAGATGGGGGTGGTTCAGTGGAGAGTCCTGCAGGAGTCTGGAGAATATAGCTCACATGAGACCCTGAGATGGCACCTGTGTAATCCAGGGCCCAGTTTCATAAATTGCAGCAAAGTAGGAGATTTTTTAAAAAATCCTCAGTGAAAGCCATTTGCCCACTTAAGTTTTGCAGTAGGCAAATTGCTCTTACCTGTGAATAGGAGGGTAGGTAATGGATCCTTGAGTCCTCTGCCCTGCAGGTCAGCTGAGGAAAAGGCCCATGCGCTGGCACGGTGCTCGATGCCCGAGACATTGGATTGCCACACATGCTCTGCTGAAGGATTATGTGCAGTCACCTGGACACCTGTTTCCACAGAGCAAAGAGAAAGCTATATTGTTTTAGATTTTAAAAAGATCCATTGATCTGGAGTTTATTTGGAAGCTGAAAACAAAAATATGGAAAATTTATATTCTATGCTCCTGTTATCCCAGCCACTTAATAAAATTTACACTTTTCCCTCAGTAGCTTAAAATACCCACTGGCCTAGAAAAATTGCCAAAAGAGAACATCTATTTATGCCCAGTGTTTTTAACAACTAATTGGTGCATGTGGCTCAATTCAGTTTTTCAGACCGGCTTATTCCAATTTTCTTTACTTCTCACGATTGCTGGTGTGAAAGGCAGGACCATAGGGTGACAGCCTGGCATAGGGACCTGCTATTTCTTGCTGGGGCACGTCATTTGTACTGTGCTCTGAATGTTGGTATCTCCCTCCCCCCAAAACTGCTTTGAAATCCTCATTCCCAAGGAAATGGATGGGGCTAGGAGGCAAGGCTTTCAGGCATGATTAAGGTACAAGGGTGAGGACTCATGGGTGGGATTAATAGGCTTCCAGGAGCAACCCAGAAAGATGACTCACTTCTCAACCCTGCGGGGAACACGTTCAGTGTCCTGTCTGTGTTCTAGAAAGGGACCTTCCCCCAACGCCAGTCCTGGCAGCACTTTGTGGCCTCCAGCCTCCAGAACCGAGAGAGACAGTGTGTTCATAGAGGTCTATCCGGTTCTCCAGACCACACCCAGCACCCTGCGGAGGTCTTCAGGGCTTAAGGACAAGCCACATCAGATGAGGCTGGCCTGGCCGGAGGCTTTTATTCTTGGCGTTATCTATCTATTAAAGACTACTGGGGTCCAGCCCCTCGATAGCCTTCTCCCAGAGTTCCAGAAGAGATACTACCAGCGGTGGGTTAATTAGTCCGAGGGACACTCTAATAAACCTATGCACACAAAACTCTTCAGTTCGTTCACTTTGTTCTTCTGAGTCGGTTCTCTCTCCACACAGCTTCTACTCTGCTCTCTTATTTAGCTCCTTTCTCACCTGATTTCTCTCTACACTTTTCTGCTGTGCCCTCTAAGTGCCATCTTAACTCCTTCATCTAGTTCTGCCCCATCTAGGTTCTCATCCATCTAGTTCCTTCCCATCTCAGCTCCTCTCCCATCTCCTTCTTTCTCATCTTGTTCTTCCCCACCTGGCTCTTCCTCATCTTCCATCTTGTTCTTTTAGTTCTCTCTTCTAGTCCTCCAATCTAGTTCTCCCCAAGTCTCTGAGGTTTACAGTTATATACCCACTGCAAGAGCAATGCTCTGACTAAGGCAAGGTCACCAGGCTTGAATTCCCTCAGGGTCAAAAGGAGGGGCAATAAGATCCACACAAAGGAGCAGTAATTGCCAGCCATCATCTGCAACCCAAAAGGGAAGTGACTAATGGGGAAATGAATCAACTGAGGGCTAAATTCAGTTAATGTCTAAGCAAAGGGGTTTTATGTGCTCAAACTATGTTCTTAGAAGTGGTTAGTTAAATGTTAAGAATCTGTAAGTCACTAAGTCATGGGTGAAAACTAAACTGTCTTTTGTTTTCCTTTGGTTCCTTATCTGTCCAAGCTATCTCGGCTGCTGCCATTTCCTGGCAGGGCAGGGGAAGTGTAGCTAGGTAACCTGCATCACAGCTTGATGTACCTGTAAGTAGAAACCCTTTAGTTCTTAGTTAATTGTCAAAAGTAGATCTAAAACTAGAGATAAGATTTTGGAAATGGGAAGATTAAGCTTAATTAGTACATCTACCAAACCTTCTCAAACAGATAGTCTGGATGCTTAAGTCTGTTCTTAGTAAGTCTGGGAGGTATCTTAGATAAGATACTTTCATCTGGAGAAGGCCCTGGACTGATGTTGCTAATGACGATAATTACAGAAAGGCCTGAAATTAGGGATCTTGACTGTGTCTGTTGTTAGCACAGTTGGAGAAAGTTATACAAATACTTTAATTGTATAGGGGAAATTGTGCCCAATGAATGAACAGACATACTGTTCTTAGATAGGAATTGAATGGAAAAGCTACAACAGCATGCAAGAAATTCATTGCAGGAAAACAGCATAATATTCAAGAGCCAATGTCACCAAGACTCCTTGAGTCCTGGCTTTATGCTCTGGAAGACTCTTGGCTTCTTCCAGGTATAGCTTTTGCCATAGTCAGCTGAATTCCTACTTCATATTTCTGTGGTTCCCAGCAATTATCTAGAACTGAGGGCTTAAATTTCTTTATTTCTGTAGCAGTCTTCAGCTCCCAGAGGCAGAGATATCATGGGTACAGTCCATGCTCTTGTTTGCAGGGCTCATCTTTCACCCTTTCCCACAACAGTCCACTTGTGACTCCAGCCCTGGCTTCTCTGTCCATACAAAGACAACTCATCTTGTTGTGCCCAGATCATAACCCCCAGAGAGACCACCAAGGACGAGCGTACCAGAATGCAAAAGCAAGGTTTATCTGTTACAAGTCATGACAGGGAACTCATCTCAAGCCATCTCAAGTGAGGCAGAGAAGAGTTACTCTTTCTTGGGGAAGTTAGTTTTTATAGGCAAAACCCATAAAATTTCTTAGAGGGGAGGGGGTTAGTACGGGTCCATCCTTGATTGGTCCAGTTTTTCCCGGGCCTGGACTTTATCTTATTCTAGCTTATCTGTTTGCCCTGTCAGGAGTTTTACAACTCCTCTCCAGGGTCTGGTCATGTTATCTCCGGAGAGGGGCATCTCATGGTTAATTGGTTACCATCAGACATCCTGACTCTGTTCTTTTGTTCCTGGGGCTGGTGCCATCATTTCTGAGGACTTGAAACTGACCTGGGTCTATCTATATTGAGATATCTTTGTCTAAGGCCCCCTTTTTGAGACAATAGAGTGAGGGTCTTGTTGTGCCTAGATCACGTCCCCAAAGCTGCCACTGGAGACTTTAGGTACAGAATGCAAAAGTAAGGTGTTTTCTAAGTTTACAAGCCTCCAGGGAGGCTCTTCCAAATCTCTCACTCACAGCAGGGAGGTTGGAAGGAGCGCTCCCCTTTCTTTGTGAGGCTAGTTCTTAAAGGCACAGACCATATAATTTATTTTAACTCGCCTCCCTTTTTAGTCTTTTGGTCGAATATCCTGTGTTTTCCAAAGTCCTTGTAGCAGATACAGCCACCTGGGGAAAAGGGGTCTAAGTTCTTATCTACACTTAGGAATCCTGGTTTAAGCTTCTCTTTGTCTGTAGGGGATAGAGTGAGGGGGGGGGGTTTGCTGAGGTATCACAATCTCTCCTGCTTTGAAATGGATATTCAAGCAGCTGGCTTTTTTTTATTTTTAAGTCTCTTGACATCTTTGTCTATGAGAGAAAGCACTTGAGATATTGCTTCAGGGGGAGAAGCTGAGGGGCATTCCTGTCCCATCCCAGGCCATACAGGAGGGAAGGATGTGCCTTGGAGTGGGCTCTGTTCATGACTAGGGAAGCAGGTATGCCTATCTGGGGTACCACACTATGCACCCCACTGTTTGGGTCAGCACTCTTAGAAGTGTGTGGGCTGGGAGCACCATGGCAGCAGGTAAGGCCAGAACACAGCATTTCAAAAGGCATGAATGCATGCAACGCATACAGACATACATGCATGCACATACACAAGAATTTATAAACAAAAAGATTGAACTCGAGACAGTTCAATATTCAAGTTTCATTTTAAGTGAAAATGGCCACAGAGAAGGTCTCTACTAATGTAACTTGGGGTTCCAAGACTGGATCAGCCACACAGCCTTCAGAGTCACCACCTATGGAATGGACTGTTCTAGGCTTCAGTGGTCCTTACTCAAGTAGAGAACTACAGCAGGTCAAGTGCTAGTTTTGGTTCATACCACTGTGTTGTCATTATCCACACACAGACTCACATACTATGTTTAATTCTTCATCTACCATGGAGTGCATGTGTAAGACTCTCTTCTGGATGTGGAGGTATATGTACACAAATATATATATATATGCAGACATGAACATGAATGCACATATATAAACACATTTACAAACTCATGAAACAGTTGCAATTCACAAAAATGACAATTTAAAAATACTACCGAGTGGACAGTGGTCCTTAGCCTTTATGCAGCCAACATTTGGGGCTGGATGAATGAGCCATTGAATGCGTGTACACTATCAGATGTTACTGTCAGAAGTCTAGCAGGGCCCCTGGCATCCCTTAGCTATGACAGCTAAGACTGTCATTAGACATTGGCAAGAAAACCCTGTACCCTGAAGAACTAACTATTGAAGCAAAGAGATGTGTGCTCTGTGTGTGGTGGTTAGCAAATGTTTTCATTTCATTTGGTTTTGCTTATGATAGTATTAGTGATTGAACCCAGGACCTCATGCATGCTAGGCAAATGCTCTACCACTAAGTTGTAACCCCAGCCCTGCATTTTGAAATAGGATTGTGGTATGCAGCTCATACTGTCCTAAACTTTTTATCTTCTTGTTAAGCCTTTTGAGTAGATGGGATTGAATCAATGTCCATAGCTCAACATCTCTGGGTTCATGCCAAGAAATCCTATACCCCGGTTCCATGCTCATGTAACTATTGCTTAGATCCCAGAGATAAACTGCTGACTTATACGATGTTTGATTTTTCTGTAACTGATTCTTAGTGATTTTTGCTTGTATTGAACTTAGATAACGAGTGACTGTAGATTTTGTTCTCAAACTAGGAACCATGCATTCTTAGTATAGTAATTAGTTCATAATAATTAAGCAGCATAATTGAGCTCCTAAGTGGGTTAATTACTTTTTTGGTAAAGAAGTGGTGCATTCTTGCATGACAAATGTAGTTAAAATCTTAATGAGCACAATTCTCTACAGCAAATATTCAGAGAACTGTGATTTCCCATGCTCTATGTGTGTAATGTGAGGACATAAGTCAGTGCTTCTTGAGATGTCAAAAGTACTCCTTTCTCATCACAGGGCAGGGTTTTCTTCTGAGGGGTCAAGAGGTGCACACCATACTCTGACTTGCACTCACTGAGGCTTAGGTATAGCAGGCACATGAGTGTCTCCTAATCCCGTCTTCCTCCCTGCTCTCCAAAGCAGACTTCTCATCAGACCCAGTGATGTCACCTACAGACCTGGCCACCATTCTCATCCCAAGGCAAAGCACTAAACACCACCTGAGGCTGAGGAGGGCGGGGTGGAGGAAACTGTTTCAGAGGAGGACCGTCAAAATGAGGGTCTGCAGGACAGTTAGGAGTGGCCTTGATACAAAGGGACAGGGCCTCCGGAGGAACAGCGACCTGGGGAGGAGGATCAGAATACAGGGGCAAATAGAAAAGGCTTGTTCAGTTATAAGGATAATATAATAATAACTCCTGCAGAAGAAAAGGCAGCGTGTCCAGGAAGATCATGGAGATTACCCTTAGACCTGGTCACAGAAGGGAAATTTCTTAGAAAGACTCCCCTCTAGATTTGCGGAACTTCACATCTGGTGAAACAGGTATGCTAGCTTACTGTGACAGGAGGATGCCAAGCTCAGGGAGAAAACTGGTGTCATTTTTTACCATACCAGATCTGCCCTGCCCCACACCCTGTTCTTCACCATTAAGAACCCTGGAAGAGACTTCCCTCTACAGTGTGCGTGGATGGCTCCTGTGATGCTGTTTGCATAACCAGTTCTTAGAAAGAAACTGATACCCAGGAAGCTCTGATCCCTGGTTAGGCTGTTCCTGACTAGGTGATCCACAAGCCCTGAGACATGAGGAGATGCCTACAAAGAGCAGCTCGCTGACTCATTCCTGGATTTGCCGGAAACTTTTCACCAAAAGCTGTATACTCCATCCAATGTGGAATGTCTGAAGCAAGCCATGGCTCATATACCCAAAGCTATACCACATCCAGTGTGGAATGTCTGCAGCAAGCCATGGTTCATATATATCTACCTGTAGTGCAGCCTTTGTGTAAAAACTGAGAAGTAAAGATATATTTATATGTAGGTTTTTGAAACAAACCCCAAACTACATAAAAAGCACCCTGCAGATGAATATAAACAGTCTTTTCTAGAGGAGGAATAGGAATCTGGTGGCATGGATAAGGATTGGAGTTAGACCCCTCAACTATACTTAAAAGACTCTTAATTTTAATTTGTGTGTCTGTGTGAGCATAGAGTGCAGGTGCCCACACAGGCTAGAAGAGGGCGTTGGATCCCGCGGAACTGCAGTTACAGGACGTTGTGAGTCTCTCAACATGGTTGCTGGAACAAAGCTTGGTCCCTCTGGAGCCTGATGAACGCAAACTCCTCTGACTGTGGAGCCATCCTTCCAGCCCCGTCCAGAATACTTTCAACCAGGTTTTGTGGTTTTGCACCACGTATTCATATAACAAAGCTCACAGACACTGAGGACCATTGGGGCGACACCCAGTTGCCATGAGAAAGCTGCTCTGCATCTTGGTTACTAAGTCACCTGCACCATTAACGGGCACAGTGGGGCTCTCAGGGGTCATGAAGAGTAGTTCCCGTGAGCGTGGAGTCTTTGCCTGTTCCCACAGGACATGTCAGCAACTGGAGGGAACGTAGAGAGGACACTAGCCTGACACAAAGAGCTCCTATTGGCAATAGGATGCTTGTATAGTCTAAAAGCCTCACATCTCGCCGGGCGGTGGTGGCGCACGCCTTTAATCCCAGCACTCGGGAGGCAGAGGCAGGCGGATCTCTGTGAGTTCGAGGCCAGCCTGGTCTCCAAAGCGAGGAAAGGTATAAAGCGAGTTCCAGGAAAGGTGTAAAGCTACACAGAGAAACCCTGTCTTAAAAAACCAAAAAAAAAAAATTAATAATAATAATAAAAAAAAGCCCCACATCTCAAGGACTTATCACTGAGCAATGGCCAGGCAGACTCCACCTTCACCAACACACCAAAGGCACCAGCAGTGAGGCTTCTCCCCATTACTGCCAAGAGAAATATGCTGTCACCTGTGTAGCATTTATGCCAGAAAGGATTATCCTATAATGACAGAAATGATGGAAAACTCAGGGTGTCACTGCCCGACCCACTCAGAGGTAAAGCAGGGGTGGGTTCTGCACCGGAAGCTGAAGAGATGAGCAGCAAGATCCAGTACGATGTCAGTGAGCCCGAGTTTCTTCCTGGAGTTCTGACGATTTTTAATCTGCAAAGATATGTGAGGAGAAGTGGAGAAATTGGAGGGCACTGGGGAGCTCATATCATTACAGTCATTTGCAGTTACTCGGCTATTACAGTCTTATTGTGGTCACGGGGAATATTCTGACTCTGAGAAGACACAGGCTGAAAGGAGTGGAGGTGACATGGGAAGAGGTTTGTGAGTTTCTGTCAGATAGCCAAAAAATGCTGTTTGGAATTATATCCAGCTACCAAGCCTGGCAGCTCTGTTCAATCTCCAGGACCTGCATGGTGGAAAGAGAGAACCAACTCCCACAGTTGTCCTCTGACCTCCACAGGAGTGCCATGGAATGCACACACATGTGTACACACACATGCACAAACACAATCAATGTAACACATAAAGACAGGAGAAACAGATGAAAGACTGCAGCAATTGACAAGCCGTGGTGAGACATACATCCGTGTCTACTGGGATCCTGGAAACTTTCTATGGGGCCTCCTGCAGGCTCTGGTTCTGTTCTGTGCCTGTCAGGGGTGGCCTGTTGGTGGGTGGTGGTCCCTGGGAAGGGTGTTGGTGCTGTAAGAAATTTAAGAGCTTGTTTTCTTGCCTCCACCAGGCCATGTAACGATAACTCTGAAAACCCACAGAATAACACATGCAAGAAGTAGATTTAAAACCCCTTGAAAGATGATCCAGCCACTTCATGGCCATTTATCCCAAACTTAAAGAACCAGTAATGAGCAAGATGCTTTTACCACGTTCCAATTTGGCTCAGTAATGTTTTGGCTAACCTTATGGATGTGCTAGGATGTAGTCCTTCCTGGACCTGGTGATGCTCTCCACATGCAGGACAACACTCTGTGGGGATCCGGGCATAGCTGTGCTACAGGGAGCTGTAGGAGAGATCTCTGACACTGTGGCGGGACCTGACACCCACATTAGTGTAAAACGGAGATGTTTTTAGACTTCTTTACCTTTATCTGTGGGAGTGGCATTGGCAGCAGCATTTCCTAAATCTGCGTGCTCATTTATGGGCCTGACGCTATGGGGCTGTTAGTGTCCCCCTTGGAGCTGCACTGTGGAGTGAATTCCTTCTCTTTGTGCAGGAAGTCTAGATGAAATTCCAAGGAGAAGAGAGCATGCTGGCCTCTCTGTCCATGGTGCTGATACACTCATAAAGGCTTACAAAACTTGGCTCCCTCCCACTCTCCCCCACTCCCCGGCCCCCATCTGCTACTCCACTTTCAACCAGCAATTCTTCTGGAACCTCTGCTGCGTTCACACCTTCCTGTCCAGCCCAGCTGCCCTTCACCTATCCCACATTACCTTCCTGACATGCTCATGTCTGCTAGCACCCAGGGGCACTGCCTTCGGCACCGTGACCTGTTTCTTGAAGCGACGGATGTTTGTGGGTCTTCAGCTAAAGGCCAATGATAGGACTGTGCTTATTTAGATTTGGATTTAGTTTTCGTGGCATTTGGATTGTAAAGGTGTTTAGCATCCTAAGCCACTGCAGACTGAAAGTGCAAACAGACTACCCTCATGTCTCAGCAGTTTGATGCAACAATTGCCACTGCCCTCCCACACCCATTAAGGCTTTGGCAAAGAGCCTTCATGTCGTGGTTTGGGGTCTGTAATGTGGCCATGCCCTAAGTGAACTCCTCAGCTCTCACGGGCCCTCACGCTAGTCAAAGAGAAAATAAAAGAGATGAAACAATTTTTACGTAACACAGAATAATGGCTGCAGAATAATTCTCATGTTTATAGAAGGTGCTAGCACTTCCCTCAGAGTTTGTCTTTCTCCTCAGCCATATCCCAGAATAGCATACCTAAAATGTTGGGATGAGACGTTCCTACTTTTCCAGAGTGCGTCAAAAACCATCTGCACGCACTACTAAAACACTGAACTCCATTGCCAGTGAACAGCATGAAGTTGTGTATCTTTGCTCTACTGTATCTTAAAATCAATGTGTGCTTGTAATTTGTAATTTTTTTATTACATTTTTAGGATACTTACCTATTCCTCTGCTGATTAATATAGCTAACATTTACAGTTGCTTTTAGTTATAATTGCTTCTGACAGTCCTTTTTAAAAGCCCAATGTTATCTACATAGAATCCTAATAAGATAAGCCTGGTGCAACAAAAATTTTTGGCTTAAGCCTATACATTCAATTTAAATATATTAAATAATTCTGTGTTTATAATGGCAAAAGTATGCACATTGAAAACAGAGTTGATCAGTAATAATTGATACATTATAAATATTTATTTGGTATTTGCCTTATGCCAGATAGAATGCCAGGTGCCAGCCATCCTTATACTTTGAGGTATAAGACTATCCCAAGTAAATACCCAATGTATGTGTAGAGCCCACCTACTTAAACTGTAGGTCATGGCCCCATACTCAGAAATAAATGTGGAGGTCATGAAAAATTTGGCAAGAGTAAATGTCTCAACAGTCAATTTGAAATCAAATGTGTAGTGAACCCGAGTTCACTTACCCTTGCTGCATCCTGTGACTTCACTGCAGCCTTGGCTCCGAACATGCAAGGAACATGTGCTTGGCACTGTGCACTGGCACTCCAAGCAGCACTGATGAGCATTGCCTGAAACCCCTCAGCGCATTAGTTATTGTGAGCTGTGGTATTTGTACTGTGTTTACAAACTCCTGTAGAAACAGGATAGTTTAATTACGGAAAACAATGTTTCCAAGATGTTTAATAGTTTCTTGCCTTCATTCCTTGGTGAGTGACTACCAAACCAATATACTTTCTGATTGTTTTGTGTTACAGTGCTTGACTGTCTAAAATCGTTACTTGAGGGCATACAGACTGGCTTCCTACACAGTCTGAAGACCTGAGTTTGATTTTTAGGACTCACATGGTTCATGGGAGAACTGTCTCTTGTAAGTTGTCCTCTGACCTCCATGTGCACAGCGTGGCATAAGCATGCTATCTCTACACTAAATAAAATGTAATTCCATTTATAAAATTAAAAATTGCTGTTTCAGGAAGGATGTGGTGATGCAAGCCATTAATCCAACTACTTGGCATGTGGAAGCAAGGGTATCAGGAGTTCAGGGTTATCCTTGGCTACTTAGGAAGTTCAAACTAAGCCTGGGGGTATGTAAGCTCTTATTTCAAAAACAAAAGACAAAACAAACCCTGGTGGTTGCTGCTTGAGTTATTGGCCCAGTGAATTACTGGCTTGGGATCAGGATAGACTTTCCAACCATTTTTGAAATGGCTCTAAGCAAACATCTGCCACGTTGTACCACATGATTATGCAAAGTAGCATCTTGAACATTGATGATTACATCAATAAAATCAAAACACTGATCAACTGAAAAATGCTGAGGATTTTTCATTCTGCAGTATCGGTTACTCTGGATTTCATTCTTTAGATAAAACAAATGAGCAATCCCATTCTAGTATGAAAATTTGCTTTCACCTTTAGTAAATGGTAAAATCAAAGAATTGTTTTAAGCTAAATTTCTTTATGATTTGTCAACAAATGTTTGGTTTATATCATGTTTAATTTATATGTATACCTATAGTCTTGTAAAAACTTTGAGCAAAAATGGGCTTCGAATGGAAAAAGCTTAAGAATCCCTGCAAGGGAAAATGAAGTAAAATCGTCTCTTTCCAATGCTGTCCTGACACAGCATTGTGTATCCAACTGAAGTTTGACACACTCACTCAAAAAAAAAATGTCTGAAGAGCTTTGATTATAGTGAAAACCGATTTTCTTGTGTTATACATTGTAGTTGGTTTGTGTACCTCAAAAAGCATGTCTTGGGGGTCCTACCCTAGTATCCATGATTATAACTGTGACTCAATTTGGAAATGGTGTCTTTATAGATCTCCTTGAAGTAAGAACTCCTTAGGGTGAGTTCTGACTGCATGTGACTGGCATCCTTAGAAGAGACGGACAGGTATGTGGGACGCAGACCGTTGCAGTGAACAATCAGGTGGGGATCACTTGGGGCGTTACCCCAGAAACTGGCAGAAACAAGGAAGAGTCCTCCCCCAGGTTTCTGAGGGAGCACAGTCTGCAGACACCCTCATTTAAGACTTGTGGCACCCAGAAACTTAGGAAGGTATTTCTCTTGTTCTAAGCTACTTAGTTCGTGGTTCTTTGCCATGGTGGCCTAGGAAGCCAATGACATATGTCACAGATGAACTTGGAAAACAAGATTCAGAATGTAGAGTGAATTCCTTGTAATTAGAGTTGGACACAATCAGATTTGCAGTTATCTGGTCCTGGAAAGCTGTGTGGAGCCAGCCATCCAAGGCCAAGAAGGAGCAGGGCAGGAGGGAAACTCAGGCACACTCCTGCTGTGGGGCTTCCCGCCTTCCCACCAAGTGTGCAGGTCCCCACCTCCAAATGCAGCCTGAACCCACCAGCACCCTCCGTCTATGATGTAACAAACTTTGGAATTACACAGGAGAGAACTGGAGTGATTTCTAAGGGACAGGGGAGGGTGCAGGATACCTCCCATCCCTCAACTGCAGACAAAACTGAGAAGCAGGACTTCATGGAGGTCTAAAGATTTAGTCTGAGTTATTTGATTTGTTGGAAATAAAACCCACAAGGCCTCTTTTGCTCTGAATTGTCTATTATTTTTTCCAGCAGAGATAGACAGTTCCCGACTTCTGCAGGAATTTTCTTGGCACAGTTTAGTTTTCAGTGAGATTTTCATAATTCACAACCTGCCCAACAGTTCTCGGCTTGCTTCTCAGGGACTCAACTGCTAAGTTGAGATGCTCCTGAGGTAACTGGAAACTATTTTCTTTTAAAATATCTCAGTTTTTAGTCCCCAGTTATTCACGAAGGGGGTTTGGAGCGGCGGGGAAGAGGATCTGGAAGCAGCTTTAGGAGGGTTTCTCCCATCCACAGTCGGGTGTGCAGCGAGGGGAGTCGATGTTAGACTCCAACATCCCAGAGGAGGATTTCTGCTGTGGGGGGCGGGTGGAGAGAAGTGCAGTGGAGCTTATGTGGACCTCACGCCGGGTGCCTTGCAAGGTCCCCTTTGCGGAGGTGACATAGTGGAGAGACAGGGCAGGTGGAGGGCAGGTGACTGCACACAGCACGCTCTCACACTCTTCTCTTCTTTCAGGACCATGTGAACACAGCAAGGGTTGGTTTTTCCTTTTCATTTTGTTTCGTTTTGAAACAGGAGAAGGGAACTCATGTATCCCAGGCTAGCCTAAAACTCACTAGGTAGCTGAGGATGATCTTGAACTTCTGAGACTCTTCCTTCGCCTCCCAAATACTGGGGTCACAGGTACCACCACCAAAGTCTCCTAAGATAACTCTCCCCACTAATTCCAGAGTCTGCCATGTACTTGGCACCCATTGTTCAACTGTGCAATTACCATCCCGATGAGGTTCTGAAATATTTTTAGAGGACTCTGGAGTCACTGGAGAAAGAGTGTTTTATGCCTGATGTAATTTTCTTGTAAAGTGAATTTTAATTTATGAGAGCTGTTATTCCAGGAACTATCTGGGTAACTGGATTATAAAGAACAGCTGATTAGGCAAGACCTCTCTTTCCTCCATGTAGAACTGCAGTAGGATCCAGTCTGCACTCTGATTTTAAAAAACCTACATGGGCTTTATTCTAAAAAGCCAGGGAATATCTTTTTGTGATCAAAGGACTAAAAATTGTTGCATGTTTAAAGCATCTTTTAAAGACGAGAAATGCTGGTTCTAGATAGTATACTGAGAATGTTGTGCTCTTAAAGTCTCAAAATTCACATACACTGTCTCAATACGGGTCTTGAGGACAGTGGTCTTAACTCACGGGCTGTGGGAAATGGCTGCTTCTCAGCACAGGCTTTCTGTGCAGCCCAGCCTCCTGCCATCAGTACCCGGATGAATCAACACAGCTTCAGGTTAGCCAACCACTGCCTCTGCACTTGTGGCATGGACAGTTATTTCATAGATACAAGTCAGTGTTTTGTCCCCGTGAGGCTGCTGCCCAGGTGGCTCCCTCGGCCACCAAGAGCCCTGCCTGGATGATACAAGCACGGAATGAATTGGAAACTGCCCAGCCAAGGGTAGGGTGGTTGGGCCTACCCTCACCATCTGTGACTGTGTCAGACATATCAAGGACAGGACCGGGGTTTGTTCTTCCCACAAGAGTCTGTGATGAGGCTTGTTATTGCTGGTTATCTCGTAAGATGATAGAGAGGCCGGCTTGTCCTGTGGCAGCCAAGGCCCCACTAGGGGAAGCAGTGAAGCCACTCTGTGGTCATGTTGTGTGAGGTACACAGTAAGACCTCCTTCCCCAGAACTAATGCACATGGAGCTGTTTAGAAGTATTTATTTTATACCTACTTTAAAGTGTATTTGGAATCTATTTGGAGCTCAAAGGGAGTGGATTCTGTAAGCCCTATGGGTTGGGTCACAGAGATGTTTCCAGATGAGAAGCCCCATGATGGGCAGGCACAGCCCATTCCCCTGTACATGGTTGTTGTTTTGTGTACAGTCGTCACGAGTATGGAACAGTAAAGACTACACCATTGCTCCTTAGGAGTGTCTGGTCACATCAGTGCTGTCAATCAGTCAGCCACACAGTCTTGTTTCGTGTGTGTCTGTTTCATAAATATCTATTGTTTCATACTTCATGGTCAATGCACTAGCTGTCTCTCATGCTGATGGAAGCTTCTCTTGTGCGGATGCATCCTCTTCTGTACTTAGGAACATAAACAGCACTTTTGACACTTGGATTGGGGCTACTTTGAGAAGGAAATCAACAGAAAACAAAACAAAACAAAACAAAACAAAACAAAACAAAAACCCTCAAAATGCATGGTTCGAAATAGATGGTGAAGACGATGCTTGTTATAATGTGATCTGGACCATTCAGGAGGAGGACCCCACACCATGTTCAATCTCAGCAGGGGAGGAGGGTATTGAGGAACTCAAATCCGTGAATGTCCTAGAATGACCTTGAAATCTCGTGGTGTTCTGTTTGGAGTTACGGGGACAGCTCAAACACATGCCTTCCCTGATTTGCCACCCCCGAGGTGTGAGGTAGCTGCTGTCCCCTCGGGAGAACGAGAGGTCAGTGGGATTGGATTAACACCTGCAGCACCTGTGACTGGCTAAATTGGTTCTGGGAGAACACCTGCCGGGAGAGCTGGGCGCTCATGTGTACCATGAGCAGTATGATGACCCGCATTTGAAAGATCTGAGGTCCTGGCGTCTTGGAAACAATAGTCTTCATACTTCTTCCAACATTCGGAGCTGTACTTACACTGTGGCCCAACAGTCCTGAGCGGAGAGGCTGGGATTTGGGTGGACCAGGATGTGTGAGCTCTAAAGCAGGGAGGAGGGGCAGAGGTGTCATGGGAGGTAGTGTAGCTTAGCCCTCACAGTTTCTATTTTGCTGGTCCTGGATCTTTTCTCGTCAACTTTTGATACTGAGGACAGGGTACTGGAGAAGGAGTATGTCCTCACAAAAATTATGTATTTGGGTGTTTTGCTTGTGTGTGTGTATGTGAAGCATGTTGTACGCAGAGCCCAAAGAGGCCAGAAGAAGGTACCGGATCCCCTGGAACTGGAGTTGCAAGTGCTTGTGAGGTACAGTTTAGGTGCTGGGAATCAAATCTGTGTCGTCTAGACGAGCAGGTGGCACTCTTAACGGCTGCACTATTTCTCTAGCCTCTATTTCCCAATTTGTATCTTTTTTTTGGGGGGGGGCAGGGTTTCTCAGTATAGCTCTGGCTGTCCTGGAATTCACTCTGTAGACCAGACCAGCCTGGAACTCACAGAGATCCATCTGCCTCTGCCTCCCAAGTGCTGGGATTAAAGGTGTGCACCACCACTGTCTGGCTATTTCCCCATTTTTAACATTGTACAATATAACACAGATATATGGTGTGAACCATTTTAAAGTGTGCAGTTGGTGTCACTAAGTAAGTTCATATGGCTGTCACCACCTATGACAGAGGTTTTCAGCACTGGGACTCTGGACTTACTGCACTAAACTCCCGCTCTCTCTGTCCACAGACCCGGCACCTCCACGCCACCTCCTGCCTTTATGTTTGATTTCTCCACTTTGTAGAATTGAGGTCAACACCATTTTCCTTTTTGTGACTGGTTTTCATTTAGAATGCTGTCTCCAAGAGTTACACATGTAGTATCTGTCAGAATGTAAAGACTGAGCCACACCACCTTTTGGTTATCCGTTTGTCAATAGCATCTGGGTGGTTTCCACTTTCCCCCAGGGCTTGGGCTTGAACTCCAAGCCTCTCCTATGGCAGCAAGCGCTCTAGCCCTGCTGTAGGCCAGCCCTACTTCCACAAAATAACTATTGTGAGTAACGGTTCCCATATAAATATCTCTCTGGGTCCCTCTTTCTGTTGAGTGTAGGCCAAGAATTGGCCACTTTATTTTAATCTTTCAGTCACCATACTGTCCCACAACAACTGTACCATTTATACTTTCAACAGTGGTTCACAGGGTTCTGTTTTTTTTTTTTCTTCATTTTGTCAACATTTGATATTTTCTTTGTTGGCTGGCTATCTTAATAGATGTGAGGTGACGGCTCACTGCGGTGCCAACTTGCATTTCCTTAACAATGTGTCTTTTTTATGTTTGTTGGCCATTTGTAGATATGACGACTCAGTTCCTTTGCGTATTTTGAATAATTTATTTTTATCACTGTGTTCTAAAGGTCTTTATATATTCTTATTATTAATCCATCAGATAAATGAATGGCAAATGCTTGCTCTGTGGGTTGACTTTTTACTCTGTGGTGATATTTTTGGGTGGCTGTGACATTCAGGTTTATCAATGTTCTCCTTTTGATGTCTATGCTTTTGCTGATATATCTAAGAAATTGTTGCAAAGTTTGCTGTTACCATTGTTTTGTAGGGATTTTATAGCTTTGGGCTTAAGACATTTAGGTCTTACATTGGTCAGTTTTTTGCCAGCTTGAGACAAGCTAGAGTCTTTTGGGAAGAGGAATTCTCAGTTAGAAAATACCTCCCTAAGACTTGCCTTCAGGCCAGTCTGTAGTGCGTTTCCTGGATTAACTATTGGTTAATTGGTTATGGCAATGATACCCTGCTCAGGTGGTCTTGGGTGATATAAGAAAGTGGGCTGAGTAGCCTGGAAGCAAGTCGGTAATTAGTGCTCCTCCATGGCCTCTGAGCTTCTGCTTGAGTTTCTGGCCTGACTTCCCTCGGTGATGGCACATGACCTGCGAGATGTAAGCCAAAGTAAACCCTTTCCTCCCAAGTTGTTCTTAGTCATGGTGTTTTATCACAACAACAGAAACCATAACCAAGGCCAGTCTCAACTCTGTTCTGAGTTATGTCTTATAGCTTTCAGGAGTGATCCAGCCTCATTGTTTTGACTGTGGACATTTGGTTTTCCCAGCATTATGTGTTGAAAAGGCCGCTCTTTTTTTCCAGGGAATGACTTTGGTACCCTTGTTGAAATGTATGTGACCCTGTGTGGGAGGATTCATTTCTGGTTTCTGTATTTGATTTAATTGGTCTATATGTCTGCCTTTATGCCAGACCCACACTGTCTTAAATACTGTGACTTTGTCATCGTAAGTTTTGGTATCAGGATGTGTGTTTCCCTCATCCTTGTTCTTGGCCAGTGTTGTCTTATTTATTTGATACCCACTGATTACACATGACTTTCAGCATAGATATTTCTATTTCAGCAAAGTAAGTCCTTGAAGTTTTGGTAGACGTTTATGTTAAAGCACCAGGCATTGCTAACATCTCATTGATCGCATGGTACATTTCTTCTCATTTATGTCTCCCTCGGCCCCCGCAGAATGCTTTAGAGTCTTCTCAGTACATGACTTTTATTTTTGGTTATTTACCAAGTCTTTTATTTTTTTCCAATCCTGTTTGTAAGTGGAATTGATTTCTTAATTCCCCCTTCATATTATTTATTGTTACCATGGAGAAATGTGACTGACTTTTGTTTGTGGAGTTTGCATACTACTGCTTTGCTGGATTGGCTTATTGGTTTTAATATTTTTGTGGAATACTTCACGTTTTTTTCTACCTGTTAGGTTACATAATCTGGGAAGAAATAAATTGACTAGCTCTCCACCTTGAATGACTTCTGTTTTTGGTGGGGGACGGGGACTAGTTGCTTTGGCTGGAACTTCTAGAACTGTGTTAAACAGAGGTGGAAAGAGTGGGTATCCTTGGCTTGTTCCCAACCTTAGAGAAAGCTCAGCCTTTCACCGGGGTCTGAACTTTGCTATGACTCTTTTCACATTTTTTTAAATCATGTAGACATAACCTCCTTTTAGTCCTAGTTTGTTGAGTGTTTTTCGTGGGGAAGCATGTGGAATTTTGTTTGTGTTTCTTGGGTGCCACCCAGGCGTTCGTTCTATTTAAGTGCTTTTCTTTCACTTCGTTCAGCTGTCTCTGTGTCTTCTGTAAAACCCTTGAGTGGTTTGATGAAGCCTGTGATTGACCTTTTCAATTCTGTGTACTGGGATTCATCTAGGTCGTTCTCAGCAGCAAACGTGTCTATGGGACTGGCTTTGGAGAGAAGACACCGGTTTGATCTTTCATATTGTTCATATTTTTTGTAATGAAATTTGGGTGGGTTGACTTCTTTTATTAGTTCTGTGTCCGATGTGCACAGAGCAAGTTGGGGCAGAAGAGAGGCTGTGTGGACCAGGTTGGACCTGGAGGTTGAAAACCGGTCAGTGTAATGAAGTCAGGTGGATAAAGAGGAGTGGGCTAGTGTACACGGTGGGCATTCTGATCCAAGCCTGGAGTTTAGGGACAGATCCAGGGGTTAGGATGGGTGCAGGGAGGGAGCTTCAGACAGACTCGCTGGGATAGACCCTGAAGAAGGGTGTACTAGAGCTGTCAGGATGGAGAGCTTGGGTTTGGTATGGAAGGGGCCTCCACAGAAGATTTTTAAATAGATTAAACAATGTTTAACTTTAAAAAATTTGACTAAAATTTGATTTATCAGAAGTCATATGAATTTCTCTTCCTTTTCCCCCTTCCCCTCCTCTTCCAGGCAGCGTCTTCTTCCTCCATGGAGAACTGCCTCCATGGTTTATGATTTGCTTGCAGACTTCATCAAGTAAATGCTATAAAACATCAGTACATTTTCAGTAAAACCATTTACAGAAGTGCTAATGTCATAATGGCTTTTCTTTATCGTCTCAATTCCACAGAGACACTGAGTTCATGATTATCTAGAGAATTTCTCGGCTTTGCTCTCTCTCTCTGTCACCGCTCATGTGGCATTGATCCCACTGCTGCTCTAGAACAGACATCTTCCTTACTTTGGAAGCTTTCTACTGAAAACGCCGAAATGCCGAGTCCTCCTTCAGCTGTTTTACATTATTAATTTTTTTTGCAATTATGGCACAAACTGAAGACATGCTTCAAGTGTCTCATGAAATCAAACTTTGATTTGGGCAAACAGTTGAGTTGAGGGCAAGGGAGTTTGCAGTTTTCTCTGGTGAATAAATGCCCAAGGGGGCTGGCCCACTTGGACTCGGACACGCTGCAATGGGATTGGTGGCCCACGAACACCAGAAACTTGGCCCTCAGTGCTGGAGTCTAGAGATCCACACTGAGGTGTCCCGTGTGCCCCGTCCCTAGTTCAGAGATGGAAACTGCTTACTGCCGCTCTTGAATCCACTTGTGGAGCTCCATTCTCAGGATCTGGTCACCTCACCACGGCTGACCTCCTGACATGGCATCCCGGGGCTGGGCTTCAACGTGGTCATTCGGAGGAGACACATGGACCACAGTCCCCCTCACTGGGACGCTTGTGTGTATAACTTGACTAATTCCTTACTCTTGCTGCTGAATTTGTTCCTTCTGTAATAATAAAATGTCTCAGACTTTGTATTTTACAAAACCAAACCAGGCATTTATGTTTTCGAAGTACAAGAGGCTGGCTGTCAAGGTCAAGGAGCCAGTAGGTTGTATCTCTAGGGAGGGCAACTCTCTCCTTCCATCCCCAGAGGGCACAGATGCCGTGTGCCCATGTGATAGAAGGGCAGAAGGGCCTTGCTTGTTCATGGCATCCCTTTTACAAGGCCGTCAACCCCACGTTACCTCCTCTAGCACCCTCGGGACTGTATCTGGGGTTCAGATCTCACTGTGGACTCTGGGGAGACATTTGCACCCAAACTCCACACCACTCATCTTCCTCTTCAGTCGCACTGCCAGCACCTGGCCTTGGAGAGCAGGCTGTGGAGGCCAAGAAGCTGTTACGGACTTCCTAGGCCTGACTCTTGGACAGGGCAGATGCACCCAAAGTTTGTCCAGGCCTTACGGATCCCTGCCTGTTGCCTAATTGCCCTGTCACAGTGAGTCATTGTGTCTAAGTATTTTTCAAGAACCGTAGAGGAGCTGGTTTATTGAGTTCAGATACTTGTTCCCCTGGACCCGTAGGGTCCCTTACAGCAGAAACAAACAGGGTCCCAACTGATCTCTCACTAGCTCCTGTCAGGTCTCATGGGGAACTGGCTGCATCTCTCAGCATGTAAACATCCTGGCAATTTACAATAAAACTCATGGCACTCCTTAGTGTTTCCATGGTAATCTGACAGCTTGCCAAGCCTCTTCAAAAATACACAAAAATGTGTTTTTCTGAGAATGCAAAAATTTGTTGTCGGTCTTTCCTTTAGCTTGGATTCCCACTCTATGCACCCCCTTGGAAAATTAAGCCAAACAGTAGGGTCTCTCTCCCACACAAACTCCCCACCCACCCAATGCATTGTATCTATTACCTTCCTTGATGGTCTTACAGTAAAAAAAAAAAAAAAAAATCTAAATTTTAATTATTTAATTAAATGTAATGTTCTGCTACCACAAGCTCTATTATTTGAATTAAAATTACAATCATTGTTAGTATATAATTGATTAGTTACACTCTTTGATAATAAAGGAAGTAAAATGGTTGGGTACTGGATATACATGATAATGTATGTACTTGTGTGTCTGTGGAGGACCCTGTCTGTGCTAAGCAGGGCTCTGCATCATTTCCTGTAGTTTTCGGATGCCATGAACAGAAGCAAACATGTCCACATCAACAGCCATGGAAAGATGG